>NC_089505.1:192735045-193341408 GCF_036850995.1 Saccopteryx leptura
GTAAGTTGCTTACAGTGCTTTTGCATACGGTGCCTCCTGGCTTCCAGGGTCATCACAGTTGTTAAGGTGAAGACATCCTCCTCAGTGTATAGACATTAACTAAGTGTCACGAGACAGGTAGACCGACAGCCAAGCTGACACTTCATCCAAGATTTTTGGCTTCCGTGTGAATCCTTTTCAGTGATTGGCATCTTCTTTTGACATAAGCACAGAAAAAGAGATTACTAACACAGCCTGGGCCTCGCTGCACAGACAGCTCCTGCTTCTCCTGGAGGAAGTGGGGTTCCCTTTGTTTTTGGCCTTTTGTTCCCAGGCCCTGCTGTGTGTACTCCTGGTAGGGCCAGAAATGATTTTAGTTGAACATTTTAAAATTTTGTTGAGATTTTCATTATTACCCTTTCTTTAAGGCAAGTTATTAATTTTCTGTTACAATGGATATAAGTCACATAAGTCATGAGTGGAAATTAAACTTTGAAGAAAATAGAAGCTCATGATTATGTGGATATGGCAAATAATGTTGGGGCGTATGGAAATGGGTGAAGTTTGGGAGATCCTGCAGTAAATCCCTCTTCCCTTGTAAGTTGTAAAGGCCAGCCTAGAAGAGACGAGAGATTGGCATTCCGTATATGCCAGCTGTACTAAGCCTTAAGGACACTGTTTGTGTGCCTGTGCAGAGTGAGTGTATACATCTGGTCTGTTTGCTCACTGGTGCCTACAACAGTGCCAGGTACTTACAGAGTTGCAGTAATGAACTCAGGCAGTTGTTGCAGCTGCTTTTTCTGTGACTCGAGTTTCAGTGGGTGGAGCTTTCCTCTCCTCTGACTTAGGGAATCAGTAAACAACTGTGCCTCTCTCCCCTACCCATGCCCTCCCATTCACTTTGAAGTCTCATTTCTTTTCAGTTTAATAGGATAGGAACTGATTACTTCTGATTCTGCTTATGTATCCTGAAGATCAATCATGAAAATACCAAGTCGGTGTGCCAGCCCAGAGTTTATTGGGTCAAGCTACAGAATTTGACTCCCTAGCTGAATGAGGGTGTGCAGGGAATCCCTTTAGGGTCTTTCCAAAATAGAGCTAAGCTATGTTTAGCTTGTTAAGATAAACTGGCTGGGGCAGGGGAGATAATGGGAAAAGGGTTGTGTGTGTATATGATTCATGGAGAAGAATCCAATTTTACAGAAACCACAGCCCAAATTAGAGAAAGCAAGCTTTTGGATTAAGATGATTTCTGTTGTGGTTGTTACATACCACAGTTTGATTTTTGTCCAGATGAAAACATTTGATTTCACTTCAGTAAATATTGTGGAGACATTGCCAGCTAATTCTGAAAAGTAATGAAATACAGCTTTGGCAAAGCGCAGATGCGTTCTCTACTCCCAATTCCACTTAGCTGATCCAAGTTCAGATTTTTTTTTCACATTTGCTAATGCACTTGAATAATCAGGAGAGGAAATCTGCCTGTAATTTTAATAGAAAACTGTATATACTAGATACAGGTTTATAATTTCTTGGGTATAACATGTGCCGCCCCCCCCCCCCCCCCCACACACACACACGCAGAATCCTTAACCGGCTCACAGTAGTCACCCTTCATTGATGGCTGCCCTGAAGCTACAGAGTTGTAAAGGAGATACAGCACGTGGTTCCGGGGGTCAGCCGCTCTTGCTGTCATGGAAGGACTTGTACCTCAGCAGGGAGAATCCACCCTGAGAACAACAGGGCTAGACTCAGCAGAGGCCTGCCGTGCCCTTTCTGAGACCCTGTTTTCCCATCTTAGCTGGTGGATGAGCCCTACTGTGGGAAGGGAAGGTCTCTTTTTAGTAAGATTTTCCAAGTAGGGGATCCCCTCTCCCAGCGCTCTAGTTCTCGTTTTACCTGAATGCTGGATGCACACGGAGCATTCTATGATCTCGTTTTCCTGAATGCTGGATGCACAGGGAGCTTTTCTGGTTTTTGCCTCGTATGACTAGGAGGAAAGCCATTTTCTAGAGATGTTTACCTCTTACATGCGAGGATTTGTAAGTTACAAACTGTTTTTAATGAAAAACACACACTTCTATTTTCTGTGTGTGTGTGTGTGTGTGTGTGTGAGAGAGAGAGCGAGAGAGAGAGAGAGAGAGAGAGAAAGAGAGAGAGGGAGGGAGGAAGGGAGAGAGGGGAGAAAAGCAGTGGGAGGGAGGAGAAGTTTCCACTTATTCAATGGAACTGCACCCCTGATTGATTCTCTCTCTCTTTTTTTTTTAAATTTATTCATTTTTAGAGAGGAGAGAGAGAGAGGGAGAGAGAGAGACAGAGAGGGAGAGAGAGGAGAGAGAGACAGAGAGAGAGAAGGGGGGAGGAGCTGGAAGCATCAACTCCCATATGTGCCTTGACCAGGCAAGCCCAGGGTTTCAAACCTGTGACCTTAGCATTTCCAGGTCGATGCTTTATCCACTGCGCCACCACAGATCAGGCCTGATTGATTCTCTTATGTGCCCTGACTGGAGCGGCGGCCTCGGTGCTCTGGGACAGTGATCTGTCCACTGCACCACTAGCTAGGGCCACACAGTTCTAGTTAAAGATACTGAGTCTTTAAGTGTCTGCTAACTCAGCATCGGTATGATTATGTCCTGTCCCCATTTACCCATTCTGTAATGAGGAATGGGGGATAATTTTCGCCAGTGATAAATAGCCCAGACTTGTGTGTGCTGTTAGGGTCTTCACATGTCTTTTCCTTCATCTTTTGTGTGTGTGTCCAGCAGAGTCCTCCTCCTGTAAACTTATTTGTAAATTAGATGATCTAGATTTTATCTAAATATGGAAGAAATGTGAATGTCGTAATTGGATTTGGCTTCTCAGATGCTTTTTCTTTTCTTTTATATATATCTGAGGTTGTTACATAGTTATTTTCTAGGTATTAGCATTTAACAGTCAATGTTTCTCTGTAGCCTCGGTTATGAAATAGGAGATGATCTTGCTGGTTTTGTCTCCATGAGAAGGAAGCTGCTTTTGCAGTGCTGTGATTTTTCCGTCCTGGCCAGTTAGCTTGAGCCCTCTGTTACTTTGCAAGTATCCGTGCCATTGGGGTCTTGAAGGGCTTTACAGTAGCCACATGGTGACAGAGCCTTGGAATCTGCAGCATTAGAATATGTAGGATTTAGTCTCTTCTACTTGCTTTAGTTTGACTGCAGGTGTGAGAGGACTCATTGCATTTGACTCATTGCATTTCTGGAGGCTTGCTCCTTCTGGAGAGAAGCTAACATTTCATGAGGCCACTCCTGGTAGACAGGTTGTGGACTGGCAGGGGCTTCCTGAAGGAAACCTGGAAGGAGGGTGACAACACAGCCCGGGGGCAGCCTTGTTCCTGAGTGACCCAGTATTGTTCCTGAGTGACCCAGTATTGTTCCTGAGTGACCCAGCATTGTTCCTGAGTGACCCAGTATTGTTCCTGAGTGACCCAGTATTGTTCCTGAGTGACCCAGCATTGTTCCTGAGTGACCCAGTATTGTTCCTGAATGATCCAGCCTAATATTAGTAGTTAGCTCACCTCCCATCTGAAGTTACTGAGCACTCCCTCTCTCCCGGAGTTTCCATTCCCTTTCTCATACCAGCCCCTCTATTCCCTGACTGGTTTAAGAATCCTTCATTACTGGTTTTCTTGGTTTTTTTCTTTGTTGGTGCTTTAGCTTTAGGTGCAGAACAAGTCAATCATCTGTATAGAACCGAAATCACCTTTCAGTGGAAGGCAGTCTGCTCTTTTCCCCTGTGCCCCTTACTTAGAAGAAGACATTGTGTCCTTTTTGACAGCAGAGCCAGTTCCATTGAAGGACTTTGTGTTCTTCCAAGTTCCGGGCGGAGAGGGAATCCCTCAGAACCTTTTCTGTTCTGACGGGTCATCTGGCTCCTGTTTTACATTTCTCATTAGCTTCTGACTTTCTTTTAGGATACCTGGGCACTTGCTTCAGCCTATTTATATATACTGAGAAGTTGTTAAAAGAAATCCAGTTGTAAGTTGGGTTGTTTTCTGAAATTACCCAAAACACTTTCTTTAGGATATTAGTGAAGCTTGGATGTTGAACTGAGCTTCTAGACATTTCCTCCATTTTAGTTCTTTGGAACAGTAACTTAATGTTCTCCTCATCTTCTCCAGATCTTCCTGCCGCCTACCCAGACGTTTGAGATGTTAAAACACCCTCACAGAGTCTGTGTGGGGAAGTGACTTCCCCGTTTCTTGGTCATGTGTTCCATGTGGATTTTACCTAATGCTTCTGGAACAGAAATTTTTATGTCTTACTTTCCCTGTTTTCACATGACTTTCAAATGGCCTCAGTTGCAGATTTTGTTGCATTTTGTGCTGAGGGAGGAGGAGGAAGGTTGCAGGGGTAATGGTGAATTTCCTGAAAGGCGTGGCAGAACCCTGCTTCCCTCTGACAGAGGGCAGAGTCGGCGCCGCAGGGTCTGCAGGGAATCCCGCTCCTCCTGACACCACCCAGCTTTCTGACAGTAGCCACTCTGCAGGGCGTGTGTGGGGGAGTGCAGGAGGGCTCTTCTACAAGAGGACTTAGAGGTGGATATTTTGATTTGTAAGGAATTTGAAGAGATAGATGGTTTATATCATCGCTCATTTTACCAAACAGCGAACTTTAACTGCTGAGTTCATAACTTCCAAGTGTTGAAGTTCCCACTGTGTCTGATAGCATGTCACATGTATTATTGCTAGGATGAGTTGTAGCCTGTGGTTAAATTTCTTCCCTTTTTTTCACTCAAAACTTCTTTTAAGTAAATAAAGTTCCTCCTGCTGTTTCTTGAGTACTTAGCAGTTCGATGTAGGAATGAAGAGTCCAGGAGCACTGGTTCGCTACCTGTGACTGATGCGTCCTGACTGCACAGCTCTGGTTAGGAGGCAGGATGAGGGTGGTTTTTCTGTCCCTAGTCGTAGACAGTCTTGTACTAATTGTAATACCACTTAGAACAAGAATGAACATATGTTGTTCCAGTGGAAATATGGCTAGATATTTCCTTTTTTTCCGTCCCTAATTCTTACTTGATTAAATGACTTCTCTTAAGGTCTGAGTCAATTTTAAGAACCTTTCTTCTGCTGAAAACCTGCTTCTAATTGGAAATGATCAAAGGGGAGAGAGGGAACCCAAAACACCGGAAATGGCTTCTGTTGTATTGTATCCAATTCTGTTATACATCGAGGATCACATCCCTTTGGAGTTTCCTTTCCAGCGAGTGGTGAGGCCCACGTGACTTTTGGGGGTTTTGAATATTGGTGGGTCATGACTGCAGCCAAGAGGAGGGGAGTGGAGGTCCCTGTTCTGTTGCATTTCTGCAGGATGGTGTTTGGCTTGCCGCTTTTTGCTTCCCACTGCTGCTCATTCATCCCCATCTCCTCAATGGAGCGTATGGTTCTGAATTTTGACAGGAATGGTTTTGACCATTACATTTGCAGAGAGAGATATCTATTTGGGAAGGAGAACAAAGTGGTTACTCAGATCTTTATTGATGTGACCAGAGTGTCAGCTCATTCATAGTGAAGTGGGCAAGAGGAGAAATGAATTTCACATATTTTTTTACTTCTTCTATTACTTGGTAGTAGTGCTCCCAAAAATATTTTATGAGAAAGATTGAAGTTGTTGCCAGAAATAACCCAGAAGAGTCTCCTATCCTTAACACTGTGTTTAGATGTTTTTATTTTGTTGATTTTTTTTTCTCAGTTTAATCTTTGGTGGTCTCTCCCCTCCCCCCACCCATTCAGATGAAATTAAAATTTTTTTCTTTTGTTATGTTTGGTGAATAGCATCAACCTGACATGCTGATGAAGGATATTTCTGGGGGAGGAGTATATTTGAAAATTAGTAAAAAATGGTAGTAGAGATGGATACTTTCCTCAGTCATGAGGATTTAGGTTTGTAACTTACTCGATGTCTCTGTTTGTAGTGCTCCTTCTGGAAGGGGCGAGTGTCCAGCCCTGTATTTATGAGCCCTCTTTCTTAACCCTCCCAGGTTCTCCTGCGCTGCCCAACAGCATGGTGTATTTTGGAAGCTCTCAGGACGAGGAGGACGTTGAGGAGGAAGATGATGAGACAGAAGATGTCAAAACAGCCACCAACAATGCTTCATCTTCATGCCAGTCAACCCCCAGGAAAGGAAAAACCCATAAGCATGTTCACAATGGGCACGGTACGTTCAGTGTTGATTTTGAGTGAGAGAGAGAGAGAGAGAGAGAGAGAGGGAAAGAAAGAGAGAGAGAGAGAGAGAGAGAGAGAGAGAGAGAGAGAAAGGAAGGAAGGAAGGAAGGAAAGAAAGAAGGAAAGAAGGAAAGAAAAGTCCAAGGCTTTGTGTGAGAGCAGCTCATCTGTGGAGTGGATGAAGCTGACAGTTTGTTAGTGGTGAAGCTAGTTCTGTATACTTATCTATATTGAAGACCCTTTAAGGGCGAAGAGTTTAGTGTAACACAGCACAGCCAGGTCTATTCTAGATGAATAGATTGTCAATATGTTATGTTATGGAGATGGTGATCAATTCCATAAGAGCTTCAGATACCACCTACCAGATCAGAGGTGGTTAAGAAGATTTTATGGAGAAAGTTTTGTGATCAACTTATGATCTCAGCAGGTGGAGCTAGCACAGAAAGGGAACCACCATTCAGCATATGCGGTCAGGTAAATGCGTATGTGTTATGAGCTAGACTCTTTTTTCCTGGAGTGCTGTAGTGTAGGAGCAGTAGGATAACGAGAATGGGTGGCAGAGAGAGGAAACTATTTAATCTGGCTTAAGTGGAAAGCTCCCAGTGGTTTTGCAACAGGAAAGTGACTTAATTGGAGCCGTGTCCTGAAAAGATGAAGCTAGCATGGATTATGAGGACTGGAAAGGGAAGTGACTTGAAGTGGAACACGTCGGAAGGCTGTAATTGTAGGCGATTATCTGATGAGACATAACAAGGGACTAAAGGTTGGTTTGGCAGTATAAATGACTGAGGTATCAGCACAAAAATGAGGAGGAGGTGGGTATGGAAACATGGCAGGGATGGTACTGAGAGGACTTGATAGTGGATTGAATTAGTTTGGGGTGAGGGAATGACAGTAAGAAAAGCAGAGTGAAGCAGGGACAGTGGGGTAAGGAGATATTATGGCCGTTTTCTCTTGAGTGCCTACCAGGACCTGTGCTAGACATCGATTTCATGTCAGACTCACAGAGACCCTCTGAGGTGGGAGCCCCTGTGTATAACTGGAGGAAGGTCAGTGCTGTCGGTAGTGATTGGATCAAAGGAAAGTTTTTCTCTTTCTTTTCTCTCCGCAGCTGTGCACTGAGCTACCACGGTCTGTCTGGGCTCAATGGGAAATAGAGGTTCAGGACAAGCATTGCTTAGACATGATGGGAATCTGTGTCTGCCTGTCATTACTGTTGGGTTTTGCTACTTTGTCAATTTAGTGATTGTTCATGTTTCCCACCTCTTGCTTATGGCTGCTTTTAGGATGCCTATAATCATGGTAAAGATGTGACCCCACTGAAAGGATTTAGGGGGGTTTAGTTGGGGCAGTGTATTATCCCAGCACATAATACAGAGCGGCGACTTACTGCTAATGTTTTGGGGAGAGGTTTTTACCTGCAGTTGTGGTCATCAGGAAATCTTGACAGTGGGATGAGCTGCATAGGAGTTGCAACACAGGTATAAGTGTACATGACTCGTGAGATCCCACAGGAACAGTGGGATGTGGGATATTGTGCTGTGTGGAGTGGTGGCACACTGACGCCCCAGTGTGGGGGGTTGTACGTTGGGGTGACTAGGACCCACAATGTAGTGTTGAGAACATACGCCCTGCGAGACAGGAGGTATGTAGAATAGGGAGCTGTTGATGATTTTAGATGTGGCCGTAAGATGAACTAGAGCAGGGGTAGTCAACCTTTTTACACGTACCGCCCACTTTTATATCTCTGTTAGTAGTAAAATTTTCTAACTGCCCACCGGTTCCACAGTAATGGTGATTTATAAAGTAGGGAAGTAAGTTTACTTTATAAAATTTATAAAGCAGAGTTACAGCAAGTTAAAGCATATAATAATAATTACTTACCAAGTACTGTATGTCGGATTTTTGCTAAGTTTGGCAGAATAAATCTTTATAAAACAACTTACTATAGTTAAATCTGTCTTTTTATTTATACTTTGGTTGCTCTGCTACCGCCCACCATGAAAGCTGGAATGCCCACTAGTGCGGTAGGGACCAGGTTGACGACCACTGATCTAGATCAAGTTCAGAACGATTCCTCCAGCAACAGAGTTTAGTCTGAAATGAAAGGGGAAATGACCAGAGTCCAAGGATTCCAACCAGGACAGAGCCTATGTGAGTCTGGACATGAGAATGCACATGGCTCAGATGGGTGCAAAGGCATTTTGAAGCAAAAATGATCAGCTTTTCACAGCTGCCTGGAGAGGCAGGGTTGAAGGTAAGGACAGGAGTTAGGAATTGATCAGGGAGAGGTTAAAAACTCTATTATGTGTTGAGCTTGCGGAGACCAGACTGTGAGTTTATTGTTGCGAGCTGCTGGTGGGAGCAGTAAGGGTAGATGAGCTTCTTAAGATGGAATGAAGCAAGAAGGGAGACTTGGAAGGATTTTTTAAAAATTATTGGGAACACTTAATCTTGTAGTTTTACTTTTGCTTTCGTATGAATCAAGAGTAAATGTGAAGAAACATGAAGTCTGTGTCCATCTGATAGACATATTTCACCAGTATTGTATCACAATGGGTCTGTGTGATGTTCCCTTTCATGTCTTGTTGTGGTTTGGTGGTGAGTCCTGCTGTCCTGTTAACCAGGTGAATTAATCCCTTGTGCATGTGTGCAGTTGCAGTAGGTCTTCAGCTCCCTACTTGTTACATTTTATTTGAGCTTGCTGGTTGACTAGACAATTATTCATAGATTCAACTTCCAGTGTCAATAGTTACCATCTTTTGTGTGTGTGGATGTCATTATCTCTTGCTTTTGCATGAGCTTCTGGGCGATGATGTGAAGGGGCAGTGAGTATCTGCAGGGGATTACAGGAGTTATATGAAGAGGATGGGATAAGGCTGAAGGAATTGGCCGCTTGCCTCTAAGGCAAGAGGATAACAATTTTGCATGGACCACTATCATTGTCATAGATACAGAACAAATGAAGCATTTCCATGGCAGCGGGAGGTTGTATTTCCTGATTTGCTTTTTCTAAGACCCATTTCTTTGTAAATGTACAGAAGAACTCTTGAAATGCCTTTTAATAGGTACCCATCAGTCATAAAAGGGGATGTTCTTTTAAATGGGATGTAGGACAACAGAATGAAACATATTGCTGTAGAGCAGTGTTTTTCAACTGCTGGTCTTCCAGACATTTTGTGCTAGTCACCAAAAGAGTTAAGCACCCTGATTATAGACTGTAATCTTCATACAGCATCAGGTTGAAAAGCACTGTGATAGAGGTTCACTTGTAATAGTTCTCTGTGGGAGTACAGAAGTTGTTGACCTGCTGCTGGTGGACCAGTGGTTTTATCTTCAAAGAAAGTAAATAGATGGTAGGTGAGTATGTGTTAGACTCCAGGCTTACACGCAAGACCTGCCGTAACCAACATTGTTTGTTCTGTTGGGTGTGTTTGTTGCCTGAATGTGAAGAGGAGTCCTTCTTCACATTCAGGAATGCAACCTTGTCTCAGTTTCTGAGAGCACCTGCCACGCTCCAAGCTTGAGGAGATTTGCAAGGTGCTGCTGCCTAATTGCTTCCTAACGAATAGTAGGCTGGTGTTGGTGGGCACTCGAGTCATGCGGATGGCATTCGGATTTGCCAGTCCCCAGAATGCAGAAGAGGGGCCCAGGTGTAACACCTGCCACATCGGGAGACCTGTGATACTCTTGTCCTGCGTGTTGTGCTCCCCCTGCCCCTCTTTCGCCCTTCTCTGACTTAGAGGGTGCCTGAGGAGTGTGGGCACCGTTCTTGAGATTGGAGTATGCTCTCTGCCCGTAGGCAAAGAGAAGGTGGGCACAGTTGGGAATGAGGCAGGGCTCTTCCTTTCCTGCCATGCCTCATTTTCCACAGAGTAAAACCCAGAGACACATTATCTTCACTTTTTTTGGTTTCTGACTTTGAAGAATGTTTAAGTGGTAAAATAGATTTTCTAACAAGAGGAGCTTGCGTGAGGGCACAGTTGTTTGGACGAGCACTGTTGACCATTGTCACACAGGACAGTGGGAGCAAGCTGCTCTCTCCTCTTCTGGGACGGTGCATTTCCCACTTTGTCTGCAGTGGATGCTGAGTTGTGTCAGGAAATTTAGTAACATCTGCATCCTCACTGAAATGTGAGGAAAGAACTTCGCAGAAAACAAAATATGGAAAACTTAACCCTATTACTGGGACAGCTTGGGCCAGAAACCCTAATTGGGCTGTGTGCATCCAGGAGAACAGTTTTATTAAGTATAAATTTGAAAACACTAGAAACCAAACTGCCAGTGGTATCCCACTTCGTCTTCTTTCTCCCCCAAACTTGAAGGTGAGTGAAGCAGCAGGGGTTCCCTGTGGAGCAGGAGCCTGGAGTGAGCATGCCCTCCAGCTCACCTGGCCTGGCCCTGCAGTGGTGCCCGCCCTGCATTGGTGCCTGATAGGGCCTGTCTCTGACAGCCCTCACCTTCCTGCAGAGGAGCCCTGACCCCACCTGTCTCCTGCAAGGGCCTGGTGTCCCTGGGCAGATGCTCACTTTTAATCCACTGAGCATCCTAATGGAAATGGATTTGTTTATTAAAATACATAATCTGAAATGATATGGACAGCATCATGCGTGCTTTTACCCTTAGGCTTACACTGAAGGGTTACAGTAACAACGCCCCCAGCAACTTCTATTTCATTAGCTCTTCAGAGTTTCCAAAATACTCTTACATACACAGAACCTCAAATGATCCTAACAATGGAGCCCTTAGGGGAAGCAATCACTATTTGGCAACAAAACAACATGATCAAAACACTGCTCGGTGGGTATTTATGCTAGAAGTTGATATTTGAAACAGCTAAGTTTTTGAAAAATTCTCATAATTGGTTATTTTTTCCCAGTAGGATAAGTGAAGTAGACCTGAGGAATTAATACGTTTGTATTATGAACTTGGCCTTGCTTTTTCCTCAACGTTGTTGTGGTGAGTGTTCGTCATCCTTTGCAGAGAACTTGGTGAAAGTTCATTGCTCTCATAGCCAAGTATTGTATATTCTTCAGATGCTTTTCTACACTTATGAAAAATGGAACGGATAGCAGAGACCATTGTTCCTTTGTACACTCATCTCGTCCTGAGCAGGAACATTTCTCAGAAGACTTTTGAACAACATGCCATTGGACTCCTAACTGGAATGATTTAATTGCTTTTGGATTCACACTGGGGGCATGTTGTGTAAGGGCCAGAAAGCAGTCATTTGGACTGAGTTTGCCACGTTTCTTCTGCTCAGGTGTGTGCAGGCCCTCTGTGTTGAGGTGGTGGAGGGTGGGTGTTCAGGCGGGCCCAGGGTCCCACCATCACTGTGCGTACTGAGGGTGCGCTCTCCAGCTGAGAAAAGCTTTCTTCCATTGACATCTTTATGGAATATTCTCCTCACCTTTCTTTTTAATTAAAAAAAATTATTTTTATTTATTGACTTTAGTGAGAGAGGGAGAGGCAGAGACAGGAAGAACATCGATATGTCCAGTATGTGCCCTGACTGGGGATCAAACTGATGACCTCTGCATATCAGGAGGACGCTCTAACCAACTGAGCTATCCAGCCAGGGCTCCTCTTGACCTTTCTTTAACCTCTGGCAGGTCCTTCTCTTCACCACACACCCCCTTTGGGGCAAATGAACATTTTAAATAGTAGAATATGAGTTTTTTGTTTTGTTTTACTTTTTTTTATAAGAGCTTATTTAAGCCAAAATGAGGACATATGTCTGAGAGCAAGATCTCAGATGTTCCTGGGAGCTTGTTTTCTAAGAGCAGCAGTGTGTGGTGAGCCAGGCTATCAAGTATTTTCTCCTGACCATCCCCCACTTCATACTGAGCCACTTGGCCTAGTGGCTGAGCACATGGTGCTGGCTGCCAGCTTCCCCGTGTGGCTGTGGCCTGGGGCAAGCTTTCTCTATTTTAACTTTCTTACTTTTAAAGAAGAGATAATATGGGCCTTTTTCGTAGGTTTGTATGAGAGCTAAATGAGTTAATGTGTGTCCAGCCACGGCTGGTTCGAATTGCCTTGTTGGCTATTATTATTAACACCACATGTAATTAAAAAGATCTGGAAGCCTAGAATAACCTTGCAGTTGGTACAAGAATCCTGGAAGGTTAGTCTTTCTGAATGAATGCCTGGCACACAGTGAGGGCTGGCTGAGAGTTAACTGTTGCACTGTGTTGACCCTACAAGAACAAGCTACGTCATGTGTATAGAAGAAGGTCCCTAGTAACGCCTGTCCATCGGTATGCTCCACCTGTCCCCGTTCCACTCATTTTCCATAGCGTTTGTTCCAGTGATCCATGCGGAGCTTCGGGACAGGCGATGGACACATATGCACACACACGCACAGGCAGTAATCCAGCGCCCCTCACATCAGTGTGTGGATGTCTCTGGCTGGGAACGTTAGAGTTTTCCTCTCTTCTGTGGTGAGATACTGGTGAAGATTTCAGTGAGGAACTAAGCAATGGGCCCCTGGTGGTGGAAGAGACAGACGCTCCTGGCTCAGATATGTCTTCCTAACCAGGCGCCATGAGACCAGGTTGTCACTCTCTTTAAGCCACGTTCCCTGTTTGTAAAGTGCTGATAACACCAGCTTTTATAGTTAGAGTTAGGGAGGGAGAATGGGCAGTGACCACCAATGGCTGTGGCATTTTATTTTGAGATGATGAAAATGTTTTAACTTTACAGTATGGTAATGGTTGGACAGCTCTGTGAATATGCAGAAATCCATTCGGTGGCACACTTTAAATGGGCAAATTACATGATATGTGCTTTATAGCTTATCGGAGAGAAACAGGGATCTGTTAGGACTAAATGAGTGACAGACGCACAGTGCCCGACTCTTGGTTAGTTCCTAGGGCGTGGGGGCTGGCCACTGTCCTATTACTGGGCTCATGCCTCTGGTTCTTTCTTCTGAAGAACTGTGATACTGCAGTCGGGAAGGAATTAATATCGTGTTAGACTCCTAGAGCCTTTATTGAATTTTGTTGTCCGTAGTTGGCTGGGATATGTCTATATCATGCACATTGTAAATTGAATTACTGAGCTGTTCATCAAATTGCTCAATATTTAATATTTTCAGCTAAATTCACCTGGCTTGTCTTAAGAGAAACCTTGAGTCACTTGGGAAGTCACACTGTTTCCAGAGACTGTAAAATATGCATGTAAAAATTGTGGAAATAATTTGTTTCCTGGCCGAGGGTGGGAGGAGCTGTATGTAACACAGTAGGGACCCCTGATATTTATTTGGAGAACCTTGGAAACAGTCTTTATTACAATGCAGATATTTCTGTATTTTGTTTTTCTGTAAAATACTTTTATTCTGAAAATGACCAATTCTTGTATAATTGACTGTGTATATGGGGACCTTCCAACACATTTTTAAGGTGTCTCTCTCCCAGTGTGCTGTGAGTCCTTGTTCAGACCCAGAGGTGGGCCAGAATCACTTACTCTGATGGGATTGGCCTTTTAGACTTTATTGCCGTGAATACAGGGTTTTACGAAACCCCAAACTGCAGAACATTTTAGTCACTTGTATTTCAGAAGTCAGTGCATGCCCCCTTCCCAATATAACCCACAGCTCTGTGCTCTTTGCCTTATTTCTTGAGAATGATGAAGCATGAGCTCCCTCTGCCCACCATCCCCAGAGGCTGCTTGTCCAGATATTCATCTGCCCTGGCACTTAGGAGAATGCAAATACCTTAGAGCCAAATGACATGGGCACCAGCTACCAGTCTCATCCTTTTCTCAGCTCCTTTTGGGGCCACATGGGCCAAGAAACCATTTTTCAGTGACAAAAATCGTTCATCCTGATTTATGGTCTTTCTTTTGCCCTGACTTTTATATTCTCGTGAAGGTCATATGCCCCCCCCCCTTTTTTAAATTTATTTTTTTTTAATTTTATTTATTCATTTTAGAAAGGAGAGAGAGAGAGAGAGAGGAGAGATACAGAGAGAGAAGGCGGGAGGAGCAGGAAGCATCAACTCCCATATGTGCCTTGACCAGGCAAGCCTAGGGTTTCAAACCGGCTACCTCAGCATTTCCAGGTCGACACTTTATCCACTGCACCACCACAGGTCAGGCTCATATGCCCTTTTAAACTTTAGTATCAGATGTTATTAGGAACATATGTAAGAAACATGGCTGAATGGCAAATCTGCCCAACTCTGGTGATTATTTTACACCATTGCACATAATGCATTCACAATTTTAGACCTGGGGTTAGTGGCAACCAAATTTTGATTAAAAAGAAAAACCATCCTATGACTTACCAAATTTAAGAATTGTAAAGAATTTACAGAATTTTTACCATTGTAAAGAATTGTAAGAATTTTTTTACATAGAAAATTCAATGTGCTTTAAAAATCCTCTGTAATGGACTTCTTTCCTATTCTGTGTAACCAAAGAGCTAGGATTTCACTGTGTAGGAATTCCAGAGGGGTTTCCCAAGTACTAGCAAAATCAGGAGAACAAGCACATAGTGCCAGAGTCAGGCTACATGGAGTCGCTGTGAGTGTCGTCTTGCATTTTGGCTTGAAGTTGGTGCCCAGAGCGGACAAGCTGTGCTGTAAGAACACGAGGTGGCTTCTGCTGCCTGAAAGCGGCCCTCGCTACTTCCCTGGTTTTACTGGTTAGAGAGCTGTTTTCGCCCAGGGCCACAGCACTCACATCCTCTGGAACTGCTGGCTCAGGTTGGCAGGCATTCCATTGTTTGCAGACAGTAGTGACTCAAAGTTGAACTGGCTGCAGGGTGCAAGTGTGGCTTTTGTACAGTAACAAGGATTTAATGCCAGCCAACTGATGGAGTCTGTCTTCCTCAAATCGGGCCACCTTGTAATGCCACAAAGCTTGCATTTAAATAGTTGGCTCAAGATCAGAAACTTGGCAGGCTTCTCTTTTACTTTCTGTCATACATTCTTCTTTATTTACAATGATTCTCTTTTTGTCCCTTTGATTTGTGTTGGGGGTGGGACTGGGGGTGGGTCTCAAATTATGTAATTTTGTGTTAGTCCTTTGGGCCTTGTGTTTATTTTTTCCTCCTTGTCCTTTGAGTCTCTGCTAGCAGAAATCTCGGCCCAGCTTTCCGTAATGACTCTTGTCCACATTTCTCTTTCAAGGAGGTGAAGGCTTCAGAACCCTATCAGCTCAGATCAGACTCTGAGGCATCTCAGGATATCATAAAACTTCTGTCAGACACTCTTCTTCCCTAGTTATCTAATAAAAACATTAGGATTATCTCTTCATGTTCATATGAGGTACCTTCATTTGCACCAATAATTAGCAAGATTGGGGTGTCTAGCTGTGGGAAGGTTATGAAGATAGGCAGAAATGCATGTTCTGGTCTTGTCAGCTCTGTTTAAAGGGGATTACCTTTTTCAAAAGTGGGGCTTGCCCTGGCCGGATAGCTTGGTTGCTTAGAGCATCATCCCAAAGCAGATAGGGACAGACAGAGAGGAAAGGAGAGAGATGAGAAGCATCAGTTGTTCGTGGGGGCACCTTAATTATTCATTGATTGCTTTATATGTGCCTTGACCAGGGAGCTACAGCAGAAAGAGTGACCCCTTGCTCAAGCCAGCAACCTCAGGGTTTTGAACCTGGGTCCTTTGCATCCCGGTCTGATGCTCTACGCACTGTGCCACTGCCTGGTCAGGCACTGGTTCAGTCCTTGATTAGGGTACATACAGGAACAGCCCGATGTTCCTTTCTCTTTCTTTTCCCCTTTCTCTCTTGCTGAAATCAATAAATAAAAATTAAGAAAAAATAAAGTGGATCTTGTTTCCACCATTGCAAAAGGAGCTTTTAAAAAGACCAACCGTCTTTTATTTGTATAACTCCTTTCTTTGAATAACACAAAGCATTTTATACTCTTTTAAATACTTCAGCAATTCATGGAGGGCAGATCAGGGGAGGCAGCTGTTTTGTAGTTCAGGGAATTAAGGCACAGACGTGTTTGGTGATCTGGGAACTAGGGATTAAAACCTAGCTCTCCACGACTTTCCAAGAGGCTGTGTCTGCAGTGAGGGTTTTAAAGACCTGTGACCAGCCTTAACCAGCCTTATGGAATCTCTGTGAGCCAAGCTTGTGTAGGGAATATGACTGAGTGCAAACTCCCTGGAACTGTAAATGTGAGTTCCTCCTTGGACAGTGTGGCTTTCCGCTATTCAGATGATCGTGGGATTGCATTTAGATGTTTCTAAAGTAACTTCTCTTGCTCATTTTGTTTTCATTCTTTATTGGGAGCCAGTCTTATCTTCTCAGGCATGAAGTGACCCTAAATCAAAATGTCATCCTTTGGATCCTAAGGTTTTGGTTCCTGTAGTGTGAAAACTACTTGTCTGTAGGCCATTAACTTTCAGAGTAAACGTATGTGTATACAAATCAATACATTTGACTCTGTTCATTAATGTAAGAGCTATATGTATTTGGGGATAATACAATTTCCTAACATGGTTTACTGTTATAAATGCTTTATCCCCCTTGTCTGTTACAGAAAACTAGTCCAATTATTCCTTTAATTGGGGACAGTGTGCATAGACCTTCCATACATCTAACTTTCTTGGTCTTCCTGTCTATTATGTTTATAAGATTTAGTCTTTCCCTGTGATAGTGAACATTTTTTTTCATTTCCTCTTCTCTCCCCTTCTCAAGAATCTTACAAATGAAGACAAAAGATAATTACTTGGAGAGGTGAACTGGCAGGTTCCCACGACACTTAAAATTAATGAGCTGTTGAGGACAGAATATACCTTTCTCTGGTTCCACTGTGTTCACCCAGCCTCCCCCCCTTCCCGTTTAGCAGAGGATTTGACTTTTTGGCTCTGTTTGCCATTTGGGTATATTACTCCCAAAATAGCAAGATAAGATGGTCACAAAACGTAGATTTATCTGAAAACTATCTAACTGTTTAAATTCAAAGTTAATTTTACTCAGTTTTTAATTTTTGTGTTTTTCTGACGATCTGTTCAAAATAGTCTTTTAGTAGAAGGGGCAGCCCGTTTGGTTTATGATGTTAATGGTGCACGCTTCCCTGTCCCTTGTGGCTCTGCCTTCCTATCTGTCATCGTGGCTCCACAGTGGCATCTTTGATCAGCAGGGCTTTGCTTTCCAGAGCGTTTTTCTGTGGAGCTGACAGAATGCTAGTGGTGAGCAGCCCTCTTCTTTGGCATCAGGATAGAACTGAGCCTGTGCATTGTTTCAGGTGCAGATAATGCTGAGGAAGGACTTGTGTTTGTCATGCCTCCTTGCCCCCCTGCTCCCCACTGCCATCTCAGAAAGATGTTGCCGGATAACCACAGTGCTGCCGTTAATGATGTTCCTTGATGTTGTGATTTGCAGCTGGCCTTGCTCTTTGTCCATTTGGAATGTAGGGATGTAGGGCTGTGAGCACGTTTCTCTTCCTGTCAAGGTCCTGCTACATGTTTGGCCACTGACACCGTTGGGAGCAACGTGGTGATCTTGACAGGCGATGCTTCCCCAGTGTTTGCTTGCTGCCCTGCTGAAGCCTCTTTCTAGATGAGTGTGTCCTCCCAGACTCCTCACAGCAGCCCTCTGAGAGAGACAGTGGAGCAACTAAGGCTCAGAGAGGTAACCAGCTCAAGCCTATAGTTAGCAAGTGATTTCTGCAGATTCAAACTTAGGTCTTTGTCTCAGAGCCTGAGCAGTTGGGGGGTTGGCAGGTGTGGCGACCAGTACATGGCCCTTCAAAGCCTCTGGGAACCACAGCCAAATCAACCTTAGGAAAGACAACCTGCCCAGAAGGTTTGGGCTCTTAGTCTCAAGACCCCTTTCTACTCTTCATATTGAACAACCCTCAAAGGTTTTTATTAATGTGGATTGTATTTATTGATATTTATCATATTAAAATTACAACTGAGGAAATTTAAAAATATTTACTCATTTTAAAAAAACACACACCAGCCTGGCCAAGTGGTGGCACAGTCCTGGACCTGGGACACTGAGAACCCTGGTTTGAAACCCCAAGGTTACCAACTTTAGGCAGGCCCATCAGGCTTGAGCGCGGGCTCCACCAGCTTGAGCATCGGATCATAGACATGACCCCATGGTTGTTGGCTTGAGCCCAAAAGTCACTTGCTTGAAGCCCAAGGTTGCTGACTTGAGCTCAGTGGTCCTGCCTTGAGCAAGGGGTCACTGGCTCAGCTGGAGCCCCCTGGTCAAGGCGCGTATGAGAAGCAACTACGAGTTGATACTTCTCATTTCTCTCCCTTCCTGTCTGTCTCTGTCTCTCCCCATCACCCCGCTAAAACAAACAAAACACACACACAGCTCATTATATGTTAACACAAATAACTTTTTTTAATGAACGGTAACTCGAATCTAAAACCAAGAAATTATAGGTGAGGGGAGTTGCACTGTGTTACATTTTTGCAAATCTCTTTAAATGTCTATTTTAGTAGAAGACATATTAAGTAGATTCTTGTCTCCTACATCCAGTCTCACAATATTCAGTTTTGGTTGATGTATGTGAAAAAAATTAGCCACAGACAAATACGTAGCTGGAAAGGGGAGGAACCTTATAGATGCTTGCATTATTGCCTTCTTTGCCATCCCACCCATACTCAGTCAATGGTAGTGTCTTAACTGTCAGTTCATTACAGGATCCTGAACCAGTATCAGTGAACTTTTCGCACTGTTACATTAAAATCCATTGGTTTGCCTTCCACTTTGAGTGGACCTCTTACCCATGCATGATTTTGTAATGTCGTGTATTGATTTTTAAAAATAATAGTTCCCTGAATTAGGCATCTCTTCCAATGTCAGCCCCTTCCTCTTGTGGAACTGAAGAACCCCACACATCCACCAGCCTCATCAGAAAAGTCTTTACGTGTTGAGAGGCTGTCAGACTCATGATGGCAGGTATAGGGTTTTGAAAATTGTAATTTTTGTTTGAAATTGTGCATTCTGTCATTGGTAGCAGTAACTGTTAGTCATTTTCCTTGACGGGCTTACTTTATTCATTTTTGAGAAAATGGCTGACAAATAACTATATTGGTGGTTCTATCAAATAAAAATGGCATCCCATTACAAAGCAGTTAAACAGTCTTGCAGTTCCCTTTCCTAGACCTGTAGCTTTCATTGTATCACACTCAGTATGTGCACTCAAGGGTCAGAATTTAATAGTTAACACTTGGTACGGATTTATCATCTCTTTAGACAGAACTGGCTCTGTGTCTGAGCTGCTGGTGGAGAGAGCCCTGTAACCACTGTTGGAGCTTGGGGCCTCTGCCCTGGTCTGTGTTAAGGCACCAGCCATGTTGCACGCCTTTTGTTGTTGTTTTAAAGTTTTATTGTAATTCACATTATCATACATTTCCTGCATTTAAAATGTATATTAATTCAGTAGGTTTTAGTATATTCACAATGTTTTGCAACCCTCACCATGATCAACTTTAAAGCAAATAGCATCTTCCCCAAAAAACCTTGTGCTCATTAGCAGTTACTCCCATTTCCCCGACCTGCCGGTCCCTGGCCACCACCAGGCTACTTTCTGTTTCTATCTCTGGATTGATCTGCTCTGGCTAGTTCATATGAATTGGATCACACAACATTAGCTTCTTTTACAGTGGCTGTCCCAACCTGCATTTCCTCCAGCAGTGCATGACGGTTCCCTTTTCTTCTCATCTTTGCCAACACTTGTGATTTACTGGTGATAGCCAGTCTGAAAAGTGTGACGTGGTATCGTGTTGTGACCTTAATGTGTGATTAGTGATGTAGAGCATCTTTCCGTAAGTCTATTTGGACATCTCCCTGACCTCTTTGGGGAAGTGTCTATTTGGGTCCTTTGCCCATTTTTCAATTGAATTTTTCTTTTGTTGAGTTTTATATAAATTCCTTATAAACTTTTCATATTTACCCTTTGCGTAGTGAGTTTTCTTCATGCTTGCTGACCCCTTGTTTTTTTAAATGTAATTAGTTCCAATTAAAGTTTTATTAACTTAAAATCATGTTTGATAACCTATTTATGGAAACAAGAATAACATACATTTGCCTTCTTTTAATGTTGCCATACACATTTTTAAAATAAAAATTTTTGTACGGTCGTACTCTGGATGGTCAGGAGGCACGAGGACATACATGAACGTCCGTACTACTCAAAGGGTTAACCTCTTATCAGATGTATTATTGGTGAATGTATTCTCCCATTGAGTGGGTTGTCTTTTCATTTTGTTGATGGTTTCCTTTGCAGTGTAAAAACTTTTTTGTTTGATGTCCCATTTGTTTATTTTTTTATTACCCTGGGCTGAGGCGATATATCAAAAGAAAATATTGCTAGAAGAAATGTCCGAGTTTTTACTTGCTCTGTTTTCTTCCAGGATCCGTTATCTGGCTTTTTGAGCATAGCCATCCTAGCAGAGGTGAAGTGGTATCTCGTGTACTTTTGCTTTGCATTTGCCTGACAGCTCACTCACCTTTAGCCATCACTATTGTCGAAATATCAGCACAGTGATAAAGACAAATAATACCTTAGGATACTTAAGAAAACAGTTTTGACCAAGGGGATCCCCTGAAAGGGACTCTGGAACACCAACAAGTCACTCCTTAAGCCAGTAGAGATATGGGATGTGGTTTAGCATTGCATTTCTCTTTACATGGGCAGGCTCCTTCTCCATGACATGGCTATTGGGAAGCAATGGCTGGCAGCTGTGTTCAGGTAGGAGGAAGTGATGGGCCTGTTCCGTCAAGCCATCTGTCTGTGTGGAAGCCCTTCTCTGTCCTATACCTGAAGGGGGTCGGGGCAAGAAGAGGCCTTGCCAATCTGAGTATGTACTAATCTGAAACAGTCCTTTTCAATGGGGTGTAATAATTCTCTGCCAAATGTTAAGAACCTACTGAGTATATTATGTTAGATACTCCCATGTAGGAGCATCTGCCACCCCAGGATGCAGATGAGAAAACTGAGGGCTTGAATGCCTTGCTTAGTTGTTAAATAGCAGGGCTGGGAAGTGAACTGCTCATATCGTGTTAAGAAGAGGGAATAACCCCATAGAATTTTTTTTAACTGAACAATGATATGTCATTGCAGAACTGGTACTTCTTTAATAGCAGGCTGCACCTGGACACATACATCTTCGTGGCAGTAACAGCACGGCGAGTACGGAATAGCTGAGGTTTAAAAAAATAAAAAACTAATTGTGCCATGTGTCAATGAGGGAGCTGTGTTCACTGCTTTAGAATATCGATGGACAGTCAGGAATTGCCTGAATTCATGTTCTTTGGCTTGATTTTTAATCACATTAAAATATGACTTCTGGCCCTGGCCGGTTGGCTCAGCGGTAGAGCGTCGGCCTGGCGTGCGGGGGACCCGGGTTCGATTCCCGGCCAGGGCACACAGGAGAAGCGCCCATTTGCTTCTCCACCCCCACCCCCTTCCTCTCTGTCTCTCTCTTCCCCTCCCGCAGCCAGGGCTCCATTGGAGCAAAGATGGCCCGGGCGCTGGGGATGGCTCCTTGGCCTCTGCCCCAGGCGCTAGAGTGGCTCTGGTCACGGCAGAGCAACGCCCCGGAGGGGCAGAGCATTGCCCCCTGGTGGGCAGAGCGCCGCCCCTGGTGGGCGTGCCTGGTGGATCCCGGTCAGGCGCATGCGGGAGTCTGTCTGACTGTCTCTCCCCGTTTCCAGCTTCAGAAAAATACAAATATATATATATATATATATATAAAACTTCTTACAGATTTTGCTTTTAATTTGTCTTGAAAGCAGGCACAGATACTACAGCTTGGGGGTGACTGATGGCTTCTGTGAGCAGTAACTTACACTTTGAAACTCTCCATTTGTTTCTGTAACTGAGAGTGTCCAATGGAACGTTACACAACACAGGATCACAGACCACATTTCATGTGCTGTGGTCTTTACTCCAGCACTGAAATTCTAGTTAGACCGTGTAGTCGCTTGGGTCTAACTAGGAGGTGCTAGGAGGAGCTTCAGAGCTCGAGGTCCACTTCCCGTCCATGGAAATGTACATCTCTGCTGTGTACCTTATAGAAAGTCGTAACAACTGGACTAAAGAAGTAGATCTAAGCAATTGAACCCAAAAACAATTATGAAGAGACTTAAGAGAATATTTCACCATTTGAAAATATGAGAGGACTTTCCAGGTATAAAAAAACAAGGAACAAAACCTTGAGAAAATGGGCTATCAGATTCTGTACAGGAGACAAAAGCAAATGATAAGAGGACAATATCTGCAATATATAAGGCATAAGTTAGTTTAAAGGGAGGGGAGAGAGTGTGTTGAAGGAACTGTGGATACTGGTCTGGAGCAGAGTGTCCTTGAAGGGCAGAAAGGGTGTGGTGGAGCTCCTCAAAGGCCAGATGGGAGTCCAGAGGGTTGACTTCTGCTTCTTCGAGTCAGCAGGAAGAGGATTCAGCTCAAAGGAGGAACCATTTTTCTCTTTGCAGTTGCCTGGTCAAGTAGCAAGTACCACCTGGAATTTGCACTTTCCTGGTCCTCACTGCAGGGAGAGAAAGACATGGCCTGGAGCCCGGGTTCCAGGTGTTGGGATAGACACGGTGACCTTTTAAGGCTTTCTCTGTCGAGAAATGCACCAGGAGCTCCTGGCGTGGCTCTGCCTGGAGCTGTGGGGTAGAGCCGACCAGGCACAGGGCGGCCTGCCTCCTCTGCCTGCTGGGTGGTGTGAGGGGTGGGGGAGACCTAGGAATGGGAGGGGAACAGATGGGAAAGGCTCCTGGATTCTTGGAGAGCGGCCGAAACTGCTGGGTTTGCCTGGGTTTCCTGGTGCTCACTAGAAAGCAGAGAAAAGTGAAGCAGGTCACTGAAGTGCGCTGTGAAAACCTTGAGCGTCCATGTTCCCATCTGACCTCCTAAGGGGGTGGGTCCTGTGCCCATTGGAACTGGACACTGAGTGCCCCTGGGGGTCAGGGCAGGGAGGGTGGGCATGTGCTGGTGACGTACAACACGGCCTGGGCGGGGCACTCCTCTTCTCCGTGCCTCTGACCTTCATCTGCGAAATGGGCATGACAGGGATGTTCTGCTCCTTTGCATTCTAAGGCTGAGTTCAGTTCTCGCTCCGCAGCTCGTGGTAAGCACGTCTGCGTGGTAGCTGTCACTGCTGTTATGCCTTCTGATAGAAGGGTGTTATGCCTTCTGATAGAAGGGGTCTGACTCGGAAGTTTCTGTGCCCTCTCCCTCCTCTGTGGTCACAGATGTGTCAGGTGAAGTAGCTGCGTCCCTGACCCATATCTGTCAGTGGCTCTTCAATCTCAAAATGTGTAATGTTTAGTCTGAGGATTTATCCTGTATCTTTACACACGAAGGGCTCCTGTTCTTGAAATGGTGTTGGTGTTAGTTTCTTCATAATTTCTCGTTTTGTTGAAGGCATTGGTATTCTGAAGGCTGCTACAATGTTTTGGTAGGGATTTTTAAAAATGAATTTTTCTGTCATTTCAGCCAAACAGACCTTAAGATATGCTTATAATTTTTCAGTTTACCTCTGTGTTCTGGTGCTGGTGTGCTTTGACTTAAGGCTGCTCTCATTAGTGTGAGGAGACTTCATGGACTGACTGTTGGCCTTCTCTTACTCTTTGTGACATCAGGAAGTTTAGGTCTCTGTCAGCATGCTCAGTATAGTAACTTGATTCTTCCCTTATTTCTTCCCAGTTTTCAATGGTTCCAGCAGGTCATCCCGGGAGAAAGAGCCTGTTCAAAAACACAAAAGCAAAGAGGTCACTCCCAGCAAGGAGAAGCACAGCGACCACCGGGCTGACAGCCGGAGGGAGCAGGCTCCAGCGAACCCGCCCCCCGCAGCCCCCTCCACGGGCTCCTCTGCCAGAGGGCCCACTGCTAACCACCACCACCCCCCTCTGCATCGGTCGGCTCAGGACTTAAGGAAACAGGTAAAGACCGGCCCCACCCACCATGACTGTAGTTTGGCCCAGAGGGTGACTGCCTGCCACATGCCACCATCCATGTCACCAAGTTAACTGAAGGGAAAATGTAAGTAGCAGCCTCAGGAAATCCATGTTTCAGGGACTCAAAAAGCAGGAAGCTGATGCTCAGAGGTGAGGTGGGGAGAGAGAAACATCACCTCTGCACAGGACTGTGAGGGCAATCACACAGGCCCTGTGGTGGATTTGTACTCGTCCCCAGGACGCTGCAGTCCTGTGATCTGTTATATTGCGGCATCCAAATGGCTAGGAAGGGGACTTCCTTGGGACCAGAGGAGTTTCAGAGTCCTGGGAGCCCATTATTGGTTCAGTCAAGAACGGGTAAGTTACACGTGAAACAGGCTTGCAGACTGCCTTGGCGGTCAGTGGACAAGCCTGGACTGTTTATCTGTGCATATTATATGACAAGTTACCATCTCTCCAGCTGGACTTCTGAACAGAGGCCGTGTTTCAGGCTCGGTCTATGGACTGGGGCACCACCACCTGTCTGCATGTGATGGGATGTGGAGAACGTGCGAGCATTGGCTCAGCCGAGCACAGTCCAGTCTGGCCGGGAGGGTCCGGACAGCACGTGCACGCTGCTCTCCTCTCTGGCTCTGTGGCCCACTGCCTCCCATTTCAGAATCAGATCAGAAAACGCAGATTCTGTTGGGAAAATCTAAGAACAGCCTCAGGGCTCAGCCATTGTTGCTATCAAGTGTTCACCGCCTTAGACAATTGATCTGTCAGGACCCTGGGAGGGAGATAGTAGGGATCAAGGCAGGTGCCTGGAGGCAATGCAGGGAAGGGCTGTCTTACCCAGTCAGGTGGCATCTCCTTGACCCATCTGCTCTCCATTTTAAA
Source organism: Saccopteryx leptura (assembly GCF_036850995.1). Classification (NCBI taxonomy): domain Eukaryota; kingdom Metazoa; phylum Chordata; class Mammalia; order Chiroptera; family Emballonuridae; genus Saccopteryx; species Saccopteryx leptura. Next base: position 192,759,999 of record NC_089505.1, read on the forward strand.
GTCAGTGAGCCCTGGGGATGGTAGGTGGCCTGGCACTGAGGATTTTATCACACAGAGTTAAAAATTTCCCCTGTAATAGAGAGATTGGATATGATGGCTTTGACGATTATTTTAGGGTGAGTTTTGGGTGCACTGAAAAAAGAGTCTGGCAGTATGCCAGATCGTGGTCAGTGTGGTGTTAAGATAGTGAAATTCCTCCTTTTGTTGAGTTATTCTTTACCTGTGGTTTTTATCACTCTTGATAATGTTAAACATATTTATTCAAGTTTTAAAGCCCAAGAGGACTATTTTCAGCTTAGCCTTTTATCTTGAGCTTGCTATTCTTCTCTGCTCTGAAAGGGTGGGCTGAAGCTCCCAACTCAATGGCTCCCTCTCGTGGGGAGTAAGAGCTGGACAATTGAATTTCTGGTTGAATTGAGGATGGTTTCTTTGACTAGAACAGGTTGCTGTTTGCCTGCGGTTACCTGCCACAGGTGACAGTGGGTGGTGGCAGGTCAAGAAAACCAGCTGCAGACACTCTACTTTCAGAATAGCCGGGTGAGAGTAGGGGAAGAAGGATGCAGTCAGAAATCCATACCAGAGCCAAGAGGGAGTCACTTGAAGACATGTGAAGGTAAAGTGTTTTTATTGCTATAAGCCACCTTTGTGTTCATTCTCCACTACATTAAAACGACCCCTCTCTCATGTGCTTGGTGTAAGCCCTCCCTCAGGGTGTGTAGCAGTGACACCAGACCCATGTAGTGAGCTGGCTGAATGTCCGTGTTTGGTTCTGTGTGATGAGGTGGGGGTAGGTGCAGGGGAAACAAAGCCTTCATCCATTCCTTTGCTTTCTTTGGTAACAGTTAAACATTGGACTCCTAGAAACAAGTACAAGGCCAAGGAATAGGCATCTGCGTGTTAACAAGGTGGGGCCTGGGGCCTGACCTGTGGTGGCGCAGTGGGATAAAGCGTCGACCTGGAACACTGAGGTCGCTGGTTCGAAACCTTGGGCTTGCCTGGTCAAGGCACATATGGGAGTTGATGCTTCCTGCTCCTCCCCCTTCTCTCTCTCTCTGTCTCTCTCTCTCACTCCTCTCTCTCTAAAAAAATCAATAAATAAAATATAAAAAAAAAACAACAAAAAAACAAGGTGGGGCCTGGGTTTCTGTTCTGTTTCTGCCTTTGGGACGCATGGTACAGCCAGTGGGCCACAGTGATGCCTGTGTTTGCTCATCAGCTGCATCATGGCCACTAGGGGTGGTCCCGAAACACGGCCTGCTGGGAGGGGGAACATGGTCAATGAAACCTTCTTGGTCTTCGTAATTTATTTTTCAGTTAAAGTTCATTGTTTTAAAGGGTTGTGGTGGCAACACATTTAGTTTTCAGGCTTGTTGTATGGACATGCTGCACAAGACCTGGCTGAGCAGTTTTGAAAATCACTGTTAGGACAGTGAGGCAGGAAATGGATAGAACAGAGTGGTTGGCTGTACCTTGTGGCAGTAAGCCAGTATTAAGGTTTACAGAAATATGTAAACAAGGTGATATTTTTGCCATTAAAGGTGGTGAAATACTTATATAGAATTACACCATGCAGCCTGACCAGGTGGTGGCACAGTGGATAGAGTGTCAGCCTGGGACACAGAGGACTCAGGTTCAAAATCGCAGGGTCACTAGCTTGAGCCCAAAGGTCGCTGGCTTGAGCAAGGGGTCACTCTGTCTGCTGTAGCCCCCGGTCAAGGCACATATGAGAAAGCAATCAATGAACAGCTAAGGTGTCGCAACGAAGAATAGATGCTTCTCATCTCCCTTCCTGTCTGTCCTTATCTGTCCCTCTCTCTGTCTCTGTTTCTCTTGCTTAAATAAAAAATTTCACCCCGCAGAAAATTGACCATCATGTAATCTAGCCAGTGGGAGCTCAGGTACCCTAAGGAGCTGAAATGAATGGACCCACGGGCCCTGCACTTCTTTTGAGGGATCTGAATCTGAGATATGGCACTGACTTCCCGTTTTCCACAGTGGACTGTGGGGGGAGGGAGGTTAGACTGTGGAATCAGGATTGTTTTTAGATTTACAGAGATTGTCATGGGTCCCAGGTTTGAGAAGCACTTACCCTAAACCTCTGCAAAGTGTGCTGATTGACAGCTGACCGTCTGCCGCCCAGAGGTGGCGCCCAGCACCGTGCAGGGCTGGCCTTTTCCACAGGCGATTCCTCATCTGAGAGAAGAGACTCTGGTGGGCTGGGGGGAGAGTTGGAGCAGGTGGAACGCTAAGTGGTTAAAGGAGGATGGAGGGCCTCTGGGGCTGAGCTTCCCTGTCAGGGAGTCGAAGCCCGCTCTGAAGACAGATCCCCAGGCCTTCTAGAGTCCTGACCGGGAGGGGGAGGGGGGTGTCTCTGAGCCACACCGGGTTTCACTGTTTGCTTTTGTTTTTCTAAATGGGTTGTTTTGTTTTTGGTCAATGGAAGGATTTGGAAGAATGATTTAAAAATTAGAGATATTTGCATTCCTCACCATAGCTCCTATTCCATATTAGTGGTACTTAAACCATGGGAAAATTTGTCTTTTACTTTACCCCTGGTGTTGTAAATTTGCTTTTAATTTATTATGGCCTGGTTCCTGTTTTCAATTTTCCATTCTTCAGACCCCTCTCTTTCCTACCTGACCCCATCAACCCTGCATCTTTGCAGGGTGGTCAGTGGAAGAGAGTCCAGGCTGTAATGCCTGGGCCTTCCCTTCGGCCCCAGCGGGGCCTGGCACCTCACTGAGTCCAGAAGTCCAGGCCAGCTCACCAGAAACCTGGTTCACTGAGCACCAGGGTTGGCTTATGGAACAGTCTCTTACCAAGAATGTAAGACTTTCATTGGACTGCATAAAATTGATGGCATGTAAGGACATACAGGCTTTTCTGTTTTCAGAACTTTCTGTTGATAGTTTGCTTCATCAAAGTGTGTGCCCCAGATCAGCCTCACATCACCTGGAACCTCACTACAGATACAGTCTCGGGCCATCCCACTCGGGGGCTGGTGGTGCAGTGAGGACAGCTGTGTTGGACACCTGTAGAAAAGTTTGGTTTTTGTTTGTTTGTTCCCCACTTAAGCAAATGTGACCATTCCTGGGCAAGGCCTGGGCACAGGGCAGAGGTTGGCTGAGACTGCCCAGTGCCCTGGGAACCTGTTCCATGTGGTCAGCAGCCCCACAGCCCAGGAAGCTGGAGGAAGGAGAGAAGAGAAGTGCTCCAGGTCTCAGTTGGCACTCTGGCACGACCACAGCTGGTCAGCCTTTCTGACTCGGAAGTGCTGACTCCCTCCCTCCACCCTGTGACCTCCTCCTCAGGGCTTCCTGGTGAGAAAAGAGAGCGGTTGTTTCTGGTCTGAGTGAGGTTCTCGGTAATTGTGTAATTTTCAGTCTGCCTCTTGGAGGTTGTGGTGCTTATGGGCCCCTTGGAGGCCCTGTATTTTTAATTCATGTTGCAAATAAGAAATCGATGCCCAAGTTGTTAAATGACATGCCAGAGGTCACAGAGAGACAGAGTTGTGACTCGGTGTCTACCCCAGCAGCAGTTACGGTATAGGGTGGGCCCTTCCTCGCTTTTTGGAAGTTAATGCATTTCTGGTGCCCACCCATGTCACTTTGTTTCTGTTTATAAACAAGGGTGACTTTTATGTGCTATAGACTTACTCTGGCATCCGAGTTTTAAGGTGACCCTTGCAGAGTCTGCTTTTTTTTTTACCTGTTCCCTTAACCTAGTGTGGAAGGTTTCTGAGGTGGGAAAGGAAGAACCACCTGTGCAGAGAGGTTGGGCATGTTGTACTCAGCAGAGAGCTCAGGTGTACCCCCTGACATGCAGCTGGGCACTGCATGGGGTTGGGACTCAGATGACAAAATGAACAGATGCTGACTGTAAGCAACCATACCTCTGAATCAAAGCTGAACCACAAGTGCTTGTTTGTTGTTGTTTTCATAATATTTTGTTTTGTTATTTAAAGTCTTTCATTGATTTGAGGGGCTGAGGGGGAGACAGAAGCATCCATTCATTGTTCCACTTAGTTGTGCACTCATTGGTTGCTTCTTGTACGTGCCCTGACTGGGGATTGAACTGATGACCTTGGTTTGCTAGGATGATGCTTTATCCACTGAGCCACCTGGCCAGAACCTGTTTTATTCTTTTTTTTAGCACATAGATCTTTAAATTCTGTGGGCAGATCAGGGCGTAAGGGGAGCACACAGAACAGGAAGCATGTCTTAGTATGGATTCGTGTGTGTGTGTGTGTGTGTGTGTGTGTGTGTGTGTGTGTGTGTATAGTTGACTCTACTCTTGAACAGCATGGGCTTGAACTGGGAGCGCTCACCTTGTGTGTGGCTTTTTTTTAAAGTAAGTATACAGTTGGTCCTTTGTATCCCTGGTCTTCACATCCTCAGATTCAATCAATAACAGATTGAAAACTGTATTTTTAAACCACCACTGGGAGTCTGTAGTTGTTGAAGGCTGACTGTATGCTTTTAATACAAGGGTCTCAAACAACCACAGACTTTGGTATTCATGGGGGTCCTGGAATCCCTGGAAATATTGAATGATGACTTGGTGTTTGGGGAGTTAAAAATTTATATACGGTTGTGAACTGTGGGGGGTAGGCTTTGATGTCCCTAAGCTCTGCATTATTCAAGGGTCAGCGTTATACATGTTCTCGCTCCCCAAAATGGGCAGGATCTTGCTATCGTAAATGTAGTAACCTGTGACAGGTGATTGGCAGGCGTGTGGAATGGTTCTCATTGTGAGACTTCCAGTTTCCTGAGAGAGCCCTGGGAGACATGCCAGGAAACAGAAGGATGGGTGCAGAGTTGTGCAGAACTCCTGAGGCCGAGCACTTTAGAGCAGCGTCAAGGCTGTATATTTGGTGCGCCTTGGCAAGTGGCTGCGTAGCTGCTAAGTGACAGGGTACTAATTCTGCTTTTCTCGTCCTCTGCCTCTCCTGCTGCTCCCAGGTTTCGAAGGTAAATGGAGTCACTCGAATGTCATCTCTGGGTACAAGTGCAACCAGTGCCAAAAAGATGCGCGAAGTCAGACCTTCACCATCCAAAACTGTGAAGTACACTGCAACAGTGACTAAGGGGACTGTCACATACACCAAAGCCAAGAGAGAACTGGTCAAGGAAACCAAACCCAATCACCACAAGCCCAGTTCAGCTGTCAACCACACAATCTCAGGGAAAATTGAAAGTAGCAATGCAAAAACCCGCAAACAGGTGCTATCCCTCGGGGGGGCGTCCAAGTCCACCGGGCCCGCTGTCAATGGCCTCAAGGTCAGTGGCCGGTTGAACCCAAAGTCATGCACTAAGGAGGTGGGGGGGCGGCAGCTGCGGGAGGGGCTGCGGAATTCCAAGAGGAGACTGGAAGAGGCACACCGGGTGGAGAAGCCGCAGTCGCCCCCCAAGAAAATGAAAGGGGCAGCTGGCCCTGCCGAAACCCCTAGCAGGAAGGTGGCAGCGGCCCCGGCCCCGGCGGAGAGAGCTCTGCTGAATGGACATGTAAAGAAGGAAGTGCCCGAGCAGAGCTTGGAGAGGAACCGGCCGAAAAGGGCCACGGCCGGGAGGAGCACGCTGGGCAGACAAGCACACGGCAAGGCGGACGGCGCCTCCTGTGAAAATCGTTCTACCTCGCAATCGGAGCCCTTGCACAAGCCGCATGAGGCGGCGGCCAAGCATGAGAAGGGGACCGGCTGGGCCGGGTGGGTGGCCATGGACGAGATCCCTGTGCTCAGGCCATTGGCCAAGGAATTCCACGACCCGCTCGTCTACATCGAGTCAGTGCGCGCTCAGGTGGAGAAGTACGGCATGTGCAGGGTCATTCCCCCTCCGGACTGGCGGCCCGAGTGCAAGCTCAACGATGAGATGCGGTTCGTCACGCAGATTCAGCACATCCACAAGCTGGGCCGGCGCTGGGGCCCCAACGTGCAGCGGCTGGCCTGCATCAAGAAGCACCTCAGATCTCAGGGCATCACCATGGATGAGCTCCCGCTCATAGGTATGACTTCCCTGCCTGCTGCCCCTTCCTGCACTGCCAGCTCCTCTCCCCTTTCCTGGGAGCATTCACTGCATAGAAGAGTCCAGCCCTGTTTCTCCAGGTCCTGGGCATTTGTGGGCTTTAGGGCTGTGCTCTTTCCGCTGGGTGGTTCCTCACTGCCCAAAGGGGCCAGAGCAGGTTTGAGGGCCATGGGATGCTGTCCCTGTGGATTCGTTGGCTGGGCTGCCTAGTAAAGTGCCCCAGACTCAGAGTTAAACAGCAGGAAGTTATCATCTCCCAGTTCTGGAGGTTCTGATAGGGATGGTGTATACTCTTGAGACCTCACTCCCTCTGTCCCCACATGGCATTCCTTCTGTGTGCTGTTCTTAAGGTCTCTTCCTTTAGTTATTTTTTAAAAAGGCTTGATTCATTTTAGAGAGAAGGGGGTCAGGTAGGAGCAGGACACATCAAGTCCCATATGTGCCTTGACCAGGCAAACCCAGGGTTTTGAATCAGCGACCTCAGCGTTTCAGGTTGACACTTTATCCACTGCACCACTGCAGGTCAGGCTAGTTTAGTGAGAGGAGGGGAGGCAAAGACAGACTTCTGCATGAGCCCTGACTAGGATCCACTTGGCAAACCCTCTAGGGGGCGATGCTCTGCCCATCTGGGGTCCTTGGTCCATTGCAACCAGAGCCATTTTTTAGCACCTGAGGCAGAGACCAGGGAGCCATCCTCAGTGCCTGGGGCCAGCTCGCTCTAATCAAGCCATGGCTACTGGAGGGGAGGAGAAGAGAGAGAGAGAAGAGGGAGGGAAAGGAGTGAAGAAGCAGATGGGCGCTTCTCCTGTGTGCGCTAACCGGGAATCAAACCCGGGACATTCATACCCTGGGCTGACGCTCTACCACTGAGCCAACCAGCTAGGGCCAGGTCAGGCTAGTTATAAAGACACCAGTCTTATGGGTTAGGAACCCCCTTCTTTTTTTGTGACAGAGACAGGAAGGGGGAGAGACGAGAAGCATCAACTCATAATAGGAGCGCTTTAGTTGTTCATTGATTGTTTCTCATATGTGCCTTGACCGGGGGGCTTAGGATGAGCCAGTGACCCCTTGCTTAAGCCACCAACATTGGGCTTCAAGGCAATGACCTTTGAGGTCAAGGCATGGGATGTCCATATTCTGTGCTCAAGCTGGTGGATCTGCACTCAAGATGGTAACCTCAGGGTTTCAAACCTGAAATCTCAGCATCCCAGGTCAACACTATCCACTGTGCCACCACCAGTCAGGCAGCACCCACCCCATTTTAACTTGCCCTCTCTACAGATAAGGTCCTATTCTGAGTCACTGAAGGTTAGGATTCTACATGAATATTCTACCTGAATATTTCAACCCACAAGCTCTTGTAGACCTCAGCCCATTTCTCCTTTGGTCTGATCTCTATCTTTTTCCACTTCTTTTTTACTTGAGCTTCTGTTTCTATGGTGACCAGCTTGGCCCATGTGGAGCTTACAAATCAGGGAATGTGTGTGCATTTCTCTCCAGAGCAGGCACAGTTCTGGCTGGGATGGCTGCTGAACTTATTTTGGTGACTCCTAGTGAGCACATGTATCCTGGACTGAGGGCCTGGGGCTCTAAGCAGCATCCACTGACAGGTCATCGGGAGCCCCTGTCCACTTTTCTCCTGGGTCCTGCGCCTCTGTCAGGAACAAGTAGGTTTGGCAGAGTGGGTTTTCCTTTTGGAAGAGCTGGGTCAGGTCACTCACTTCTGTCTCCGCTATAGGTCCGTGAAAGTGTTCTTGCCTCCAGTTTGGAGAACTTTTTCAAAGGTTGGGAAGAAAGGAGACATTTGACCATCATTTAAGTGTCAAGAATTGGCAGTAAGATGGAGTTCCTTGTGAGATGGTTTTATTATTCCTCTCAGCAGGTGTCTGCCAGGGCTAATGCCTGAGTGAGAATCAGTTAATTTGAAAGAATTCTTGGTTTGTGGTCCCTTGTCAGGGATGGCATGTAACAGACAGTGACACGGGGCTGTGGGGAGAGGCTAAGCCAGCGAGGGCATCTTGGGAGCTTGGTGTTGGCTGTGCCCTCTGTGTCCTTGGGCTGTTGGGTGACTCAGAACAGCACCAGGTCCACAGGTTGTAGTGAGATGTCCTGAATCTCACTACCCACCCCTAGTGGCAGTCTTTTAGGATCAGTGGAGGGCTCAAGTGATAAGTCATGGCAGCCAGCAGCCTTTTGGTCAGGGTTGGATATTTTAACCATGAGTCCTTCCCACACAGCAGTCAGGTAGATGTATGTGCTCACTCTTTGCCTAGAAGTAAAGCAGTGTGACTGGGTTGAGTGATGACCTGACCTGTCACCCGTAGAGGCCTTGGGCCTTCAGTCTGAGCTCAGGTGTCTTGAAGTGCAAGGGACTTAGTTGTGAAGCCATTTCCTAGAATTCACCAAAACAGATTAGCATGCAGCCCCTCTGGAAGCTGCTATGCTTCAGGGAGCAGAACAGCACGGACCCGGGGCCAGGGTGCTTGCCCTGAGCAGCCTGGTGGCCCTGGGAGTGGGCTGATGATCATGGCCGGTGAGGGTCATTAATAGATTTGCAAGAACTGTGTATATTTTTAAGTGCTACTGGTTTACTATGATCTTACAGAAAAAGGCAAAAGTATGTCAGCTCCCCTCCAGGGAGAGCTAAGTCCGTGCCACTGTGGCACATTGGTTAATGTGCACCACTCTGCCTCTGCTCATTGGGGCTGTGTGCCGCCAGCCCTACAGCTCTTTGCTAAGGGAGACCAGAGTGAGGCCCTGAATCTGGCTGTTGTCAGGGCAGGTCTTTTCCCTGAGGTTCCATTGTTTGTAAACGAGTGAATCCAGTGTCCCACCAAGCAGAGCAAAGGGCTGCACACTCTCGCCCTGGTCTTATTTGCAGTGTGCCCAAGGTTGTCCAGGCACACATCTGTGTGTCCCATGATGCTCAGCCCACCTCTGGCCCTGATGCTGTTTTCAGGCAGGAGTCCTGCAGCTTTTCCTGGCATTGGATGTGATTCTATCCTGCCCCCCAGAGACCGAAGATTTCCTTTCTTACTCCTCTGCATTCCCTGCCTTTTGCTGCACACTTAGCTCATAGTGGCCAGTGGATGATAATTCTGGAAGACTCCCCCCTTTATTGGTCAGAGGGAGGTTGCTTTTCCAGCCCTGTCCAGCTCACTGCTGTGTAGACATCCCAGTGTATTTTAGTAGACATGCGTTTTACAGTTCTATAATTTGATTTAGGGATGCATTAAAGACTTGCTGGTACACTGTTCTGGGATGACCAGTCCCCTCTGAGTACTTCAGGAGGAACTGAAGGGCAGACTGCCAGGTGCCTGGTCAGTGTTGCCTGTTGCCCTGAAACCCTGTGGGCCGGAAAATAAGCAACCTCGAGCGTGCCTGTGTGTGGGCTGTGGGTGTGGGCTGTAGGTGTGGGCTGTGTGTTGGTGTGTTAGGGAATTGGGACTGAGAACTCATGCTGTGTATGATTTCTGACATCACAGCTGTTCCAGTGACACCGGGGCATGGGTATGGCTGAGTGGCACAACCGGGCCCTGCCCTTCCCTCACCAGGAGTGGGCCACTGCTCCCTGTCTCATCACACCTGCCTCCTGGTGTGCTGGAAGGGCATTCACCAGTGCATGCTGCCCATTTCAGGGGACACTGGAATGTTCCTCCCCACAGATTGGCATGACCAGCTCTCTCCTGGTGGATTCCACTTAAATGTCACCTCCTGTGGGACGCCATCCCTGGTTGTCCCACCGAAGACAGTAGCCCCTGCTATTGCCAGCCCCACAGTCGGCCTTATTTATAGTCATTGTTCACATGTGTCTTAAGATCCGTTTGTGTAGACCAAGCTCCCTGAGGGCCAGAGATGACTTTGTCCTTCTGACCCCTGAGCCTTCTGGCATCCTGGCACACACAGGTGTGTGGACTATCAGTTGAATGAGGGAGGTCTTATTCATGGTCCTTCTCACAGATTGCCCCTGTGTTTTCTTCTCCCGCCATCGCAGGAGGCTGTGAGCTCGACCTGGCCTGCTTTTTCCGGCTGATTAACGAGATGGGCGGCATGCAGCAAGTGACTGACCTCAAAAAATGGAACAAACTAGCAGACATGCTGCGCATCCCCAAAACTGCCCAGGACCGGCTGGCCAAGCTCCAGGAGGCCTACTGCCAGTACTTGCTGTCCTACGACTCCCTGTCCCCCGAGGAGCACCGGCGTCTGGAGAAGGAGGTGCTGATGGAGAAGGAGATCCTGGAGAAGCGGAAGGGGCCCCTGGAGGGCCACACGGAGCACGACGACAACAAGTTTCACTCCCTGCCCCGCTTCGAGCCCAAGAACGGGCTCATCAACGGTGTGGCCCACAGGAATGGCTTTCGCAGCAAGCTCAAGGAGGTGGGCCAGGCCCAGCTCAAGACGGGCCGGCGGCGACTCTTTGCTCAGGAAAAGGAAGTGGTGAAAGAAGAAGAGGAGGACAAAGGCGTCCTCAGCGACTTCCACAAGTGCATATACAAGGTAGGGCCCTGCGTGGGGGGCAGGAAAGGGGACGAGGGATGTTTGGTGGAGCCAGGCAGCGGCCTGCCACTGTGGCAGCCTCTGGGGTCCTGAAGCCAGCAGACCACTTTCTCTGGGAAACATAATATAGAGTCCACAGTGTGCAGGGAGGCTGGTGGTCAGGACCCAGGCCCTAGCCTCTGACCAGCTGCAGAAGACCGACTTGCTCCGAGCTGTGAGCATGGACTGAGTCACTTGCCCAATCCACTTGAATTGCCTTTTTGTTAAATGAGCTGAGTGTGCACCCAGGTGCAGGGACACAGTGTCTAGATTCAAGTGTAGTTTCTCCTCTGCCCACACTCTGAGCTTGCCCCTCTGAGCACCCGCATCTCGGCCTGGAGGATGGGCTCCCAACAGCGACGGGCCAGGCCCTCTTAGGGTGGAGCTGGTTTTCCTTGCCTCCTTACTTACTTTCTGCATAGCCCACTGCCCTCGAGCCCAGCTCGGCCAGGCTATCCTCTGTCGGAGGGGCCCCAGCAGCTGTCACCTCGCACCTCACCATGGGGACGCCTTCCCAGGTCTGTGGGTCTGGGGACAGCAGCAGCCATTCTGCGGGACTCCTCTGAAGGGAGGCCGGGTTGCTGGACTCTGCTTGGCACTCCACCTTCCTCAGCTCAGCAGCGGCAACCGGTGACTGTGGCCTCCTGTTTGGCTGGTTCTAAAGCCAAACTTAGGGCCACCTCCCTCCCCTGCCTGCCAGGGGGAGTGGGACACCTGGGCAGAGCTGAAAGGCCTCTGCTGGCTACCTGGGCTCTGACAGGTGCACGGGCTGCAGTGGGGTCCCTGTTCCAGGTCTACCAGGAGGGAGGTAGTCTGCAATGGGGACTGGCAGCCCTCACCTGACCACTGTGCCCCCAGCCTGATGGGCCTGGTAGATGTGTGTGGGGAAGGGGGGTCCTGCCATGTTGAAAATCTGCTGTGTGCTCTCACAGCCCCCACCTCACCCCCAGGGTTGCCAGCACCTCCTGGAGGCAGGCCCTGGTCTGTGCCCACCTGGTTGAGTCCATGTGGATGTCTGATACCAGGCCCCTCACAGACATGGAGGGCGCCTGGGAGTCGTCTCCATTGTGCCTCTGCCCTGAGTCCATGCTTGGAAGTCGCACCTCTGTTCACTCACTGCACTCTTCTTGCTTTCCTGCCAGGCTTGGGCCTGTGCCCTCTGTTCTGGAAAAGGGTGTTTAGAACCCCAGAGAGGGTCTGGTGTCCCCCCCTCCCCTTCCTGCTGTGCCTGGCAGACAGTGGGGGGTGGGGAACGGCTACCTGCAGCTTCCTTCTGTTTTGAGTTTTAAATGTTTTGTGAAAAGGGAGGAGGTGGTCCCTGGACTATGAAGCCCAGGAGTACTTTGGGTGTGTGTCCCGAGTGTCTGCCTGAGAAGCCTCCTCAGTTGAAAGCACTCCTTAAATCCTGTGACTCTGAACAGCCAACACATGAAACAAGATGTTTTCTACTTCTGTTACTGTTTATTTAAGAAGGCCAATTTTATGGGAGTGAGTTGAATCTAAGCAAGAGTTTTTTGTTTTGTTTTTGTGGGTTTTTTTGAAAACCTGCTTTGTAAAGGGTGTATTTTTATTTCACTGCTGAAATCTAAGAGTTGGGCTGTGGGGCGCCCAGCGGGGTGCACACTGGGAGGCTTCTCCGCTCTTCAGGCTACTGACGGTTGGGTGCTGGGTGTCATCTTAAATTATGGGCCCTCTGCCTCGGCGCAGAATGAGGTAGGTCCCTCCTAGTAGTCAGGTTTTTATTTCACAATGAACGGAATGTCAGGAAGTTTGGAATGGAGTGGGAGTATTTTTGTTGAGTTGGAGCTCCGTGGAATCACTTATAAAGCTAAGAAGCCAAAGCAGATGCCACAGCCTTCACACCGGCTACTTGATTGTCCTTCCATGGGCAAGCGGATGCTGCCACGTGCTCTAGAGCTGCTACTTTTTATGGGGATGCTCTCCTGTCACCTCATCAGAGACACCTTCCCTGACCGCCGCAGACAGGCCACTTTCCCTGGCGCTCTGCTCTGGTTCAGCATCCTTGGTAGCTCCTCACAGCTCTTATTTATTTGAGGCTGTGTCCCCAAGCAGAGCGTGAGCTGCACGAGGCGAGTGTGGAGCACTGCTCTGTCTGCAGACTCACAGGCTAGGCCTGGTGTACAACAGGTGCTCAGTGCATAGTTCTGTACTTGGGAGATAGGTCTGCTGGTCAGTAAGGAGGGAAAGCATGAGTCTGTGCAGCAGAACGTGCAGCAGAATAGGATGGAAACCCAGACCTCCCCAGCTGGAGCACCGAGGTGCAAGGGACAGCACGCGGTTTCTTTGGCAAGGGAGTCACCAGGTGACTTCTGTTTCCCTCAGATCCACGAGGTGAGGCTGCTTGTCCTGTGAGGACCCTCAGGGCTTAGAAGTTGCCCCAAGTTTCTGTCTCGGGATCCTCCAGGCTTCTCTCCTGGTCTGTCTTACTGCTGTTAGTTTCTTCCCTGGCCCACAACCTTTGTCCTCCCCTCACCCGGGTAAACTGAGGAATTCTGCCTTTCTTTCTACATTGCACCCACTTCTCCAGAGAATGAAAGCTACTTTTTTTAAATGAGTACCCTGGACGTGTACTTCTGGTACCAAATGTGCATCTGCGTGGCCTCCTGGTGCCTCAGCGTTTCTTCCAGGGGCCGCGTCTGTTTGCTCCCAGCACTGTGACACTGGCATGTCCCCATCCCACTTTGTCGGCACTAAGGAGCCTGCTTAGGGAACGTTTTCCTGCCTTCTCTGCTTGTGTTAACTCGGTGCAAATGGGGCTCTGAGCGCAGGGAGGCGCTGGCAGAGCCCGTGGACTGATGCGGGGCTGGGGCTCAGCTTGCTGCCTACGCGGGACTCTCCTATGTTTGTTTTCTTTACAGGGAAGGTCTGTTTCTTTAACAACGTTTTATCGGACAGCAAGGAACATCATGAACATGTGCTTCAGCAAGGAGCCAGCGCCAGCTGAAATTGAGGTGAGCTGAGGAGCCCTGACCACGGGCTGGGCCCTGACTTCTTGTCTCTTGCATGCTGGGGCAGCAGAAATTTTAACTCTCAATCTAAACTTCTTAAGAGTCAACAAAAAAGGAAGAAGGAAGAGAGAGCGCCTCCCAGCTTGTCCCTGACTTACCCCAGCCTGGGGCAGCAGGACATGGAGGCCCGGGGTGATCCTGCATGCCCTCAGCTGGCTGCTGCTCCCTGTCCTCTGTGTCTGCTGTGCAGGAGAATGTTTGGAATTCTTTGGAACCATCTCTGTGCTGTTTTTTATGGAGTGGGATTGGCAGGTGGCCATTTGTGTGCTCTTGCCAGCTCTGCTCTTTGAGTTAGTGTGAGGCTGGAAGGCTGCAAGCACCTCTATGCCCAGACCGATTAGGGGGGTTTGTGCAAGGTGTCCAGGACAGAGACCAGATCTTTTTATTTACCTCCCTGTGGCTAGTGCCCAGCGGAGCTGGTGTGAACTTCCAGATGCTGCCATCGGTGGGCCCGTGGCAGCACTCAGTCCTGTGGGGGACAGAAGCCGGGCTCCTCTCGCTTCTCAGGGCAGCTGCGGCAGGGGCCGGGTGTGGGCTGTGGCCCTGTCTCCTGCTGTCTGACAGGCTGCAGACCCTGTCTGGTGTTCCTCAGTGATGGATGCCACCTCTTCTGGATAGAACCCAGGTTGCCCACTAGGGGCCCGCACATCCTGATTTGATTGGGTTTCCCTTGGAGTGGGACTCTAGTAGACTCAGGCCAAAGTAGGACACCTGGCCCCTACTTCGGTGCCATGTGGTGCACACACCTGACAGCACTGCCAGAAGCTCAGGAGGTGCTGCCTAGCTGCTCAGACCCAGCTTCCCAGTGTGATGAACTTAATGCTTACCTTCAGCACCGTGAGTATCCTTTTAGGTCCCTGCTGATGTGCACACGCTACCCCGGCTCTGTGCTCTGGGCATGGCCTTTGAACACTGTGCTGTGGCCTGACCCCCACCCCATCCCCAATCTTGGCCTGCCAAGACCCTCATTCCATCAACCACAGTATCAGCTGGGCCCTGATTCCTGAACATGTGTGGCCATCACAGTTGCATCTGGTGTGCTCATGGCATTTGTGCTGGAGATGTCAGAAGAAAGGAACTTGACTCTTTGGGAAAAGCAGCCTTTGTTGCATCTGATCTGTGGCGTCTCTGAAGGTGTGGGCTGTGTCCCCATATATAGTGCGAGGAAAGCTCAGCTTATTTGAGCTTCCTACTTGGGAAGCCATTCTCTATGAAGATAGTCCCCTTTCTCTTTAGCAGTTACAAAATGTTTAAACAAAGGGACGATTTGCTAAAATCCAAACTTTTTTTCTGGGGCTGTCTAGCTCTTCACTCCTTCACAGGAGGTAGGCCTTCTTCTTGGCCAGTGCTCGGCAACTGCAGTGGCCCCCATTTAGCAGTATGAGCCTTTCCTCCTCTATCTCCCTACCTTTGTTAATAGCTCAGAGGTTGCAGTCAGTCCAATATGTGGGTGGTAGTGTTGGGACTGTCACCAGTCCCCTCAGCCAGACTACTGCTTCCTTCCTTACACTCGAGGAAATCTGTTTAAGGATTGCAGACATTTAATGATGTTGAATTTATTGTTGGCCTAGGGCCTTTTGACTCCACCAGTCCCTCTCTGTAGAAGTCCCAGTTGCTGTGGGTGCCGACAGGAGCATCACCAGCAGCACCTCTCTGAATGGACTGCACTTTGATGAGTGGCTATAGGTTAGGCTTCCTCTTCTAGAGGTGGTTCCTTCCAAGTGGGCTTTGCCAGGATTCGGGAAGGCGATGTTGTGCTTCTGGGTGATAACTGGAAAACACAGTGACAGAGTACCTCAACAGTGGGGAGTTGCCTTGAGGTCAGCCGGGCACACCTGCTCACCTGTCAGTACACGCATTCCGGACACACTCTGCCCTGTGCTTATTAGATCTGACCCGTGAGGTTGTCTGGTAAGCTTGTTAAACTGGCCGTGTAGCCCCCTCCCTTGGTCTGATTCAGCTGGCTTGCGTGACAGGCTGGGCGTGCGCGGGCTTCACTCCGTGGAAGGTCCTCACGGGCAGCCACAGTGCTGGCCCTGTGCAGATGTTGGGGTGGCTGGTAACTGGAAGTGTGGGAGACACGTGTCTGTCAAGATGCTGGGGCTGGAGGCTTTATTTATTTCCGTCTGGGGACACCGTGGCATGTCTTCAGCTCCCTTCTTATCACTGCGCTCCCTACCCCCTTTTCATTCAGGTGGTTTGTTTTTTTACTGTGATAGCCTTAAAAATTTACCATCTTAACCATTTTTAAGTATACAGTTCAGTGTACAACCATCACCATCATCCTACTTCAAAAATGCTGCTTATCTTGCAAAGCTGAAATTATTCCCATTGCACGATAGTGCCCCACGACACCAGCCCCCAGTCCCCTGCAGCTGCCATTCTGCTCCCAGTGTCTATGACCCTGACCACCGTAGGGACCTCAGAGACGTGGAACCACTTGTGATTGGCTTATTTCACTTGGCATCGTGTCACCAAGGTCTGTCCACATTGTAGCATCTGTCAGACTTTCTTCCTTTGAAGGCTGAACAGTATGCCATAGTGCGGACTCTCCACCTGTGGCTTATCCACTCATCTGTCGATGGACACGATTGCTTTCGCGTCTTAGCTGTTGTGACGAATGCTGCTGTGAACATGGGTGTGCAGCTATCTGTGGGAGTCCTGCTTTCAGTTCTGGGGTCACCACTGTCCCACTCAGCACTCTTCTGCAGCCTGTTCTGTGACAGGTCCCTTCACCATGCAGCAGTGTTCCTGTGTTGTCAGGTTGAGCTGTGCTCTGTGGCTCAGGCTGACTGTCCCTTGCCTCTCCCCACAGCAAGAATACTGGAGGCTAGTGGAGGAGAAGGACTGCCACGTGGCAGTGCACTGTGGCAAGGTGGACACCAACACTCACGGCAGCGGGTTCCCAGTGGGAAAATCAGAACCATTTTCAAGGTAAAGTTGTGCTCTGTTGTCTACATCCTGGGGACTATGTGACATCCCTCTCTGTCAGTCTGTGATATCCCTCTGCTTTTCTCTGCAGGCATGGATGGAACCTCACCGTCCTCCCCAATAACACAGGGTCCATACTGCGTCACCTCGGTGCTGTGCCTGGTAAGTCTCATGTGGCCACTGTCTTCAGGGTCCTGAGGCCCCTGCCTTGGCAGCTTAAAGAATGAGTGTCACCCTGCTGGGATTTGGAGCTGGGAAGTTCCTTTTAAGCATAGCTGGAAGGGGATGGGAATTATGGTGTGTATATATATTAAAGATGTTTGTAGGAAAGAGAGAAGTAGTATCGGAACTGAAGTCCGTAAATGTGGAAAGGTGAACCAGATCACAGCATCTGGAAGCTGGGCAGGTGCTTAGTGGCCAAGTTTTCACCCTGAAATTATTGTTTTTGAAGCTCAAGTCCTGACTCCTTGGGACTGCTGCAGGCTCCTAAGTGACAGATTCTATGCAGAGGTTGGGCAAGCCAGGTGGCCTGGCCCCCACACCCAGGTGTCGGTGACGGCGCAAGGCCCCTCAGACACGGCTCTGTGCTTCCTGCCGTGGTGCAGGCCTTCAGGTTGGCGCCTCGCTCTCAGCCTGGAGGTCCAGCCCGGCTGCTGGTTACTTGCCAACAGTTGTCAGGGTCACATTCCTTGGGGCATCTTGCTGCCTGACAAGAATTAAGATGTTCTTTTATTGCTGTTTGTAAATGTCCGTCTTCTTGGCTTCACTTCTGTGTAGCAAGTATGAAAGAGCAAGTACTTTTGTGTCTGCTTTTGAATTCCATTTCTTTCTTTCTCTTCTTATTTGGGGAGAAGAAAGTGATTTCTAATGGCTTACCCTGAGATGATGTTGCTGTCCTTCAGAGCGCCCTTTTCTCCCTTTATGTTTTAGGAGTGACAATTCCCTGGCTAAACATTGGCATGGTCTTTTCTACCTCATGCTGGTCTCGAGACCAAAACCACCTTCCCTACATCGACTACTTACACACTGGTGCTGACTGCATTTGGTGAGTACGCCAGCCTGGGCGGTGGGCGTGCGGCGCGGGACGGGCGCCCTCCGACACCTGGCACTGGTTACAGCCTTTGAGAGCTTGCTTTTCTGAGTCCCAAGTTCCCTGCCACAGCATCTCAGCTTGGGATATCTTACCTCCAATGGAGGTGGTGGAGGTGGTGGAGAATATTTTAATCTGTTCTGATGATGAGCATCTTTTCACATGCTTATAGGCCATTTTTGTTGCCTTGTTTTGTCAGTTGCCTGCTTATACTTTTTCTTCTAAGATACTATTTTTTGTTGACTTCCAAGGATTTGTTTCCTATTAGGGATAACAGAGTATCACAGTATGGCTGGGGGTGGGTGGGTGGCCATGTCAGCAGCTCTTCCTGAAAACCCTGTAGAAGGCGGTCCCCCTCTGGCCCCCTGAGGGGTCATTTTCATTGTCTGTCTATGCCAGTGCCTCCCAACCCCCGACAGCTGCGGGGAGAGTAGGTTTTGTGGGAAACGAGGTTCTTAGTGTATCCAGACACACATACTGTGTCCCCTGCACAAGTTTGTCTGTTTCTTGGGCAGCATTCTGCCTCAGTACCCACCTGTGTGCCTGTCACCTCTAAGCAGGCCTGGTCCTTGGCTGGCTCTTGGGTTCCTTTGTTGACAGTGGCAGATGGGAAATAATGGCAAATACTCAGATGTCTTGTTGTCTGATAGTCTACCAGCATCACATTCATCCCACACTGACTGTGTTTATTGTGCTCATGGGGTGATTAGGCATTCTTTATTAAATTCTCAGGACTGCCTTTCACGCTCTCAGAAGCCAGTGCCTACAACATTCTCCTCGTGATGACGCCCCGCTTCCAGCCCATCCTAGTGGGTAGTAGTTGATGTTGACACGGCAGGACCTGCAGGACCCCGGTGGGGGCCTGTATGCAGAGAAGGATGTTCTTCAGTGGCTGTAGTTGGTTTGTGAGTGGCCACTGGCTTGTGGAGGCTGAGAGGGACAGTGACATTGGGGCAGAGCATGTGCAGCATGTACACCTGAGAGAGGATGGCCAGTTAGCTCTTGCTTTGGGCAAGGCTGGTTGCTTGGACTTTGGGAGAGCGTGTGGTCTCCTGGGAACCCATGTCCTCCATGTCGTTCCCCCAGGGGAAGCTTCTATGGGTAGCACCTGGCTGGGCTGATGGTTCACGGAGTCCCACAGACCTGTGACCTGAGCCAGGACACCCGAAGACCCCTCAGAGCCTTGGTTTCTTCACCTGAAACTGGTATGATGGGACCCACAGCCAGCAGGGTGACAAGGTGAAACAGTGGTTGAATTAGGGGTGGGGAAATGGAGTGTCTGTGGGCTTTCTGAGGACTGATTCCTGAACCTGGTTGATGGAGGATAAAGAAGAGGCTGGGAGGTGACCAGAGAACTTTATGATTGTGGTTTTTCTTAAAACATGTGATTTAGGTTAGAAACTCTGGATTTAAGTCACAAATCAGTAATAGAATATGTTGGCACTGAAATTACACAAGCATTATAAAAACCACTTCATTGCGGCAACTGAAACCAGGATTTGGACTCCGTGTAAAGGTTTCATCACGGACACCTCCGCTCGGCTAGGTGCAGGTGCCTGCCTGCCAGGCCCTTGGAAGGTGCCGTCTGGAACTGCATCTGAGGGTGATGAGCTGTCCAGAGTGCCAGAGGAATACAGCATCACAGCTTCCACTAGAGCTGCTATCCTTGTCTGGCTGTCACTGGCGTCCGTGGCTTTGTGTGCTCTGGCAGCCTGAAGTCCTGTTAGGACACCCTGGGATTGGAGGGTGGGCTATGCTCTGAGGGGTCACCCTGCCCAGGTGTCCACTCTACAGATGTCCTGCTTCAGCCTGCTGGCAGCTGTGAGCAGAGATAGAAGAAAGGGCCTTGATGAGGCCTTGCACGCCTGCCTTATGCAGGCTGACCACCCGGCACCAGGATTTCATGTGTTATACTTGGCAAGCAGTCCATGGTGGGCCCTCTGGGGACATCAGCGGTAATTCCGCCTCTCCTCATGAGTGCAGTGAGGTTCCCAACTTTTCTGTCAGTTAAGGTCTGCCTACACGTGTTCAGCCTTGGCCCCGCCCCCCATCTTCCCCATCGGCTCCTTAGCACTAGCCCTTGGTTTGCTAGACACAGGCCTGTGTGGGTTTGGTTGTCCTGGTACACACAGCTGTCTCAGTGGGGCAGGGCCTGGGGCCCTTGCCACACCCTCCTCACATCACAGGTTCCCAGCAGCTGCAGCGTGAGGCTGAGTGCTAGCAGCAAGGCAGCGTGTGCATAGGCTGGACTCCTTCCCCAACTTTCTCTGGACTTGGAGAATTGAGGCTTCCATTACCTTTCTGGGTCACCCCAGCCCTCAGCTCTGGGACCAGGGAAGGCCGCGCTAGGCCGGGCCCCCCAGCACCCCAATTACAGGACAGTGTCAATGCCAACCCAAGGGTGAGCTGCAGGCTTGGAGCACTTGTGAGAGGCTGATTGAGTCTGCAGATGTTTCTGGATCTGGTTTATATGGGGTTTTAAACATCTGCTTTTGGTTTGAAGGCTTTCTGGCTCACATGTAGGTCAGCTCTGCATGGAAGACGAGCATGTGGTTTGTCTGTGCTGGGCAGAAACACACGTTTTCCTGGTAGTGGGGTGGATGCAGGCCTGGGAACCATGGTGCCAGTCACCAAGCTAGGGCACCTCACCGGTCCCAGGACTGAGTCTCTTCCCTGTCTCACTCTTTTCTCCTGCCCCTGAGGCCACTTTCTAGGCCTGTGTTTGCTTATTTCTCTGAGGGAGAATGCAGGGTGGTCCCAGCATGTGCTCCCCGAGCAGAGGGTCCTTGTTAAGTCTGCTCTGCCTTGTCTCCTGACCACCCAGGTATTGCATTCCTGCTGAGGAGGAGAGTAAGCTCGAGGACGTGGTCCACACCCTGCTGCAAGCCAATGGGACCCCAGGGCTGCAGATGCTTGAGAGCAATGTCATGGTACGTTTGCCCCCTGGCACTGGGCCGGGCGTGGGCTTGGTGGAGGATCAGAGAGCTCTTTGACAGTCATTCTCTTGGCTGACCTGCCTTTCAGAGGCAAAGTGGACAGTGAAAAATGAATCCTTAGGGCATCATTGAAACTGGATTTGTTTTTATGGAAACCAAACAAGTGTTTTTCTCAGATTGCACAGGACGTCGGGCACATGCATATGCGGCCTCTGACTTTTCCAGGGCTTGCTCTGTGCATGGAGACTGGGATGTGCGGCAAGGCAGGGTACTGATTTTGGGTGGGCGCTCAGGTCTGTTGGTGCCACCATCCCCACCTGCCCGGCACCTGGATGACTGGACTGAAACACTTGACCTTACGGGATGGGCACAAAGGCTTCTGTGCCCATTTTCAGAAATTCATGGGACTGTTGTGTTCCTGGGAGTCTTTTTAGCCTTGAGCTGTGTTCTGACACCCGAGCTCAGGCCTTCTCTGGTCCTGCTAACCTGTCCCTGGATCTCCTGTCTGCTGGGCTCTGGTCTGGCTCTGAGAAACTCAGCAGCAGCCCCTCTGAGTGCAGGTTTGAGGGTCCCCAGGCTGCCCCTATGGCTCTGCCTGGCTCCAGAGACAGCCCATTGGCCCTCTCAGATTCAGGATTCTTTCCCACTCCTACCCCTGGGTGAGACAGGAAGGGCTCCCACGTGGTGGCCCTCACCTTGGTGGCTCTTTCACCATTCCTGGGCCAGTATCAGTTTAGATATTCCTTCCTGTTGTTTTAGGAATTATGTATCTTTATTTTTTAAAGGACTAACAAAATGTCTTCAATACAAAACCTAATCTGTCTCCTCATGAACAGGCCCTTTCTTAACGCCTGATGTCCCTGGAGGACAGTTGTGCATGGTGACCACCAGCTGGGAGGGAGGCTGGTTCTCGGGCTTTCACAAAAGGGGCTCCAGCAGCAGTGGTGGGGCCATGGGGGCGGTGAGGTGTCTCAGCCCTGGCCTGCCTCCCCAGATCTCCCCGGAGGTGCTGTGCAAAGAGGGGATCAAGGTGCACAGGACCGTGCAGCAAAGCGGCCAGTTCATCGTCTGCTTCCCAGGATCCTTTGTATCCAAAGTGTGTTGCGGCTACAGTGTCTCTGAGACTGTGCATTTCGCCACCACCCAGTGGACGAGCATGGGCTTCGAGACGGCCAAGGTAGGTTGCCCTTGGAGCGCCCACTGTGGTGGGAGCACATGCATATACGCATACATGAAACCCGCATGTCCCTGCATGCACGCATACATAAAACCCGCATGTCTCTGCGCATACCTGTCTCTTTTTAGATGTTTCATTTCAGGAAATCCCTTTGAAACCTCTAAGAGTTGCTTAAGAGGTTTTCTTAGGAAAGGAGAGCTCTTTGGGGTTATTGTGTGGAGAAAGATTTTGTGCCTGACCTGTGGTGGCACAGTGGATATAGCGTCGACCTGGAATGCTGACGTTGCCAGTTTGAAACCCTGGGCTTGCCTGGTCAGGGCACGTACAATCAGAAAGCAACTACTATGAGTTGATGCTTCCCACCTCCCCACACACACACCCTTTCTCTCTCCCCTCTCTCTAAAATCAATTAGTAAAATCTTAAAAATAAAGATTTTCAGTCCCATTGTGGGCCCTCTATAACTCTGGTAGGGCAGGGCTGATGGCACTTAAGGTCAGCACCTAGAAGTGGGAAGAAAGTCTCCACCCATTTTCGAGTTGTGGCACCTGCCTTGTGGCTGGTGGCGCAGTGACGGCTCTTCTGGTGTTTGGTGCCTTTCTCACAGGCACAGAAGATCAAATGATTTTCAACTGGGTTGAAACCAAATGGAACTCAAAATTTGAAAATTCAGTTTGAATTTTAGTCCCCTGACTGATAAAGAAAAAGCTTGACAGTGGCCTCATAATGAAAGCCCCCCTAAAGGATGTGGTGGCTCTTTCAGGAGATGAAGCGTCGCCATATAGCTAAGCCATTCTCCATGGAGAAGTTACTCTACCAGATTGCACAGGCGGAAGCGAAAAAGGAAAATGGCCCCACTCTCAGCAGCATCTCGGCCCTTCTGGACGAGCTCAGGTAACACAGACCCTGGGTTCCCAAGACCCCGGCCCTCTGGGGCTCTGCAGGGTGGGGGTGCAGCCACCACCTCAGAGTGCGGGAGCCCCGCTGACGCTTGGTCAGATGGGTGAAAACTTTTTAGATGTGTTTCTCTTTATTTAATTTTTTTAGTTTTGATATTGAGTCAGAATTTCCTGACGTGCTGATGCAGAAAGTTATGGCTCTGTGGGAATGGGCTGGAGGTGGCCCTGTGACCCTGGCACCTTGGACCCTGGCAGCACATAGCCAGGGAGGAAATGGTGGCTGCAGCCTCCTTCCCAGAGGTTGGGGGCAGGTACTGACAGGGCCCAGGAACCCCTACCCACTGTGATGTGGGTGTGAGATGCTGCTGGGTGGCCTGTGTCTGCGGCACACCTGGCACCTGTAGGTGGCGGGTTCCAGGGCGGGACCTCGCCCGGCGATTTCCTCCACAGCCATAGAGCAGCTGTCCCGAGGGTGAGCCCGAGCAGGACAGGCTGAGCAGTGCGGCTCTGCTCGGCCCCGTGTAACCCTCTTCTCTGTCCCACTGCGTAGGTTCGTGACCTGTCTCTCCCTTCCAGGGAAGAGACCCACTAGTGCTGATGGACAGCACACGGATTTCAAGTTGTGTTGGTCGAACCTTTGATGAGGATACCGGCAAATAGTTGGTTACATCCATTCTCGGCTTGGAATGATGGGGCAGGGCCCCTGACATAGCGCTGAAGGGTTTGCCACGTGTCCCCGGGTGCTGCACTCGTCACCCCAGGCAGAGCCCAGGCATCAGAGTAGCCGTGGAAGCCCAGGGGTTGTCTGACCTTTGACTGAAGAACACGGGTCCCCAGTTGGCGGCAGTTGGCCAGGGCACGGCATGTTCCCTCAGGCAGTGAGGGCACCTGGCCAGGCTGCCGCGCCCCGCACCTAAGGGTGCCTCATGTTGTGTCCACAGGGATACGGAGCTGCAGCAGCGGAGGCAGCTGTTCGAGGCTGGCCTCCACTCCTCAGCCCGCTACGGCAGTCACGACAGCAGCAGCACAGTGGCAGATGGGAAGAAAAAGCCTCGAAAATGGCTGCAGTTGGAGACCTCGGAGAGGAGGTGTCAGATCTGCCAGCACTTGTGCTACCTGTCCATGGTGAGCCTGCCGGGACCACTGCTCCTGCTCCGGGGGGCCTGGTTCCTGACCTCACCGCAGTGCGCAGCCACAGGGACCGAGAATGGACACTGCGCGTGGGTGGGCCCTGCTCTGCCGTCCTCCGCAGGCCTCTCCTCACTCGCAGCCACATGTCTGCCGGGAGTAGGTCTCCCTCAGTGCCGCTGCCCCGTCACCGTGGTACCTGTGTGTTCCCAAGTTGACATGGGCCCCATCGGACCTTGGCCCTTCCCCAGTTTCCAGTTGGCTGGTTATGTTACCAGTCTCGTTGCCTCTCAGAACCTGAAGTCTGATTTGGTTAAAACTAATGTTTCTTGTCATCCACACTCCTGTCCTAGCTTCCCTGAACGGGCTCCTCCTCCTGCCTCCCTTGCGCGGCACAGTGCTCCGCTGTCCCTTCTTCTGGGGCCGCCCCGCCTGTCTGGTTAGGGCGTGCAGCTCCCTTCCGCCCCACTCCGCCCCGGCCAGGGCACCTGGCGAGCCGGGGCTGAGTGGCAGCTGTGGACAGCTAGGCTGGTGTGGCCCTCGCCTCTGCTCTTCAGTCTCTCACCTTCCACTGGGCAGCTGCCCTGACGCAGGTCTGTGGGGTCTCCACTCCCACTCATGGTGTTCCTCACTACCATCTGCCTCAGCCTGGGACCTGCTGCCCCTGGAGCTGGTGCCTTCTCCCGCTGTGCGGGCGCCTCCTCCAGAAACAGAAGCTTAGCTAGGAGGTGCCCTCCTCTCACGGACACGGTGCCAGCGCCCCCACACGAGGCACGTGGGATCGCCCAGACACAGAGCAGCAGGTGTGTCCAGGTCTGACTCCATGCCTCACCTGTGTGCCTGGCCCCACCCAGCTGCCCGCAAGGACGATGCACCACACAGCCGCTTCCGGCTGAGGCACACGCTCTTTATAACAGCTGAGAGGTCAGAACACTGGCAGAAGGGGAGGCCCTGCTGCAGTTGGCTGGGGCTGCCACCGGCACCACAGATGGGGAGCTCAAACAGACACGAGTTCTCAGTCCTGGAGGCTGGAAGTCCACCATCAGGCTATCGCAGGGTGGTTCCTCTGAGGCCTCCCTTCCCTGTGGCTTGTAGGTGCCACCTTCTCCTGGTGTCCACCTGTCCTCCTTCTGTGCATCTGTGTCATAGTGTCTTCTTGTAAGGGCACAAGCCACATTAGGCCAGACCCCACACATATGACCTCATTTTACCTTAATCACCTCTTTCAAGGTCCGGTCTACAAATAGTCACATTCTAAGCTACTGGGGTCAGGATGTCAACCTATGAATTGAGGGTGGTGGATGTAACAGTCCATAATAACCATGCATTTGTCTAGTCTTTCTTTGCCCAAGTACCTTTTAAAATATATAATTGAGAACCCTGTTGTTTTTTAAAAGGAAAAAGTCATAAGCATTTCTCCAGATCTTAGAGATTTGTGAACACCACTCGTACGGCCACGCAGTTCTGCATTCATTCCTCCTGCTCTGGTACAGCTGCTTACCACAGAGATAGTAGTTGTGTTATCCCATGAGTATGAATGACACTGGTGTGACTTCCCTGTGTGGCATGAGGACAGCACCATGTGGGCTTGTTAGCAAGGTGTCTCAGGAAGCTGAACTGTGAGAGTTGTCACCCAGCACCTCTTACCAGCCCGAATGTCCTATTATAAAACAAGGCATCTCTTACCAGCCTGAATGTGTAAAGCATATATCCTTAATTCATAGGTAAAATTTGAGGTTTTACTGGTCTATAGTTTTCATAGCTCGGATATTTAATAAGTTTGCATATTTTTATTGTGTTTCCCATTTTTGTCCATTCCTGTTTCTAGGCACAAGTGTCTTTAAAAGGTGGTGTACTTCTCCCATAAGTGTCATGTCCTTATTCCTACAGCTTGTGTTCCCATGCTTGCTTAGAAACTCTAGAGACAGAAATCCTAGGTTTCCCATAAATCTTTATGAAACAGCCTGAACTTCTTGCTTCTTGGGGCTTGAGGCAACATTACCCTTTTATTTTTAAACAGTAAGAACAGGACTAGAAGTTGGGATGGGGGTATGAAGCCACATAAACCAGGCAGCTGTGTTTTCTCTCTGCCCCTCAGACCCAATCCACCTATGCTGAGTATCTGGTGGGTCAGGCCTGTCCACGTGCTGCCCACACCTGTTCCGCGTGGCCTGGGAGCCTGTGTGTGCTTTCACACGCAGCTGGAGGCTCTGTGGTTGTGGGCAGGAGGGGCCTGTCTGGTGGCGGGGGTGAAGGCTGTGATGGCTGGAGTTTGGATAGAAGTACTGGACCACCCTGGGTGCATGGACAGCTTCCATGTTACCGGCTGGACTGACAGAGCCGCTGCAAGGTCTTGGGTGTGTCCCCTGCACGCCTGCTCCAGATCCATTCCGACACCTCATGCACCAAGGTAGTTTCTGAACAGAATGTCATAACTTAGATCTTACAATCAGACATCAGTCCTCCGTCCCAGCTTCACCAGCCCCACGGCACTTAGAACCTGTCACAGGAAAGTGCAGCAGAAACCAGAGGGAACTCGAGGCCACTCTTAATGCTTCGAGACAACCAAGTTATTTGCTCCCTAGTTAAAGATCTTGTTCCAGGTGAGCCCCCCCCCCCCCCCATTAATTTCCAATGGTTTCCAGTCACTCCTTAGCTTGTACAGTTGAGGTCAGGGAGAGGCCTTCCCTGATTGTTCCTGAGACTCTTCCCCCCTCTCAGTTATCCCTCCTGGGGCACACCAACAGCCGTGTTTCCATCACCTTCCA
This sequence comes from Saccopteryx leptura, assembly GCF_036850995.1. NCBI lineage: Eukaryota > Metazoa > Chordata > Mammalia > Chiroptera > Emballonuridae > Saccopteryx > Saccopteryx leptura. The sequence continues at coordinate 192,786,511 of NC_089505.1, forward strand.
AGCTCAGGGTATGTCTGCCCGCAGGTTGTTCAGGAGAATGAGAACGTGGTGTTCTGCCTGGAGTGTGCCCTGCGCCACGTGGAGAAGCAGAAGTCCTGCCGAGGCCTGAAGCTCATGTACCGCTACGATGAGGTCAGTCCCAGCCCTCGGGGGTGGCTGGGATGGCTGCTTCGTCACCTGCCCTTGTTTTCTGTAGGGATGAGCGAGCCTGTTGTCACCCAGATGAGCAAGTTTGGCATGACCTGAGCCCAAGTGCATCCAGCATGGTTCTAGGGCCTTTTGGCCAGATGGATTCTGGCCTGGGGGTCGTAGTTCTTTGCTCCGAGATGGGAAATGTTGAAGTTCAGTCTGACCTGGAGAAACCCAGGAACGGAAACTGGAGAAATTTCATTTATACGAATTTGGTTTCATTCTGGTTTTCCCCTCCATGTGGACCATAGCTTGAATGTAGCTTTCTAAGGGAGCCGTGTGCACCCTCCTCCCTGTGCAGGGCCGCTCTGCCTCCCTTGAGCCCTGGTGGCATCTGTCCGTATTCCTGGTCACCAGGGTCTCAGTTTATAAAGGATTTGATCTCAGATTCTGGGTGCTGATGTCCCCAGTACCATGCTGTCTGGCTGGGCTCATAAGGAAGTGGGAAATAGTGCTGTGACTTACAGCCAGGGCCCAGGGTAGGAGGGGACAGCGGGCTGCCTGTGCACACCTGTCACAGGACAGACCCAAACAGAAGGTGACGGTCCCAGCACTGACCAGCAGGGGAAGATGAGGACCTGTCCTTCACCTCTCATGCTGAAAGCCACCCAGACCTGTGATGTGCAGAGTATGTGGCTGGGCTGCTTCGTGGCCTCAAAACCACGTCTGGTCTTGTGTTCTCAGAGAGGCCTGACCCTAGGTCTCGGGAATGGGGCTAGAGGAGCCTTTCTGGCTGTAGCCGCATGGAGTCTCCGACATAAAGGAGGGAACTGGTCCAGTCCCTTTCCCAACAGTGCTTCCAAGGGGATTTCAGCTCTGAAGTGGTCCTGGGCCAGGACCTGGTGAGGAGAAAGAGCTTTCAGTCTGACTGAGAGCCCCACCGCATGGTGGTGTTGATGCTTGGCCTGGCTCTCACGTCCTCACGTGAAATGGCTGTTCTAACTGCAGCCAGCATTCGGCCGGGGCCAGGGCACAGGGGTGGTGTGACCACATGCTGGTGCTCTGGACAGAGCATACACCATCCATCTCCTCTCATGGAAAAGCTGTAAGCAGCAGCTCAAACATCTTTTATCTTTTCAGGAATCATTATCTAATCACACGACACGCATCCTGTCAGCCACTTGCTAAGATCCAGGTTGTGGCCCAGGAGGTGGGGGGCAGTTCTCAAGGCTCCCCAGGCTCTATGCCAGGCAGGGAATTGCATCCAGTGGGCACCAGGCTCTTTGCCCTCACTTAGCCTCAGGTAAAGCCGGGAGCCTTTCTCTCATATTTGGCATCCAATTCTGTAAATTCCATGGGCTCCACCTTCTTAGGAAATTGCAGGTGCAGCCGATTCTACCGCTGCCAATAAAAGCCCCTGCACGGAGGCCTTCACCTTAGAAGCACGAGCACACAGCTCCGTCTGCCGGCCTCCTCTCAGGCTTCCGAGCGCTGTGCTATTGCCTTTCAGATAGAAATTGGGAGCTTCCTGGAGTGCATGGTCCTGCCCCTCAGAGGGCACTTTACACATCTTGACTGACCTAGAGCCCTTCTTGGGGACCACATCTCAGATTGCCATGGGGATCTTGGGGGCCCTTCCTCCAGGCCCTTGTCTGCCGTCTTCTGGAGTAGTGTCCACAGTGGCTGCACACCATGTGCAGGCCACAGCCTGAGCAGCCCCGGCCCTGCTGCGAGCTGCCCTCCTGCTACCCATGCGATAGATCCTGGGAGGCTGGGCCAGTGGAAGGTGTCCTGGCAGGACCCTAGAGGGGTTGGGGTATCTGTGGGAGCTCCGGCCATGGGTCAGGCTTGTTATGAGCCTTTGGCTAAATTACAAGATTGGAAAAATGAAAAAAGCTGTTTGTCAAGGGCATATCACAAAGGCGGCAGCTGCTCTGCGCTCACTTCTTTATTTTACTAGCAAATGTCAGAACAGAGTTAATAATAATACCCTACTACCCTGCCATGTCTGCATAAGAACAGCTTGGGTAATGAGCAGGCAGAGTTGAGCCATCGCTATGAACTGTGTGTGGGGCTGTGTCCATCTCCAGCCCATTTTGTAGTGAGGTGTGTTGAGGTGACCAGAACCCTGGGAGTAGAACCATATGTGTAGGGTCTATCCATCTGAAGCTTGGTCATCAGTGTTCAGAAGCCAGCAGCTTTGCCAGTGGCCCGGTTTATTTTAGTAAATGAAAATCGATAAGTCCATTCCGTTGACCATGTGTTTTTTTTTGTTGTTTTTTTTGTTTGTTTGTTTTTTGGTCGGGGGATTTCTAGTTCTGTTTGGATTTCAGAAGTGGCTCTGAGAGCACTGCAGACTCTTATTCTAAGCCCCAGAGTGCCTAGCAAACCAGTCCCACATGTCCGGGCCCTCAGGTCACATGGAATGTTCTGACTGCAGTGTGGGCTTCCTTGTGCTGTTGAGGTACCTTTGTCACATAGAGCTGGGTGTTAGAAGTCCATGTGTCCCTCATTGGCGTGTTTATTGTAGGTTTTTAAACAGCCACGGAGACTGTATTGTACAAGTGGACAGCCCTGCTCTTCCCAGGGCTATTTGGCTTTCTTTTTGGGCACTTTTCAATGTTTGCCTTTGAGTGATGCGAGTCCCCACTGCTGTGTCTAGGTCAGGGAGCAGGCCTGGAACCTAGCTGCCCTCAGGCCTCTATCTGATAAAGGGGCAGCCACCTGCCCTCCGTTTCATGACGTGTATGTCAGAGCTGCATGCCATTGTGATAATTTTGTTTTTTGTTTGTTTTGTTGTTTTGCTTTCTAAGTAAGAGAAGGGAGAGATAGTGAAATAGATTCCCACATGTGCCCTGACCCAGATCCACCTTGCAACACCAGTTGGGGGCCAATGCTTGAATCAGCTGAGGTATTTTTAGTGCCTAAGGTTGACCTGCTTAGACCAGTTGAGCCACTGGCTGTGAGAGAGCAAGTGGGAGATGGATGGGGATAGAAGCAGATGGTCACTTCTCTTTTGTGTGCCCTGACTGGGGATCGAATCCGGGATGACTACGTGCTGGGCTGACACTCTATCCACTGCACCACCACCATTCAGGTACAAATTTTTGATACCGACAGAGAAATGGTTCTCTTGAGTGAATTATAAGAATGCGTTTTTGTATGCCATCTCCATTCACAGTGAAAGAGGGAGTAACGGAAGTATTTCTAGACCAGTGTTTGCATTTATTTGTGAGACCCAGAGAAATGGGCTCGAGTGTCAAGATAGCCAGTGAAACAGCAGTTTCAGGCATTTGTCACCATCCAGGGAGCATGCCGAGAGCCCATGGATCTCTCTCTTAAGTCTCATTGTGGAGGTGGTAAGCTGAATGAATCCTCCCCTTCCTGAGTGGGGACCCAGAGTGGCTGCTGGCTTACCTCTTTAAACTCCGAAGTGGTAGGGAGCCCTCAGAGGTGCCTTGTGGTTCAGTCTGCTGATGAGTGTAGCCATGTGTGTCTTGGCATGTGCACCTGGTTGCGTGGTGAGGGAATTGGTACCCCAGGTAAATGAATAGACTCAGGTTGGGACGCAGCTCTCTCGGGAAGCAAGTTAACACAATTAACTGTAGTTAAAGGACTGCATGTATTTTAGGGCTTTAGCATATTAGTGTGTCTAAACCTTTCAGCCACCAGGAGGCGCTATTAGGCTCCCTGGAGTTTTGAAAGAACTGAAGGTTAGGTAGTTGTGATGAGGCAGGTTCTTCATGCACCTCGCCTGGCGCTGTGCTGGCTTTCAGATGAGAGATGACAGTGGCTTCTCCCTAAGAAGGAAACCATTTATTTTAGGTGCCCAGTTAGGCCAATGTCCTTATGAAGTTCTCTTGCTCAAGCCTACTGCGTCTTGCATTCAATCGTGGAGATTTCCAAAGCCCAGCCTGGCTTTCCTGAAACAGGCTCCTCAGATGATGCTCAGAAGTCTCCATTTGGATGTGGTCTGATGAGGGTGACAGGTGGCCCTAGCCATGCAACCAGCTCTGCTCTCAAAAAGGTCCCCAGGGTGGTTCTGGGGACAGTGCTCTTTGGTTTGTTAATTATTTATCTTCCTTTCAACTTGAAACAGGAACAAATTATCAGCCTGGTCAATCAGATCTGCGGCAAGGTATCCAGTAAGAACGGCAGCATCGAGAACTGTCTTAGTAAACCTACACCAAAAAGGGGGCCCCGCAAGAGAGCGACGGTGGACGTGCCGCCCTCCCGGCTGTCATCCTCCAGCTCTTCCAGAAGTGCTTCAAGCTCGTCGTGAAGCTGCCAACACCGTGGTCGAGGGAAATCTATTTTTTGTAATTATTATATTCTAGTTTGGAGTACTTGCTGTAGGATACAAGCTGTCTTTGCACTAGCTCTAAAGAAGATTTTCTTCTGGTTTTAGAGAACTAATTTTGTTTTAGCATTAAACTGTTGAACTTTTTTTTGTACTTAGAATACCTAGATACTGCAGTCAGATTTTTTAAACTGCCGTATATTCACTGTTTTAAAACCCTTGAGGGGCTGTATTAATTTGTATTGCCCCTGTGGCTGACAAAAGCCTTTTTGTTTTTTTGTTTTGTTTTTTTTTGTAACTGTTGGGGAAAAAAAGGCTTTTTAACCCATTTTTGAAGAGGGTGAAATTTGGAGAACAAATTTTAAAACCATCAGTCATGTGAGCAGATTTTTCTAGACAGGAAAAGGGATAGGAGACAGACAGACACACACACACACACACACACACTAGAAACTTGAAAAGAAATGGCTTTACTTTGGCTGTCTTTTCTTCTGTTATGTGCAAGATAAGTTTGTAATTTTTAAAACCGGAGAACCCCCACTGTTTCTCTGGGCGGTTATGGCAGCTGAAGGCGACGCTGTCCCCTAACCATAGGCCACCCGAGGCGGTTGGGGACGTGGTTCTCTACCAGCACATCACTATGCATCTGTCGAGGAAGAAGGAGAGGGAAGAAGACTGCCTGCCTTGGAGGGTCACGTGCGGAACCTGTGCCTGATTTCATTAGGAAATCCATTTTGTTATTTTTTGGTGCTGTTGGCTACTTTATCAAAAACCCTTCAATAGCATCCCTAAGAAAAAAAAGGAAAAAAACAGTGAAGCCTTTAAGTGCTTCTTTGTCATAGACGTGCAATCTTCCTAACATTCCATCCTCATCACTGCTTGTCTCACACCTTCACAAGTCAGCATTAACCTTTCTCCCGCGTTTGTTTCGATGATGATCACGTTAGAGCCACTAGGAGGTCTGCAGTTCTTTTTGAATGTGAAAATGCATTTGCGCTCATCTTGTCTATTTTTTCTCTTCATGTTGTAACAAAAAGAAAAAAAAGAAAAAAAAAGAATCCCATCCTTTTGTACATACGCCTGTAAATTGTTTTAAATACTTGAGCCTTTTTCTCAGTGGGGGTAGGGAGGGGGGTGAGAAGACAAGATGAAGAAAAGCCTTACATTTCAGTTTCTTCATCGGTTGGATTGGATGCTTACAGGGTTTTTCTTGTAACATTTATAAGTGCTGCTTACATCACTGAACAACAAAAAGATAATAATGGAGTAGCTGTTGCCCTTCTCCGGTTGTGTGTACAGTATGTGTGGAATAAAGAAGGGAAACTGTTTTCACGAGCTGTCCTGTTTCATAATTGGATTCATCGACCCCGTAGCCGCCCATATTGCACTGAGCTTGCCAGTGGGACTGTCAGGAGTGTCCTGTGATCCACTTTGTCGGTTGTTGTTGCAGAAGACTGAACTGTTTTTGGAATATTTAACGATTACATAAACAGTCCAAGTGTTTTCCAATGTGGTTGTCTGGTTTTTATGGCCTTGCTGTGTACTTTCCCTCTTTTTGACAGTGAACTTTCTGCCTATGGCTTACAGTTTGACATTTAATTTATTAGCGCTGCTCTGCACTCCTCCCTTGGGAGGAAAGACTTCATGTTGTTTATTGCCAGTTTTTTGTTTACTTTTCAGGTTTGTACTACAAGGTTTAATAATAAAACAAAGTTTTTTGGACATTTGTCGTGTGGAAGATGAGTGAATGAAATAAGCTTTCTTTACCGGTCAGTGGGTAAGGACCCCCCCCTCCCCCCCCCTCCCCCCCCCCCCCCGCCACCGAGGGGCACAGACGACACACACTGATCTTGCTCACTTTCATCTGCTGCTGCTGGTCTGAGTCCCCAACAAAGAGCATCAAATGCCCGCTGTATGCCTCTTGTTTTCTGTGGGGACCCCCTGGGAAACAGCTCGTGGCCCTTCCCCATGAGGGCACCATGACAGCGGGCAGGTCCCTCGCCAGTGCCAGGCCACGCAGGGTATTTCTTGTCAGGAGCAAGGGTGGCGTATTGCTCTGCTTATGCTTGTTTCTCTTCCTTTGGGCCCTGGTGCGTGGTCTAGTGTGACAGTCGGGGTTGCTGAACTGTTAATGATTTGACAGTGATCAGATGAAAAACCAGTTGTTAGAGCCAAGTCTGACTGGCTATATTGCAGAGGAAGCAGAACTGTCAGCAGGGGGCTCGTCTCCAGCGGTGAGCAGATGTGGAGACCACGTCGCTGGCCCCCCTGCTTGGCACAAGGTCCTCAGTGGCTTTCGTGGGCCCAAGTCGCCCTTCCTGCACTCAACACCTGAAGGAAGTGTGTGTTTGGAACCCTTTCTGCACAAAGTGGTCACGTACTCTCAGTTTAAAGTGCTCAAACTTTTATTAGCTTTTCTTTCAGTCCATTTCTCACAAACCACTGGCAACCGTGTGCCAGTCCGGGGCCTCCATTACACCACCTGCCCACAGTGGCTCCACATCAGTTGCGGCTCCTTCCACGGAGCTCCGAGGGTGTGGTTCCGGACTCAGGAGTCACTGTCGTTGCTATGTAAAGTAGCAAGGGCAGTGTCCACCTCCACTCCCTCCTCATCAGACTGAACAACAGGGGACTTCCCACCTTCACCGGGGTCCTGAGGGGCCGGGTCAGTGCAGAGGGAGGATAAGGAAGGTGGCCGAGTTTGTGATTCTGATGGATTTGGAACGTGAAGAGTAATTTCATCTGGACCAGTACTGGATTCAAGCCCTGCAGAATAAGAAAAAGCCTGTGATAAAAGCATTGCAATTTAAAATTGCCACCAACGATGGTGGTTTGAACTTGGCATGGACAGAAAGGGTATTGGTTTCCTGAGGTGAGTGGGGACTGCAGAACAAGGCCATCCACGCATCGCAAGAACCGTCCCCAGAAGAGGCTATGCTGGGCAACGCCAGGGCCGGAGCCGAGCCACTCCCTCTGCCGCCTGGGCAAGTCCTGCCATGTCCAGTCACATGTGCTGAAGGCCCAGGGACACACTGCATTTCTTTGAGAAGCATTCCCTGTAACCACGATAACCTAGATGTACTTCTTTATGTCCTTTGAAGTAATTCAGAGAAATCAATGCTAAGAGAAAAATTCAATCTTTAAGCATCTCCCCAACTTCACGGGGAGTAAAGGAGTCTTAAAGTCCTACACAGCTGATGGAGTCACTGTCGCCAGTGCTCCTCCTGGGTCAGGGCAGAGAGCCAGCATTCCGCCCCTTCCAGGGCCCCAGCCTTCCCAGGACAGGCTGGGGCAGAGGACGGAGATGTGACAGCAGCAAATGGAAGAATCGTGGGGCCTGAGCTGGGAGTGGGGCCTGTGGTGAGGACGACACTCCAGAGGGCTCACAGGACCTCCAGAGGGCTGTGCTCAGCCCTTCCTTATCCAGGAATGCCAGTGCTTGTCTGTGCTGATGGAGATCTAAGAAGACCCACCCACCCCAAGGTCAGGTCTGAAATTTAAACGAAATGAGCCCAGATAGAGGTCTGGAGCCTCAGTACATACTTGCTGAATGAATGTGATATTGTGAGAAGGCATTAAATGGAGTGCCCACAGGGTTGCAACTGATTTTTAAAATATAAGCCGAATGGTGAACACATACAACAAAGATGTGAAGTACCATATTTCCCCATGACTAAGACCCTTTATCAAAAACTTGGGGGTCTAAAAACTGGGTGCGTCTTATACAGTGGTTGTAGGGTTGTAGTGGTTGTAGTGCTTGTTTTTTTTTTTTAAATTTATCTCGATATACAAGGACTCCAAGACACTGTTAATGGTGGTGATGAAGTCCTCCAACTTCTCCTCGGGAGCGTTGGCTCATCCTAGCTCCCTGGGAGAAGGCTCTGGCCCGGACCGCCCTCACAAACATGTAGTGCTTGTTTTTGTGCTCATTGTTGAAGACAGTGATTCGTCATCAGACACAGACGAGGACAAGCTAATGGATGGGAGTTTTGACAGTGATGAGGGGTTGCATGAATTTTATGATGAATAAAACTTTATGTACATTATTTTTCAAGTTTTGGGCCCCAAAATTAGGGTGCACCTTCTACCTGGGGAAATACGGTCAATGTGTGCTACAGGAAGGGGGAAGCGTTTACAGACAGGCGCTGCTCAGACCAGCACAAGTGTGTGAGCCACAGGGGAGTGCTCCCACCTCCCCCCAGACTCCAGTCCTTAACCTATATAGCCACAAAAAACCACTCAAATTCTGAGACAGGTAACACAAACTTAAGAAAGGTGTCTGGGGAGAACACTTGAAGTCTGTGAGAAATTTGTGACTGAGCAGCCAATGCTTCATTGGCCCATTAGTGTGGGACCAGACACAGGTGTGTGGAGACAGGTGAGTAGAACAAGAGGGTTGACTGTGGCTTAGAGACTTTTATTACTCTGATGTCTTTCCTGTGAAGGGAAATATGTTAATAAGTCACCTCCTACCTAAGACCGGGGACAGCACGGCACTGTCGTCTCCACCTGAATTCAGGAACACATCCAGGGCCTCCTGGTCGGAGACGTCCATCAGATCCATCTGCTCCAGCATGTCGACATTGACCTCCATGGACGACATGCTGCCCATGGGCTCTAGGAACAGATTGGCACAAGAAATTACACTTTTTATCTTCAACAATACTTTAAAAAGTGGCCTTCAATTCAGTAGGCTAACTAGATTGTATTCTCTAGGTATAAAATATCTCCTGCTACTCCAAACTTAAAAATACAATTGGAGGCAATATAACATGCCACATCCCAGTTTGGTACTTGAAACCCATCCTAGATGAATCATGGTTACTATTACCTTTTATACCTTCCCAAGCAGGTCACCTGTTCACCTCCTGCCCTTTGCTGCAGGAGCTCCAGACAAGCCCACTTCTGCACTGAGCAGCTCCTGGCTGTCAGGAAGAGGGTGCTTTCTGAAAGAGGTGCGTTCCTGTGGGACGTGCGGTCAGCAAGCCCTGCTTGATGCACCTTGCCTCCCACCTCCAGCTGCCCCCAAACTTGGTTATCATTCCACTTAAAGTTTTCACTGCCCTGTGACATTTCTCTATTCTGCAATCTTAACAGCTGACATCAGGGCATTGGCAAGCTGGCGAGATGGAACCAAGTGCGCTCTGCAGAGAAAGACTAGGGAGGCAAATCAGCTCACCAACAGAAAGAAGCTATGAGACTAATGGAGTCTGTCTCAGAAGAGGTCCCAAATGAAAGATACCTCCTGGGTCTGGAATTCATTTCGAAACTACCTCTGTGGTCCAGAAAACTACAAGCAAGTTAAGTCACCCCGCATGATGGTGCCTGGCAGATGCAAGTACAGATTATTTCTGGGTGGACACACCCTTACACCTGGGTCTCAGACGCATGGTAAAGTACAAAATCCATTCCGACCCACTCCCCAATTTATAGCACACACATGGAGGTAAAGTCAGAAACAAACTCAGTATATTTTCCCCCAAATTAAATGATTGCCTATTTTCAAATCAAAAGATATAATCAAGAAATGAACAAATTAGAGCAGATATTTGAAAAAGAGCCAAATAATTTCCAGGAAAGAAAACTTAATCACTGAAATTTAAAACTCTGGGCACAAGTTAAACTGGAGGTTAATGAGAGCCAAAAAGGAAATTAATAAACTAAGACTGAATAAATTCCCTATTGTATAGAAAAGAAAAAGATGGGAAATATGGAAGAGCTTACAAGATGGAAAATGCAAAAAAATTTACACAGTTCTAACACGATAGCAGCTGCATCCAGAGGTGGATTATGTCCCAGATGCACTGAATGCTCTGACATCCCTGATTTAGGAAGCAAATGAATTCCAAACAAGACAGATAAAAGCAAGCCTGACCTACATCAATTGTAGCGAAATTGACAGAACATCAAAAGAGAAAGGGCAGATGAGGAAAGATAATGAAATAATCAGCTTCTCCACCACAATAAAAGGCAGAAGACAGAATAATAAATTCAAAGAGGTGAGATAAATGTCATCTCTAAAATTATACATCATTAAATAGCATTTAAGATGAAGTATAAGGTAACAAGCACTGTCAGGCAAAAATACTTTACCACGGAGACTGCTCTCACTAAAAGAAGAGGGTGATGAATCCCAGAAGGTCTGAGGGGCAAGAAACATGTTAAAGCAGTGAAAATCCTTGTAAGTTTGTGAGTTACTATAAAATACTCAGAGTAGTGTCCAATTTGGGGGACTTATTCTGGCATAATTAAAGGACCAAGCAGCAGTGACAGGAGAGGACAGCTGTGATGAGAGCTGAAGCAGTGTTAAGATCCTTGTTTTGTTTGGTAGGAAAGTGAGAATGATTGTTTCTGGGCACCACAAAATCATTCAAGTTCAGCACTAAAACAAATGGTATGTGATTTCCATTTTTAGCTGGGGGAAAATTTATTATCGATTAGATGATCCCGCTCAAGGGACAATATCCACAGCAATGTCACCTGGACCCACGTGAAGTCCACCTTCCCTGCATCAGACCTTGTCACAGAGCTGCTGCACATTCCCAGCCTGGAAGATGCACAAGGGACATCAGTGCAGGGTTATCCTGGAGCTCCTTCAAGGCTGACTGGTCAGGGAGAACATGAAGGCACAGTGGTCAAACTTGTTTTGGGGACACTGCTGTGGATGCTGTCAGCATGGCATTCTGGCTTTTGGCCTTGCTGTGACTTCAGTTTTGAGAGGGACAGAGGCTCCCTTGTGTCTGTGCCATCCTCTTAAGGGAGGGTAGGGAGAAAAAGAATGGACTAAAGAGTATAGAAAAATATTTCAGGAAAATACCAAATGAACCAAATTTGCCAGTTAACAGAGGGATTATAAAACTGAATTAAAAGGATAAAATCTAGCTATATTCTGTTCATAGGAGACACTCCTAAAACAAAGACACAAAAACATTAACAGGTTATAAAAAGTGGAAAATGGTGTGGAAGTCCCGGGTTCGAGTTCCGGCCAGGCCACACAGGAGGAAAGAAAAAAAAGTGGAAAGTGGGAAAACAACTTTAAGAAAAAATCTGGTATAGCTATATTAATATCAAAAGAGGAAACAAAAGCAATATTGGTGTAGTTGTTATTTTTCTTTTAAGGGATCAAGTCTCCAGGAAGACACCTGATAATTTCTGTGTGACAATAAAAATAGCTAGAATGATAAAGTGTAACATCCATAATTATAGGAGATGTAAGAGGGTTAAATTTACCTCTTTGAAAGTTAACAATTAAGCAATCCTAAAAGTAATAATAGGGGACATTTGAGCAACCCAATTAACAGGCTTGATGAAATGGACATATACAGAACATATGCTATCATTTATAATCGTTCTCAAGTACACATGAAATCTGTTGAAAAATTCTTTGTAACAGGCAATAAAGTCTTGAATATACATAAAAAATCCATTCTCCAACCACAATTAAAATTTAATCAGGGATTGGTAACAAAAAGTAACTAGAAAACACCACACATTATTTAAAAACAGTTCATAAGTCAAATCTTAAAGGAAAATTATAAATACCAAGAGATATTACTTATCAAAACTGACAGAACAGTATTATAGTAGTACCCTAAAGAAAAATCACAGCTTTGAATGCCATATTAAGGCTGAAAATTGAGCTTAAACGTTTTACTCAAATTAGACCAAAAATATAAAAATTAAATAGAAAATGCCCAGTACTAAAAAGAAACAAATGAAATAATGACACAATAGAAAGAAACAAACTAAAATCTGGTCCTTTGGAGAAAACACTTTAAAATGAGTTAAGATTTATATTAAAAAAAACCCCAAAAAACAAAAGCAATAAAAGAACTTCACAATTTGAGGAATGCAAAAGCAAACCTAACGCCAAATATTACAAAGATTGAAGAGTACCATGGATGATGTTATACAAATTTAATTGAAAATTAAAGACAAGCTGGGAAAATTCCATGGAAAGTTTGCTAAAATTAACAAGAAACAGGAAGTCATTGTAAGTATCAGAGAAAAAAAATAGGTAGTTCTTCCCACAGAGAACTTCCTGGTCCCAGAGTGCCAGAGGCGAGCTCGATGCCCCATGCGGAGACAAACGAGATTGCCATGTGCATTTCCGGTCCCAGTGAGACGCCAGTTCTCAATCTAGAAATTTAAGGCAATTCTAATCAAACTCTGGAAAAGGTTTTTCATAGAACTTGGAAATCTGACTTTACAATTATACAGAGGGACAAAGAACCAAGAATAGGCACAGCAACTCTGAACAAAAAAGAACATAAAATGTGTGTGGGGTGTGCAGGAGTCACTCTACCATATACATCAAGACTTGCTATAGACCGGGTTTCTCAACCTAGCATATTGATGCTTTGCACCAGATAACTCTGTTGTAGGGCTGTCCTGTACATTGTAGAATCTCCTAGCAGCATCCCTGGCCTCTACCCATTAGGTGCCAGTAGCATATCTCTACCCCAATCACAGTAAGCAAAAGTATTACCAGACACCGCCAAATGTCCTCTATGGGATAAAACTGTTCCCAGTTGAAAATCAGTGCTAAAAGAATTGTAATTAAGAAGTATGATTTTGCCTGAGCAGGTGGTGGTGCAGTACATAGAGCATCAACCTGGGACGCAGGGGTCCCAGGTTCAAAACCCCAAGGTCGCCGGCTTAAATGCGGGCTCACCAGCTTGAGTGCAAGGTCTCTGGCTTGAATGTGGGATCATAGACAGAATGTGGGATCATAGACATGACCCCATGGTCGCTGGCTTGAGCACGGGGTCACTGGCTCAGTTGTAGGGGTCAAGGCACATATGAGAAAGCAATCAATGTACAACTAAGGTGCCCCAACTATGAACTGATGCTTCTCATCTCCCTTCCTGTCTGTCTGTCTCTCTCTCTCTAGCTAAAAAAGACATCATTCTGGCTTGAGGCTAACAAATAGAAGAATGGAGCAAAATGAGAGCTTAGGAAAGACTCACAGTGGAAATGGACAGGACAATGTGAAACAGTGGTGACAGTGCTGGTGCTGAAATAGTTACTGCTTTGGAAAGAATGAAAATGGGCTCCTTACCTTATGACAGCAACAAAAATCAAGTGGCGTGGACTGAACAGCCAATAGAAAACGGAAATTTTAAACTTTTTGTGCGATGCTCTTAAAACTTGGAATTATATCAAAGATAGACTTATATCCTTAAAACAACATTTTTATATGTCTGGAATAGTTAACATTTTTTAAATATCTGAAGCAAATGTAAAATATTAACATGTTAAATCTGGGAATATAAGTATGTTACATTATTTTCAATTCTTTTCTGAGTATTTAAAATTACTAATTAAAATAAAAACCAGTAATGGATCCCAAATAAGTTTGAAAGTTCTAAATAAAACCGTCATGGGGAGATAATCAGACAAAGTTAAAATTTTAAGCTGGTTAATTGTGTTGTGTGATACTTCAGCATTTTGGATCGTATCTTGAGGGAAACTGAATTTTAGGATAGGGGCAGTCTTATCTATTAATTCTATCTTTTCTAACTGAATTTATCTCCAACCCCAACATTGTCTCCTCTGTCTGGGGTCCTGGGTTCACTCTGGAACATCTAAGAAGTTAGTCGGAGTGTCTGAGGGCACAGGGACACCCTAGCTCCGGAGGTTGGACTTTGCTAAGTTACCAGCTCAGCAGAGATGCATGGGATCCTGAGAACTGTGTGGACACATGGGTAGAGAACAGGGCATCTTCAGGGTGACCTATTTATAATTGCACTGTCCATACCCTGCACTCAAAAGCAATAAACACTTTCTTGAGAAAACGGGAGTCACAGCAGGTAGAAGATGAACCTGGGTCAGGTTCTTACAAAGCACCTAATTTTGTCCTAACAGCATGAAGACCTGCAGGGCATGGGGCAGGTCTCAGTCCCTTCTGTCTCAGTGCTCGGGCGCTGTCTCCACTTTTCTTCAAGTGCTCAAAACCAAGATAATTCGTGTTTAACTGATTATCTGTTCAACAATGCTGGCTGAGCACGGCTCACTGCATAGCACTGCACTGTGCTAGCCCCGGACGGTCCTGCAGCACGGGTCTCTATGCCGTGGGCTCACTGCACAGCGCTGCACTGTGCTAGCCCCGGACGGTCCTGCAGCACAGGTCTCTATGCCGTGGGCTCACTGCACAGCGCTGCACTGTGCTAGCCCCGATGGTCCTGCAGCACGGGTCTCTATGCCGTGCGCTCACTGCACAGCGCTGCACTGTGCTAGCCCCAGATGGTCCTCAGCATGGGTCTCTATGCCGTGCGCTCATTGCACAGCGCTGCACTGTGCTAGCCCCAGACGGTCCTGCAGCACAGGTCTCTATGCCGTGGGCTCACTGCACAGCGCTGCACTGTGCTAGCCCCGGACGGTCCTCAGCATGGGTCTCTATGCCGTGCGCTCACTGCACAGCACTGCACTGTGCTAGCCCCGGACGGTCCTCAGCACGGGTCTCTATGCCGTGCACTCACTGCACAGCACTGCACTGTGCTGTGCTAGCCCCGATGGTCCTGCAGCACGGGTCTCTATGCCGTGCGCTCACTGCACAGCGTTGCACTGTGCTAGCCCCGGACGGTCCTCAGCATGGGTCTCTATGCCGTGGGCGCACTGCACAGCGCTGCACTGTGCTAGCCCCGGACGGTCCTCAGCATGGGTCTCTATGCCGTGGGCGCACTGCACAGCGCTGCACTGTGCTAGCCCCGGACGGTCCTCAGCATGGGTCTCTATGCCGTGGGCGCACTGCACAGCGCTGCACTGCTAGCCCCGGACAGTCCTCAGCACGGGTCTCTATGCCGTGGGCACACTGCACAGCGCTGCACTGTGCTAGCCCCGGACGGTCCTGCAACACGGGTCTCTATGCCGTGCGCTCACTGCACAGCGCTGCACTGTGCTAGCCACGGACGGTCCTCAGCACGGGTCTCTATGCCGCGGGCGCACTGCACAGCGCTACACTGTGCTAGCCCCAGACGGTCTTGCAGCACAGGTGTCTATGCCATGGGCTCACTGCCCACAGAAACAGGTACTCTCAACCTGCCGGGAAGGATGTTCATTTCTCCTGAGAACAGGAGCTTTTTGAAAAGGCACTTCCATTTTCTCTTTGCCTCCTCTGAGCCTAGAAGTGTGCTGATCACTTAGCTTGGGAAATGTATACTGAACTAAACTGAAGGAGGGTAGTGGTAAAGTGTTTAGCAGTAAGAATTCCTATCACTGTTCTCTTCATTGCCCTACCTCCTCCATGACCTCCTGGTGTATTGTCTTTTTTCCGTTTTTAACAGACTTTTTTATTTTTTCAGAGAGAAGAAACAGTGAGGGGCAGACGGGGAGAGAGATGAGAAGCATCAATTCTTCGTTGCGACACTTTAGTTGTTCATTGATTGCTCTCTCATATGTCCCTTGACCAGGGGGCTACAGCTGAGCCAGTGACCCCTTGCTCAAGACAGCGACCTTGGACTTCAGGCCAGCAACTTTTTGGGCTCAAGCCAGTGACCATGGGGTCATGTCTATGATCCCACGCTCAAGCTGGCTACCCTGGACTCAAGCTGGTGAGCCCACACTCAAGCCGGTGACATTGAGCTTTTGAACCTGGGTCCTCAGCGTCCCAGGCTGATGCTTTATCCATTGTGTCACTGCCTGGTCAGGCTGTATTGTCTCATTATGCTCAAATTTGTGGGTCAGATATGACAGGGTGTGTATGTCTTTTACAGGCTGAACGTTTGTGCCCCTTCAATTTGTGTGGGAGGTGATTAGGTTTAGATGAGGTCCTGAGGGTGGGACCCTCACACGAGATCAGTGCCCTCCTAAGAGACACCAGAGAGATGCACTCTCTCCAGAATGTGAGGACACAGTGAGGTGATAAGCCAGGAGGAGCGCCCCGATGGAACCAAATTAGCCAGTACCTTGGTCTAGGACAGAGGTCCCCAAACTCTTTACACAGGGGCCAGTTCACTGTCCCTCAGACCGTTGGAGGGCCGGACTATAAAAAAAAACTATGAACAAATCCCTATGCACACTGCACATATCTTATTTTAAAGTAAAAAAACAAAATGGGAACAAATACAATATTTAAAATAAAGAACAAGTCAATTTAAATCAACAAACTGACCAGTATTTCAATGGGGAACTATGGGCCTGCTTTTGGCTAATGAGATGGTCAATGTGCTCCTCTCACTGACCACCAATGAAAGAGGTGCCCCTTCCGGAAGTGAGGCAGGGACCGGATAAACGGCCTCAGGGGGCCGCATGCGGTCCGGGGGCCATAGTTTGGAGACCCCTGGTCTAGGATTTCCAGTCTTCAGACTGTGAGAAATAAATTTCCATTGTTTCAGCCACTCCTAGTCTTTATTTATTTATTTTTTTTGGCAGCCTGAGTGGACTAAGATGATGTCCTTCTCAGCTCCTGCCTATGACAAGGCACAAATCCCTGGAGAAAACAGAAACAGCTCTCTCTATAACCAGCACCGAGCACTAGAGAAGCTGAACACGGACATACTCTGCAGGAACAGGCAGGCTCTTT
This sequence comes from Saccopteryx leptura, assembly GCF_036850995.1. Classification (NCBI taxonomy): domain Eukaryota; kingdom Metazoa; phylum Chordata; class Mammalia; order Chiroptera; family Emballonuridae; genus Saccopteryx; species Saccopteryx leptura. The sequence goes on from NC_089505.1 coordinate 192,803,463, forward strand.
TTTTTAGATGAAGACTCTAGATCAGTGGAATACAAAGAGGGAGAGCTAACTCTGGGGACAAAGGTTAAACTTTGAATCTGTACTGTCCACTCTACGTTTAAAAAAGCACTATCTACATAATGCATTCTTCCTTGTTCTGAGGCATTTGCATATCACTATTCGTTTTTTCAACATTATTTTCCTTCCTCATTCTTTGATTTCTTTACCCTCTCCTGGGTGGACACAGACTGACTGATTCAGAACAGTGAGGGTGACAGAGGTAAGTTGGGGGCTGTGGTGAGGGCCAGAGAAGCACACGGAAGTTGAGCACAGACACACTGGAAAGGTGAGGGGGTTTCCATAAGGTGAGAGGCTCAGGAGGACAGAAAGGCAGGTGCGCAGCGACACCCCTCTCCACGCTGCCTGTGATAGGAGGCTGCTCCTGCCACTCAGTGCCACCTGAGAACGCTTCCCACCGCCTGCCACCCAGCTGCTCCTGAGACACCGGTCTTGGGAAAGGGAGGAGAATTAGGGAGTCAGGACCCTATTTCTTGGCTACTCAGTCTGCTCTTAGGAACCATCAGCAATGTGGCCCCTCACGCATCTAGATGTTCATCACAGCACCATTAACAGAGGTACAGAATCTAAATGTTCAAAATGTCCAACCAGGATCAATCCTGACGATGCAGATACAAGCTTTAACACATACCCTCTCAAAGAATTTTGAATAATACATGGGGAATGATCCCAAACAGTATTAAGAAAAGGGAGCTATAAGGCCAGATATGTGGACAGTTTGATATCAATGACATAAATAGATTCACACACAGAGACCGGAAAGAACCACTCTACATAGTACTACAGATCATTCTGTGTTATAGTATTACAGGTCATGTTTCTTTGGTCTTTTTTTTCCCCCTAACATATTTCATGTTTTCTAAACATCTTTAACTAAAGGCCAGAAGTACAGAAGGAGGCAAAGACAATGGCAAGACAAATCGATGGTTGGGTATGATGCATCCCTCAGTTTTGGGGGGCTTTCTCCCACGCTGCACTTGGGGGCGTAGCACAACACCATGCCCACACCTCCGAGAAGCCCCGCAGCCAGCCCCGCCCGGCACTCGCCTCGCCTCTCTGTGATCTGCAGGTAGCCTGTGGACAGGTACTGCTCCATGTCCTGCTGGAAGGCCTCCTCAAAGAACTTCTGCCGCTCCTTCAGCTTCATTTGCTGGGTGTGCTCCATTTCCAGGACCTTCTGGGTGTGCTCTGCATCTAGTGCAGCTAAGGAAACAATTTGGGTCAAGGTTGAAAAGAAACTGAGACCAGAAATGGGTCTAAAACCTACTCATATCAACCCTCCAGGCCAACAGTGTCAACTCTGGCAGGTGCCCTGAGTGTAACACAAACACCTCCTCTCCCCCAGTTGCTGCTTCTGTCCCTGCTGTCTTTGCCCACGCTGTTCCCACCCACATCGCCCACTCCTCATGAAAGGGATGTCCATCTTTCGAGACTGACTTCTCAGTTACTCCCTCTACTCAAGCAGTATTTGCTGCTCCATCTTGAGGTTGTCATAACAATGTGGTCAAATCTTTGTAGCTGACTGATACATTATAGTATAACAGGTAAAGACTCGGACTTCCCAGAGGATTTTGACCATATGTTCTTCATCTTAATATTAGCCAGCTCAGAGCCTGGCACATAATAAGGACTCCATAAATGTTTATTAAAGAGCAAGAATGTAGCCATGTGATCTTGTCGAACAGTGTCTGGTCTTGGTTTTGTTTATTAACTGTGCTAAGTCAGTTAACCTTTCTGAGCCTCACATGACTCATCTGAAAATTCGGCACAAAAATATTAACCCAATATTAAAGTAAAACTTAAACAAAACAATGTAAAAGACTTTATAACTGAAACAAGCAATAATTGCCCAAGGTGGGTGGGGTTGGGAAGACAACAGAGACTTCAGCCAGGCTGACACCCTGACGTCAGTCTGTGAGACCCTGAACAGGGAACCTCATCCAGGAGCCCTGTTGTCACACCAGGCCTTGATTTCTCACTGATAGACTCTGAGCTAATTTGTGTTGTTTTGGGCCATTCAGTTTGTAGTGATCTGTTAGCAACATGGGATACTGCAAATAAACTGTATCCAGCCCCTGCCCAAATCTGACTGGCTGAAGAATCGAAAAAAAATAACAACTTGAGTTCTTTACCTTAAACAAATATTTTGCAACACTTGACCTGTGGCAGACACCAGGATTGGCTGAACATGGCAGGAGAACAAAATCTCAGCTAACTCACTGTCCTGGGTAAGGGCCCAAGACACTGGGAAATAATTTCACCCGAGGCTTTGTTCCCTCTGGGGAGTGTCATCTCAGGGGATATTCAGACTTATATAACTAAAAAAAAAAATCTGATTAAAAAATGCACAGAGAATTTGAATAGACATTTTTTCCAAAGATGACATAAAAATGGCCAGCAGGCACATGAAAAGATGTTCAACATCACTAATCATCAAGGAAATGCAAATCAAAACCATAAAGAGATATTGCCTCACATCTCTTATGGTGGTTATTATTTAAAAAAAAGAAATAACAAGTTGACAAGCATGTGGAGTAAAGGGAATGTCTGTACACTCTTGGTGGTACTGCAAACTGGTGCAGCTGCTATAGAAACCAATATGAAGACTCTTCAAAAATTAAAAATAGAACTACCACAGGATCCAGCCATTCCACTTCTGCGTATTTAGCTAAAGGAAATGAAAACGGTATCAAAGAGATATCTGCACACCCATGTTTATTGCTGCAGCATTATTCACAATAGCCAAGATATGGAAACAGCCTAAGTGTCTGTCAGTGGATGAATGGATGACGAAGATGTGCATTTATACAACAAAATACCATTCAGCCATGAGAAAGAAGGATATCCTGCCTCCGAGACAACACAGATGGGCCTTGAGGGCATTAAACTGAGATAAACCAGAAGAGAAAGACAAACACTGGCTGGTACCATTTCTATATGGAATCTCATAGAAACAGAGAGCAGAGAGTAGAATGGTGGTTACTGGGGCTGGGGGATGTGGGGGAAAGGGACTGGAACACTGGCCAAAGAGTACAAACTTGCAGAGAGAAGATGAGGAAGTTCAGGAGAGCTAACGCACAGTGCTGTGACTACAGTCAACAATATTGTAGTGTGTGTGTGTGTGTGTGTGTGTGTGTATTAAAGTTTCTAAGAGACTACATCTTAAATATTCTCACTACAAACAAGAAATGATAATTATGTGGTGATGGAGATGTTAGCTAACTTTATGATGATATTCATATTGCAATATAGAAAGGTACCAAATCAACATGTTGTATACCTTAAACTTATACAATGTTATACATCAAGTACATATCAATTAAAGACTGGGATGTTACCAAGAGATTTTTAACAAGAAAAAACCACCATAGCAGTACTTACAATGAGCAATGGTCTACAAGCCCCATGTGATCAGTCTGGGTTCCCCAACCCCACAAATACCCAACACCATACTACACAACTTCTGAGTTCTATATAATCCTGTAGGCATGATATACAGTGTGTCCATAAAGTCATGGTGCACTTTTGACCAGTCATAGGAAAGCAACAAAAGACGATAGAAATGTGAAATCTGCACCAAATAAAAGGAAAACTCTCCCAGTTTCTGTAGGATGATGTGGCAGCATGTGCACATGCACAGATGATGATGTAACACCGTGTATACAATGGAGCAGCCCACGGCCATGCCAGTCGAGATGTGGACGGTACAGAGGAAAGTTCAGTGTGTTCTGTGGCTTGCTAAATTCGAATCCGTGACCAAAGTGCAACATAAATATTGGTGCGTTTATAACGAAGTGCCACCACATAGGAATAACATTACTCGGTGGGATAAGCAGTTGAAGGAAACCCGCAGTTTGGTGGAGAAACCCCGTTCTGGTAGGCCATCAGTCAGTGACGAGTCTGTAGAGGCTATACGGGATAGCTACCTAAGGAGCACTAAAAAATCTGTGCATGAGCCCACATCGAACTGCACTGAATAGGTATAAAACTGGGAGAGTTTTCTTTTTATTTGGTGCAGATTTCACATTTCTATGGTCTTTTGTTGCTTTCCTGTGACCGGTCAAAAGTGCACCATGACTTTATGAACACACTGTAGCTCAAAAACTCAATAACAGAGGATATTTTTATTCCAAATTGGCTATAGTCTCCAATACTTAGACTATTCTGGGCATTCTTCTTCTGTTATAATCTACATATATGCAGGACATATAAACTTATATTAACCAAAGCAACACAAATAGGACAGTAAATCTTCCCAAGAACATATACATGGACTGTGTACAATACTGATGATGTACATTCTGTTTGTACTATCATAATCACTTTGTGTGTTCTCTGTTTTTTCCATGTCACACCCATCCCCTATCTTCATTTACAGGGAGATGGAACCTGAAAAGGGCAATCAGTCTGGGCTGGGGTCCCCTCTCTTTGAGCAGGTGCTTCTGGTGCCTCTGCCTCATACTTTCAGCCTCCCTCTGGTTTCAGCTGCCCTCCTGTGATCTCCTTCCTGTGCCCACAGGCCCCGCTGCAAGACCTTGCCTGTGCATCTCTATGTTTTCCTGGTCAGAGTAGTCTCTGAATCCTGAAACCTTTACAAGCCAGCCTAACCCCTAAATTCTGGGGAATTAAGGGAACTTTCACCAGTGGGTGACAGAAGTTTCCCAGGAGGCAGTCTGACAACCTCAGAGATCACGGGGGAGCCATAGACCCTTGGCTGCGGCAGCAACTTGAACAGAACATCGCTTCATTGAGTTTTCCTCCTTCGCTCGCACTCGGCTCCTGCACTCCTGGTTCCTGGGATCACCTCCCAAACAAACTTCCTGCAGCAAAATTCTCACCTCGAACTGTGGTTCCAGAGAAGCCCAAGCCAGGAAATCTATCACTAGCTATAACTAACCTAATCTCACTATGTCTCAACTTCCTCCTCTGCCCATGAAAGGTAAAGGGCTGTAAACAGGATTACACGAGGTAACACATGCATCGCCACACAGCACTGACCAATAGCTGACAGCTAGTATTAACAGCAGTACTGTTTAAAGCAGCAGATTCTTAGAAAGAAAATGTATGAAACATGACCATGAACCCGTTAGAGTACAAATGCTGAGGATCACCCTAACCCTGCCCTGCTCAGACACTTCAGAGCTGGCCACCTTTCAGTACCCTTCACAATCCACAAGGAAGTAGCATGCACTCAGAAGAGCAGGAAAAAAAGGACCGAGGGGGATGCCTTTTCATTTGTTTCAGTTTGGCTGTCAAGCTATCCATTTAACTGTTTCATGGCTGCCAAGTACATTAGAACAAGTCAACCTTAAAATAGATTAAGGATGCGTCATACACTTCAAAGTACAATTAATCATTAAAAAATAATTCCAGAATAAGCAGCTCAAAAACAAAGATCAATGTAGAAATCATCAAAGGGGTTTTCATTAAAGAATATGTTGTACCAATTGAATTTAGATTTCCTATATATAGAGAAATAGTTATATAACTTGAAAACTCCTTCTTCTCAAGACTTCTGCTTCAAAAGTTCAATTCTCTCCTGTTTCTCAATTTTAAGTCCACTGGTTTTTTATTTTAGGTTTTCTTTATCAGAATGAAATCTAATCATGTCTCAGCCCTCACAAAAGGGGAGGTTTGGATCAGGACACTTAAGATGACTTAAAGAAAAAGAAGAAAATAGCTTTGAAGTTTTAAAACACGTTATACAGGAGTTTGAAATAGTTCCAACTGCTGTATCTCATTGAGCTTCGGAGCCCTTCTCTGCCCAAGGGTGACCACTGTGCAGGGCCTCTGCTTCCGTACCAGCTCTGCATGCAGGACAAGATGAAAAGCACCTGGCACACCTCACTCAACTGCCCTGCTCTGCTGCTGGGAAGATCACCCTCACTACACGCCCAAGTGAAAGCGCTCTAATTCTGCCGCTCACCCTGGAATCAGCAGCATAGTTCTTGCCAAGAAACAGCCACATTTGGGAATGGCCAAGTGATGGAAGAACGTGTGAGGGAATATTTCAAATCTAGAGATTAAAAAGCATGTGAATTTTAGAATGACTATGGAAAAATATAAAGTATGGAGAATTTTCTACAAGAAAAAAATGACGCCTTGTTCACATTTAAGATGTCATTTATTAAACTAAGGAAAGCAAACAAGTACGGAGATTTATAGAACTTCAAAACATAGCCTTAAGATGAGAAATAAAAAAACCATGACAGAACTATAGTAGTTTTCTACCAGGAGTTAAGAGTAATCATTTCACTCCATTGTCAAGCGGATCTGTGCTTTCTTTGCTTCATCCCAGGTCATCGCTCAGCTGATCAGACTGCAACTTCCACTTCCGCCCCCCACTACCAGTTTCCAATGGATAAGTTACTCAACACAACATAAAAATCTACTACCATTGAAGATGGCATAATCAATTCTCTATTATGTGTTCTAATGGGGCATAAGGGTTCCACACAATACAAAAAATATTTTTAAAAATCCATCAAGCTAATTTTAGGAACCATTTCAACCTATTCCATAACTAAGCCTTTAAACACAGCTACTAAGTACTAAAGACAGCGAGGTGGTAAGGCCTGAAGATGGCCCCCAAGCTGCTGGGAGGCAGGGGAGAACACGTGAGGGAAACCAGGTTACTCTCTCGGCTAAGAGTTCATGGGAATCTCTTTAATGAGAAAAAAGAAACAATAAAATTTAAACGAGTTCAGAAAAATTCTGGTAATCTTTATTAAAAATTAAGAGAATTTTTCTTCAAGATAAATAACCAAGACTAAGAATAAACTTAAAACTTAGGATTTAAATGTCGACAATACAGTTTATATGTTGTTGGAGTATGAATTTTGTGATACTAAAATACATGGTGACATGATCAGCGGAGAACTGTGAAATGTCTATACATATCGAAATAGAAGTAGTAAATAGGTATCTTTCCAAACTGTTTTTGATAAAAACTTCACTGCCAACCGGCTGTCAAACTACAGGACCAATAAAAGACAATACTAAAATCTATCAGAATGACAGAAGTTTTAAAAATCCCTCTGAAATCACCAAAAACAGATGACCACAACTAACACTTGGGTTTACATGCATCAGGTTTTCTTTTTTCCTTGAACTATATGAAATTATTATAATCAATCATATTTTTTTGTACCACTGGAAGAGTTGTTTTTAACTTTGTATCTTGGAACAGTTATAGGTTCATAGGATGTTGTCATGAAATGTACAGGGCAGTCAGTCCTGTGCAGCCATCCCGAATTTCTATAGCGCTAACATCTCACATAGTGACGGGACAATAACAAAACCCAAACAGTTGATACCAGTTTATACTGCTGCAGTCCGCAGACCTTGTGCAGACTTCACCAGGCACACAGCACTTGTGGGAGTGTGTCTGTGGGGGGCAGGGGAGCTGTGGGCCGTCTTATGTACATGCAGCCTTGTGTAACAACCACAAGGCTATGTACTACAGCCCCTTCTTGTAACCATACTCTTCCTTCCCCCATAATCTATGATTATGTTATTTCTCACATTTTACATAAACATGCCCTTTTGAGATTGGCTTTTTTTTTTTTTTAGATTGGCTTTTTTTTACTTGGTAAAATTTCCTTGAGGTTCTTTGAAGTTGTTGCATGGACTGATGATAATTTGTTCCCTTTTCTTGCTGAGTAGGATTCCATGGTATAGATGTACTGGTTTGTTTAGCCACTCACTCACTGAATTCATTCATTCACTATTGGCTATATGAATATAACTGCTATGATCATTTGTGTACCAACCAGTTCCTACATAAAAATAAGCCATTTCTCTCAGATAAATATACAAGAACGCAATTGCTGGGTCATATGGTAAGTGCATTGTTTAATTTGGAAAGGAACTGCCAACTCCTTTTCAGAGTGGCTATGCCATTTTTCTATCCCCATCATCAATGTATGTCTGGGTAACTCCTTCCTGCACACCCTTGCCAGCATGTGGTAAGACCTACTAACTGTAACACAGGGAATCTTGTTTCCTGTCCTCCTTTTCCCCAGAGTATGTGGTATATATCCTTTAGGAACAAGTTTAAACTTCCTCTTATACTTCTTTCTTTCTCTCTCTCTCTTTTCTCTCTCTCTTCTTTCTCTCTCTCTTTTCTTTCTTTCCTTCTTTCTTTCTTTCTTTTCTTTCTCTTTCTTCCTTCTTTCTTTCTCTTTCCTTTCTCTCTCCTTTTTTCTCTCCCTCTCTTTCTTTCAATTTTTATTTACTGATTTTAGAGAGAAACATCAATTTGTTCCACTTATCTATGCATTTATTGGTTAAATCTTCTATGTATCCTGACCAGGGATCGAATCCACAACACTGGCAGATCAGGATGATACTCTAACCAACTGAGCTATGTCCAATAACTGCTTCTTTTCTATAGGTTCTTTTAGTTCCTGAGATATTTCTTTCTTTCCCCTACTTTAATTTTCTTTATATTTGGATGAAGTAAAACATCTAATTTTAAAAAATCTATTCAGGAACAGAGAACTTCTAGACAATGACCAAATATACAATACAGCAAGATTTTCTTCCAGGTTTAAAGCCCACCAATTCTGTATTTTTACTATTTAACAGCTATGTTTTATTTCTACTTTAAATTAGTTTTCAAAATAAGACAATTTCAATCATTTTTAAAGTCTCCCCTACCTCCTGCCCTCACCTTAAAAAAATGAATACAAATTGTCTCAGGGCAGACCAAATAGATACCTTAAAATAATATTATTCTATAATTGGGGTTTTTATACATAGATTTTTAAAATAACTTCTGTGCCCTATATTTCTACAGTTTTAAATTTTTTTGTTTAACTTTTACAAATAGTTTCTAAGACAGACTTAAAATTAATTTATACCTTAAAGAATTTCTATGAGTATTCTAAAGTATTATAGAGCCCTTATTCTTCATAATTGGTATGTCAAAAATTAATTCTCCTGTGCATGCTCAAGTTGTTAACACATTTTTAAAAAGAAAGTGAAATGACCTTCTATAGAACTTCTATTCTTCTCCTTCCAGCACACCGCATACTCCCCCACACATTTATCAAGAATGAAATGGTACTTATTTTCTCTTACATGCAACTAAGAAAGGATGGTCCTTACCTAAAATAGGGTGGTTTAGAATAATGGCCAGTTTCTCAAATAGTCAGAATAAATAACTTTCAGACAACACAGAACTCATGGCAATTCCTCATGATACTTCACAATGTTCAGCCCTTCTGAGCAGCTAGTCAACAGCTGTTTCCTAAATCCATGTCACAGGAAACAAACACTATTCTAGTAACTAAACTTCTGGGACACTTTAAAAATTTCCATCAACCACTCTGAAGGAAGTGACCACTATCTAGACTGTATTAGCAAACTGGTACCGTGGAAACACAATGTGTACAAGGTCTGCTGAAAAGTAAGATGGGGATGCTAAGCTGTGCCTTGTCTTCCGGGGCGGGGGGGGGGGGCACGTGGCAGCCTGCATGGCCCATGTGGCTGTGGCCTGAGCCACACCCTTCACCCTCCCTTCCTCCTCGGACTACCCATCAGCTAAGTAGGAGGGGAGGTCTGGACGATACCCATAAGAAGGCCACTTTCAGTTCTTTAATATATTTTTATTTTTATTACCTTTTCATTGGGGAAAGAAGAGGTAATCCCAAATCCTGCCTATTTTTTGGTAAAATTATATGAAAATCAAATTAGCAGTAAGAAATTTAGGACCTTTTGAATTAGACAGTAATATTTCAATTTTATTTTAAAGGCTTTCTTATTTTAGAAAGGGGTGGCAGGGAGGGAGGGAGGAAGGGAGGAAGGGAGGGAGGGAGGGAGGGAGAGAGAGAGAGAGAGAGAGAGAGAGAGAGAGAGAGAGAGAGAGAGAGAGAGAGATATGAGGGGAGGAACAGGAAGCATCAACTCCCATATGTGCCTTGACCAGGCAAGCCCAGGGTTTCAAACCGGCGACTTCAGCATTCCAGGTTGACACTTTATCCACTGTGCCACCACAGGTAAGGTGTAAATGGTAATATCTCAAAATCCTAATGGTATTTTTGTATTTATTTTCCTGATCATGTTATTGCTTAAAGAATGATCAGAACCAAAAAGCTTAAAATTAATGGATAAATGAGAAACACACTCAATCTGTGGCCAGAGGCTTCAGGATTTATTATCCTGTTCAAGATCAAAGGTATCAGGTTGATGATAGAGCTCAGTGGCCTGAGATGAGCTCTGGCAGCATCAAGACCACCGCACTTCCCACAGGGTATCAACAGGTAACTAAGTGGACAGGATGAGTCACCGCTTCAAGGAGTGGTTCAGCTCCAGTGGAAGAGCTATTCTGTGATATGCTGACAAAGATATTTTATAGAAACAATACATGAAAATACTATAAAATATATATATAAATATACATATAAATATAAAATATATAAAATAGGAAGCCTATTTCATGTTATCCCATTCTTTGAGTGATTTCCATTTTTTTCTTATAAGACTGAAAAATTCCATGCCAGAGCTCTGTGTTATGGATATTTAGACAATTGCCAATTTCCTAGAATATTTAAGTCACATCTTAAACTTTTCTGAATTTTACTCAGGATACTGACCTACTCAATAACAATTATTTGGGAGGGGTTGAAGGGAAGAGGTTCAGCTCTCTACAGGAATCCTTTCAAACTCCAAAAATGTTTTTTTTCTGTTGTTACTACATAAAAGACTCTGGAAAATAAGGATACCTGTTATTAAAGAATTTATTCAAAGGGGTTATAAAGAAAGTAGGCCACTGGCTCTCCACCTTCAGTGGCAGCAGAATCACCTCCAGGGCTGGTGAGCACAGACTGATGGGCCACACACCCGAGTTTCCGGTTCAGTAACTGGTGGGCAAAGAGGATCTGCATTTGCAACCAATCCCCAGGCGCTGCTGATGCCTGGGGTCAAAGGACCAGGCTCAAAGAACCAATGCTCAAGGTGAATTCTTTCTGTGCACCCACTTTATTCAAACTTTTACTTTGTACAAATGTTTATACACTGTGTGTGTGTGATAGGGAAGCTGGCACAATTTGTGAAAATGACAGGAATGCCTTCTCCTTAACTCTTTTAAAAATATCTATGCAATTATCGGAAAAGGAAGATCTCCAGCAACAACCAAATACGTGACTGAACATCATCTTTAGTGATGAGACGAGTGCCCTCGGGCGTCTCCTCCACAGCCCACTCTGTGGAGCCCCTTCCCAGTCTCTGCTCAGTGGCTTGGTGGCTTCATAGAGCAGGAGACAAAAACAAGGGGATCAGATCTATTCTTTGTCCTGAACCCCAGATCTATCCAAGGCTATGTTCTCATCCTCCCCCTTTCCAGAGACAACATGAAGAGGTTTCCCATCACTTTCATTTAGACACTCATGTAAACAATGTAAAATCACATTGGTATTGAAAACTAATAAACAAAACTCTGGCAAATAAATACTAAGAGAAAAAAGTAAACATTCCCAAAGTGAGATATGACAGAGTGAGATATGACAGAGGGTATGCCAACACAGATGCAAAACAGATGTAAAAGTATGTGGTTAATGATGGAGTTCAGGACATGCTACCCCAAAATGTGACACCTTGGCATATTGAGTATTTAAAATTGAAGTCTTCTGAGAAAATGACAGAAGCAAGGTCACTCTGACATTCCTGCTGACTCTCTCCCCTGAAACAGGTCATAAGACCCTCATTAAAGTGGTGCCCTCCCTGCACTGAGGAAAGGCACGCCCTTACCCCAAGGCAGAGGGGCCCGTGAGAAGCCTAGCACGCGGGCCTTGTTAAGTCTCTAGCTTTCTACACTCACCTTACACCCCTAACCTGTCACCCCCACTACTGCGCACTCTCCATCCAACCACATCCCAATACTCAAGTCTGTTCCTCAGGCCTTCCTTTCCTTAAGGCCCCATGTCACATAACACTTAGATTAAACAGATCTGTGTGCTTTAGTCCTCTTTATCTGTCATTATCAGACCCAGTGAAAGACCCTAAGAGGAATAAGAAAAACTTTGCCTAAATAGATGCTAACACATTTTGAAATATCAATGAAATGAATAACTTTATTCAAAATTATACATATTACAGAAATTAACAAAAGAATTAAATTGTAAAATATAAAGTCTACCAGAAAGTTCTATCCGTTTTTGGAATAAAACAAAATACAAATTTTTCTTACCCTCAATAAACTTTATTAAATAATATAATTGCCATAATTATTAATGATTTCTTGCCAGCATGACAATTTGTATATCCCATTTTTGAAAAATGTTTTATCTTTTTATGTGAAAAATTGAACCAGTGCTTGTTTGATATCTTCTTCATTTTTGAATTTTTTGCCCTTCAAAAAATTTTGTAATGCCAAAAACAAGTGATAGTCGGAGGGTGCTAAGTCCGAGGAATATGGTGGTTACGACAGACATGCTTCTGTAGCATTTCTTCCTTGCTGAAATTTGTAAAAATTACAGTGGCGTAAATGAACTTTATCAGTAGCCATGGGTACACTATGGCTTCACACATAAGACTAACGTGAATCAACTTTGTTTTAATTTGCTACGTCAGTATGTATACATTAAGTGATAAAAATAGGCACACATGCGCCAAATAAACATGTGCTTACGTGTCGAAACTTGTGATAGAAACGGACAGAACTTTCCGGTAGACCTTATATAAAAATATGATGGAAAAACAAGTTTTTTTCAATTTTTCAAAGATCATGGGGTATGGAAAAGGATGAAAAAAGCTAACGGATTTTTCCTTTATTAAATTTATTGGGGTAACACTGATTAATAAAAGTATATAGGTATCAGGACGGTGTGTTCAGCACCCAAAGTCAAGTCTCTTTCCATCACCATTTATCCCCCCTCTACCCTCTCCTATCTCCCCCCGCCCTGATATCACAACTTTGGTCATATATTTTTTTTAAAAGGCAGAGGAGAGGGTAGTCTAGTCCTATCAAATATTAAAACACTTCGTGCCTGTTTGAGCACGGGCTCATCTGGTTTGGGCAAAGCTCACCAGCTTGGACCCAAGGTCGCTGGCTCGAGCAAGGGGATATTCAGTCTGCTGAAGGCCTGCGGTCAAGGCACATATGAGAAAGCAATCAATGAACAACTAAGGTGTTGCCACGAAAACTAATGATTGATGCTTCTCATCTCTCTCCGTTCCTGTCTGTCTGTCCCTATCTATCCCTCTCTCTGAATCTCTCTCTGTCTCTGTAAAAAAATTTTTTTAAAATAAATAAATAAATAAATAACACTTCATAAAACATTAATTAAAACATCATGGAAAACAAAGATATGGATCACTAAAGTGGAATATCCCCCAATAAATTTAATCATATATTAAGCCAAAAGGAAATATCAGAACAAATGAGAAAGTAAAATAATTTGTAATAAATGGTATTGTAAAAACTAGTTGGCCAATTATAAAAATTTAAAGGCATACCATATGAAGTAAAAAATTGAACATCATAAATAAAATATGGAAAATTTTAAAGAAAACCAAATTAAATCTTTAAAATTACTAGTAGGAGAATCTTTCATACTATTAATGAGATTATCAAAGAGAGAGAGAGAGAGAGAGAGAGAGATTAGAAGCATCAACTTATAGTTGTTCCACTTCACTTCATTAACTGCTTCTCATTGTGCCCTGATTTTTTTTTGGGGGGGGGGGGGCTCAAGCTAGTGGCCTTGGAATCATGTCAATAATCCCGCACTCAAGCCAGTGACCCTGTGTTCAAGCTGGCTATGCTCAACTCAGCGACCTCAGGGTTTCTGAATTGTGAACCTCAGCATTCTAGATCAATGCTCTATCCACTGTGCCATCACTGGTCAGGCAGAGATCACAGATCTTATGTAGCACAAACACTAAGTACTCTTTTATGTTTTAAAAAATACAATAAAATGGGTAATGACAGGTTGAAAAAAATGTTACCACAAGTGGCAAAAGACCATTATTTTTACCATAGTAAAAAAAGAAACAAACTGTTGGAAAAAAAAATTAAGACCCCAATAAAATCTTTTCTATAGAGGAAGACATAATTCACAGAAGAGAGAAAAATGTTTAGCCTTGTGTATTATTAAAAGTGAAGTAACACCTGGGATGGCTCAGTTGGTTAGAGTGTTGTACCGATAATGTCAAGGTTTGCAAGTTTGATCCTCTGTCACAGTACATACAAGAAGCAATTAATGAATGCACAACTAAGTGGAACAACAAAATGATATTTCTCTCTCTCTCTCTCATACCAATAAATTTTTTAAAATTATTTTTAAAAAATGCAGTAACATTTTTGGCCAATTATATATTGTCCAATATACAAAACAATACTAACAAGAGTGAGGTGAGGTACTCTCTTTATTAGTGATAGTATAAATTGTTAAAAGACCCTTTGAAAACAATTTGATGTCATATATCAAAACCCACAAAAAAATTCATGTACTTTTTCCTAATGCTACCTCTTCTGAAGATATATACTGATGACATAATCCAAGAGGAGAAAAAATCTACATAAAGCACATTTCTGCATTAAATGACACATCCACTTGATGAACCATCATGTAGCTATCAATAAATAAAATCAAGATATTTATAAGGTATTAAGTGAAAGAATAAAGACAAAAATATGTATAACTCATCAAGAAGAACTAGTTAGCACTCATGAAAAAATAGTTTCATTAATAAGTGTGATTGTGAATGGTTGTTTGCCCTCAACTGTATAAATTTTTTGTAATGTTATCACATAGCTTTAGAATTAAAAATTCAAATAAACATAAGGTACTACAAATATACAAAATATTCCCCAATAACCATATCATCTATCCTGACTTATCCAATATTTTACTGTTTTTAGTGATGTTCCAAATAATTTCTTACTTAAAAATTCAATATATGAATGTATTTCATTTATTCTTATGTGATATCACTCATGCATTTAACTTATTCAATATATTTAATAAGCATGCTTACTATGTGCTCATAACTCCTTATAGTTTATTTCTTCACAATTTAAATTCTACTTTAACGTAGCCATACTACAGTAAAATCTAGGGTTAACTGGAATTTTTACAATGGAAATTTCTATTAATCAAAAATTGTGAGTTTCATCAGTATAAGTAATCACAATGGTAACCACAGGCATTAAACGATTTTAAAACCTGCCTGATCAATAGTGGTACAGTGGATAGAGTGCTGACTTGGGATGCTGAGGTCCCAAATTCAAAACCCTCTAGGTAATTGGCTTGAGCATGGGCTCACTAGCTTGAGCTCAGGCCACTGGGTTGAGTGTGGGATCACCGGCATGATCCCACAGTTGCTGGCTTAAGTGCAGAGGGTCACTAGTTTGGCTTGAGACCACCCCACCCCCCACCTTATCAAGGCACATATGAGAAGCAATCAATGAGCAACTAAGGTGAAGCAACTAAGAATTGATGCTTCTTATCTCTCTTCTCCCTTTCTCTCTTCCTGTCTCTGTCTCTGTCTCTCTTTCTCTCGAGTAAAAAAATGATTTTGAAACAAATTACTAGAAACTTTTAAAGACATTTTACTGCTTTGAAAATTGGTAATCTTTGACAGACTAAATGGTAAATATCAATAGATAAAAGGTTTGAATTAACCAGAGACTTCCTAACCTGGCATGCTTGCTTGCAACATGAATACTCTCATAGTTTAAAGTTTTAGAACAGCTCTACCTGCTATGGACTCATGGCCGTTAAACAATTTGCTCATAGGTTAGGACAGATCACCTCTAGATTCTGTATCAATATATTTTTTAAAGATTTTATCGATTTTAGAGAGAGGTGAGAGAAAGGGGGATAGGAGTAGGAAGCATCAGCTCACAGTAGTTCCTTCTCATGTGCCTTGACCAGGCAAGCTCAGGGTTTAGAATCAGTGACCTCAGCATTCCAGGTCAATGCTTTATCCACTGTGCCACCACAGGTCAGGCAATATTTTCTATCCCTAAATTAAAAAGTTCTCCCAATTTATAACACTTAGAAGGAAGGAATGGCTTTATTTTTGTCAACAGAAAACTTAAGGACAAAGAACCCCAAAGCCTCCCCTTGCTCCTAACATTTGGAATTCAGTTTAAATGTGGTGTCAATGGAATTTTCTCAGTAAAACAATTCTCATGTCTATGACGACAGTGACTCAGGTTGGCTGTTATTTTATATAAGAATCTTGAGAAATCTCCAAAAATTAAACTCATGTGCATTTCTAGAGAGCTGAAGGAGTAGGAAAAAAAAAGGAAGACAGCAGTAAGATCTAACAGCTAAAAATGAGGCAAGTACACACACACACACACACACACACAACTAATAGTTATTGGGCCTGGTGTTGAAGCCTATATAGTATGGGTAGTAGTTCTTTCTTTTTTAATGTTTATTTTTATTTTTAATTTTATTTATTGATTTTTAGAGGAGAAAGAGAGAGAGAGAAAGAGAGAAACAGGGGAGAAACAGAAAGCATCAAATCATAGTAGCTACTGCCTGTATGTGCCTTGACCAGGCAAGTCCAGGGCTTTGAACTGGTGACCTCAGCATTCCAGGTTGACATTATCCACTGCGCCACCACAGGTCAGACTGTTCTTTATTTAATCATGAGAAAAACATAGATACTATTTAAATTTTCATTAATTATTTAAAATTTATATTTCTGTACCTTACTCATTCAGGAACAAGTAACCATTTGACAAATGTGAACTGACTCTGGCAGAAACCCCCTGAGATTATTCTATCAGAATGCAGAAATAAGCTTTGGTAGCTTCCTCATGGGTCAGATCAAAAATAAAATGCAGTAAGAGACAATACTACTTAATAATTTATGTTTGACCCCAAAGAATGTGTCAAAGGATCACATTTGAGAGTCTATAATTTGAGTGTTTCTACCTCAAAATGATTTTTTTCTTTTTAAAAGTGATATGAAATACAAAGTCCAAAAACATGAGGGCTGGATGTGGGCAACAAGTTGGGTGGACAGACTCGTCCTCTCTGCCCCACCCGACTACCCCTCCCCCCACAGCCACCTCGGGGCCTCTTCTGCACTGGCTAATATCCCCACCTTCAGCAGGCTGCATTATCCCCCTCTCCCTCAGCATTTCACACTGCACTAGCTGTCCACTAGGCTCTGGGAAATGTTTTTACAGGATACGATCCTTTCAGTTCTTCAGAGCCAAGATTTTGTGTTTTGGGGTTTAGGATTTCCTGGGGAATTTGCATTTTATTAGGATACTATTGAATCCAAATGCCTTTAAAGCTCAAGGAATAAAGCTAAGTGAGAAACTACTCAATCATTTTGGGCAGGACCTCAAAATGGGACTTTGTCAATTCCATTTCTCCTTTAAGAAGTTCCTGTCTGAAGATGAACAAATGAACCTAACTACTCAGGCAGGCAGTTCCCCACGATCCCTCCCTTGGTGGAATGCTGAGAAATCAAAAGCATTTCTAATGTAAGATTACACATTAGCATGATTCTCAATGTTGATAAAATAATTTCAGACATTAACTTTCTTTAGACTTTAAGTAACACTTAAGAATATTCAATAATATACAAAACAATCACCTTCAAAGACATTTTTTACTTATGTTGTGTGTTTTCAAATTCAGTAGTCCAACATCACAATCTAAAACAATGGTTTCAAACCTATTTAAGAGTTGGGTATACCTTTATTGACAATTTACTGAGAAAATATGTATGACAACAAAAAACTATTATGAATTCAGTAACACTTTTAAAATGACTCTGAAGCTTATTTCCAATAAAACATGCATTTAAAACAGAATACTGCACATATTTGCAATAAAGAATATTTCTTTATCACCTAAGACACAAAGCTCAACTGATGCTTTTGGATGCAAGTGCCTCTCATTATAAATGTCCTCATGCCACAAGATGGATACACTGTCTTTAGAATGTTCAGTGACAGTAAAATCTCAGCATGTTTGAAATCTGATTATAACTGTTTAAAGCCTCACTATTTCCAGAAAACATTTCAGAAATGGGGATTTATCACTTTCAATTACAACCTACTGAAGGCATATGAATGAGTGACTTAGTATTATGAATGGCTACCTTTGTCTCCTCTCTCCTTCCACAAGTTCCTCCTCACATCCAGTGAATGAGATGGGGATGAGATACAGACGCTGTTTTCAGGCAGACTGGTGGGACAGCCAGCAGGATGGCAGGAGATGGTCTCTGAGTAGGTCCACCAATACAGAAGTAGATAAAGGGGCTGCATGAAAAAGGGCCTAGTGGAGAATGTCAATGTGTGGGGCAGCATGCTGTGGAGCCTGAATGTTCTACCTCACTACTTCGTGAAATTTCAACAGTTAGAGATTTATATGTTTTAACATGTCCCTTTTAAGAAAGACAAACACTGTATTTGTGAGCTTTGAGAAAATTTTCACTCAAAATTTAATGTGAATTAGTTTATTACACTTGCTTTCTCCCTAATATTTGTCTCAGATGAACTGCTGTAGAGACAGGACGGCGTGCAGGTGTAAGACAGATGATTCTGAAGAAAGGAGCAGTAGGAAGGGAGAGGGCGGCTGCGGTGGGGCACAGGGGGACTCTGGCTACGAAGGTGTAATGCCTGGCACAAAAGGGACCAGAAATGAAAAACACAAGAGGAAATGTCAGCGATGTATATTCCTGATTCAAAATGGTGTTCCTAGATCGTTTTTTATCCTTTGTTCTTTCTGTTTTTCTCCTGGCTCTTCAACTATATTACAGGCAGTGAAGGCTTTTGTGAGAACAGTTTAGAAACTAAATCACTATTCAGGAAGTTTCCCTAAGAAACTCCTTTCCCAGTTACAAATGACAACCAGCATCCTATGGTAGCCCTCTCTCTCCATGCCCCAGCCTTGTGAGTATGCCAGCCCCTCTGCTCAGAGACCTGCACTCAAACCACTTCTGTGCTTCCTCCAGGTCTCAGCTCAACTGCTTCCCCTCCTCTGACAAAGGCAGGAAGTTTCAGGCTCTCTTTTGTACATGCTCCCACTATAATAAATACATCTTCACTGCGGCCACATCTCTGTCACTCCACCAGATAACAGGTTCCTTGGAGGTAGGCACATGTCTTTCAAAGGGACCAGGATATGCCACCCCAAAATATGCCACTTTGGCAAGTCAGAAACAGCAGGTGCAGGAAAAGCTCCTTGCCTTTCCTTTTCTGTCTAAAATCAGGGAATAAATCTTCCTGAAAAGGAAATACAAATTTCCACCAGTAAAGATGTCTCCCTCTCCTATTCCAGGAAGAGGATGATGACTTAATCACTGGGGATGATTCATCAACACAGAAGGCACCAAACTTGAGTCTGCATGACAAATCTTACTAAATAATCCTTATCTTTCATTATTCCTCCATATACTTACCACTCCTAAAAGCCCCAACCACCCCAATACTTCCTTTGTCTAGTTACATCACTACATTTTGTTTGTTTCTTTTACTTCGCTACAACTTACGTTCTTTGTTAAAATGGTATATCCGTCACTGGGTCTAAAATGATGTTTTGGGTCTTCACTTCCTTCCTATGAAGGCCTCTGCGTGTATATGAAAATTAAAATATTAACCTCAAATAAAATGTGCATGCTTTTTTGCCTGTTAAGGTTTTCTGTCAGTTTAATTTTCAGGGTCTTATGCATTAAACCTACACTTTCAACTTCACCTTTACTTTAATGCCTATAATGTGCTCAGCACAGTCTAATGAACTGGTAACAAGCCCAAATGGAGACTGCACAGTAAATACCGAATGTCCAGGAGCAGGGAAGCCATTGTACAAGACAGCCACAGCCAGCCAGATGTGAGGATGCAGTGAAGCAGAAGGTAAACAGCGCACACAGCTCAGGAAACAGCTGTGTGGCTGACAGGAAGCACTGGCATGCCACTATATGGGTTGAGAACAAACATGTATTATCCCCAAGACTAAAAGTGGCAGGAGCAAGTGGCTACAACTGACTTTCAGAGTCTATCAGTGACAATGTCAGATTGATCCACATAGTGCAGTTTGTATTCAAAAACACCTGAGCTTAAAAGATTCATTTTATTACAAAAATGCCATTACATAAAGACTAAGGAAAATTTGACTGAGAAACCTGTAAATCATTAGAAAAGCTTTCCAAAAATAATTAATCATCCCAAAATGATCAACAGAATATAGCCTCTGAATCACTCCCCAAAATTCAATTTACAAAGTGATGCAATTAACCTCTCCTTGGGGTTGACAACAACTAAAGCAGCCAGAAAAACTGCAGAGTCCAGAGAGTTTATTCAGAACAGCATAGACCTGTAAGGACATGTACCTGTTCCATAAAAGTTCAACACATGCAAGCGATTATGGGAATTCCCTTATATGTAGTCAATTAAAATTATAGAAATTCATACATAAGAAGCCTATTTAGTTGTAAGAAAAGTATAACTTACAAGACCCAGAGTGTTTTGAAAACTGTGATATGTGTCCTTTTTATGAATTCTTCAGATGTCACTATCCCTTAGAATGAAGGCTTGCAGATAAAAGCTGTTTTCTTACTAAGTGGACTTCCACTATTCTAGGCACACAGTAGAAATTCAAAAGTGACTGTATAAGGAGCAAACTGTTGACTATGAGACAGGTGTAGGAAAGCACACTACTAATGAAATATGCATCCAGGAATAATGTTTAGGCTAAGCCAGAACAGAATTATACTGCTCACAAAAATTAGGGGATATTTTAAAATAAATACGAAGCAATAAAAAAACCCTAGTTTTTGTGAGCAGTGTATTTTCATTTCATTACTTTACCTTCTGTACATATCGTAAGATGAAGAGAAGAAGAAAAACTGCTACCTTATAAAAATGTTTGCTTAAAAATCTAGTAAAACAAATATAGTTTCTCTATGAGATGGTTTGTAACATATCAGGACAACAATCCTGTTATATTTGCATGTCCTTTAAATATGTTAGTATACAAACTAAGGCCCTGGTTAAAGATACAGGATTGTTAAACACTTAAAAACACAAACTTCATATTATTTAAGATGGCACCATACAACATATCTATTCTGTTTTAAATTCAGGTAAAATAGAACCACATAGCATTCCAGAGAGGTGATCTGATTAGCATTTTGGCATAAACTGTTTCAGGCCTTTCAATGTCCTTTATCTACCTTTCTTCACATCAGAGAAACAACTATTTATCCTTTATGCTCAAAGGAACTAATAACGATCTTGGCAACAGGTGAGTTTTGTCTTATTGGTTCAGACAGCTTTGCCATTTTTCAAATTTAATTAGGAAAACCCAGGTGGAGCCCTTAGAAAAAGGCCTGGATGTCTAATAATTTTTATACCTTTTCATTTTTGCCCCTTTCCTTTCCTAAACCAAATTCCTTCTGTTTATAATTAAGCGCATACACACAAGCGATAAAATATTTTCCAACTTGCTATTGTAGAATCTCTTAATTTTGACAGTCCAAAGGTCCTCAATTTGCCATTTAGGACTTTAAGAAGCTGACTGATCCCACAAGGGGATTTCAACACCATGTTCTATTTTTCTTTCTTTATAGCAGCATTTCATTCCCTATCTTTCTTTATAACTTAAATCAAGAGAAATCTTTGATTCTCTCTGTGTACTTCAGAAATTGTAAAGAGAAAATATCTTGCCAGGTTCCAATTTAATATCACAGACAGAATAGAAAGCACTTAGTAAAAATAATGTGTGTTAGTTTTCTGAGAAAGACACTTCTCACCATTGGTCAAGAAATCCCAGTGCTTTTTGTTGTATTTTGAAAGATAAATTAGATTTATTGTAAACTCTGAGAAATAGTAAGTTGCTTCTACTAATTCACTGAGTCAGTTAAAGGACATTCTAAGAAAATCATAGAAAAGATTCTGCCACATAAGAGTGGGTCTATAGCCTGACCTGTGGTGGCTCAGTGAATAAAGTGTCGACCTGCAACACTGAAATAGCTGGTTTGAAACCCTGGGATTGCCTGGTGAAGGCACATATGGGAGTTGATACTTCCCACTACTCTCCCCCTTTGCCAGCTCTCTCTCCTCCCTCTCTAAAATGAATAAATAAAATATTTTAAAACAAACAAAAGATTGAGTCTATAATCTTCATACAACATCAGGATGATGGTTAACTCTTTCACAGCCCGGCTCGAAATTTCTGGCAGACTAATACATGGACAGGCAGTTAAAAAACACTGCTCCTTGAACTTAATCGGAAGTATCCAACATACTAGACACTCAGAGGGTAAATGCAGAGTCCTTTACGACACCTAGCTTCTTTTATAAGAGGCAACTTCACGTAGTAGGAAGCACACAGGCTCTGAAATCAGGAATATAACATTCAAACACCTGCTTCATCATGTACTAGCCATGTAACTTTGGAAAGTTACTTACAATCTCTCAAATTCAATAAAACAGGAACAAGAATACTATGGTTGCTGTGAGGACTGGTAATACTAAATATACAATATGCCTGTCTCCTGTGCTCCACTGACGCTGCTCTTCTCACAGGCACCAATGGCTTCCATGTTGCCAGATCCAATGGACATAACTCAACCTCACATTACTGACAAGTTAACAAAGTTGACCACTTTTTCCAATATCTAATTACTCCAAAGCTTGTCAATTCTGCTTCCAAAACATCTCTTGATTCCATTTGTACCTCTCTCCATCACCACTGCCTCCTTACTAGTCCCCTTCCCTATAATACTTCTAATTAGTCTCTCTGCTTCTACTTAGCCCTTTCTATCATCTATTTTCCACAGAACTTACAAGAAAAATAGTCCATTTTTCCCATGTCCAACAGGAGTGATATTTTCATATTATAAGTCAGGTGTTACCCCTCCCATACACTACTTAAAACCCCTCATTAGCCTTCTACTGCAATAAAAATGAAAGCCAAACTCTACTTCCCCATGAGGCCCTTTGGGACCTGGCTTCTGCAAGTGTCTCAGCCTCACCACCTTGTGACCACACAGGCGCCATTCAGTTGCTTCAAACCTGTGAAGTTTTTTTTTTCCTTAGAACCTATAAACACATTGTTCCTGCCACTTAGAAACCTCTTCCCCCTTTATTCATATTGGTTTTATCCTTCTCATCCTTTAAGCTCACTTAACAGTCACTTCCTCAGGCAGTTCCTTCTTTCTCCACCCCCTGCACCAATCTAAACTGTGTCCGTGATAATTACTGTTTGTAAACTGCGTCTCTCTTTCTACTAGTCCAAACTTCATGAGGGTATCTCACGTCCCCTCATATGTCTGTACATGTGTGGGTATACATATGTAGGTACATCATGCATGTGTATGTATACCTGTTAAATACATAGACATTTATTATATATAGGTATACCTATCAACTGGCACACAGTGGGAAATCAACAAATGAATCCTATTATTTACTTTCTGTTAAGGTTTACATAATAAAATAACCAATAACGCAAAGTCTTCCAAGTACCTTTCCCAACAGCCCCAAGACAATTTAGAGACTCTTTTCTGTTCCAAATGCAACTGTATATGCTCTTATTAAAGCAGTTATGTCACTCTTATTCTATCTCTTCCTACTAGATTGTTGGCCCCTTGAAGGTAAGAATCTTTGCAACCTTGAGTCCCCAATGCTTAACAAAGAAACATGCACAAGTGTTTTTTATTTTTTTTCCTTCTGAAGTGAGAAGCAGGGAGGCAGAGACAGACTCTCGCATGCACCCGACCGGGATCTACCCAGCATGCCCACTGGGGGCGATGCTCCGTTGCAACCAGAGCCATTCTAGCGCCTGAGGTGGAGGTCATAGAGCTGTCCTCAGTGCCTGGGCCAACTTTGCTCCAATGAAGCTCTGACTCTGGGAAGGGAAGAGAGAGATAAAGAAAGGAGAGGGGGAAGGGTGGAGAAGCAGATGAATGGCTCTCCTGTGTGCCCTGGTTGGAAATTGAACTCGGGACTTCCACACACAGGGCCGCTGCTCTACCACTGAGCCAACTGACCAAGGCAAAATGTTTGTTGAATTAATAAACACTGATTATGGCAGAAATTCATTTTTTAAAAACCTAATGTTTACTTAGACCTTTACAGATACCAATATACAAATGATTTGGTTCTACTTAAATGCTTTAATTGAACAGTTAATGAAAAACAGAAAGCCAAATTCCTACATCATCTCCAAATAGCCTGCTTTCACTTCCCATAATATATACTTACAATATATATGTTATTTAAATCCAAATAATTTTCTAATTTAAGAATCTGAAAACACACATGGCTATACTCTTTCCATATTTTCATCAAAACACATTTTAGGCCTGACCTGTGATGGCACAGTGGATCAGGCTTCGACCTGGAACGCTGAGGTCGCCAGTTCAAAACCCTGGGCTTGCTGGCCCTGGCCGGTTGGCTCAGTGGTAGAGCATCGGCCTGGCGTGCAGGAGTCCCAGGTTCGATTCCCGGCCAGGGCACATAGGAGAAGCGCCCATCTGCTTCTCTACCCCTCCTCCTCTCTCTTTCCTCTCTGTCTCTCTCTTCCCCTCCCACAGCCAGGGTTCCATTGGAGCAAGGTTGGCCCGGGCGCTGGGGGTGTCTCTATGGCCTCTGCCTCAGGCGCTGGAATGGCTCTGGTTGCAACAGAGCAACACCCCAGATGGGCAGAGCATCGCCCCCTGGTGGGCTTGCCGGGTGGATCCCGGTCGGGCGCATGCGGGAGTCTGTCTGACTGCCTCCCTGTTTCCAGCTTCAGAAAAATACAAAAAACAAACAAACAAACAAAAAAACAAACAAAAAAAACCCTAGGCTTGCCTGGTCAAGGCACATATGGGAGTTGATGCTTCCTGCTCCTCCCCCCTTATCTCTCTCTCTCTCTCTCTCTCTCTTTTAAAATGAATAAATAAAAATAATTTAAAGTATACTTAAAAAAAAAACAAACCCACATTTTAGGATTGTGATCTACTCTGGCCTACAAAAATGACTAAATCAATTCCTAATTTACTAAAATAATGTTTTGAATAAATTAAAAACTGAAATTGATACAGAAGATGCCAATAAAACACATTCCCATTCACACCCTGCCAAAGACACTCCCATATAAGTGAACTTCATATTCTCATACAAGGACTTAAAGCTCTAGCATTTAAATCACTTGTCTGCAAAATCCAGTTTTACTAAAATTATATCGTGATATGCAAAATTCTTTCTTTGGGCTGTTTCATTGTTTTTATTTGATGCATTGAATAGATTATTAACCAAAATATTGCTTTCTCTTAAGTCAATTCACACATTGTTGACATTACAAGAGTTCATAAACAGTGTTAAGCCCTAAGAAACAGATACACAAGAATAAAAGGCAGCTTTAATTTTACTCCACAATGCAGCTAAAATGCAGATGTCTAACAATACTGCAGAATTTTCTGAATTAACTGCATTATAAGAGCAACCCCATGCTTCCTTCAGTTGGAAGTGTTGAGGCCGTTTTCTCTCTCCTGCAAATGTTATAAGTATATCTCAGTCTGAGAAGTCCTACTTTTCAAACCATTTTTTTTTGTTTCCACCCTGCACCCTCACAGAAAGATTCACTCCAGCGCTGCAGTTAGAATAAAATCCAATCACTAGCAGAAGCCTACCCTTATTCTTTAAATTTGCCTCAAGTCTTTATTTGGGCAGACTCAACTGAGCATTGTCTCCAGTATTCTTGTCTGGCTGCCCAACAAATGAACCCTTTTCTCATCAGAAAAATGCCTGCCTCAGACTCTGGCTTCTCTGTGGTGATGGGCAAAGAATCCACAGACTTTGCTTGGTAACACTCCATTGCCTAACCTCAATGTCAGGAGAATAAAAGGATAAAGAAGAGGAAACTCAATGTGTTGTTATCTTAGCAGCTTGTGTAAGGACAATGATGCCCAATTTTTGCACCTGCCTACTTCTTCCCTTCTGAGCAAGCACCAGCAACTCCATCATCTAAACCAAGGTGCTCACTGGCAAAAAAAAAAAAAAAAAAAAAAAATTCATCTTCCTTCAGACTGCTAGGACTTGCTGATCCTGTTTGCAGAGTAACTTTCTAAAGTTACTTTGCCTTTCCGGCAGTGCTGTAAATAAGCCAAATATTCCTGGTTCCTTGTAAATGTCCACTTAAAGAAAGTAAAAATTTATGATAAAATAAAAACATCTCAACGTGAACTAAGGCAGCTTGTTGACTGAAGAGTAGAAAATATTGAATATGCCATCCAAAAAAGTGCCACTTTGGCATGGGGTTATTTTGACCTCAAGACTCCAGAAAAACTTATACCTCACCTTTACTCCTTAAAAGAATTTAGACAGGGCACCTGGCCCAGAAAGAAAGCTATGTATTATTAGAGATAACTATTTTACATGGCAGAGGTAAACATCTGCTTTTATCTTCCTGTGGCTCATCCTCCTCCTTGCAAAGCCCAGGACCCATCACATTCCTTAGCCCAGGACAATGTGTAAGCCTTAATGGCGTGACTGCCGGTAGGTCTCCTATTTTTATGGGGATCTGGAATGTACAAAACTAACTTCCTTTTTCTCCTGTTCATCTGTCCTATGTCAACTTAACTATTAGATCAGCCAAAGGGAAGAAGTAATTTCCTACTCCTACAATATGAGAACAAAAAGTAATTCAAAACCATACTTTTAGTAAACTAGAAATTAGTAAACTGGGAATTATAGCAATATAATATAGCTCAACATCTATTTCACTTATTAATCTAAGAAACCTAGCATTATATTCTTCTGTCTTAATGGTATTAAGAAATTATAATTATTATATTATTTCAGGTAGTATAATGGTATTGTGGTTAGGTTAAAAATCTTGTTTTTTAGAGGTATACACTGAGATAGAGAAGAAATGATATTGCATATGGAATTTGCTTTAAAACAATAGCAGGAGAAATGAGAGAATGGGCAGGAATGGGGATGAAAGGAGATTGGCCATGTGTTGATTATTGAAGCTGGTGATGGGGACATGAAATTTTATTATATTCTATTTTTGCTCATGTTTGAAAACTGTAACGAAAACGGGAGGGAAAGCATAGTATTTTTTTTAACCGCATATTTGATCAAAGAAAAGATTTCAGCTAGTCATAGTTTATATGTATTTAAAGAACTGTCCATCTAAATTAAAAGACTCATAAAGTATATTACCTGTCACATTAAACCTCACCTTAATCTCTTAAAAGACTATAAATCACTGATTCATGAAGAATCCTTCCTCTCTCTGCATCCCTCTCTTTTAGTTTCACTGTAGTCACTACTCCTGGGGTTTCAACAGCCATGTAGGATCTTTTTCAAGATACTTGTATGCTCACAAGACAGGTGTACAGAATTCCACAGGTTTAGAGACATGTGTGCATGATTGTCTGATAAGTATAAGCAACTTTCTTGATCTGACAGGCTCACACTGTAACCACCAACAAGCCCACACTAACCCTGATTTTACTAGTACTAGAATTGCTGAACATCTCCCAAAATACTGTGAACTTCTCTTATTTTTCACACTTTTTAAAAAACAGTAACTATATTGGTGTGAACTGAAATTTTCTAATAAATGCTAATAATTCTAATATCTGAATTTCCACACATTCTCAAACATCACATATATAACATTTCCTAATAAAGAATTACACTCAATCAATATTTTTATGTTTGAATATTCTTAAAGAATGCAGGGATCTTAAGACAACAAACTCCAATTCTTTACAATAGAATTATATGTGGAAATCTAACTCACATACAAAGGGATGATTTTTTTCTTTTTAACTTTTGACAACTTCATCCATGTTTTTAACTTTTTAACTTCATCCGTGTTTCCTATGTTCCACTCCCACTCTGACAACCACCAATTTTTTCTTTATATTCCCTTTGGCTGGTGTTTTAAAAAATTCTACATATAAGATACATCATATGGTATTTGTTTTTTCTCTGATTCATTTCACTCAGCATATGCCCTTGAGGGCCACCCATGTTGTCACAATGACAAAACTTCACTCTTTTTTAAGACTGAAGAATAGCCCTTTCTTTCTTTCTTTCTTTCTTTTTTAAGTGAAGGAGAGGAGATAGAGACAGACTCTTGCATGCACCCCAACCGAGATCCACCCGGCAACCCCTGTCTGAAACTGATGCTTAAATCAACTGAGCTATTTTTAGCACCTGAGGCTGATGTGCTCAGATCAATTGAGCTATCCTCAGTGCCCAGGGTAGACGCTTGAACCAATCGAGCCACTGGCTGCAGGAGGGAAAAAGGGAGAGAAGGGGGAGATAGAGGGAAAGAGAAGCAGATGGTCATTTCTCTTGTTCACCCCAACTGAGAATCAAACCCAGATGTCCATAGGCCGGGCCAATGTTCTATCCATGTAAACCGGCCAGGGCCAAGAGTAGTCCATTTTATGCACACACAGACACCACAATTTCTTTATCCATTCACCCACAGATGAACGCTAAGGTTGTTTTGATGTTTTGGCTATGGTAAATAATGAATAATGCAACAAACACTGGGGTACAGATATCTTTTTGACTTATTCTTTTCATTTTCTTTGGATAAATACAAAGAAGTGGAATTGCTGGAATTCTGAATCCTAAGATAATTCTACTTTTAATTTTTTGAGGACTCTCCATACTGTTTTCCACAGTGGCTGCACCAATGTACCCACCAACACTGCACAAGGGTTCCCTTTTCTCTACATTATCACCAACATCTGTCTTCTTGGTAACAGCTATTCTAAGAGCGTAAAGTGATAACCTCATTGTGGCTTTGATTTGCATTTCTCTGGTTGTTAGTGATGTTGAGCATCTCTTCATGTATTAATTGACCATCTGTATGTCTCCCTTGAAAAAAATGTCTACTCAGAGCCTCTGCCCATTTTTAATCTGGTTATTTTGTTGTTGACTTGTATGAGTCCATTATATATTTTGCATATTAACCCCTTATCAGATATATAATTTGCAAATACTTTCTTTCATTCAGTATGTAGCCTTTCATTTTGTTGATGGCCTCCTCTGATTTGCATGCCTTTATTTCTTTTTCTTGCCTAACTGCTCTGGCTAGGGCTTCCAGGACCATGTTGAATAAAGTGGTAAAAGTGGGCATCCTTGTCTTGTTCTTGATCTTAGAGGAAACCATTGATATAATGTTAGCTGTGTGCTTGCCATATATGACCTTTATTATGCCGAGATATGTTCCTTTTATTTCCATTTTATTAAAAGTATCATAAATTATCATAAAAGGATGTTGAATTTTGTCAAATGATTTTTATTCATCTAATGAGATAATTACATGATTTTTATGAGGTAGCTTCTACTATTACTTGCATTTTATAGGTAAGAAACAGACTCAGAAGTTAAGGCACTTGATCAAGGACACAGCTACGAGTGATGAGGCAATTCAAACCCAGCCTGTGTGCTGAGCTGGGGTTTTTTTTGCCTTTCTTAAATTGAATTTATTGGCAGCTAACTACCAGTCTTTGGAGAAGGTGAAAACTCCATCACCTGCTCAAGACTATTTAATCAACAGAGTACAAGGCCCCATAGGTTATTTTCCAGAACAATCCTCCAAAAACCAAGACAAAATCATGAAGCTCCATATGAATTCCACAAATAAAATCTTTTTGAGCCTGACAGGTACAATTTTCACAGAACTCTCCTTTCTATGATACCAGAATTTAATTTCCTGAAAGGTATAATTTTTTGCTGTCAAGTTTATACTATATTCCAGCAAACAATAATGAAACAGAACAGCTGTATTTATTTGTGATAGCAAACATATAGGATACAGAACAAAAAGTTGTCCTGACACATTTCTAAAATACTCTATTGCTATAATTATTGATTATATAATAGTGTATTATAAGAAATCTCAAAGCTCTCCTTTAATGTTCAACAAGCTTTTAGAATTCTAATTCCACTTCAATATAAAACAACATCCTAGAGAATTCTAGGTCATGCCACAGTATGACATCTATAACAGTATATACAATCTTAAAAATAGGTCTTAAAAATAAACTGTCTTAGAACCAAAATTAACAGGATATAAATATTTCTGTACTACAGGACATAGATACTAACTTTATTTAAACACTGAGTTATATAATATAAACAAGCATCTTTTTAATTAAATTTATTGAGGTGACACTGGTTAATGAGAGCTTTTAGGTTTCAAATGTATATTTCTATGATACATGATCTGTGCATTGCATTGTGTGCCCATTATCTAAAGTCAAATCATCTTCTGTCACCATATATTTGGCAAATCAGCCTTTTTTTTTTGCAAGACAGAGAAAGAAAGAGGGGCAGGAAGGGAGAGAGATGAGAAGCATCAACTTGTAGTTGTGTCACTTTAGTTGTTCATTGACTGCTTCTCATACATGCATACCCTGACTGGGGGGTTCCAGCCAAGCCAGTGACCCCTTGCTCAAGCCAGCAACCTTGGGCTCAAGCCAGCGACCCTGGACCTTAAGCCAGCAACCATCGGATCATGTCGATGATCCCAAGCTCAAACCAGTGACCCCATGCGTAAGCTGGTGAGCCCATGCACAAGCCAGCGACCTCGGGGTTTCGAACTTGGGACCTCAGTGTCCCAGGCTGATGTTTTATCCACTGCGCCACCACTGATCAGATGGTTAGCCAGCTTTTTAAAAAGGAATATATGCCTGACCTGTGGTGGTGCTGTGGATAATGCACTGACCTGGAATACTGAGGTTGCCAGTTTGAAATCCTGGGCTTATCGAGTCAGGGTCAGGGCACATACGGGAAGCAACTACTACAAATTAATGCTTCCTGCTCCTCACTCCTTTCTCTAACTCTCCTCTCTTGAAAATCAATAAAAATC
Organism: Saccopteryx leptura; assembly: GCF_036850995.1. Taxonomy (NCBI): domain Eukaryota; kingdom Metazoa; phylum Chordata; class Mammalia; order Chiroptera; family Emballonuridae; genus Saccopteryx; species Saccopteryx leptura. The sequence goes on from NC_089505.1 coordinate 192,834,332, forward strand.
TTTAAAAATAAATAAGAATATACACATGCACATATTAATGTAAAAAAATCTTGCCAGTATTCAACAACAAATAAAGACTTTCAGGGAGTAATTTCTTAAATGAATAATTTAAAATTTTTAAATTTAATACCAGATTATACCTATATTCATATCTTTGCTATTATGTTAAAATAGTATGACTGAGAGCAAACTGTTATTATATATTCCTTATATTTAAAAAATAAACACTAAAGTTCTTTCTCCATTCTTACCAATTTACTCATGAACACAATAAATAATAAACATGAATGTGGTAATACCTCATTAGAATTTCACTCCATTAATGCTCCAGTGATGTAGTGAATTCCTGAGTTATCTTTCACTGCAGTTAATATGTCAGCCTAAGCTTAAAGAGCTTGAAGAGCTTGAAGAGCTTTGTTCTACTATACACAAGATGAGGATATGAGAGGAAAAGAAAGAGGAAATTTCCCTTTAATTCAGTTTGATGTAACTCATTCTAATCTGTAATCTCAAAAACAGGGTACTCGTGATAGAGTGAGAGATTAGAAACAACATATACTTCTTCCATTTTTCTTCCCTCTGAACACAAATGGGCTTCTATCTTGACAGGGCATGATACATAATGTCACAATATCTGCAATATTATGGACTTTTTTAATGCAATAATTATTTTAAATTATTCCTCAGTTATCTCCATGGATAGACTTTATTTATATATTATATAATAACACTACTCAACAACAAAAAAGCCACTAATTAGCTTTTAAAGTATAATTTTCTGCAATAAATTTCACAAGTTCAATATCCTTGCACATGAGTTTATAAAAATGCCACATATAGACAGACACCATTACACCCATAGCCTCTAGCCAACAGGTGATAAGGTACATTAAAGTTCGGCATAATTAGAAAAAGAATATATATTTTTTTAATCTGTATGAAGCATTATGACATTTTCAAATCAGCCATTTTAGATAAACTTTTATAGTAGCACTCAAGAAGTTTTAAATCTAAGCTATTATTGAATATAGCTCACATATTTAACTATATTAACTGCTTCTTGGAAAATAAACATGCTAGTGGAAAGGGATGGGAGAATTACTTTCATGGAGCATAAGAACTGCATTCATTATTCTAATAGCTGGCATTACTTTGCTGGTATTTCATATTTATCTTTTAATATAAATGCTGCCTCATAAAAATGACTAGTGAATTTCCCCCAATAGATAAGACAAAATATTATGAAATAAAAAGTCCTAGATTTCCATGCAACATTTCTTACTTGTTTCAGGTATGAATTTAGTCCTTATTTCTTCTTGGTAATATAAAAAAAACTAGTAATGCTGTCATTAAAATGTACTGCTTGCAGGTTCAAATCAAGTTGAAATTTAATTTCTGCTCTTTTAATAACATATCATCTGCATACTATTTAAATACTGCAATGTACCCAAGCATAGATATAAAAATTTTAAAGAAAAGCAATGAAGAAAAAGACAAAGTTTCACCTACAGGTACTCCTCTGACTATTTTCGTTGAGTCCTGGAGATGACATGGGTATGAGAACTGAACAGTAAACAGAATCTCAGTGCAGGTCAAGTGGGATCTCCAGTTATTAGGCAGCTCTCCTGAGGTGCAGCTTCTGGGACATAGAACAAAGGAAATGAGGCTGAGGCCAGAAGCAGGTTTTTCCAGATAAATTATATTAAACCTGGTAGTTTTCTGCCAATGGCTTAAGAAGACAAATATCAGAATCTACTGCCTCTATAAAAACCAAATGCAAGCTCTCAGGGCTCTCCTGGGCAAAGATGTACGCACAGAGCTGGGGCCATACCAAGTGCTGCTCAAAGGTGGGGGGGGAAGGCTGAAGATACACTAAATCCATCTGAATTTGTCATCTAGGCACAAAGATGCACTAATAATAGACCAAAAGAGAGAAGAAATCTTCCTATCTGAAAGTAATAAAGATTAAGGACATAACCTCATTTCAAAACACATAGGTATCTTTACATTTCCCCCCACTTCACTTTTAACATAGCTTTAGTCCGAAGATTCCTTCAAATTTAGCAACACTAATCAGTGGCTTGGAATGTGCTATATATTTTAATATCTACCTTAAATTCCACAATTCCAACAGTTACAAACAGTTACAACAGTCTTCCTGTTTCAAAATAATGTGCTCTAAATTCCGCTCCCTCTGGTCTGTCTGAATTATAGCCTTACCAGTCAGCCGCTCTCACTCATCTTCAGCTTCTCCCTCTCTATAGTCTCTTTCTTTTTTTCATACAAATGTACGCAAGTTTCTAACAAACCAAAAATAATTCCTCTCTTCAAGGTAAGCCTTCTTTAACGGCTTGTCTTTTCCAAGCCTTAACTTTTGAAAACATTGCCTCTACTTACTCATTCCAGTATTTACCAAGTACCAAAGTGCCAAGCACTGAGGGTCACAGTGGCAAATAAGGCAGAATATTTCCCTCATCCCCTAATTCTCCTCCACAAACGCACACCCATGCTGCTAAAATCATCCCCAGAAACATCACCAAGTAGCTTTTAATTGATAAATTAACCTTCTCAGACAATATTTCACTTTGCCCTCTCTATAACAATATGACATGCTTCTTTGACATTTCCTTGAAATAGTCTAGGCTTAGTGACACCACACTCTTCCTCTTACTTCTGTGGCTGATTATTCTCTACCTCCATTGCAAGCAGCTAGTTCTCTCCTTACGCCTGTCCAGTGAGTGTCAGTGATTCCTAGATTTCTATCCATTGTCATATTTTTCATTCTGCCTTCTTTCAATGGGAATCTTCACCCTACCTATATATAAGCTGACTACTCCCAAATTTATCTCAGAAATTTCTCCTGAGTTCCAGCAGCTCACTGGATACTTCTACCTACATATATTATCTCAGAGACATCTTAAATTAAATACAATCAAGACAAAATTCACTCAACAAGAAAAAAATATTTAGGGAAAACCCTGGAGACTCCACCTCCAAACCCTATTAGAACTTATAATGAATTAAGTACAGTTGTAGGACACAAAATATACAAAAAGCTGTTGTGGTTTTATATACTAATAACAGACTATCAGATAGAGAAATTAAGAAAGCAATCCCATTTACAACAGCATCAAAAAATATCTAGGAATAAATTTAAACAAGGAGGTGAAAGGTCTGCACACTGAAAACTGTACATTAAAGAAAGAAACTGAAGAAAAATCAAACAGATAGAAAGATACTTCATGCTCATGGACTAGAAAAAAATTAATATTGTTAAAATGTACATACTACCCAAAGCAATCTACAGATTCAGTGTAATCTCTATCAAAATTTCAATGGCTTTTTCACAGAAACAGAACTAACAATCCTAAAATTTGTGTAGAACCACAGATGACCTCAAAGACAAAACAACCTTGAATATGTATGGTTATGGATGGTAACTAGACATCTTGTGGTGATCATTTTGCAATGTATACAAATATTGAATCATGTTTTACACCTGCTGAAACTAATACAATGTTACATGTCAATTTTACCAAAATTAAAAATAAGTAAATAGCCAAAACAAACAAAAAAAAAGCTGGAGGCATCACACTCACCAATTTCAAACTATATTACAAGGCTATAGTAATCAAAACTGTATGGTACTGGCATAAAACCAGTCACACCGGTCAGTGGAACAGAATCAAGAGCACACAAATAAACCCAGGTATATATGGCCATTAATTTATGACAAAGAAGCCAAGTTCTATATAATGGGAAAAGAATAGTCTCTTCAATAAATGTGTTAGGAAAACAAAACATTTACATGCAAAAGAATGAAACTACACCAAGATCTTACACCATACACAAAAATTTATGCAAAATAGATTAAAGACTTGAAAGTAACTCCCAAAACCATAAAATTATGAGAAGAAAACATAGGTGGTAATCTCCTTCACATCAGTCTTGGTGATGATATTTTGAATCTGATACCAAAAGCAAGGCAACAGGAAGACAAGATGGCGCTGGAGTAGGCAGACATACCAACATCCAACTCCCAGAACCAAAGTGGATTACAAAATAATTTTAAGAACTATCAGCTGGAAAAACCAACTTTAGATTAAACTAAGAGGACTCTTCAACCAAGGAACACTGAAGAAGCCACACTGAGACTGGTAGGAAAAGTGGAAAGGCAGAGAGGGCTGCCCAGCTCCCCAGAGCTAACAGCAGCTGGGAGAGACTCGCGTGGCAGGAAGTGAGTTTAGCAGAGAGGGGAGGGTCCTGAGTCCCAGGAACAAAGACCCAACCTGCAGCCCCAGAGCCTAGAAAAGGCATAAAGACAGTATTTAGCTGGAAACAAGTCAGGATACTGTTTGTGAGAAAGAGTCTGATTTCTCAGACCCAGGATTCTTCTTAAAGGAGCCGCGCAGAAAACCTCTTTCACAACCACTCACCCAGGGCTCCGGGGAACGAGGAGAGAGGAGAGGACCGGAGTAGCAGGAAGAGAGTGTAATCTAGGAGGCACAAGGAAAAACATTTTTGGAGACAGCCACCCTAACCCCTGGGATGAGTCACTCCCCAAATCTGAAGTGAATGTTTACCCCGGAAACAGCAATACCAGCAAAGGGAAGCAGGACACCAGCCAAACAAGCTCTCCCGCGGCACTCAGAGCAGAGTTGCTTAGAAGGAGGGAGCTTCCGGGCCTTCATTAGTGAGTGTTAGGGTCTGAGCTGCAGCACCCGCACCCCACACAGCTGAGGGCTCGCTGGAGGGCGGGCGGCGGTGGGACGCGGAGGCACGGTTCTGTCAAAAAGGGAGGAAGCCGTCTAGCCACCACTGGGATCAAGTGTGAGCTCAGTCTTGCCCGGCTGGGGAAGAGTAGGCGTGCAAAAGCGGTCAAGCCCAGCTGCCGGCAGCCTGTAATCCAGCCTGCGGAAGAAGGGCAGGAACCCTAGAAGGGGTGGAGACCAGTCCTTGAGCAAGGGCGCAGGAGCACAACCTTGCCCCACCTGTGCAACCAAGGACTGTGGCCTGATTTGGGAGCCGGCTCCTCCCACGGGGGTGGAGCCAAAAGCCCAGAACAGGCGGAGTTCCGCTACTGAGATGAGCGTGGGCACGCAGTCCTGCCTAGCCAGTAGAGCCAAGGCTAGCAGCCATTCCACGAATGGCCTCCTCCTGCAAGGGTGGGGCGAAAGCCCAGAAACAGGCAGAGACCCGTAGCTGAGCAAAATTGCTCACCCCTGCCCTCAGGACCGAGCATAACGCCACCCATGGGAGCGGGGCAAAGGCCAAGGCCACCAAGGCTTGTGCACCCGAGCACGTGATCACAGCCACTCCCATGAAGGAAAGGTGGAAATCACAGGAACAGCCCCAGTGGGCAGGCACTGGCAATGCCCAAACCCAAAAGCCCAAGGCAGCAACAGCAGAGGGGGTGGCGGGCCTGCAGACAGACCACAACTAGAGAACAGAGGCCATACCCAGTGGACTCCAGTGGCCAAATCCTTCCTTTACACAGAGAAAATGCGAAGGCAAAGAAATGCAAAACAAATGAACCAAGAGAAATCCCCAGAAAAGGACCTAAATGAATCAGATATAACCAAATTACCAGATGCAGAGTTTAAAATAACAATGTTAGGAAGCTCAAAGATATTAGAACAACAATAGATGGTCATTACGAACACCTAAATAAAGAGATAGCAAATATTAAAAAGGACATTAAAATAATAAAAAAGAATCAGTCAGAAATGACAAATGCAGTATTTGAAATAAAGAACACAATGGAAAGAATTAAAAGCAGGAGGGATGAAGCGGAGAATTGAATCAGCGAGTTAAAGGACACGATAAATAAAGGCATGGAAGCAGAGCAGAAAAAAGAAAAGAGACTCAAAAAGTCTGAGGAAACTCTAAGAGAGTTCTGTGACAACATGAAGAGAAATAACATCCGCATCATAGGGGTTCCTGAAGAAGAAGAGAAAGAACAAGGGATAGAGACGTTGTTCAAGCATATCATAGCTGAAAACTTCCCTCAATTAAGGCAGGAAAACATCTCACATGTTCAGGAAGCACAGAGAACTCCATTCAGGAGAAACCAAAAGAAACCAACACCAAGACACATCATAATTAAAATACCAAAGCTAAGTGATAAAGAGAAAATATTAAAAGCTGCTAGAGAAAAAAAGACTATCACCTACAAAGGAGCCCCCATAAGGATGACTTCTGACTTCTCAACAGAAACACTTGAGGCCAGAAGGGAATGGCAAGAAATATTCAAAGTAATGCAGAACAAGAGCCTACAACCAAGACTATTTTATCCAGCAAGGCTATCATTTAAAATTGAAGGAGAAATAAAAAGCTTTCCAGACAAAAAAAACCCTCAAGGAATTCACTAGAACCAAACCATGGCTGCAAGAAATACTAAGGGGCCTGTTGTAAACAGATCAAAGCAGAAAAATAATATAGCAAAAGAGGAATACAGTTTTAAAGAATAAAATGGCAATAAACAATTACATATCAATAATAACCTTAAATGTAAATGGATTAAATGATCCAATCAAAAGACATAGGGTAGCTGCATGGATAAGAAAACAGTACCCATACATATGCTGTCTACAAGAGACACACCTTAAATCAAAAGATGCACATAGACTGAACATAAAGGGATGGAAAAAAATATTTCATGCAAATCGAAATGAAAAAAAAGCTGGGGTAGCAATACTTATATCAGACAAAATGGACTTTAAAACAAAGACTATAGTTAGAGATAAAGAAGGTCACTACATAGTGATAAACGTAGCAATCCAAAAGTAAGATATAACTGTTATAAATATCTACGCACCTAATATAGGAGCACCTAAATATCATATATAAAGCAGGCTTTGATGGATTTAAAGGGCGAGATCAACAGCAATACTATAATAGTAGGGGATTTCAATACCCCATTAACATAATTAGATAGATCCTCAAGAAAGAAAATTAACAAAGAAACAGCAGACTTAAAGGACATATTAGATCAACTCGATTTAATAGATATCTTCAGAACTTTTCACCCTAAAACAGCAGAATATACATTCTTTTCAAGCGCTCATGGTACATTCTCTAGAATAGACCACATGTTAGGGCACAAAAGCGGTCTCAAAAAGTTTAAGAAGATTGAAATCATATCGAGCACTTTCTCTGATCACAATGGCATTAAACTAGAAATCAACCACAACAGAAAAACTAAAATATATTCAAACACTTGGAAACTAAATAGCATGTTATTAAATAACAAATGGGTTAACAATGAGATCAAAAAAGAAATTTAAAAAATTCCTAGAAACAAACAATAATAAGCATACATCAACTCAAAATTTATGGGACAGCCAAAGCAGTCCTGAGAGGGAAGTTTATAGCATTAGAGGCACACCTCAAGAAGCTAGAAAAAGCTCAAGTAAACAACTTGACCCTACATCTAAAAGAACTAGAAAAAGAACAGCAAGTAAAGCCCAGAGCTAGTAGAAGGAAGGAAATAATAAAGATCAGAGCAGAAATAAATGACATAGAGGCTAAAGAAACAATACAGAGGATTAATGAAACCAGGAGCTGGTTCTTTGAAAAGGTAAACAAGATCGATGAACCTTTAACCAGACACACCAAGAAAAAAAGAGAGAGGACTCAAATAAATAAAACTAGAAATGGGAATGGAGAAATAACAACTGACAAAACAGAAATACAAAATATTGTAAGAAAATACTATGAAGAACTGTACGCCAAAAAACTAGACAACCTAGATGAAATGGACAAATTCCTTGAAACATATAATCTTCCAAAAATTAATCTGGAAGAATCAGAAAACCTAAACAGACCAATTACAAAAAATGAGATTGAAACAATGATCAAAAAACTCCAAAAAAAAACAAACACAAAGTCCTGGGCCCGATGGCTTCACAGGTAAATTCTACCAAACATTCAAAGAAGAACTAACTCCTATCCTTCTCAAGCTATTTCAAAAAAATCAAGAGGAAGAAAGACTTCCAAGCTCCTTTTATGAGGCGAGTATAATTCTGATTCCAAAACCAGGCAAAGACAACACAAAAAAAGAAAATTATAGGCCAATATCCCTGATGAATTTAGATGCAAAAATCCTCAACAAAATATTAGCAAACCGGATCCAACAATATATGAAAAAAATCATACACCATGATCAAGTGGGATTTATTCTTGGGAGGCAAGGCTGGCACAATATTTGCAAATCAATCAATGTAATTCATCACATAAACAATAGGAAAGAGAAAAACCACATGATAATTTCAATAGATGCAGAAAAAGCATTTGATAAAATCCAGCACCCATTCATGATCAAAACTCTCAGCAAAGTGGGAATACAGGGAACATACCTCAACACGATAAAGGCCATCTATGAAAAACCCATAGCCAATATCATACTCAATGGGCAAAAATTAAAAGCAATCACCTTAAGATCAGGAAAAAGGTAGGGGTGCCCCCTTTCACCACTCTTATTCAACGTAGTGCTGGAAGTCCTAGCCACAGCAATCAGACAAAAAAAAAAAAGAAATAAAAGGCATCCAAATTGGAAAAGAAGAAGTAAAACTATCATTATTTGCAGATGATATTATATTGTATATAAAGTTGCAGTCAAAAAACTACTAGACCTGATAAATGAATTCAGCAAGGTGGCAGGATATAAAATCAATACTCAGAAATCAGATGCATATTTATACATTAACAATGAACTGTCAGAAAGAGAAATTAAGGAATCAATCCCCTTTACCATTGCAACCAAAAAAATAAAGTACCTAAGAATAAATTTAACCAAGGAGATTAAAGACTTGTACTCAGAAAATTATAAAACATTTATAAAAGAAATCAGGGAAGATACAAGTGGAGGCATATACCGTGCTCATGGTTAGGAAGAATAAACATCATTAAAATGTCTATATTACCCAAAGCAATCTATAAATTCAATGCAATACCGAATAAAATACCAATGACTTACTTCAAAGATATAGATCACATATTCCAAAAATTTATATAGAACCAAAAGAGAACACGAATAGCCTCAGCAATCTTGAAAAGGAAGAATAAAGCAGGAGGTATCAGACTTCCGGATATCAAGTTATATTATAAGGGCATTGTACTCAAAACAGCCTGGTACTGCCATAAGAATAGGCATATAGATCAATGGAACAGAACTGAGAACCCAGAAATAAACCCACACTTTTATGGACAACTGATATTTGACAAAGGAGGTAAGAGCATACATTGGAGTAAAGACAGCCTCTTCAACAAATGGTGTTGGGAAAATTGGACAGCTCCCTGCAAAAAAATGAAACTAGACCACTAACTTACACCATTCACAAAAATAAACTCAAAATGGATAAAAGACTTAAATGTAAGCCGTGAAACCATAAGCATCTTAGAAGAAAACATAGGCATTAAGCTCTGTGACATCTGTCGCAGCAATATATTTGCCTATTTGTCTCCACAGGCAAGTGAAACAAAAGACAGGATAAACAAATGGGACTTGATCAAACTAAAAAGCTTCTGCACAGCTAAAAACAATAAGAACAGAATAAAAAGACAAACTACACAATGGGAGAATATATTTGACAATGTGTCTGATAAGGGGTTAATAACCAAAATTTATAAAGAACTTGTATCCCTGGCCGGTTGGCTCAGCGGTAGAGCGGGGGACCCGGGTTCGATTTCCGGCCAGGGCACATAGGAGAAGCGCCCATCTGCTTCTCCACCCCCACCCCCTCCTTCCTCTCTGTCTCTCTCTTCCCCTCCCGCAGACAAGGCTCCATTGGAGCAAAGATGGCCCGGGCGCTGGGGATGGCTCCTTGGCCTCTGCCCCAGGCGCTAGAGTGGCTCTGGTCACGGCAGAGCATTGCCCTCTGGTGGGTAGAGCGTCGCCCCTGGTGGGCGTGCCGGGTGCATCCCGGTCGGGCGCATGCGGGAGTCTGTCTGACTGTCTCTCCCCGTTTCCAGCTTCAGAAAAATACAAAAAAAAAAAGAACTTGTAAAACTTAATACAAGGAAGTCAAACAATCTAATCCAAAATGGGCAAAAGAAATCAACAGACACTTCTCCAAAGAGGACATACAGATGACCAATAGGCATATGAAAAAATGATCAACATCACTAATCACTAGAGAAATGCAAATTAAAACCACAATGAGATATCACCTCACACCAGTCAGAGTGGCGCTCATCAATAAAACAACACAGAATAAGTGCTGGCGAGGATGTGGAGAAAAGGGAACCCTCCTGCACTGCTGGTGGGAATGCAGACTGGTGCAGCCACTGTGGAAAACAGTATGGAGATTCCTCAAGAAATGAAAAATCGAACTGCCTTTTGACCCAGCTATACCACTGTTAGGAATATACCCCAAGAACACCATAGCACTGTTTGAAAAGAAGAAATGCACCCCCATGTTCATGGCAGCATTTTTCACAATAGCAAAGATCTAGAAACAGCCCAAGTGTCCGTCAGAGGACGAGTGGATTAAAAAACTTTGGTATAAATATGCTATGGAATACTAGTCAGCCATAAGAAATGATGACATCGGATCTTTTACAACATGGATGGACCTTGATAACATTATACTGAGTGAAATAAGTAAATCAGAAAAAACTAAGAACTATATGATTCCATACATAGGTGGGACATAAAAATGAGACTCAGAGACATGGACAACAGTGTTGGGGTTACAGGGTGGGGGGGGGGAGAAGGAGGGGGTTGGAGGAGGGGAGGGGCACAAAGAAAACCAGTTAGAAGGTGACGGAAGACAATTTTATCAATGTCACCCCATTAAAATTAATCAAAAAAAAAAAAAGGCAAGGCGAGCGTCGGCCTAGCGTGCGGAGGACCCGGGTTCGATTCCCGGCCAGGGCACACAGGAGAAGCGCCCATTTGCTTCTCCACCCCTCCGCCGCGCTTTCCTCTCTGTCTCTCTCTTCCCCTCCCGCAGCCAAGGCTCCATTGGAGCAAAGATGGCCCGGGCGCTGGGGATGGCTCTGTGGCCTCTGCCTCAGGCACTAGAGTGGCTCTGGTCGCAACACGGCGACGCCCCGGATGAGCAAAGCATCGCCCCCTGGTGGGCAGAGCGTCGCCCCTGTTGGGCGTGCCGGGTGGATCCCGGTCGGGCTCATGCGGGAGTCTGTCTGACTGTCTCTCCCTGTTTCTAGCTTTAGAAAAATGAAAAGAAAAAAAAAAAAAAAGCAAGGCAACAAAAGCCAGTATGAACAAGTGGAACTACATCAAACTAAGAAGCTTCTGCATAGCAAAATAAACCATGTACAAAATGAAAAGGCAATCTACTAAATAAAAGAAAATATCTTCAAATCATGTATCTGATATGGAGTCAATATGCAAAATATATATATAAAGAGCTTATACAAATCAACAACAACAACAAAATCCAATTAAAAATGAACAGAGGCTCTGAATAGACATTTTCCCAAAGAAGACATACAGATGGCCAACAGCTCCATGAAGATATTCTTAACCTCACTAATCATCAAAAAGATGCAAATCAAAACCACAATGAGATATCACCTCACATCTGTTAGAATGGCTGTTATCAAAAAGACAAGAAATAATCAGCGATGCAAGGATTAGAGACAAGACACCCCTGTGTACTGTTGATGAAAATGTAAACTAGTGCAGCCATTATGAAAAACAGTATGGAGGGTTCTTTAAAAAAATTAAAAACAGAACTACCGTATGATCCAGCAATTCCACTTCTGGGTATTTATCCAAAGAAAATGAAACACTAACTTGAGAAGATATCTGCACCCCAATGTTTACTACAGAATTATTTACTGTAGCCAAGATATGAAAACAACCTTAGTGTCCACCAGTGTACAAATGAATAAAGAATATGTGGTATATACACACAATGGAATATTATTCAGCCATAAAAAATGAAATCTTGCCAGTTGTGACAACACAGATACACCTTGGGGGCATTTTGCTAAGTGACATAAGTCAGACAGGAAAAATACGGTATGATCTCACGTACATGTAGAAACTAAATTTAAAAAAAAAGGTGGAGTGCAAACTCATTGATATAGAGAACAGATTGGTGGTTGACAGAGGTGAGAATAAGGGAGGGAGGGTAAAATGGGTGAAGGGAGTCAAAAGGTACAAATTTCCAATTATAAATAAGTCATAGAAGTATAATGTACACCATGGTGATGGTGACTATAGTTAATAACATTGCACTGCATATTTGAAAGTTGCTAAGAGAGTAAATTTTAAAAGCTTTTATCACAAAAATTTTTGTAACTATGCATGGTGATGAAAGTTAAGATATATCATAGTGATCAATTTGCAATGTACACAAATATCAAATCCCATTATGTTGTACACTTAAATTATACCTCAATATAAAAAATTTAAAAATAAAAAATAAATGAATCCAGCAAAAAAAATAATAAACATTGTGGAAAATTATCAGATATCTAAATTAATGGAAACACAGTCCACGTTCATCAATTGGAAGACTCAATATTAAAACAGTAATTATCCCTACATTGAACTATAGATTCAACACAATCCCTATCAAAATCCCAGCATGAATTTTTTGTAGAAATCGAGAGAAAATGATTCTAAAATTTATATAGCAAAGCACCTAAAATAGCCAAAATGATTTTTTTTATAAATAAATTTTTATTTTAATGGGGTGACATCAATAAATCTGGGTACATATATTCAAAGAAAACATTTCCAGGTTATCTTGTCATTTAGTTCTGTTGCATACCCATCACCCAAAGAGAGATCATCCTCCATCATCCTCTATCCAGTTTTTTTTGTACCCCTCCCCCTCACCCTCTCCCTCATTTCCTCCCCCCACCCCCCGTAACCACCACACCCCTGTCCATGTCTTAGTCTTGCTTTTATGTCCCACCAATGTATGGAATCCTGCAGTTCTTGTTTTTTTCTGATTCACTTATTTCACTCCGCATAATGTTATCAAGATTCCACCATTCTGCTGTAAGTGATCCGATGTCATCATTTCTTCTAGCTGAATAGTATACCATGGTATATATGTGCCCCATCTTCTTTATCCAGTCTTCTATTTTTTTTTTACAGTGATTAAAAGCCTTTAAGCAAACACTTAGCCAATATAGCAAGAATCCATAAAAGAGTAGTGTCCTTAACATGTTCACCAAGTCCAAGTTGGCCCCATCACCATGCCAAATCCCTAAAAAATGCAACCCAACCACAGTTTAGTCTGTTACGAGCTGTCACAGGGAGCAGGAGTCCAGGAAAAGTCCACATCCAGGAAAAGTCCACATGCATTGGAATTGTTCTCACCATTCTATACTTTGCAGCTCATGTCCAAGTCCCAATGACCGCTGCTTCTAGCTGGTAATGATTCAGGTAGACTGGAAAAGCCATTTGCAGTATGCGTGGATATGGAGCTTCTGTTCTCCTCTGCCTGGAGAGATGAGAGCAGGTTGCTTTTCCCTGGAGCTCTGCGACTGTGGCATGGTAAAGAGAACCTTGGGATACAGTAAGCTGGGTGGCAAAGGTAGCTTCATAATAGAAGTTGGCAGAAGGGGGAAAGAGAGCTCTAAATTAGGAGTAGGTCCCAGCCTGATATATGAGTGGGGCATTGAGGTAGGAGGGATAAAGGAAACACTATATATTAAGCAATGCAGCAGAAAATAGGACTATCAACACCCACAACAGAGATCTTTGAGGGAAGAATAAAAAACCTGACTATTCAGGCAAAACATAGTTAAGTGGCCCTTGTGCAAATGAGATCAGTTTACCTGCTTCTTGGAAGAAATACCCTAGGCTCGTCCACAGTGTCGTAGATGGGGCCGAGGGCCCTGGGCACCTTCAGCCTTCAGTGGCAAACCCCAGCTTTCTGGGCAAGGTTAGGTCATAGGTGGCTGGAGCAGGGCTGGAAGAGACTGAACCCTCCCTTAGAGGAGCGAGGGGGAAGCCTACCTTCTAGTGTCCCTGTTTCCTCACAGCAGAGGCATGTAAGTCTGGCAGGCTCAATGACCTTCCTTTCCACTATTGAAGCAGGACCCAGATGGCATCCTATGAGACCCCTTTGGGGCGATGGAGCCTTTAAGGGTGTATCCTAAAAGCTGGTAGTTCCCCTGATCTCTATTGGGCTTTTTCTGCCTCTAGGTATCTTAAAAGCCATGCTCAGAAGATCTCGCTGGGGGGTTTGAGGATCCCCATCCACCTATATAAATCTTTTCCATATATCTGGAGCTATTTGGAAAAAGACAAAACAGTGTTATTAGCTGGATCTAATAAAGAAGGTAGTAGTTTGCAGGCAAAAAAGATTTGGTGTCTCCTGTTCATCAGCATTCAAAAGAAATGTAAATTTTTTTTTTTAAGTAAAAAGCATGATATTGTAGACCCATAGGAATTCCAGGATATGACTACCCCCTTTTAAATTTTTTTTTTAATTGACCTTAAAATGTTTGCTGAGTACACTTTAATACCTTAACTTTAAAGATTGTAAGCATGACAAAATACAGTAAATACTTGTGCTCCATATGCAGGAGCATTTTCAGTTTAGCCAGTTTAGGAAATCCAATAATAGAATAATGCATACAGACAATGAGCTATAACATGCTTAGCAGCCTCTCCTGTTCTGACAGAGGTTACTATAGATGCGGAATATGTATCCACTGTAATGTGGACATACGACTGTTTGCCAAATGAAGGTATATGAGTAACATCGATCTGCCAAAGTTGTCCTGGTAGGGGTCCTTGAGGGTTAACTCCAAATGAAGGGGCAGTATAGGACCCCTTGGACAGGATTTCCCAATCTGCCGTGCTGCTTCCCGAGAAAGTTGAAACTGTTTACAACGGGCTGCAGCGTTCTGGTGATGAATAGTATGAGACTGACTTGCTCGGTCTGTCATGGTTGCTCCATATAATTTTCTTTTGGGTAGCTTGTTCAACAAGGGCATTCCTAGGCCCTGGCCAGTTGGCCGAGTGGTAGAGCCTTGGCCTGGTGTGCAGAGTTCCCGGGTTCGATTCCCAGTCAGAGCACACAGAAGAAGCGCCCATCTACTTCTCCACCCCTCCCCCTCTCCTTCCTCTCTGTCTCTCTCTTCCCCTCCTGCAGCCAAGGCTCCACCGGAGCAAAGCCACCTCGGGCACTAAGGATGGCCCCATGGCCTCTGCCTCAGTGGCTAGAATGGCTCTGGTTGCAACAGAGCAACACCCCAGATGGGCAGAGCATTCCTCCCTGGTAGGCATGCCAGGTGGATCCCGGTCAGGAGCATGTGGGAGTCTGTCTGACTGCCTCCCCATTTCCATCTTCAGAAAAATAAAAAAAATAATTAAAAGAAAAAATAAAACAACAAAAAAAAAAGAGAGAAAAAAAAGAAAAGAAAGAAAAAAAAGGGCATTTCCATGTGCTAAAGCTCCAGGGAGCATGGAGTGAGCTTGAGTATGTCCTATGAAACATGGAGCTCTATGTTGACATATAAGTCTTTGAAGAAGGAGGAACTGCTGAAATAGTTCATCAGCATTTGTCCCTAAGACAGCAGTCTTTATAGTGGAAACAACATAAGTAAATATTTGCTGTCTGACTATACATTAAAGGGGGAATATGGGAAATGCTGAAAAGCCATGATCTTTGTGCCCCTCCCCTCCCCCAACCCCCTCCCTCTCCTCCCCCCACCCTGTAACCCCAGCACTGTTGTCCATGTCTCTAAGTCTCATCTTTATGTCCCACCTATGTGTGGAATCATATAGTTCTTAGTTTTTTCTGATTTACTTCTTTCGCTCAGTATAATGTTATCAAGGCCCATCCATGTTGTTGTAAAAGATCCTATGTCATCATTTCTTTTTTTTTCGGTTTTTTTTTTTTTTTTTTTTTTTTAATGTGCCTTGACCGCGGGCCTTCAGCAGACCAAGTAACCCCTTGCCTTGCTTGAGCCAGTGATGTTGAACTCAACTAGATGAGCCCTCGCTCAAGCTGGCGCCCTCGGGGTCTCAAACCTGGGTCTTCCGCATCCCAGTCCAACGCTCTATCCACTGCGCCACCGCCTGGTCAGGCGTTATGGCTGACTAGTATTCCATAGTATATTTATACCAAAGCTTTTTAATCCACTCGTCCTCTGATGGACACTTGGGCTGTTTCCAGATCTTTGCTATTGTGAACAATGCTGCCATAAACATGGGGGTGCATTTCTTCTTTTCAAACAGTGCTATGGTGTTCTTGGGGTATATTCCTAACAGTGGTATAGCTGGGTCAAAAGGCAGTTCGATTTTTCATTTCTTGAGGAATCTCCATACTGTTTTCCACAGTGGCTGCACCAGTCTGCATTCCCACCAGCAGTGCAGGAGGGTTCCCTTTTCTCCACATCCTCGCCAGCACTTATTCTGTGTTGTTTTATTGATGAGCACACCATTCTGACTGGTGTGAGGTGATATCTCATTGTGGTTTTAATTTGCATTTCTCTAATCATTAGTGATGTTGAACATTTTTTCATATGCCTATTGGCCATCTGTGTGTCCTCTTTGGAGAAGTGTCTATTCATTTCTTTTGACCATTTTTGGATTGGATTGTTTGTCTTCCTGGTATTAAGTTTTACAAATTCTTTATAAATCTTTGTTATTAACCCCTTATCAGACACAATGTCAAATATATTCTCCCATTGTGTAGTTTGTCTTTTTATTCTGTTCTTATTGTCTTTAGCTGTGCAGAAGCTTTTTAGTTTGATAAAGTCCCATTTGTTTAGCCTCTCTTTTATTTCACTTGGTGTGGAGACAAATCAGCAAATATATTGCTCCGACAGATGTCACAGAGCTTAATGCCTATGTTTTCTTCTAAGACGCTTATGGTTTCACGGCTTACATTTAAGTCTTTTATCCATTTTGAGTTTATTTTTGTGAGTGGTGTAAGTTGGTGGTCTAGTTTCATTTATTTGCAGGTAGCTGTCCAATATATCCAACACCATTTGTTGAAGAGGCTGTCTTTACTCCATTGTATTTCCTTACCTCCTTTGTCAAATATCAGTTGTCCATAGAGCTGTGGGTTTATTTCTGGGTTCTCTGTTCTGTTCCATTGATCTATGTGCCTGTTCTTATGCCAGTACCATGCTGTTTTGAGTACAATGGCCTTATAATTTTTGGAATATGTGATCTATATCTTTGAAGTAAGTCATTGGTATTTTAATCGGTATTGCATTAAATTTATAAATTGCTTTGGGTTATATAGACATTTTAATGATGTTTATTCTTTCTAACCATGAGCACAGTATATGCCTCCACTTATTCGTATCTTCCCTGATTTTTTTTTAATCAATGTTTTATAATTTTCCGAGTAAAAGTCTTTAATCTTCTTGGTTAGATTTATTCCTAGGTACTTTATTTTTTTGGCTGCAATGGTAAAGGGGATTGATTCCTTGATTTCTCTTTCTGACAGTTCATTATTAGTGTATAAAAATGCCTCTGATTTCTGACTATTGATTTTATATCCTGCCACCTTGCCAAATTCATTTATCAGGTTTAGTAGTTTTTTGACTGATACTTTAGGGTTTTCTATATACAATATCATATCATCTGCAAATAATGATAGTTTTACTTCTTCTTTTCCAATTTGGATGCCTTTTATTTCTTTTTCTTGTCTGATTGCTGTGGCTAGGGCTTCCAGGACTATGTTGAATAAGAGTGGTGAAAGGGGGCACCCCTGCCTTGTTCCTGATCTTTTTTTTTTTTTTTTTTTTTTGTATTTTTCTGAAGCTGGAAACAGGGAGAGACAGACTCCCGCATGCGCCCGACCGGGATCCACTCAGCACGCCCACCAGGGGCAACGCTCTGCCCACCAGGGGGCGATGCTCTGCCCCTCTGGGGTGTCGCTCTGCCACTACCAGAGCCACTCTAGCGCCTGGGGCAGAGGCCAAGGAGCCATCCCCAGCACCCGGGCCATCTTTGCTCCAATGGAGCCTTGGCTGCGGTAGGGGAAGAGAGAGACAGAGAGGAAGAGGGGGGGCCTGATCTGTGGTGGCGCAGTGGATAAAGCGTCAACCTGGAAATTCTGAGGGCGCCGGTTCGAAACCCTGGGCTTGCCTGGTCAAGGCACATATGGGAGTTGATGCTTCCAGATCCTCCCCCACTTCTCTCTCTCTCTCTCTCTCTCTGTCTCTCCTCTCTCTCTCTAAATGAATAAATAAAAAAAAAATTAAAAAAAAAAGAAAAAAAAAGAGAGAGGAAGAGGGGGGGTGGAGAAGCAAATGGGTGCTTCTCCTATGTGCCCTGACCGGGAATCGAACCTGGGTCCCCTGTACGCCAGGCTGAAGCTCTACCGCTGAGCCAACCGGCCAGGGCGCCTTGTTCCTGATCTTAAGGGGATTGCTTTTAATTTTTGCCCATTGAGTATGATGTTGGCTGTGGGTTTGTCATAGATGGCCTTTATCATGTTGAGGTATGTTCCCTGTATTCCCACTTTGCTGAGAGTTTTGATCACGAATAGGTGCTGGATTTTATCAAATGCTTTTTCTGCATCTATTGAAATTATCATGTGGTTTTTCTCCTTTCTTTTGTTTATGTGATGAATCACATTGATTGATGTGCAAATACTGTACCAGCCTTGCCTCCTAAGAATAAATCCCACTTGATCATGGTGTATGATTTTTTTCATATATTGCTGGATCCAGTTTGCTAATATTTTGTTGAGGATTTTTGCATCTAAGTTCATTAGGTATATTGGCCTATAATTTTTTTTCTTTGTCTTCTCTTTGCCTGGTTTTTGAATCAGAATTATGCTTGCCTCATAAAAGGAGCTTGGAAGTCTTCCTTCCTCTTGAATTTTTTGAAATAGCTTGAGAAGGACAGGAGTTAGTTCTTCTTTGAATATTTGGTAGAATTCACTTGTGAAGCTATCAGGCCCTGGACTTTTCTTTTTGGGGAGTTTTTTGATAGCTGTTTCAATCTCATTTGTTGTAATTGGTCTGTTTAGGTTTTCTGATTCTTCCAGATTGATTTTTGGAAGATTATATGATTCAAGGAATTTGTCCATTTCATCTAGGTTGTCTAGTTTTTTGGCGTACAGTTCTTCATAGTATTTTCTTACAATATTTTGTATTTCTGTTGTGTCAGTTGTTATTTCTCCACACTCGTTTCTAATTTTATTTATTTGAGTCTTCTCTCTTTTTTTCTTGGTGAGTCTGATTAAAGGTTCATCGATCTTATTTACCTTTTCAAAGAACCAGCTCCTGGTTTCATTGATCCTCTGTATTGTTTCTTTAGCCTCTATGTCATTTATTTCTGCTCTGATCTTTATTATTTCCTTCCTTCTACTAGCTCTGGGTTTTACTTGCTGTTCTTTTTCTAGTTCTTTTAGATGCAGGGTTAAGCTGTTTATTTGAGCTTTTTCTAGCTTTTTGAGGTATGCCTGTAATGCTATAAACTTCCCTCTCAGGACTGCTTTTGCTGTGTCCCATAAATTTTGAGTTGATGCATGCTCATTATCGTTTGTTTCTACGAATTTTTTAATTTCTTCTTTGATCTCCATGTTAACCCATTCGTTATTTAATAACATGCTATTTAGTTTCCAAGTGTTTGAATGTTTTTCAATTTTTCTATTGTGGTTGATTTCTAATTTAATGCCATTGTGATCAGAGAAAGTGCTTGATATGATTTCAATCTTCTTAAATTTGTTAAGACCACTTTTGTGCCCTAACATGTGGTCTATTCTAGAGAATGTACCATGAGCGCTTGAAAAGAATGTGTATTCTGCTGCTGTTTTAGGGTGAAAGGTTCTGAAGATATCTATTAAATTGAGTTGATCTAATATGTCCTTTAAGTCTGCTGTTTCTTTGTTAATTTTCTTTCTTGAGGATCTATCTAAAGATGTTAATGGGGTATTGAAATCCCCTACTATTATAGTATTGCTGTTGATCTTGCCCTTTAAGTCCACCAAAGTCTGCTTTATATATGATATTTAGGTGCTTCTATATTAGGTGCGTAGATATTTATAACGGTTATATCTTACTTTTGGATTGCTATGTTTATCATTATGTAGTGACCTTCTTTATCTCTAACTATGGTCTTTGTTTTAAAGTCCATTTTGTCTGATATAAGTATTGCTACCCCAGCTTTTTTTTCATTTGCATTTGCGTGAAATATTTTTTTCCATCCTTTTATCTTCAGTCTGTGTGCATCTTTTGATTTAAGGTGTGTCTCTTGTAGACAGCATATGTATGGGTACTGTTTTCTTATCCATGCAGCTACCCTATGTCTCTTGATCAGATCATTTAATCCATTAACATTTAAGGTTATTACTGATATGTAATTGTTTATTGCCTTTTTTTTCTTTAAAACTGTATTCCTCTTTTGCTATATTCTTTTTTTTCCTTTGGTCTGTTTACAACAGGTCCCTTAGCATTTCTTGCAGCCTTTGTTTGGTTGCAGTGAATTCCTTGAGTTTTTTTTTTTTTTGTCTGGAAAGCTTTTTATTTCTCCTTCAATTTTAAATGATAGCCTTGCTGGATAAAGTAGTCTTGGTTGTAGGCTCTTGTTCTGCATTACTTTGAATATTTCTTGCCATTCCCTTCTGGCCTCAAGTGTTTCTGTTGAGAAGTCAGAAGTCATCCTTATGGGGGCTCCTTTGTAGGTGATAGTCTTTTTTTCTCTAGCAGCGTTTAATATTTTCTCTTTATCACTTAGCTTTGGTATTTTAATTATGATGTGTCTTGGTGTTAGTTTCTTTGGGTTTCTCCTGAATGGAGTTCTCTGTGCTTCCTGAACATGTGAGATGTTTTCCTGCCTTAATTGGGGGAAGTTTTCCACTATGATATGTTTGAGCAAAGTCTCTATCCCTTGTTCTTTCTCTTCTTCTTCAGGAACCCCTATGATGCGGATGTTATTTCTCTTCATGTTGTCACAGAGCTCTCTTAGAGTTTCCTCAGACTTTTTGAGTCTCTTTTCTTTTTTCTGATCTTCTTCCGTGCCTTTATTTATCGTGTCCTCTAACTCATGGATTCGACTCTCTGCTTCATCCATCCTGCTTTTAATTCCTTCCATTGTATTCTTTATTTCAGATATTGTATTTGTTGTTTCTGACTGATTCTTTTTTATTATTTCAATGTCCTTTTTTATATTTGTTATCTCTTTATTTAGGTTTTCGTAATGGCCATCTATGGTTGTTCTTATATCTTTGAGCATCCTAACAATCGTTATTTTAAACTCTGCATCTGGTAATTTGGTTATATCTGATTCATTTAGGTCCTTTTCTGGGGATTTCTCTTGGTTATATCTGATTCATTTAGGTCCTTTTCTGGGGATTTCTCTTGGTTTATTTGTGTTGTATTTTTCTGCCTCTGCATTTTCTCTTCACTGTAGTGGCTGTGATCACGCGCTCGGTTGCACAAGCGCTGGTAGCCTTGGCCTTTGCCCCGCCCCCGTGTGTGACGTTATGCTCGGTCCTGAGGGCACTGGCGAGTACCTTTGCTCAGCTGCGGGTCTCTGCCTGTTTCCGGGCTTTCACCCTGCCCTTGCAGGAGGAGCCCACTCAAGGAACGGCTGCTACCCTTGGCTCTACCGCCGGGCAGGACTGTGTGCCCAAGCTCAGCTCAGTAGCGGAACTCCGCCTCTTCTGGGCTTTTGGCTCCAATCCTGTGGGAGGAGCTGGCTACCAAGTCAGACCACAAGCCTGGGTTGCACGGGCGGGGCAAGGCTCTGCCACTGCGCCCTTTCTCAGGGGCTGGTCTCCACCCTATCCGGGGTTCCCGCCCTTCTCCCACAGGCTGGATTACAGGCTGCCGGCAGCTGAGCTTGACTGCTTTTGCACGCCCCCTTCTCTCCAGCCGGGCAAGATTGAGCTCACACCTGAGCCCAGTGGTGGCCAACTGGCTTCCGCCCCTGCCAGCGGAACCGCGCTTTTGTCTCCCGCTGCCGCCCGCCCTGTGGCGAGCCTTCAGCCGAGTGGGTGGGGGCGTTGCAGCTCGAACCCTAAGACTCACTACTGTAGACCCAAAAGCTCCCTCCTTCTATGTGACTCTGCTCTGAGTGCCGCGGGGGAGCTTGTTTGGTTGCTCTCCTGCTTCCCTTTGCTGGTGTTGCTGTTTCTGGGGGAAATATTCACTTCAGCTTTGGGGAGTGACTCGTCCCAGGGGTTAGGGTGGCTATCTCCCAAAATGTTTCTCCCTGTGCCTCCTAGATTACACTCTCTTCCTGTTACTCTGGTCCTCTCCTCTCTCCCCATCCCCAGGAGCCCCGGGTGAGTGGTTGTGAGAGAGATGTTCTGCGCGGACCCTTTAAGAAGGATCCTGGGTCTGAGAAATCAGACTCTTTCTCACAAACAGTATCCTGACTTGTTTCCAGCTAAATACTGTCCTTACGCCTCTTCTGGGCTCTGGGGCTGCAGGCTGGGGCTTTGTTCCTGGGGCTCAGGACACTTCCCCTCTCTGCTAAACTCACTTCCCGCCACGCGAGTCTCTCTCGGCTGCCGTTAGCTCCGGGGAGCTGGGCAGCCCTCTCCGCATTTCCACTTTTCCTACAGTCTCGGTGTGGCTTCTTCAGTGTTCCTTGGTTGAAGAGTCCTCTTAGTTTAGTCCAAAGTTGGTTTTTCCAGCTGATAGTTCTTAAAATTAGTTTGTAATCCACTCTGGTCCTGGGTGGTAGATGTTAGTACGTCCACCTACTCCAGCGCCACTTGCTTCTCCTCCAAACTGATTTTTAAAGAACAAAGTTGGAGGACTTAAACTTGCCAATTTTGAAATTTACTACAAAGCTATAGTAATCAAGGTATTGTGGAATTGGCAATAAGAAACAAAATCTAGAGTCCAGAAATAAACTCTTCTATTTATGGCCATTGGTTTTCTGCAAAGTTGCCAAAACAACTCAGTGGGGGAAAAGATAGTCTTTTCAAAAGATATTTCTGAACAATATAACTGCACAAACAACAGAAAAAGATTCACAAATAACAGAGAACAGACTAATGGTTGCCAGAAGGGAGGTATGGGGGGGGCTGGGTAGAAATGGTGAAGGGATTGAGAAATAATAGCCAGGGGATGTTAAGTACAGTATAGGGAACATAGTTAATAATACTGTAATAATGATATATGATGCCAGGTGGGTACTGGAAATATCAGGTAGAAGACTGTCTAGCCACTATGCTGTACACCTGAAACCAATATAAAATAATATTGAATGTACACTGTAATTGAAAAAAAATAATATACAACATACAAAATCTGTGGGACATATCAAGTATAGTGCTTAAATGGGAATTCTAAGAAAAAATAGTTCTGAGACAACTGAGTATCAGTATGTAAAAAAAAACTTAAAATTTATATCACATAACCTTAAAATGGATCATTAAAAAAAGGATCATGGCCTGACCAGGCAGTGTTGCAGTGGATAGAGCATTAGAATGGGATGCAGATGACCCAGGTTCAAAACCCCAAGGTTGCCGGCAGTGAAGGCTCATCTGGCTTGAGCATGGGCTCACTGGCTTGAGTGCAGGGACCACAGACATGACCCCATGGTTGCTGGCTTGAGCCCAGAGGTCGCTGGCTTGAAACCCAAGGTCCCTGGCTTGAGTCCAAGGTCACTGGCTTGAGCAAGGTGTTACTTGCTTTGCTGTAGTCTCCCAGTCAAGGGACATATGAGAAAGCAATCAATGAACAACCAAGGTGCCACAACGAAGAATGGATGCTTCTCATTTCTCTCGCTTCCTGTCTGTCCCTCTGTCCCCATCTCTGTCTCTCTGTCACGAAAAAAAAAAAAAAAAAAAAAAAAGAAAGAATCATAGCCCTGAAGGTTGGCTCAGTGAAAAGAGTGTCGGTCACAGATATCTGGGTTTGATTCCTGGTAAGGGCACACAGAAGAAGTGACCATCTGCTTATCTCACCCTCCCTCTCCCTGCACCTCCTGCAGCCACTGGCTCAACTGGTTTGAGCATCAGCCCAAGTGCTAAGGATAGCTCAATTGGTCTAAGCGTCAGCCTACGGCACTGAGGAAAGCTCGGTCGATTTGAGCATCAGCCCCAGGCAGGGGTTGCAAGGTGGATCCTGGTCAGGGCGTATGCAGGAGTCTGTCTCTCTATCTCCCCTCCTCTCACTTAGAAAAAGGCAGGGGGAAATCACATACCTAGATGTAAGAGTTAACAATAACAAATGTTGGCAAGGATGAGGAGAAACTGCAACCTATATACATTGCTGGCGGAAAAAGCAAGATGGCATAGCCATTTTGGAAAACAGTTTAGCAGTTTCTTAGAAAGTTAAACATAAACTTATTATATAATCCAGAAATCCTAGTTTAGCTATATACCCAAGAGAAATGGAAACATATATCCACAAAAAGCGTTGCCTGTGAAAGTTTATAGCAGCATTATTCACAATAGACAAAAACTGGAAGCAATTCAAAATGTTCATCACCTGGTGAACAGATAAACAAAATGTAGTATACTCACATGATGGAGTATTAATTCAGGAACAAAAAAGAACAATCTATTATTATACACCACAACAGAAGTAAACCTCAAAAATTTAATACTAAGCAAAAGAAGCCAGATGCAAAAAGACTACATATTGCACAACAACGTTTATAAAGAATGTCTAGAAAAGGCAAATGTATAAAGACAGAAACTGATTATTGACTGCCTGGAGCGGAGGATGCAAGTGGGTACTGAATGCATATAGGCAGAAAGGAGTTGCCATGGGTGATGGACTGTGGTGATAAGGACTCTATAAATGTACTAAAAATCATTGAATTGTACACTTAAAAATGAATGAATCTTTCAATAAAACTGTTTTTTAAAAAGTATTTTTATTAGCCCTGGCCAATTGGCTCAGTGGTAGAGCATCAGCCCGGCGTGTGGAAGTCCCAGGTTTGATTCCCAGCCAGAGCACACAGGAGAAGTGCCCATCTACTTCTCCACTCTTCTCCCTCTCCTTCCTCTCTGTCTCTCTCTTCCCCTCTCACAGCCAAGGCTCCATTGGAGCAAAGTTGGCTCAGGTGCCGAGGATGGCTCCATGGCCTCCTCCTCAGGTGCTAGAATGGCTCCCGCCACAATGGAGCAATGGCCCAGATAGGCAGAGCATTGCCCCCTGGTGGGCATGTTGGGTGGATCCTGGTCGGGCACATGCGGGGAGTTTGTCTCTCTGCCTCCCCTCTTCTCACTTCAGAAAAATACAAAAAAAAAAAAAAAAAAGCACTTTTTAGTCTAGCAAATACCAAGGAGTTGTGCAATTCTTTGGAGTTATTAGTTATTGTGAACTTGCCTGCAGTCACGAATAAACTGACACTTGTACCTCCTCCCCAAAACCCAGCAGAATTTGCTACCATTCTCTCCCAGACCTTCTCGTTTACCTGAAGTTCATAGTGAATGAAAAAACTACCCTAGCCAGGATTCTAGGAGTCATTCTAGCTCTTCACAACAGTCATTAAAAACAGAAATTCTTTTTATTCTACCTACTTAGTTTCTTGAATCTGTGTCTTTCTCTCTATTCTAACATTGCCTTAATTCAAATCTTTTTAATAGTTTCCCAACTAATCTCTCTTACTCTAGACATGTTCTTTCTTCTATATGATCCCAGAAAACTTATCCTAAATTGCAAATGTAATACTGCCATGCTAATTAAAACCCTTTGGGCTCTCTCATTCCTCCCTTGTCTCTACGGACAACAGTAACTGGTAAATTCTTTTGACCACACACCCCTGCCACGAGCAAAACCTTTTAACATGCACCCTAAATGTGTATATGTATATACCTTATATATACATGAATTCCTATACTAGTTTCTTACATAATATATACAAAAACTGAAATTTAAAAAGGATGACATTAAAAAAAACAAACACAAGTTCCAGTTTTCCTCTGTACTCCTACTGTCTTGCATACTCATATCCCTGATTGGAGACTACTGGCCCAAGGGAAAAAGTCTAAACTCCTCTGCATGACATAGAAGGCTGAGTATCATGTGTTCCCCACCTACATCTTAACTTCATCCCTCACTACTTCACCCCACACACCATATGCTTTAGCCTTAACAAATTATTTGTAGATCCCTCATTGAACAAGAAGTTAAAATTGAACTTGTACTCTTGAAATAAAATATCTCTGCACCTTTGCAATTGTTCTTTCCTTTTTCTGGAGTGTCCTTATCACCCTTTCCAGCCTGGTGAGCAGATTCAGCTCAAGTGCCATTGCCTTTCTCTTAAAAGTCGACTCTTCCTGCCTTTGTGTGCTTATTTCTATTATAATATCTTTACATTGTATTAAAATCATACATTTGCCTTACTCTCCTTATATAAGCTTTGCCATAGTGCTTTAGATCCCTGAAGACAGAGGACAGTAATACTAGTCCACCTGAGTCTACACCACTTAAATACTGCCTCACATGTTAAGCTAACTCATACTAAGGGCTGCCAAGCCAGCAGTATGTATAATCCATATCGAAGAGTGATCCTCACAAGTGAGACCCCTAATAGTCTCAGAATGCTCTGATTCAGATGACTTCTTCAATTTTATGATGTCTGTGTTTACTTAAGTTTAGTCATCATCCTCACTGGGAACTGCTCCATCTCTAAGATCACAAACTGAAGTTCCTTTTTTTGACCACCAGACCCACCTCAACTACTGAAGTGTCACATTTCTGGTATGCACCATCCCCAGTCCCTCATATCTTGTTTATTTTACTGGTCTGGTCAGGTCTCTCTTTTCCAGTCTCAAGTCCGTGGTCAGTCATTTAATCCTGCTCTCATCAGCATCCAAGCTGGCCGTGCTCTGCTAACCCATCATCTATGCTCTTCCCATTCCCAATTTTGTGTTAACCAAAGAATATTTGTTGTGGGTTTTATTTCTACCTTTGAGCCAAGATCTGCAAATTCAGATGATCTTTCCTTACATGGATTCTCAAAAAATTATTTCCTCCCTGTGTCAACATTTCCCCATATTATCATCCATCCTTTCTCTCTCTGAGGCCTCAAGGCAAGAGATGTCCCTGTGTGTCATTGCTTTTTGTCCTCTCTGCAATCTTAATTAACTCCTTAACATTCTTATTTTACCTTTCCCTCATCCCGACCCTAATTCTGTCTCATTACCCTTTCATTTCTTTCTTTTCACTCATAAAAGACTAGTTCATGTTACCTTTATTTTCTAACTTCTCATATACTTCTGATATTCAATCTGGGTTTTCCCTTTACAAATAGCTCTTTCCAGTCATCAATTACCTATTCATTGCCAAATCCAATGTTGGCGCCCCACTCTCCTCTACTTCTTTGTATCATTTATATTATTAGTAACCACTTCTCCTTTAACCATTTTCCTCTCTGGCCTTCCCTGTCACTAACCTGCCTTGCTCTTTTTCCTGTTTCTCTGACTGCTCTGGCCCTGTCTCCTTCACTGGCACTGCTTTCCAGAGCTGGACCTTCAGTGTGATCACAACATACCAGGTTGGCCTTGGCTGCCCTTTCCTGCACTCTCCCATGATGGCCCACTCACGGTGACAGTAGTAACTCATAAATCCTAGCATGTTTTCTCACTGGCAAGCCACATTTTTATATTAAGGAGGAGATTACAATGGACATTCTCTTATATGAGACCATGGATCCCATGTTGCTCATTTAATTTTTAAAAAAGCAGTTAATATAGAAGTAAATTAAAATCACTATAATTTAAAATATAACCACACTTTTTAGTCATGAACACTTTGAGTAGGTCCACTGACTTGGAAATTCTTGCATAAGCCGCTCAAACTGCAGCGGATAAAATTTCCAGTCTATTTTTCAAAGAAGAGCAGGAATTTAAGATGTGAAACAATCTGTGCGCTAACTCAGGATTTTTAAATTTCTCTAATTCTTAATTTTACCTATTACATCAATTTTTAATGCTACTTACTTTTATTAAGCCTTCCAAAGCAGTCAACTTCGTTTTATTAGTTCACCTTAACACTGAGGTTACACCATTTTATCTGATCCTTCATTAAACTACTTATCACAATAATAAGTATAAATGAGTTGGGGAGCAAACACAACTAACTCTGCGTAAGCCTTCAATGCAACTGGTGGGAACAAAATATTTAGATGTACAGATGAGTAGCCTATCAGTCACAAGCATTTAGCATGCTATGGCTGTCAGAATTATAGAGAAAATGGAGAATGATGATTAATTTTGGTAGGGCATTTAAGTAAACATTAAAAAGCAAGTCTGCATATTAAAACCAAAGTCAGGAATCTTACGGAGGTAAGAAAAATATCCAATCTGAGATCACCTTACCTCTACCTCTTTTTAGTGGCACAGTATTTCTAGATATATTTAAAATCTTAACAGTGATTTTAAAATTTATACATGCACAATCTATTTTACAAATGTAAGTTGAAAAATGACAGAAAATCCATAAATCTGTTATAAAATCCATAAATCCAATGTCTGTTACATGTCTATTCATGGCCAATTTCCCATGTCTTTAAGGAGTGTGAAGAACTTACAGGCATACTTCAGAGATACTGCAGGCTCAGATGCAGACCACTGCGATCAAGTGAATACTGTATAGCAATAAAGCAAGTAACACAAATTTTTTGGTTTCCCAGTGCTTATAAAGTTGTGTTCAAGATAGTATAGTCTATTAAGTATGCAATAGCATTATGTCTAAGAAAGAAATGTATACATCTTATTTAAAAAACATTTTATTGCCTGATCAGGCGGTGGCGCAGTAGATAGAGTGTCAGACTGGGAAACAGAGGACCCAGGTTCGAGACCCTGCGGTCGCCAGCTTGAGTGCAGGCTCATCTGGTTTGAGCCAAAGCTCACCAGCTTAGATCCAAGGTCACTGGCTCGAGCAAGGGGTTACTCAGTCTGCTGAAGGCCCTCAGTCAAGGCACATATGAGAAAGCAATCAATGAACAACTAAGGTGTCACAACGAAAAACTGATGATTGATGCTTCTCATCTCTCCGTTTCTGTCTGTCTGTCCCTATCTTCCCTCTCTCTGACTCTCTATGTCCCTGTAAAAAAAATAAACAAACCCACAAATAAAACATTTTATTTCTAAAAAAATAACCATCATTCAAGCCTTCATCAAGTTGCAATCATTTTGTTGACGGAGGGTCTCACTTCAATATTGATCACTGCTGACTGATCACAAATCATAACAAATATAATAATAATGACAAAGCCTGAAATATTGTGAGAATTACTAAAACATGACAGAGAGACATGAAGGAGGCAAAGTTGAAAAATGGTATCAACAGACTTGTTCAACATGGGGTTGCCACAGCCTTCACTATGTAGGAAATGCAGTGTCTCTCAGTGCGATGCCATGGAGCGCAGTGAACCAGGGGTGCCTGCGGTTATGCTACAAGCATTTACAATAATGGAATTCTTTCCCTACTGAAAATAAACAATCAAAGCTTTTAAGGTCCTATCCTCCTTTTTCTATTGTCTATTATTCAAGTGACTCACCACTAAAAATTATAAAGGAATGCAATATTTGAGGAACACAGAAAACCTTTCTGCTGCAGGTATTAGCCAATCAACCGAACACCAGCTGGTTTCAGTAATTCTGCTACATGTGGAACAAGCGAAAGGTGAACTTAACTCATTCTCTTTCAGTGGTAAGTACAAAGGAGAATCCAGACCACCGTGGATGATACTGACCTTATTAACAGTGAGGGTTACTAATTGTGTTTTTGTACCTAAAAGTTAGTTTTTTACCAACCTAAAAGAAGCTTCCAAATACAACTATAAATTGAATAAAACAATTGGAGGAAGCAATACCTTTTTGTTTTCCTGCAACTTACTATAAAGGAAAAACAAAGGCAAAGGCAATGATGTTTAAAAATAAATTATCACAATTTGTTTGAATGAATTTTTACTTTTTTTCTCAATAATATCTTGGAAGAGCAGTTATATTTCTTCTTTTATTATATGCTATTTATGTTTTTACAATATTAGCAAAATACTCAAGAGAAAAGAATTTTTAATCAATATTGATACTAAAAAACTTGATATGATACAATGATCAATTTATGATTTGTTCAACTTGAGAACTTTAATTGGCCTGTATATACTGTTAAATGTGCATAATTAGGGATGTATGTATAAACAAGGTATATCAGCATAAACTGAATTATTCTGTTGGAAAATATGTAACACTACCTAACCTTTTGTAAACTCCTGGTCTTTTTTTCCTGAATACTGTCATACTTTAAAAAAAAAAAAAAAGAATGCCTCAGTACTAAGATGAAAGTTGACACTTTTGCATAATCAGTACCCCTGCTTGTCTTTTAATATTAACTTGATTTTTTTTCTTCATCTAATGTTATATAAGATGCTAGTTGACTAAAAGAAAGAATAAGAAGAAAAAGACCATTTTATGAGGATTTCAAATCTTATTTCAACCACTGATAAAAAATAATGTACATGAGTCATATCACAAATTGATTAAGAACAATGATAGCCATAATAATATATTACATCACATGATCTTTTAACATTCCTTCAACAAACTGGCCATGAACTGAATCATGTATTGTAAATGTAGTCAGTTAAATAAAAATCTAGCCAAGCAAGTCTGTTCGAGTACAGTCATAGCAGAAATAAGTCTTCATACCTTTTATCTTGAGGGCTTGCCACTTCTTCTCAAATAGCCAAGCAAAGCACACATAAACAATTCAACTATAAATGAAACACTGGAAAATCTTTAATCATCAGTAAGTCTCAAGGTCAATACTAGTTTATAAGTGAAATATAATTAAAATGAGTCTCTCTGGGAAAAGTGATTTCACTACTTAACTGCTAATGAGTAACTGAAAAACAATGAATTGGAAGGGCTTTGAGCTGCTCGGAAAGTGTATGGTTTTCCCTGTTTTTCACCAGTATTTCTCCACAACTAATAAGGGTCAACCTGACCAAGAATTCTTCAGTGCTCTACCTTCAGAAGTTCCCTAGAATTAAAAAGCAATTCATATTCTGAGATATGAAAAGTTCATCAGAGCTTTTAATAATACAGATGTAAAAAACAGCCTGAAAAATGTAAGAGACTTAGCCTAAGTTTCAGACGGTGGCAGCACTGTCTTGAACACCTCTTAGCAAGTTCAAGTCCTGTGGGGTCAGCGGCAGGGGCACAGCTCTATCTTTATCACCATACCCCACCCCTGTGGTCCAGAGCCTGCACAACAGAAACCAGAACCTTCTTAGATTACAATTTTCAACAACCTCAAAGCTAGCACTGTGCCATCCTAACATATTACTTACAATGGTCATTAGCAGAAACTTTCATTTGGTACATGTGTTAGAGCTAAAAGAGAATATCAAAACCACCTGTGCTTAAACAAAACTGACAGAGCAGTATTAAGCAAACTTTTTTTTTGATGTAAACCAATTTAAAAAAAGAAAGGAATGAGTTCTTTCATCACCATTAAGAAAGAACATCTGACATCAATTAACTCTCATCTACTTTAAAGTGAAGAATTAAACACAAAATTACCTTTGAAGGTTTCAAGTTCTTTCCTGTAGAAAAAAAAAGGAAAATGTAAATTTAAAATCTACTCCCAATGGATTATAATAAAAATGTATGTAGTTTACATGCCTAGAGTGATATCTCTGGATGCTCATATATCCATGCTTTACTCTAACTACAATACAAATAGCCTAAAGCTACTATTTTTAATTTTTCTATTACCCTATTAATGGCTAAAAAAGTTCTACCAAAATTTAAACTATTAAAATAATGAAACACTCATGAGAAAACAAAGAGCATTTTAATGTCAACTATGAACCATCTTGTATGTATAATAATCAGTATAATCAGTTTATAAAAGCACTTAAATTTTCTCTCCACTAACAATTTTAAATAATAGTTTTAAAATCTTCAATTAAAAATTATCCAGAATAAAAAAAAATTATACAGAATAGAGCCAGTTATTTCTCCTTTTAAATAAATGGGGAAGAAGCACATATCGAAAAACTGAGGTCCGCATCTCATCCTGATTCAAAGGGCTGTGCCCCCAGGAAGTCCTGTGGTTGGCAATTTTGTCAGTCAATTAAGGAGTCTGAAATGCAAGGTTTCCCAGGAAAATGTAAAACAAGAAAGAACAGATGAGCAAACAGAAAACAGTATTTCTGACAAAGTTGAAGCAAATCATTTTCAGGTTTTCCTTCATATTGTTTTAATTATATTTTTCTTATTAGTACTAATAAAAAGTAATTTTGAAGACGTGAATTTACTTAGTAAAGGCTTATTATCTCAGCAATATATAAGACATTTACCTTTTATTTGCACTCTAGGTTTCACTAAAAATCTAGAGGTATTTGAATTCTCAGATCAGAATTCCATCCACACTTGTTAATTACAATACCCGCATGTTCCCAAATATGTAGTTGACTACAATTAACAGCTGGCAGGGAGCACTGGCAAGCTGCCTACTGAAAGGACAAATGGGTAACATTCTTATAACAGCCAAGTGGAGGTCCTTAAATCAAATGTCATCTCACTCCTTTTTTTCTAAAAACACTGAGTCTTCACAATAATGCTCCAGTATCATAGTTCATTAACTAAGAAAAAGATATTATTTTCAATCCCATCTTTCCAAAAACACATGCAATTGTTTTCCTTTAGCTAACAGTCCAACTTAATTCTTAAAAGATTAGGTACAAATGAAACATGCCTAAAACCTACTTTATATTCCAATAATGGGATTAAAGCTGAAATACCTAACAGCAAGGCAACATGTCCATAAGAGAACATCTTGAAAACACACCTTCAGTTCACTTCTCAGTAGCAATTCCCTAAAGATCACTGATGGGTGGCAAAGATGACAGACCCTCAGGTTGACATTCTAATGAGTTATTCTTATTTCTATGACTACAATCTTTAGAGAGTTCCTGCTTTCCTTCCCTTAGAATACATAGCAGTGAGCAAAATTTCTAAAAGGTACTTCCTTGTTGGACAAATGAGTTTGTAAAATTTGTATTTTTTGAGTTTGCTCACTTCTATTGTTAAAAAATGGCACTGGGCAGCCGTGTGTGTGTGTGTGTGTGTGTGTGGGGGGGGGAGCAGTTGATTGCAAATTGTCAATTGCATTCCTGCTTGGGAGGGGCCATTGTTCTGCTAATGTTTGCTGGAGGAGGGGGCTTTGTGGACCCAGGCAGTTTTGTAGGGAGAGCAGAGAGAATGCAGAGTGCTAGAGAAGAAGCCATGTTTGGCAGAGAGAGAGGTGTACAGATGCGGAACCAGAACTGAGGGGTTTTGTGAGCTCCACTGAGACTGGTGGGGCCTTTGATTCTAGGAGGAACCAGAGAAGATTCTCCTGGTTGTGGAACTGGAGAATGAGTCAGGACTTGGGAGCCCTGAATGAAAAGGAAGTGTCTTCCCTTCCTGTTTGCTCATCGGCCGGTGCGAGACTTTAATCAAGGCATGGCCCACCATTTTTTGGCTCTACTGTTTCTTTACCATCTGCCCAAATCCACTGTGAACCTTCATGGTCACGACAGCAGTGGCCACTGCCCATACACTCCCACTTTAAAAAGCTAAAACTCAGAGTAATAATTTCACACACGCTATTCTTCCCCCATCCCAAAACAAACAACCATAAAACAAGAACCCAGTGTACTGCATTAATGAATAGTTGCCTGGCTAGGGAAAGCTGCCTTTCATTTAAAGCTATCATGCCTCCCTTCACCTGGCTGCCTGACTCCACAGGAAGCTATGAGAAGAGAAGAGGCCTGGCAGAGGCTCTTTCTCATGACCCACAACTGTTTGTAAAATTTACAAGAAATTTCCCTTCAGACAGTAAATCATATCTGTACCCAATTCCTAAAAATGAAAATTGGTTGAAGTGGTATAGATAACTATGGTT
Source organism: Saccopteryx leptura (assembly GCF_036850995.1). NCBI lineage: Eukaryota > Metazoa > Chordata > Mammalia > Chiroptera > Emballonuridae > Saccopteryx > Saccopteryx leptura. Next base: position 192,868,112 of record NC_089505.1, read on the forward strand.
TAAAGTAAAAATCAGTATTATGAAATCTTTACAGAACTGAAAACATAAAGCCTTGAAATTTCCCCCATGTGTTGGAGGCAGAGCATTTGGAAATACAGAATTAGCAAGAGAAGGGGAGGGAAGGCATGCCAAGCAGAGGTGAAGTGAAGGTATGGAAGCCAAACAATGCCGGTTATATTATATTTATAAAAGCAGCAAATACTTCAGAACAGCAGGTTGAATGAAGAAAAGAAATAAGGTTAAAAAAAAAAAGGTAGGGAGTTCTGACTGCCAGGCTAAAAGGATCTGGTTTTATTTTTAGCAGGAGAATAACATGAGCAAGACTGTGTTTTAGAAAGGACAGTCTAGCTGTGATGAATAGATGGATTGACAAGGGAGAGAATAAAGCAGGAAGTACTCTGGAAACCATTAGAGGAGTATGAAGAAGAGCTAATTAGTCCCTTACATCCGAATCCCTCAGGCAGCACATGACCAAGCTGTCAATTCCCTGAGAAAGTGTCCTCTGGTGTTTCTTCCACTTCCTTGGTTTCTTCCATTAGCTTCTCCACCTCTTCCAGACCACTAAATGCTGGAGCCCCGAAGTTTGGTTCTGGGTTCTCTTCTCTCCTTCAGTTACATTTTCTCACAAGGCAATTTCATCCTGCTAGGTAGCCTTAAATACCGTCTATAAACTACTGACTTACCCTGATTTATGTTTTTGTTTTGAACTCTTCTTTGAGCTCCAGATTCATATGCAACTGCCTTTTGATAGCTCTACTCAAAAGTGGAGTAGGCTTCTCAAACAACATCTGCAAAACAGAGCCTCTTCTTATTCCAATCCCCTCACCTCAATTAATAGCATTACCAAGTTCCTCAAGTTTTGGTTTACCCACCCCTCTCTTTCTCCACATCCAAATCCATCAATAAATTCTGTCAACTCTATCTCAAAACATATCTTAGATTCATCCAATTCTCTCCATCATCACTGCTATCAACCTTGTATAAATATCCATTTTCTTATACCAAATGTAATCTTTGAGTTAAATCACCCATCAACAAAAATGTACTGAGGCCCTGGCCGGTTGGCTCAGCGGTAGAGCATCGGCCTGGCGTGCGGGGGACCTGGGTTCGATTCTCGGCCAGGGCACATAGGAGAAGCGCCCATTTGCTTCTCCACCCCGCCCCCCTTCCTCTCTGTCTCTCTTTTCCCCTCCCGCAGCCAAGGCTCCATTGGAGCAAAGATGGCCCGGGCGCTGGGGATGGCTCCTTGGCCTCTGCCCCAGGCTCTAGAGTGGGTCTGGTCGCGGCAGAGCAACGCCCCGGAGGGGCAGAGCATCGCCCCTTGGTGGGCAGAGCTTCGCCCCTGGTGGGTGTGCCAGGTGGATCCCAGTCGGGCGCATGCGGGAATCTGTCTGACTGTCTCTCCCGTTTCCAGCTTCAGAAAAATACAAAAAACAAAAACAAAAACAAAAAAAAAGTACTGAGCCTTAGACACTAGGAATAATGTGAAGAATGGCAAAAGAATAATACTAGGTTTGGGATATACACGTTTTACCACTTCTAGTAACTTCAATGAGAAAGGAATAAAGCAGCAATCTGAAACTGATGTCATAGAGTAAATCTCTGGAAATGACAGGTTGAAGATCTTCCAGAACTAAAGAGAAAGGAGCAACTCATACACTTTGGTTTGAGAAGAAAGGCTTCTTGAAAGAGTAAGGATGCACTGAGTTTTTAAAGTAAAGTAACACTGATGATGATGAAGGTGATAGGTAACATTTATCGAGAACATAGCAGATATTTTATTCTTAACCATTCTGTTATACTCTTAAAGTTAACCAATGAAAAAGCACAGGTAAGTCAGCGTTTTAAGTTCAGGTTACTCTCCAAATTTTATTAGAAATAGTAATGACAATAATCAGCGCGAAATAGTCTTCAAGTCTATCTTTTCCATGAAGACATCCTTGGACACCCACTTGGCAATCTCTCCTCCTCCAAACCATATAACACTTCTATCAGTGTTGCAGCACCTCACATGTGGCCTTATAATGCAGTTATTTCTGTGCAGGTGTCATCTCTACAATGACACTGCAGAGCTCCTGCTGTGCACAGATCCTCCCTGCTCATACACGTGCACAGAGCCACAGAGTCAGAGCCCACAGACACTCAGCAAATCATGAACCACAAGCAGAATGACTTAGAACACCTGCTTTTTCAAAGAAGCCCTTGCTATAAATATGGAGAATTTTATTCTTCTAAAAAAAAAAAAACAGAAACAAAACTTTTGTCACATAGTATCTTATTTGATAATTTGTTTGCCACTTGCATTTTTAAAAATAGAGTCTCTTATTTTTATAGTTTGATAGTATTTTCAGATCAAATAAGTAGAAAGAATTGAAATGCCTGCTTTTAGATTTTACCATATTTTAAATTTTACGTAATTCAGCAAATGCCTTTATAAAATTTAGCATAGCAAATCCCAAAACTAACGTATTCAACAAACAGCACCAGACTCAAAGTCTAATAGTATTTCTAAAGGGTGAAACTGCTATTTAATCATTTTCTCTACAGGGGCTGAATTATGAGGGCAGAATAAAAACAAAAAAGCATCATATTAATAAATAAATCTATGGAGTATTGCAAGAAGTATATTAAATCTGTCTATGTACAGAAATCAACTAAATCAGACATACAGATGCAAACATAACAGACTGGATAAATATCTCCAGGAACACAATCATCTCACAGATAGAAGCACACGTTCTCTACATACTAAACTATTTCCCTAGGTACAGTGGTCAGCAAACTGAGACTCGGGAGCCACATGTGGCTCTTTGGCCCCTTGGGTGCGGGCGCAAAGGCCAGCTTAGGAGTACCCCAATTAAGTTAATAACAATGTACCTACCTATATAGTTTAAGTTTAAAAAATCTGGCTCTCAAAGAAATTCAATCGTTGTACTGTTGATATTTGGCTCTGTTGACTAATGAGTTTGCCGACCACTGCAAACAAATCCACAGTAAAAAGCTAACACAATGACCCCATAGGGCAAAATAACACATTCAAAATGCCAATTGCAAAATCAACTCTTAACATTTTTCTTAACACTTAAAAAAGTTTAGGGAAAATTCTTTTAAAGTGTGATCAGCCATACTTTTTGTATAGAACACACTGGCAGAGCATCCCTTCGTTGTGGTTGAGGCGACAGACTCATGACTCCATGACTACTTGTTCATAGGAAAGATCTTACTAGACATCTTTCAAAAGGTCCACCTACCCTTTATTATTACCAAGGCTGGTGGTTTATAGATAACTGAGTAGAAGATGGGTTGGAGGTTGGCAATAGAGTTGGCCTTTGGCTCCAAGTAAATTTTCTCAAAACTGTTTGCATCTTAAAAGCCTCTCTTGTTATTTCTTATACAACTTATGCCCAGGGGATGTTTACAGAACAAGAAATTTTTAACACACTAGCAGTAAAACAAGCTTCTTGAAAAGCAGCTAGTTCGTCGTAAAAACTGTACTAAATCCTTATTTATCATGCTATTTATATAATATAGTTATCTACTTTGGGCAAGCACAGCCTAGAAAGTATTAAGATGATAGGATCCTGGAATCTTGGCAGTTAATGCTGAAAAGAATCTGAGTGATATGGTAACAAAGAAGATTGTAATTTTAAAAATAGACCCTGCCCAGGCCATATAGCTCAGTTGGTTAACACTGTTCCAAAGTGCAGAGGTTGCTGGTTCAGTCCCCAGTCAGGGCACATACAGTGGCAGATTGATGTTCCTGTCTCTCCCTCACTCTCTCCCTTCCTCACTCACTAAAATCAATAAATAAAAATTTTAAAAAACTGATCCCAAAAGAGATAGTGAAGGTCTAGAAATGGGCTTGTTGGTGGCAGCACTAAGTTATGTACTGAGGATCAAATTCCCCCAAACTTGAAATAAAATTACTTTCCTAGACCTGTTTTCCATGAAAATCTAGATTTGAAGAAGGGCAAGTGGTTGAGACAAGTAGGATAAAGAAGGATGAGACAGGGGTATGGAGTATTTATTTATTAGTGTTCTTACTATATCCCACGCGTTGTACAAAGCTCCTTACACACATTATCCCTTATAACCCACAATACTGTATTGTAGGAACCATCACCCTCATTTAATAAATGAGGAAAATGAGGCTTGACCATGAAAGGACACACAGCTGATGAGTGCTAGGACTGGAATAAAAGCCATACCTCCCCCTGACTCCAAAGGTGTGCAACCTTTACCATCCAGAATGCAGTGCAAGGGCCTAATGCAGCCTATCTGAATGCAAGTGTGACCTACTTGAGATATTTTAGCCCCATCAGGACGTTACCTACATAGAACAGCAAGTCTCTTGAATACTAGAGTCAGGTATATGAATTCAGAGCTATCTCAAAATTTCTGTACAATATCTCAATCCACCCAGCTCTGTGAAAGTACATCTTTTTAACAAAACTATTGAAAAGTTGAAAGCCATCATCACTGATAGATACCCCAACATGTCCTGGAAGATATCTTGTGATTTTCAAAAAGAGGTCTGTTAAACTCCTTTAGTTTCACTGATGTACTAAAAAATGCCCATGGCAACTAATTGGTTATATTTTTTTACTCAAAATTATTAAAAGAATTCTAATACCTTGTGTTGCTAATTTTAATTCAAATTTTTAATTGGCTAGCCATCTTCTTAAGAACAAAACAAAACAAAGAAAAACAAAGCACCACTCTATCACTCATTATCACTAAGGCAGTGGGTTTGGGGTTCTCGCATCTACAGCCACGCCACCCCACCTGAAACTGTCCTCACAGATGTGGCAAGCTTTCGGTAGATAAGGTGGGTGGCAGGTTAAAGAAAAAAAATCACACATCTCAGATCCAAAAGTATTCCTGATCCAGCAGCATCACTACTGAAAAACCTTGCTTGCACGTTTTCACACTTAGCAGTCACAAGAGCAGCAATGGTCAATGCACCGAGAGAAGCAGGATACTTTCATACTTCATAGCATCCAAATCCAGAGTATGGATGGCTTTGTAAGGAGACAATATAATATAAAGCGTATGAACAAACTTTTAAGTCAAAAAAACATTAGTCTGGTGTGGCTTCATCATTTCTTGGCTCTGCAAATCCTGGTAAATTATTTAATCATTTTTCTTGTTGGTAAAATGGAGTGTACACCAACTCAAATGTTCATAATAGAATTCTATGAGTTAATTTAGACTAAGACTTTTAAGCACAGTACCTGGGGCATAGGAAGTGCTCCATAAATGCTATTGTTACCTAATTAATATCATTATCATCATAACTTCTTTTCTATTTTGAAGATGATGAGAAGCCTAAATTATACCTGCATTATAGGGGGGAAAATGAACACTCTAAAGATAATATAAATGTGTTGAGGAACAAGATTATAGACAGGAAAACTAATTAGGAAGCTATCACTATAATTGAGGCTACAGTGATGTGGGCCTGATCTTAGGAAATGACCAGTGAAGACAGAAAAGCAAGAATAGACTCAAGAAACACTGAACTGGACTAGGAACTGAGTAGACATAGCAAGAGAGGGAAAAGAGATGACAATGACTCCCAGGTTTGTGGTTAAATCTGTAGATGGAGATGCCTTATTGAGAAAAAAGTCAAATTTTGCTGTGGAAGATAATTTGGGGCATGCCTTCTTTAGATTTCTGGTTGTATACCCAAGTAGAGATATCCAGATGAAAACTGGTTTGAAGGTAAAAAGAGAGAGACCCAAACTGAAGACAGTGATTTGATAATGGTCATCAGCTAGACAGTAGAGGAGCCAAGGAAATAAAAGAGCTTACCTAGGGAGGGTGTGTAGAATGGGAGGAGCTGATAAGCAAAAATAGAATCCAAGAGACTACCAAGAATAAAGTATCTATGATGGAAAATAAAAACTTAAGGTAGAGAAGGAAATTTAGGATAGAAGTGTTATAGAAGTCAAGAAGGAACAGTCTCAAGAGATCAGGTAAGTAAAGATTTGTCAATGAACTCAGCTACGTATCAGCTATGAAAAAATGTTAAATATTTAAAGTACATCATGGATTCGGTCTTTATCAATGTCTTCATATTACACAGCCTTTATACCATCTTTTCTATTTTTAACTTTAGTGTGCTGTTTATCTGAATTAATAAATATTTTTAAAGTTTATTTATGGGTCCTGGCTGGCTGGCTCACTGGTAGAACATTGGCTAGGCATGTGGAAGTCCTAAGTTTGATTCCCGGTCAGGGCACACAGGAGAAGCAACCATCTGCTTCTCCACCCACCTCTCACTTGATTAAACAAACAAACAAACAAACAAACAAAAGTTCATTTATGAAGTAAAATAGTGTTTTAAATTTCCTCCAGTTAGTCCATTCTTCTTTTTTATAATTTTAAAGGACAGTTTTCAACTTTCTAAAATCCATGTCAAAGCACACAATATTGATATCAACTGATAAATTCTCATCTAACTGAATTAATCCTAGATAGCTATATATCAACTTCTATTTTCTCTTCCTCAAAGAAGTAACACGTTATTTTATATGACAATAATGCACTTCTTTGATATCAGTATATGGATAAGAACTGATCATAAACAAAACATGACATGAAACTTCCAGAGAGAAAGAAAAAGATTGCTCATTCTGGGGGACAATGTCCCTCTTTGAAACCCAGTACAAACCTTTCCAGCAGCAAAGGAGCACATGCCCTTTGAAACAATTAAGTGCTAATTTTCAGACCCAGAACTAAATACTAGAAATGGCAGAAGGCAGGCAAGGAACGAGACCGTTATTAGCCACAGTAAACTGGGCTAATATAACCTTGCTAGAACACAGCTCAGGAGGGCAAGAGGAAGGGCTGCCACAAAGAGGAGGAGCCCCTCATTTCTCTGTTGCTGCGTTTCTCATAATTTTTTTTCTGCCACTAATGTCAGAGCATGTCTCAGCCTATCCCATTTCTAGACTCCTTATAGACAGGAAAACTAATTAGGAAGCTATCACTGTAATTGAGGCTACAGTGATGTGGGCCTGATCTTAGGAAATGACCAGTGAAGACAGAAAAGCAAGAATAGACTCAAGAAACACTGAACTGGACTAGGAACTGAGTAGACATAGCAAGAGAGGGAAAAGAGATGACAATGACTCCCAGGTTTGTGGTTAAATCTGTAGATGGCGATGCCTTATTGAGAAAAAAGTCAAATTTTGCTGTGGAAGATAATTTGGGGCATGCCTTCTTTAGATTTCTGGTTGTATACCCAAGTAGAGATATCCAGATGAAAACTGGTTTGAAGGTAAAAAGAAAGAGACCCAAACTGAGAACACAGAGAAAAGCAAAAGATCATGCCATGGTTTTAGTTATGCTCACCTGAAGACTAAACTAATTAATTTCAGAATTTTGAAAGCATCTCTGAAAAAACAGTAACCAATGAATAAGCATAAACTACAAAATGGTTTTGGGTCATATATGACAAAATATTATTCCAAATTTAATAAACTGATTCTAAGACATTAAAAATTATTACAAACTCTGTAAATTATAATGCACAAGCTATTACCAATCTATCTTCAGAAAAAAGATTTCCTTTTCTTTAAAACCCAAGACAATCATAATTATGTTTTGCTGAATTTCAATAAGCCTTTCTAAAGATTGCGCTATCTTTAGTCTTGACAACTCTCAACTGTAAATATACACTTTAGTTTTATTAAAACCAAAAACTTTTATGAACCTCAATATATAGAATGGCGTTTACACAACTGGGAGGGGGAAAGTTTAGGGAAAGAGTACTGTAAACCAATTAGAAAAACTATTATTTTATAAGAATTGTCAGGATATGAGTTTTTAATATTGATGACAGACATTCATTGCTCAAAATAAAGCTTGAAGAACTTAAATGTCAGTCTTCAACTATTTTTACTGTCAATCCAAGGATTTAATCACTTGTTAAATATTTTAACTACATTTGTTCTCAAAACTACACAGAAAGTCTGAAACTGTCAAGATGGACTCTCCAACAGATATTTGAGAACAAGAATTTTGTTAAGTTCAATTTTTTGCCAAATCGTAAGCTTTGGTTTCACTTTGAAAGAAAATGTAAGTTGTGATTACATATTCATGAAACCAACAAATTCAGTTTCATAATAAGGAGTCAATGGCCTACCAAGTGTGATTACTATATTATAATAAATATAATTTATTATCAATAAACCACCTGGGAACCATCTAAAATCTAGCATCTGATCAGGGAAGCAGTAAAATAAAGAGACAGAGTTTGGGCTTTTTCTTAAAAAAAATATCTTCTATGTCTCTACTTGATTTTTTTCAACTTATAGAATATAGTTATGATAACTGGGGCTTTGGGGGTTTTTTTTTTTTGTATTTTTTCTGAAGTTGGAAACAGGGAGGCAGTCAGACAGACGCCCGCATGTGCCTGATTGGGATCCACTCGGCATGCCCACCAGGAGGCAATGCTCTGCCCATCTGGGGCATTGCTCTGTTGCGACCAGAGCCATTCTAGTGCCTGAGGCAGAGGCCATGGAGCCATCCTCAAAGCCTGGGCCAACTTTGCTCCAATGGAGCCTTGGCTGCGGGAGGGGAAGAGAGAGACAGAAAGGAAGGAAAGGGGGAGGGGTGGAGAAGCAGATGGGCGCTTCTCCTGTGTGCCCTGACCAGGAATCGAACCCGGGACTCCTGCACACCAGGCCGATGCTCTACCACTGAGCCAACCGGCCAGGGCCTGATAACTGGTTTTAATATCCTCATTTGCTAATTCTAACATCTGTGTCAGTTCTAAATTGGCTTTGATTGGTTATCTCCTCAATATGTTTGCTTAGTAATCTTTGATTTGATGCCAGATGTCTTTACCTTGTTGGGTGCTAGATATTTCTATAGTCCTACAAATATTTTGAGCTTTCTTTTGGTATATAAATTACCTGAAAAAAGTTCAAAGGATCACTTTTTTTGAGCTTTGCTTTTATGATTCATTAAGCAGGTCTGGAGCAAGGCTCATTATAACCACTGTTGAGGGAACTTCCTGAGTGCTCTTCCCAATTATATAAGTTTTTCCAGTCTGGCTATTGGCTAACAGACACTATGCAGACACCAGGCACTGTTAACCAATCCTTTTGGATTTTTTTTTCTCCTGCATCAGATAGCTTCCTCACATACATCATCAATACACTGCTAAATATTCAAGAGAAACCCTTACAGATTTCTGGGATTCTCTCCATATAGCTCTATTCTCTCTGGCACTATATCCTGTGGCCTCTAACTGCCTTGGTCTTCCTAGCCTCTCAACTCAGTCTCTCTAACTCAGAGAGTCTACCAGGCTCTTCCTGGGTTCCTCTCCTCCCTACACTGTAGCCATGAAACTGTATCAAGGCAGAATACTGGGGCACTCACACCTCATTTGTTTCCCATCTATTAAGTCTCAATTATCTCCATTGCCTGATGCCCAGTGTCTTGAAAAGTATTATTTCAGTTGTTTTGTCTGGTTTTTGGTTATGTCAGGTGGGAGAGTAAACTTAGCCTCTGTTACTTCATCTGGGGCACATACAGAAGTGCCCTTTTCGTAAAAGCACCAATAAGGAAAGTTCTCCTGATCCACTCCGCGCTCAACATCCAAACAGACCTCCACCGTAGAACCAAGTTATTGCCTTTCCATATATCCTTTGGAAGAGGTGCGCTGGAAACTCCTCTATTGGATCCAAAACCATCTTTACCCTGGAGAATGGCATTGGTTTCTTCTGCTCAAGCCAGGCTTATATGTGCCACATGCCTGCCAAGTCTCTCTAGCACCACCAAACCCAACTTTCTGAAATGGAAATACAGGTTAGACCGATGGCCCACTACTTATGTCATTTAGCCTGGCCTGTGATGGTGCAGTGGATAAAGCATCAACCTGGAATGCTGAGGTCACCGGTTCAAAGCCCTGGGCTTGCCCGGTCAAGGCACACACAACAAGCAACCAATGAACAACTAAAGTGAGACAACTATGAGTTGATACTTCTCACTCCCCCTTCTCTCTCTCTAAAATCAGTAAATAAAACCTTAAAAAAAACTGAATCATTTAAAATTAAAAACCACTAAAATCACAGTTTTTCAAGATGCAGCTATTTTCAGAAAAATTCTGATAATATGGTGCATATGGAAAAGAAAAACAAAGGATCCAGAAGTTGGAAATAAATATTTTCATTAAATTATACATTTATGTCTAATTTTAAGTACAGTAAAACTAATTATTGTGAGAGTTTCAGGAAGCATTCTAAGGAATATTATGGTGGTACTGGAAAGATTAAAATTACACAATTCTTTTTGGCTTTACTTCTTCTTTCTCCTTAACTTATCTATTGCTCATGATTCCGGGTCTTTACACCTATTGTTCTTTCTGCTCAGAACCATATAATCCTAGATCCTTATACAGCTGTCTTCTTATTCAGGCCTTTATCCTCATGTGTTTTCTCAGGAGGGCCTTCCCTGCTCACCCTCGTCAAAACAGTCCTCTTCCACCTGACCACTACAACATAATCCTGATGTATTTTCCTCAAAGCCTATAGAATTATCTGATTATCCTTTATAAATTACACATTTATCATATATTTTCCCTCACAGCCTGTGACTAAAAATGTGAATTGACTCCAAAATCTCAAGTCCATATTTCTAACTGCTAGCTAGGCAAACTCATGTAAATGGTTTTAGGTTCTTTATTTTGGTCCATATACTAAATATTCACTCTTCCTACTTGATGAAATGTATTTCCCATTCCTTATAAAAGCCTATGCAAGGGATTCTTGAGTTATACTTGGATGGTTATACCATCTTCTGAGTTATCTGACAACTTAGCCACTGGCACAAGTTATTAGGAAAGCTATAAACAGGCATTCTCCCTCTACAACTGTACAGTTTAATATATGTCACTTTCATTAGATAACCAGCTGAATAAGCATGCCCTTTAACGCAGAAATGGTTTAAACCATCTATTCAAATGTTTTTCAAGGGCAGACCATGCTATTGGACTCCTCCTTAGGAGCACACATAAAGCTGCATGACCTCTCTGCCCACTGTGAAAATCACTCTCTGTGTAAGCCCCATTACTGTGGGGGATGGGTCATGGCCTACTTTCGTAGGGGATAGTAATCTATTGTCTGCTAGGAACATCCATCGAACGTATGATAAAATATCATTATCTCCACTCACAACTAAAGATATATTGATATAAACATCTGGGACTGATTCAGTTTGTTTCAACTCAAAAGTCAAAAGAAGTTGTGGGGGGAGGAATGGTCTGAAAATCTGCTTCTGATGCTGGTCTCTAAACAGCCAGAGGATTTCATGTAACTCAATTTCTTCCTCAACTCCAGTAACTGCTTCCCTGTCCACTTCACAGGCTCTGGTGGGAGCTGAATGAGAAAATGCACTGGAAAGTGCTATAGAGACTATTCACATTGGAGATGTGTGAGAAATTATTCTTCCTTCCTCCATTCCCTCCATCCCCATCCAGCTGTCTGCCCAGATTTTCTGGAAAGCTACAGGGCAAGCAGACATTGTAAACACACACACACATCATATAGCCAACAATTTGTTCATACATTATCTTCCCAGAGCAAGAACAGTAAAATCACAGAGTATGCAGACACTGGCAACACACACACACGCACACACACCATACAGAGAACCTTTGTTCACACGTTCTCAGAGCAAGAAAAGAAAAATCATTCATTTAGTTTGTAGTGCATATTGTTAAAAAAGGAAGGTTTTTTAAAGAAGTTCTTCTCTTGTGGATTATATAACAAAAGGCTTAATTTTAGTAAAAATATTTGAACATTTCTCAAATAGTGTTATATAGAATACTATAGTTTAATATGTACTACATGCAAACTGCTTATTTAAACAAGTTGTGAAACACTGACATGTATTGCCTCCATTAGGCAAATACAGGGTATCTGAAACTTAATCATGGAATGTTTTAGTTGTTCTGTATATTTCTGAAGTGAGAAGGGGGGGGGGGGCAGACACACAGATTCCTGCATGTGCCCTACCGGGATCCACCCGGCACATGTCCACTAGGGGGCGATGTTCAGTCCCTCTAGGGCGTTGCTCTACTGCAACCAGAGCCATTCCAGCGCCTGAAGCGGAGGCCATGGAGCCGTCCTCAGCACCTGGGCCAACCCCGCTCCAATGGAGCCTTGGCTGCAGGAGTGGAAGAGAGAGACAGAGAGAAAGGAGAAGGGGAGAGGGGGAGGGGTGGAGAAGCAGATGGGCGCTTCTCTTGTGTGCCCTGGCCGGGAATCAAACCTGGGACTTCCGCACACTGGGCCGACGCTCTACCACTGAGCTAACCAGCCAGGGCCTATCATGGAATGTTTTATCAGTGGCTACCTTCTCAGCCTAGTATCAAAAATAGTTTTTGTACATTTCTTACATCAAACAGTACCCAAGGGTTTATGATGAAGACGAGTCCCTTTCCCCAGATCTCTCTACCTTTCTATCCTTTCACAAGTAGCCATATTGAATTCTTTCAATTATTTCTTCTGGTATTTACCTCCATTATTTCTAAATGCTATGCCAATACTAATATTCATTTATTTCTATTTTAAATATTACTGATTTCATGCTGTGGACAATGAGGACTAGCATTCCTAAACCCTTCCTATCCCTCAGTACAAACATGCTTCCTCTCCCCCATCTTCTCATTAAGTTATATTACAATTCTGGCTTAAATCCGTATTCTACATTTAATCATTACAAAGTTATATAAACATTGCTTATAAATGGACCATGTAGTCTATTTCTTATCTTATAAAACTGTGTTTTCCTTTAGTGTTAATAGTTACCTTGTTTAGTTTTTAAAAATATACTATCACTAATTCATCATCAAACTCTCCATCAGAGCTGATAAAATTCTTCTCAAAGCGTATCAGACAATCTATTAGCTTGCTTTCTCCCCCCTTTAGAATCACTACTCATAGAACTATCCAGAAGGGTCTTCCTGCTTCAGTTTGACTGCGTGCAAGGCCTACTGACACTTCTCTCCCCCATCATTCTGAGAATTCCCTTTGTTTCCTTTCTAAAATGGACGGATCCTCTTGAGAAAAATCCATCTCTCTTCTGCGTGCACCCTCCTTCTTCCTGATTTACCCCCTTGTTTACAAAGCATGTTCTCCAGTAGTTTCCTGATAAAGTGTGCACACAGGCTAAATGTGAGCCTGGAAATGACTATTTCCTCATATCTGATGAAAATTTTGCTAAGTATATATAAAGTAAAAAACCATTTTCTACTTCCAGTGTTCCTGAAAAGTTGAAGTTCTTTTGATTTCTAATCTTTAATATAAGACCTTTCTAAAGGCTTTTTTTCTTGTTTTTTAAATATTTTATTCAGTTTAGAGAGAAGAAAGCAGAGAGAGAGAGGAGCAGGAAGGATCAACTCCCATATGTGCCTTGACCAGGCAAGCCCAAGGTTTTGAACCAGCGACCTCAGTGTTGCAGGTCGACACTTTATTTACTGTACCACTGCAGGTCAGGCCACTAAAGGCTGTTGAAATTTTTATTTCTAGTGTAGTAAACCTGACAAAAATACATGTTGATAATGAATCTTTTTTCACTCATTTTTCCAAGTATTTGGCAGGCTCTTTTAACTCTTTCATATCCTTCAGTTCTGAACAATTTTTTTGTATTATCTCTTGAATAAATTTGTTGCTTTTTCTCTCTTTCTTTCTGAACTCCTAGTAGTCAGATATGTGACCTAAAAATTAATGCTCTAATTTTCTTAACACTCTTAGCTTTTTTCAGTCTTTTTGTTCTCTTATATAAAATATTGTACTAACATTATCATCCAATGCTTCAGTTAAAGTTTTCTCTACTTCTACCTTCATATATTTTATTTCTAAGAGCTCTTTCTTGTTCTATGTTCCTTTTCTATAAAATTCTGTTCATGTCTCCTAAACGCAAATGGTCTCTTACAAGACAGCCTCACATATCTGAGGCTATTAATTAAAATTCTAAAGTCTTCTTTTGCTCAATGCAGACCCAGCTGTTTCATCAGAGAACTCCCCAACTGTCTGTACTTGCAGACCTTTTCTCCTGGGCGGGTCAGTTTTTTTAGCTGAGCCCTCTGTACAGCCTGTACAGCGGATGGAAGTCTGGCTGCCGGAGTTCTCAGAGCCAGTGAAGAAAGAGGCCTACAGAGTCTTGTGTTTACTATACTTTGTTAATTTCTCTGTTCACAACAGAATAGCAATTCTCTCTTACCTTCTCTCAGTGTCCTGGATGCAACCTAAGATCACTTAATGAGCTAGGGTTGGGGTAATGATGTGGCTGCGCAGAGGATCAGGAGGTCTAACATCTCCAAATATGTATATTAACACCCTTTACCTTTAAAGGTTCATGATGCCTTCAAATCCCGAACCCCCCTGGGGTTCTGTGGGGCACGTCAGCATGCTTCATGTCCTAGTCCCTGCTACCAGAACCTGGCTCCCAGCTTCGGCCCCAGCCTTCTCTACTCTGCTGGGTCCACACCACTCATCACCCACCTCCTCCGTTCCAAAATATTGGTGCTATTTCTTCTTCTAGTCCTTTTGTTCTTGTGAATTGTAACTTTTAAAAAGTTCTTAATTATAATTTTAGTAGGATTTCAGTGACTATGTTCAATCCATTGTGTTAAATGGAAGTTCTGTATCAATCAAAACTAATTTGGTGTCATTATAGTAACCTTCATCATATTTCCAGTTTTATATTCAAGATTAAGTAGAAACAGCCAAGAAAGAGCTTAAAATATAAATATGACAGCTCTGAATAGTAAATGTCCTACATGACTTATTATTTAAAAGACTTTTTTTATCACTCTACATTTGACTGAATAAAACTGCTCTACTTTCTCAGCGTTGTCAACTCAATTTATTTATATTGCAGCCAGATACTAATCAGCCTTATATATGTAGTCATACACATGTGAGGCCTGGCTATATAAATTGCTTTGAAATGTTATCTTTGAAAAAGATACTTCATCCTTTCACATGCCGAATAAGACAGGTTAAGAGTTTCAGAAAGATTATAGTTTATAAATGGTATTAAGCAATGTTTCACACTCCGTATTTCTGTGTTTTGTGTTTAGAAAAGCCAGTTAACTAGAATGGAGAATCAACAGTGATTCTGTGAGCTAAATCGGTCTGCTTTTATTTGACTTTTTTGAAAAACCTGTCTCTCATATTCCGTAACACTGCAAGAAAGTATCATTCTCTATTTAACAACAAGAAAGCCAAAGATAGGTCATTTGCAACAGGTCATACAGGTAGAAAGCGGCAGAGGAGAAATTGAAGCTTAGATCTGCAAGGACTTTTCATAATAACCAAAACAAATTGTGTTTCTGTTAATAATTTTGAATTAAATCAGTAGTAATTATTTCAGGATAAAAACATGACTTCAATTTAAATCACAAGCCTAATATCTTACCAGAATATTGGATACAAAATACTTAGGCATTGTTGATAAATATTTACCTTATAAACATGCTATGCCTAACCTGTGGTGGCACAGTGAATAAAGTGTTGACCTGGACCGCTGAGGTCACCAGTTCAAAACCCTGGGCTTGCCTGGTCAAGGCACATATGGGAGTTAATGCTTCCTGCTCCTCCCCCCTTTCTCCTTTCTCCTCTCTCTCTCTCTCTTTCTCTCTCTCTCTCTCTCTCTCTCTCTCTCTCTCTCTCTCTCTCCCTTCTCTCTAAAATCAATAAATAAAATCGTAATGAAGAAATAAACATGCTATCAGTATTAACTCGCCAGTAATGAATCCGCATAGTCTTCATTTTAAACATTCGTTCCTGGTGATTCTTATGACTCATTAACATTTAAGATCCATCCCTAGGGATAATACAGACCTATCTGGGAATTTCAGAATGCTCAGTTTTCATCTCTACCTCTTGGCATTCTAGACAACTTTATCATTGTGATAATCCACAATACCTACATTTCAGCTTGACTTTTTTTACCTCCTATATGCCAGTGACCAGCACTTCATGTCAGCAATCTACTCCTCCTACTGCCACACTCTCAATCCAGAACTATTCTATTGATCAATCATCGTAAAATCAGAAGTGTACTCTAACAAACCTATCTTTTTCCTCTCCCGGCAAATCCACTCTTCAGCCGCAGCCAGATCCCAATCTCACTCATCCAGTAACCTCCTTCTACTTCCTGCTCTGCCCCGATGACAGTCTCGGGCACTTTCACCACCTACGGGACCTCCCCATGGACTTCAGAGGACCTACCTGCACCTTCTGACTCTGCCCAAGATGTCAGTGCACAAATTGGCATGCACAGTTTTTAGCAAGCTGTTACTTTTAGGCCTCTCTTCCCTTTGTAGCTCAGTTCAGATCAAGCTGTGAAAAACTTTGATATTGAAAATATTGTGGCCAATTTTTCAAACTCACCTCTTACTTTTCTTGTAATTTTCCAGTTGTTGGGCCTGCATGTGTTTGTATCTTTCTAATTCACACTGTGCACACAAATCCTCCAGATTCAGCAGGTGGGTTTCTACCTCCTCAAAGCTAGTCTCTAAATGAGCTGAAAGTACAGAAGGTCAAAAGAACAAATATCAAAAATCAGATCGTGGAGAAAAGGAAAAGTATACAAAAGTTAAAAGTTTAAATTGTGGCTGTTGTTTTGCACTTATTTAATATTCCTTATATAACTTTCTTGAAACAAAATAAAATACACTGAACAGACTTCAATGATCTTTTTTGAGTATACTTTTATATTTTCAAGATGTAACTTTCCATAACACTCTATTAACCAGGATGATGAGGAAATAGTATCCTGATTAATCTAACATTGTATCATAATAACCCCATATAGCACACATGAACAATCAGTTTCAAATAATGAGAATACAGCAAAATATAATTAACACAAATTATGCCAAATATAAATTTAATATTTGAGCTTTCAGGTTACTTTAGTACTTGTTTTGCCCCAGCACATTATGGTCAACTGTAGAGACATACAAATACACAGTAAGCACAGTCAGTGGTTGGTGGGAAGGCAATCAGCTCTGCCCACCAGTCAACTAGTCTTTTTACTACTCAACTTTGCCTTTAGGCCACAGAGCTTTGCAGCTTTATTGGAACATGGAGATCATCTATAGTTAAATCCTTCACTTAAAAGATTCAAAACCAAAGCCTGCGGAAATTCATTCAGTGTTTTGCCCGAGGTCACCTAGCTAGTGAAGGGCAGTCAGGAATCAAAACGGACTTCCTCCTACACTGTACTACAATAGTTTCCAATTGATAGGGTGCTAAGTAAACCATGACATCACAGCTATAAGGGTGAGGGCTGGTTTTCTTAGCAGAAAGGTTTTAGAGGCCAAAGATTTTGAACTCAAAGAGCATCATGGCCATTTACCTAACACTCACCACTTGTGCAGACACTAGAATGCAAAGCTGAAAAAGACAGTCCTTGTGCTCAAAGAGGTTAAAATAGAGGGGGAGCACATTTCAATGACAACACAGTTGGAAAGGCCTGGGCAGAGGTACTGTGGGGACACAAGGAGTGGCATCTAACATAGAGGAGGGCAATGGAGGCAAGGGCTCCACAGGAGATCTGCCCAGAATCCAGGAGGCATGGCCACCGCAGGGAAGGGGCAGCAGTGCACCAGCTGGCAGTGCAGGCTCCACTAAGTAGCTACAATGCAATTTCAGTGTGTTGAATTCCTCCATTTATCCACTGGATTTTCATATGACTTTCTAAATTAGCTTTTGTAGCATTTAGGTTATGAGCAAACTCCTCAAATTCTAACTTGCAATTTCAGGTTTGTTAAGATGTAAATTCTGGGCTGTTTTTAACTAACCTTTGTTTGATTTACGGATTTATTAAATACAGAAACATTCACATTTTCTAATATCCGAAATTTTAACCCTATTAAGTAAGTATGCTTACAAAACTCCCTCTTCTTTCTTGTAGGGTGTATGACTTAAAGACATGGACTGGGGGGAAACACAAAATTTTACTGAAGAGCAAAATGTGATGAAAGTAGTTTAGCAGTGTTTTTCAACCGGAGGTCTGTGAAAGAGTAAGCACTCTGATGCTGCAGGAGGATCATAATCAGGGTGGTTAACTCACCACTGACTGGCATGGGTCCACAGACCAGCGGTTGAAAACCACCAGCTTAGCACTCTTCTTCAAAGACATTAGGTACCGACTTTGATCATACTGATATATCACTGTAAACCACTGGGAATCCTGGGAAGGGCTGATAATAATGCAGTTCATAACAGTTTTGAGTCTATCTTCAGGGACCACATCAAACAGCTAAATATTTGATTACAGCAAGCTGAACTTGAAACAATTTGCAAAAGCTAAAATTTAATGTATTAAAAATGTAACTAAGATTTTTAATAATGTCATAAATGGTATCTAATGAGTTTATGTGGGGAGAATCAAGCAAATGATTATACTAATTGTATTTAGAGTTTTTGGTTTTATGTTAAATGTTAAAACAACTGGGAGATGTATCCTGGAAGGTAGTCCTACTAGCCCTGAGGAAGCAATATTCAGTTTGTGTTAAAACTAGTTCGACTGGGTCTTAGAAAGTCTTAGCTAATAGGTTATTTAAAAGGCTATTTTACTTTGATTAATGATAAGAACTAAAATAATTAAAATTTGATATGGATTCCATTTAACTCTAGGCTACACAGTGCTTTCATGTTACCCTTAGTACCAGCACATTATCCTCAGCATGAAGGTTAAGAGCAGGGTTTGAAGCACAAGCCTGGATGGAACACAGCTCTGCCTCATACAGATGAGACGAGATGAGATACCTCACCAGTGAAAAGAGGGCTAACAGTACATACCCTGCAAAGCTGGCGAAAAGGTTCAATGAGGCAAAGTATGTAAAGTAGCTAACTTAGTACTTGGCAGTAAGTAAATAACTAATGGCTGACCATAAAGAATACAGAGAAAATATTTCTATAAAGATTAGTTAAGTTTTATAAAAGTCATTTAAAACTTAATTTTGACACCAATAATGATCATGGTGTAAATAACACCTATGCATCTAACACACCAAAATAGCAAAAAAATTTTCATTTTTTTCTGGGAAACTTATATACTCGCAAGTCAGACTCAAGGCTATATTCTGAGATTTAAGATCCCTTAACCTTATAAGTGAGGGGATTGTATTTCAAATGATTTTTCTACAATAAAAAGAAAATATGTAATAGAGTCAATTATATTTAAACATTGTTATATTCTTTTTAACTTTTTTATTTTTATTTGGACAGTAATTTTCATTTAGAGACTAGTTCTGTTGGTTGAGTGCAGAGCTAATGAGCCAGAACTCGAATAAGTTGATCCCTTGGCAAGCCAATTAACTTCTCATGTTCTAGGTACAAATTGAACTTGAAGGCCTAGTTCACTTCTGTTAATAAAAATGGGGACCAGGTGAAAACATGTGGCTAGTTTAGTACCAACCTAAACCATTAACAAGAAAGAAACCACAGGTCCACCTGAATAGGCCAACAGCATCATGTTCTCGTGTTGAATAGCAAATTTAGATTTAAAATGCTTGGGACAGTCAGTGGTCATTTTATTGCTAACACCAAATTCATATTTATGTTCTCCCCTTTAAAAAGTTCCAAAGGTTTGCAAGTACTTTAAGAATCCAGTTTAACTCCTTAACTTATTTGGGGGCCTTTCACTGCCTGGCCACACCTATGTTTCCAATTTCATTACTGTTTTGCTTCAGGAAGAGTCCTGCATGTGTCCGTCTCCTGCCTCTGCCTTTCCCGAGACGTCCCTGCTTGCCTCCACTGCCCTACCCTGAGGTCCCTTCCCAGGCTCGGGTCATTGCTATGGCTCCTTCCAGCCCTCAGAGCTCTCTTCTTCTCTGCTTCCACATACCCTGGACCTTATATAGGCTTACACTCTAACTGACATTATACAATTACCTGTGTACTATCATCTTTCTCAGGAATCAGGAAGGGTCTTAACGGTTACAACTGTATTTTTACATCTTTGCATCCTCTGATACCAAGTCTTTTGAATTCAATTAGGAATGATTTCTCGGGACAGAATGAGTGTATCCCTCAAAAGGTAAAATAAAAACCAAGAAGGCAAATCTTTGATTCATGTTCATCTAATTTAAATACTAGGAGGTTATTCTAAATTTTGTAAAAGAAATAAGCATGGGCAGAGAACTCTGAAAACATTATACAACATGATGGTATTTTGTTATTAGTGTATCAAACCAGCCCCCATAATCAGTGAGTTAAAAAAGTTGAAGCAATGAGAATTTTACATTTTAACTCTTAGCAGGCTTGAAATCAGTAATAAAATATAGAAGAACTGTATTGACAAAAATTAATTTTCTCCCCTTTCTACATTAAAACTTTAAATTTGTTCTTTAAATAATAATTACACGCATATATAAGGTTTTCCTAATTGAATGATTTTAGAGCAAGAGGAAGGGGGAGAGAGGAAGAGAGAGAGAGAGAGAGAGAGAAAGAGAGAAACTTCAATCTGTTGTTCCACTCATTTAAGCATTCACTGGTTGACTCTTGCATGTGCCCTGCCTGGGGATCAAACCCACAACCCTGGCATATTGGAACAACACTCTAATCAGCCGAGCTACTTGGCCAGGGCACAAGCATAAAGTATATTCTAAATATTTTATACTGAATTTTAATGGTCATAAATTTAATTTCCCTGTCAGTCTGTTCATTTCCTATTACAAAATGAATTGCATAAATGAGTAAATTTGGTGACCAAACTTAGAATGCACTTACATAAATCACTAGCAGGCCTCCATGGACTCAAATACACCTTTAAAAGCTCAGATCTCCCATTCTGCTCACTGCAACAACAGCATGTGTCTCATTTAGTGATCAGTGGGAAAGATCGGTAGAATTTTATTATGAAAAGCCCTTTGGGAATGCTTGACAGCTGTGCGGGAAAGAGCGTCACAAATCTCTGAGAAGACTGTCCCAAAGGAAGGGAGATTCTGTTTGGAATGTTTCTTTGTGCCATTGTCTCAAATACATATTACCGTATTTCCCCATGTATAAGACACACGTTTTCCCAAAATATTTGGAGTCTAAAAACTGGGTGTGTCCTTTTCAGTAGTTGTAGATTTTTTTACTTGCATTTCCCACTTTTTCGCATGAATGAGGAGTTGTATGAATTTTATGATGAATAAAACTTGAGTTCAAAAACTTTATGTAATACATTTGTTTTTCAAATTTCTGGCCCCAAAAGTAAGGTACGTCTTATACATGGAAGCGTCTTATACATGGGGAAATACAGTATATTTAATGTAACCATATATGAAAAATAAAGCAGCACACTAAAACTAATAATTTCGTATTTAATGAGTACTTCTCTAACAAGACTAATTAGCCTCAAGAAATAAGAAAATCTTTGACTAAAAATCCATAGGACACAGAGGCCAGGTACTAACAAACCACTAGATTCTTCAAATGCTTACATTACTCTTTTATCTAATAAGGTAATACAGTAATGATGGATGACAATAAGTGACTTAACTTGCAAAACTCATCATGAAACAAATTAGATCATTTAGTTCACTATAAGATATCTAAAGATATCTAATGTGCTTCTTGAAGGATGTCATTTCAGAAGGTAACATGGACAGTAAGATAATCTAGTTCATCAAACACAGAGTTGAGACAGTCTCCCTGCTGGATGCTCTCTGAAATTCTGTATGAAAGTAAGATAATAATATATCAGGTTAGGTCAACTAAAAAAAAGCTACAAATTTAGTATATGGCTGTCATTTTCTTACAGCACTTTGTTATCTGAGAATTAACAGAAATCTTCTGGTCTAGATGAAAGTAACAGTCTTTTAAAAGTAGGTCAGGCATTCCAGGATGACGTCAGAGTAATGGCGGGGTAGGAAGCGATACCGATAAATCTCCCCCAAAGCTCAACAAGATCTTCAACCAGAAACAGAAAAACCCATCCTTGGAGCCTCCAGATGTTTCACAATACACCCAAAGGTATGGTCGAGCGAAAAATTGGCTAAATATATAACCAAACCCCGAAGGAATTAGGGAGTAAGAAATGCTCCACCTTCCTCACTAACCTAAACAGGGCGGCTTTCTCTGGGATCTGTGAATATAGAAACTGAGGCGGGCAAAGGGGTGAATAGATCCAGGCCGCGGCACAAACGGCCGAACCAGGCTGTGGCACGGAGATCCAAGCCGAGGAAAAACTGTTCCTGTGGCAACCTGGGCAGTACAAGCTAACACTCGCGCCAAACCCAGACAAAGAAAGACAAGCGGGGCAGCCATTTTACCCGATCTCCTGGTCGGTGCGCGCAGATAGTGGGCGAGAGATTTCTTCCAAAGCCCCGGGAGTGGGTGCCCGTGTTACCCCACAGAGAGGCAGAGCCAGAGGCCTTTGTGTGGGCCGAAAGCGGAATCTCAGGGCAACTCCAGCGCCTTGGGAAAGCCGCGCACGGGAGGGAGCGAGAACTAATTCCAACGGTGGAACTTTTCCGTGCTGGTGGGGGTTTCACTCAGAGGGAAACGCGGTCTGTCTGATATCCTGGTCTGCGCGCGCAGATAGCGAGAGATTCCTCCGAGTGCCTCGGCAGTGCGGCCCGTGTTATCGCACAGAGGGGAAGAGTCAGAGGCCTTTGTGTGGGCCAAAGTGGAATCTCGGGCCGCCCCAGCGCCTTGCAAAAGCCGCGCACGGGGACAGAGCGAGAGCCAATTCCAACGCTGCAACTTTTCCATGTGGTTGGGAGTTTCACTCAGAGAGTGAGACTGCCGGCGGGATATCCTGGTCTGCGCGTGCAGATAGTGAGCTAGAGTTTCCTCCAAGCGCCCCGGAATTGGGCACCCACTTGTGTTACCGGACAGAGTGGCAGAGCCAGAGGTCTCTGAGTGGGCGGAAACCCTACCTGATTATGCTAGCAGCTCTGACTGACTCAGCCTTACCCAGAGCCCTGTGCTGAGTGGAAATAGAGTGGGGAGTTGCCAGCTCTTTGAGCCTCTTACTATCCAGGCAGAGGCAGCAGCAACCCCATAGCTGGATTATCAGGCTACTAATTGAGGAAGGAAAGACTAGGAGAAAGGCTCCAGGAACACGGATTCTCTCACTGTCGGAGCCTATTAAATGCTAATGCGCCTCGACTGCCAACGAGACTAAAGCACAATACATGACATCGCCATAGAGACTTATCAACTGCAAACCTCTACCTGAGCGAGTCAAAGGGGCAGAACCCGGGGTACAGAGACACCGACCAGAAAGAGGGAGAGAAAAGAAAAAGCAAGAAGACAACCTCTCAAAATCAAGAATAATCTGCAGACTTTATAACCTATCCCATTTTATTATATTTGTTCGTTTGTTTCTCTTATCTTCATTCTTGATATTTTTTTTCCTCCTCCAATTTGGCCGATTCACTCTCTGCCAGTCTTACTCTCTCCTCTCCTTGAACTACACTACCCATAAGTGTTACATCTCCCATTATCTTTTCTTTCCTCTTCCTTTCTCTCTATGAGGGCTGCACTCCAAAACTCTTAACTCTCTCCCTCTCTCTCTCTCCTCTTTGTTCTTTTTTCTTCTTTTAGTGGTTCCCTCTTTTTTCTCTCTCTCTCTTTCTTTTCTCCCTCTATATTAGTTTCTTCCTTTCTCCTTTACATCTCCTCTCATTCAAACCTCAATAACAAACAAATTATCTTATCTGGGACTCAAACTTATGTTTGTGGCATTTTGGGGGGTTTTTACTTCACCTTTTTAACTCACTAGCAGTGCTCCCATCCCTGGCTCTCCATTTTATCTAGTTCTTGTTCCACTAAATACAATAGTAATTTTTTAATTTGTCCCCCCATTTTTCTGTTTCCCTCTTATTCCTCTCATCATAACTCTTAGTCAACCAACACCTAAAGCAAATCATTTTATTCTTGACCCAAAATTTTTCCTTATTTGCTTTTTGTGGGTCCATACCCCCTTTTTTCCTTTTTTTTTTTTTTCTTTGCCCCTTTATTACTTTTCCCCAATTCAGGCCCTCCATTACAGGCATTGTTGGTTATAATTCACAGTTCACCACAAGATTTTCCCAAGAAAGGGGGGAGAGGAGAGGAGAGGAAAAAGGAGGGGGGGAATAATTTCCTTTTTTTAAAATTTTTATTTTATTTTATTTTTCTTTATTTCATTATTAATTTTTTTTTAAAAAAACAACTCTTTTTGATTTTTTATTTTTTAACTTTATATTCTTTATTAAATCTCAATACTATCAACAAAACCATCCTCAGATGCCATTAAGGAAGAGAAAATCGAATATCATGGATACAAAAGAAAGAGAGGTAACACAGCTAGATGAGGAAAAATCTATGGAGAAAAAATTTAATATATTGGAAACCTGGAGCTAAATGACAGAGAATTCAAGATAGAAATCCTAAAAATCCTCCGAGATATACAAGAAAACACAGAAAGGCAATTTAGGGAGCTCAGAAAACAACTCAATGAACACAAAGAATATATGTCCAAGGAAATTGAAACTATAAAAACAAATCAAACAGAGATGAAAAACTCAATTCACGAGCTGAAAAATGAGGTAACAAGCTTAGCTAATAGAACAGGCCAGATAGTAGAGAGGATTAGTGAAATAGAAGACAAGCAACTTGAGGCACAACAGAGAGAAGAAGAAAGAGACTCAAAAATTAAAAAAAATGAGATAGCACTACAAGAATTATCTGACTCCATCAAAAAGAATAACATAAGAATAATAGGTATATCAGAGGGAGAAGAGAGAGAAAATGGAATGGAGAACATACTCAAACAAATAACAGATGAGAACTTCCCAAGCCTGTGGAAAGAACTAAAGCCTCAAGTTCAAGAAGCAAACAGAACTCCGAGTTTTCTTAACCCCAACAAACCTACTCCAAGGCATATCATAATGAAATTGGCACAAACCAACAGCAAAGAAAAAATTCTCAAGGCAGCCAGGGAAAAGAAGAATACAACATATAAAGGAAGGCCCATTAGATTATCATCAGATTTCTCAGCAGAAACTCTACAAGCTAGACGAGAGTGGACCCCAATATTTAAAGTCCTGAAAGAGAGGAACTTTCAGCCACGAATACTATACCCATCAAAGCTATCCTTCAAATATGAAGGAGAAATAAAAACATTCACAGATACAGAAAAGAAAACCCCCACTCCAGGAATTACTAAAGGGGGTTCTCCAATCAGATACAAAGAACAAAAAAAAACAGAGCCACAAGTAAAAGCTCCAAGAAGAACACAATAAAACCAAATTTAAACTGTGACAACAACAAAAAGAAAGGGGGGGAGAAGATGGAGATTAACAGTACCAAAGGACGATGGAGTGCAAAAGTACTCACAAAATAGTTCGCTACAATGAACAGGGTAGGGACCCTTTTCATTACTTAAAGGTAACCACTATTGAAAAAACCACCACAGAAGCACATGAAATAAAAAAGATAGCAACAGAGGAAAGATGTATGGAATACAACCAAATAAAAACAAAAGATAGAAAAACGAAAGAGAAGGATCAAACAAGACACAAAACTAACAGAAAGCAAGATAAAAAATGGCAATAGGGAACTCGCACGTGTCAATACTTACACTAAATGTAAACGGATTAAACTCACCAATAAAAAGGCACAGGGTAGCAGAATGGATTAAAAAAGAAAATCCAACTCTATGCTGCCTACAGGAAACTCATCTAAGTAACAAGGATAAAAACAAATTCAAAGTGAAAGGCTGGAAAACAATACTCCAAGCAAATAACATCCAAAAAAAAGCAAGCATAGCAATACTCATATCTGATAATGCTGACTACAAGACAGAAAAAGTACTCAGAGACAAAAATGGCCATTTCATAATGGCTAAGGGGACACTGAATCAAGAAGACATAACAATTCTTAATATATATGCACCAAACCAAGGAGCACCAAAATATATAAGACAGCTACTTATTGACCTTAAAACAAAAACTGACAAAAATACAATCATACTTGGAGACCTCAGTACACCGCTGACGGCTCTAGATCGGTCATCCAAACAGAGAATCAACAAAGACATAGTGGCCTTAAACAAAACACTAGAGCACCTGGATATGATAGACATCTACAGGACATTTCATCCCAAAGTGACTGAGTATACATTTTTCTCCAGTGTACATGGATCATTCTCAAGAATTGACCATATGTTGGGCCACAAAAGCAACATTAGCAAATTCACAAAAATCGAAGTTGTACCAAGCATATTTTCTGATCATAAAGCCTTGAAACTAGAAATCAACTGCAAAAAAGAGGAAAAAAATCCCACAAAAATGTGGAAACTAAACAACATACTTTTAAAAAATGAATGGGTCAAAGAAGAAATAAGTGCAGAGATCAAAAGATATATACAGACTAATGAAAATGACAATACGACATATCAGAATCTATGGGATGCAGCAAAAGCAGTGATAAGAGGGAAGTTCATATCACTTCAGGCCTATAGGTACAAACAAGAGAGAGCCCAAGTGAACCACTTAACTTCACACCTTAAGGAACTAGAGAAAGAAGAACAAAAAAAAACCCAAAACCAGCCGAAGAAAGGAGATAATAAAAATCAGAGCAGAAATAAATGAATTAGAGAACAGAAAAACTATAGAAAAAATTAATAGAACAAGGAGCTGGTTCTTTGAAAAGATCAACCAAATTGACAAACCCTTGGCAAGACTTACCAAGGAAAAAAGAGAAAGAACTCATATAAACAAAATCCAAAATGAAAGAGGAGAAATCACCACGGACACCGTAGATATACAAAGAATTATTGTAGAATACTATGAAAAACTTTATGCCACTAAATTCAACAACCTAGAAGAAATGGATAAAGTCGTAGAACAATACAACCTTCCTAGACTGAGTCAAGAAGAAGCAGAAAGCCTAAACAGACCTATTAGTAGAGAAGAAATAGAAAAAACCATTAAAAACCTCCCCAAAAATAAAAGTCCAGGCCCTGACGGCTATACCAGCGAATTTTATCAAACATTCAAAGAAGACTTGGTTCCTATTCTACTGAAAGTCTTCCAAAAAATTGAAGAAGCAATACTTCCAAACACATTTTATGAGGCCAACATAACCCTCATACCAAAACCAGGCAAGGATGGCACAAAAAAAGAAAACTACAGACCAATATCTCTAAAGAATACAGATGCTAAAATACTAAACAAAATACTAGCAAATCGAATACAACAACATATTAAAAAAATAATACATCATGATCAAGTGGGATTCATCCCAGAATCTCAAGGACGGTTCAACATACGTAAAACGGTTAACATAATACACCATATCAACAAAACAAAGAACAAAAACCATGTGATCTTATCAATAGATGCAGAACAGGCTTTTGATAAAATACAACACAATTTTATGTTTAAGACTCTCAACAAAATGGGTATAGAAGGAAAATATCTCAACATGATAAAGGCCATATATGATAAACCATCAGCTAACATCATATTAAATGGCACAAAACTGAAGGCTTTCCCCCTTAAATCAGGAATAAGACAGGGTTGTCCACTCTCTCCACTCTTATTTAATGTGGTACTAGAGGTTCTAGCCAGAGCAATCAGACAAGACATAGAAATAAAAGGTATCCATATCGGAAAAGAAGAAGTAAAGGTATCACTTTTTGCAGATGATATGATCCTATACATCGAAAACCCCAAAGAATCCACAAAAAGACTACTAGAAACAATAAGCCAATACAGTCAGGTTGCAGGATACAAAATTAACATACAGAAGTCAATAGCCTTTCTATATGCCAACAATGAAACAATTGAGAATGAACTCAAAAGAATAATCCCCTTCACGATTGCAACAAAAAAAATAAAATACTTAGGAATAAACATAACAAAGAATGTAAAGGACTTATATAATGAAAACTATAAACCATTGTTAAGGGAAATCAAAAAAGATATAATGAGATGGAAGAATATACCTTGTTCTTGGCTAGGAAGAATAAATATAATCAAGATGGCTATATTACCCAAAGCAATATACAAATTTAATGCAATTCCCATCAAACTTCCAATGACATTTTTTAAAGAAATAGAGCAAAAAATCATCAGATGTATATGGAACTATAAAAAACCCTGAATAGCCAAAGCAATCCTAAAGAAAAAGAATGAAGCTGGGGGCATTACAATACCTGACTTCAAACTCTATTATAGGGCCACGACAATCAAAACAGCATGGTATTGGCAGAAAAATAGACACTCAGACCAATGGAACAGAATAGAAAGTCCAGAAATAAAACCACATATATATAGTCAAATAATTTTTGATAAAGGGGCCAACAACACACAATGGAGAAAAGAAAGCCTCTTCAATAAATGGTGCTGGGAAAACTGGAAAGCCACATGCAAAAGAATGAAACTGGACTACAGTTTGTCCCCCTGTACTAAAATTAACTCAAAATGGATCAAAGATCTAAACATAAGACCTGAAACAATTAGGTACATAGAAGAAGACATAGGTACTCAACTCATGGACCTGGGTTTTAAAGAGCATTTTATGAATTTGACTCCACAGGCAAGAGAAGTGAAGGCAAAAATTAATGAATGGGACTACATCAGACTAAGAAGTTTTTGCTCAGCAAGAGAAACTGATAACAAAATAAACAGACAGCCAACTAAATGGGAAATGATATTTTCAAACAACAGCTCAGATAAGGGCCTAATATCCAAAATATACAAAGAACTCATAAAACTCAACAGCAAACAAACAAACAATCCAATAAAAAAATGGGAATGGGATATGAACAGACACTTCTCCCAGAAAGAAATACAAATGGCCAACAGATATATGAAAAAATGCTCATCTTCTTTAGCTATTAGAGAAATGCAAATCAAAACTGCAATGAGATACCACCTCACACCTGTTCGAATAGCTATTATTAGCAAGACAGGTAATAGCAAATGTTGGAGAGGCTGTGGAGAAAAAGGAACCCTCATACACTGTTGGTGGGAATGTAAAGTAGTACAACCATTATGGAAGAAAAGTATGGTGGTTCCTCAAAATACTTAAAATAGAACTACCTTATGACCCAGCAATCCCTCTACTGGGTATATACCTCAAAAACTCAGAAACATTGAAACGTAAAGACACATGCAGCCCCATGTTTATTGCAGCATTGTTCACAGTGGCCAGGACATGGAAACAACCAAAAAGCCCATCAATAGATGACTGGATAAAGAAGATGTGGCACATATACACTATGGAATACTACTCAGCCATAAGAAATGATGACATCGGATCATTTACAGCAAAATGGTGGGATCCTGATAACATGATACGAAGCAAAATAAGTAAATCAGAAAAAACCAGGAACTGCATTATTCCATACCTAGGTGGGACATAAAAGTGAAACTAAGAGACATTGATAAGAGTGTGGTGGTTACGGGGGGAAGGGGGGAAAATGAGAGGGAAAGGGGGAGGGGGAGGGGCACAAAGAAAACTAGATAGAAGGTGACAGAGGACAATCTGACTTTGGGTGATGGGTATGCAACATAATTGAACGACAAGATAACCTGGACTTGTTATCTTTGAATATATGTATTCTGATTTATTGATGTCGCCCCATTAAAAAAATAAAATTAAAAAAAAAAAGTAGGTCATAAAAAATAAACTAAGCAATAGAGAAAATTCAGAAAAGCCCTTAATAGTTTAAATTTCAATAATGAAATAGGGTTAGACTACCCTCTAGTGGAAGTTCAAGAGAATTCAATAAATAATTTGTAAATATTTTAGTAGTTTTATGATAAAACACTATGATTATTACACAGAATGAGAAAGTATATAGAATCTGGATGACAACATTCCATTTTATCTTTACACTGCCTTTTTTGTTTGTTTGTTTCTTTTTAGATACAGAGAGAGAGTCAGAAAGAGGGATAGATAGGGGCAAACAGACACGAACTGAGAGAGATGAGAAGCATCAATCATTAGTTTTTTGTTGTGACACCTTAGTTGTTCATTGATTGCTTTCTCATATGTGCCTTGACTGGGGGGAGGGGGCTACAGCAGACCGAGTAACCCCTTGCTCGAGCCAGCGACCTTGGGTCCAAGCTGGTGAGCCTTGCTCAAACCAGATGAGCCTGCGGTCAAGCTGGCGACCTCGGAGTCTCGAACCTGGGTCCTCTGCATCCCAGTCCAATGCTCTATCCACTGTGCCACTGCCTCGTCAAGCTACACTGCCTTTCAATGCACAGAAAACTATAGTTTATCTCATAATATTTCATGCTGTGGTTTTACATTCAGAACTATTGTGCAGGACAAGTTAAACTGCATAATATCCATCCAAGCCCTCTGTCAAAGAACAATGGATTTGTAAAGACTACAGAAACTCCTGCCAGGATGTCAGCATCTTGATAGCAGGTGTCTGGTCTTACTTGCTGCTGTATCCCCGGAGTCTACCAACAGCACATGCACCCAGCAGATACCTAATATGCACTGGGCACTGTGCTGAATGCTTTGTAACTGTCATTCAAGCCTACAAATACCCTAGGAAGCAGGTGCTCTCATCTTCATTCTCTAGATGAAGATCTCAGAGCTTGGAGCAATTAAGAAATCTGCTTGGTATCTCACAGAAAAGAAGTTGTGGAACTGGGATCTAAACCTAGCGGCCCGCGGGCCGCGAGTTTGAGACCCCTGCTCTAGATGAAGATCCCAGAGCTTGGAGCAATTAAGAAACCTGCTTGGTATCTCACAGAAAAGAAGTTGTGGAACTGGGATCTAAACCTAGATCTGCGAGTAAGTTCTTAGCCTTTATTTTCCGGTTCTTAGCATACTTTTATATATATAAATTTTTTTAATGACAAGCTTTACCAGTAATTATCTACTACACATGCTTTTGTAAGGTGGATGAATCACACTCCATTAAAATAAAAACCCAACATGAATGGATTATTCCTTGTTACTCAACAATTCCTGAGGGATTAAGTAATCAGTTGTTATTTTTAAGCCATAGGATAATGCAGCTAAAAGCACCACCAAAGGTCCAAATTGCTCACATTATATAAAGCCTTTCCTCTTTAATTAAAGAGCAGGCTCTAGAGAACAGAGCAAGACTAAGAGTTAAGTAGCCTAGCAAATGGAGGGGCTGACTAGATATATTAGATACAACAGTGAAAAGAAAAGTTCAAAGAAGTTACGGAAACCTGTGACTAAATATAGGCCAGTTACTATTTTCTTCTGTTATTTTTATTTTTTATTATTGTTTGACTTGTTAACATTACATCAAGGTTCAGGTGATGATAAGAGATATTTTGAGGCTATCAAAAAATAAAAGAATTCAGTATTTGAGTGAACATTTAAAATACTAAGTGCTTCTAATACCTAAGAATGATGCACAAATTCATTAAAATGAATTCATAAACTACACTAATATGGATATATGTTTATATAACCTATGCCACCAAATTTGGCTTCAAAATACTTTCCTACTATAAAGAATATCAGCACTAATTCCAAGAAGCTTTAGTTGTTCCTCTAAAAGTCACACTTTCAAAACACCTCTTTAAAAGCTTATTCTAGGTCAACAAATACCAGGCCTTTTGAATTCCAGTCGAACTTACTATCTCTTACAGTAAGCCTTTCATCACTAAGTATAAATATCAGGCAACTAACAGCAATAGGTTAAAATACAAAGGAAGCATGAATTTCAATGACTAATGATATTCAGATTGGCAATAAGTGTAAAAACCAACCATCTAGGATTTTAGAGGTATTGTCTAAGAAAACTGATAAACCATCCAAAAAGAGCTGTAGATAAATTAGATACAGACTAGGGAAAAAAATCTGATGTAAATTATTTGGAAGTTATCATCTGTCCGGAAGAGTAGTTTCAAGAATCCTTTAACTGTTATTTGCCATTGGCATTTGGTGTCCTCAGATGAACAAAGACAGAGGATTCAAGTGAGCATTCAAGAAGCCCACCCCATTCATTTCAGAAGCCATGATGCAGTTTCTAAAGAAGGAGGTCATACATCACTAAATATCCAACTTTTTTCAGGATATTGGGATCTTAATTGAGAATGAAAATACATACATTCTATTTTAAGAATGACATATAAAAACTGCATTTTCTAAGCAGAAAAGACTATGAAAATAATTAGAATTGTGTCAAGATACACGTAATCAGCAGAGTGATATCAAACAAAGAACCTCTCTAAATAGAATTCACTCTAAGCTGGCCAAAAAAAAAGGGGGGGGGGGGAGGTTACCAGGTTACCATAGAAGAAAATCTCTGCAAAGAAATATACGACCAATGAAAAGCAAGCAACTCAAAGACATACAGGAACATAAGCTAAAAGAAAGTGGCTGAAGAAAAAATTCAATGTATCTTGGAAGCTATTTCAGTTTGTTATCAAGGCTTGAGAAAGATCATGATAAGAGGGGCAAATGGAGAGGGCAGCCACAGCTATCCCACATTTCTCCTGAGACCCAGGATCTTTTCCATGCCCTGCCTTCAGAAATAACAAATCTCCAACACCAGAAAATACTGTCACAGCCAGGGCCTTATGAATGCAGTTCCTGAGGCCTACTGACAGCTGTCATCCTAACTACCTCACCCCCAACTGGGACATTGCGGGATCCTGGATCCACATCATATGTGACCCGAAGCAAATCACAGCCTCTTCAAGCCTTACTTTCCTTATCGGTAAAGTAGGGTAAAATTACTTATGTAGGGTTCTTATAAGAATTAAAGATAATGCTTATAAGACACCAAAATAGTAGCTGCCATTAGCTACTATTATCAACAACAGCATTCCAAAAACCATTCAGATAACTTTATTCACACAGAAAAAAACTGTTTTAGCATTTGCTAATTACTTGTTTTGTAAGTCATTTTTGTTTTGCTTTAAAAAAAGGTGATACTGAAAAACAGGAAGAGATACAGATGACAGAGTATTCTTACCTTCTTACCCATGAGATTGGACCAGGTTATTAGCACAAGAAGCTTATCTCCTATGCAGACAGCTCCTATCCCTTACTCTACTAAGACCTCAAGCTTGGTTAGAAAATAGTAAGCCACAATATTATCCTAAGATGTGGCACTGGCGAACACAGAAGTTAACTTTCTAAATATAAACTTAAGAAATAAAGAATATCAGCATAATTCATTGCAATAAAAAAAACCACCCAAAATATAAACTTCCACAAAGTATAAATTTAGACAAACATGTACCCTCATTTAACTGGATTTGCTTGCTCTCTTCAGTTTGAACAGAAAAAAGCATACTGCAAGTCACGGCGCTCTCCGCAGACCTAATTTTAAATGAAACAGCTTCCAGAGGATATACCATAGTCAGGACGAAGTTAGCCTAATCCATTTCTATATTTATACTTTTAAATAGAGATCTAATGTCACAAAGACACCCTAAGTACTTTAAGAATTTTTTTAAAAAAATTATAACTATGTTTCCTAAACTGAACTGAGCCAGAAAAGTTATTGGCATAGTTTAGCCCTTTGAGTAGTAGTGAGTGTTTTGCATGCTCACTGACCCCGAGGAGTGAGATTTTTTTCAAAAAATTAAATGAGTTCCAGTTCCAGTTTTATTAAC
Source organism: Saccopteryx leptura (assembly GCF_036850995.1). Lineage (NCBI taxonomy): Eukaryota > Metazoa > Chordata > Mammalia > Chiroptera > Emballonuridae > Saccopteryx > Saccopteryx leptura. Next base: position 192,901,701 of record NC_089505.1, read on the forward strand.
TTAAAATCATATTTGTTTGGCCCTGGCAGGTTGGCTCAGCAGTAGAGCGTCGGCCTGGCGTGCAGGGGAACCGGGTTCGATTCCCGGCCAGGGCACATAGGAGAAGCGCCCATTTGCTTCTCCACCCCCACCCCCTCCTTCCTCTCTGTCTCTCTCTTCCCCTCCCGCAGCCAAGGCTCCATTGGAGCAAAGATGGCCCGGCGCTGGGGATGGCTCCTTGGCCTCTGCCCCGGGCGCTAGAGTGGCTCTGGTCGCAGCAGAGCGACGCCCCGGAGGGGCAGAGCATCGCCCCCTGGTGGGCAGAGCGGCGCCCCTGGTGGGCGTGCCGGGTGGATCCCGGTCGGGCGCATGCGGGAGTCTGTCTGACTGTCTCTCCCCGTTTCCAGCTTCAGAAAAATACAAAAAAAAAAAAAAATTAAATTAACTAGGATGTACTACTTTCCAAAAAATCCTGTTAACTACAAATTTAATGTATTCTTAGAAAGTTCTGAAATTATACCAGGTCCTGGCCAAATTATTTTCTTTCCTAAAGGTAATGTACAGATGTGAACATAAAACTTACTCAGAGTCGCCATCACGGACTCCAGATCTGCTATGAGACCTGGAAGCTGCTGAAGCTGCTCCTGCAGCTCAATCAGGCTCGTCTTCTTTCTCTCCCAGTGTGCTAAGAGCATCACCACCTCGCTGTCCACCAGCTACAACACAAAGAGGAAGGCTAAAATAAAACCAGATTTTAAGCACAAAGAAATCATAGCCTAATGACAGCTGGTCAATGTTATCTTTAACTGACTATAAGCAACAGGACACTCAAAAAAAGATTGAAGTTTTTTTCTTTAATAGAAAACAACCACCTTAACATTTAGTACAGAAAACCTCAAATTATTGCTTGTCTTAGTGCATTTTAACCTAGAGAACAGAAAGTTCAGAATGACCTTAAAATCACTTTTAAGTATACCCTATTTTTTTAGTAAACACTGTATTTGAAAATCTAGGAAAAAAAAAACAACTATCACTAAAAACTGAAAACAGACAAAAACAACCCAAAACATAATTATTGGGTAATTACTTGCTTTACAAAAGAAATTCTTTTAACAGAAATGTCCCCTAATGCATTTGGATTATACTATGATTTAATTTACATTTAACAGGAACACTTACTATATATAAGGTAAATGGTACTGGTCTGCAAAGAAATTTTGAGGCAATTGATTAATTCCAGAAAAAGGAAAAAAGGATTTATGTTGACAAAGAAGTAATTCAGATGTAAAGGATTGCTAACTTCAGGGCAGTGAGACACTATAATAGTCTGAAATAATTCTAAGTTCTTTTACTGAGGATTCTAAAGAAAATGACAGATACCAGTTTCTCCCAGACAATTTTGTTTTGGTCTTAACATGGTGGGAGGGGAATGAACCTAGAACAAAATTTAGAAGCAGCAAGGAGAGAACATTTTTTGAATACATCATCAATGATAAGCAAGAATTGTGAACTCACATTAGTACAATAAAGATAAAGATGACAAAATTCATTGTATAACCAAGAAAAGCATTTGAGCCTGACCAGGTGGTGGTGCAGTGGACAGAACATTGGACTTGGATGCAGAGGACTCAGGTTCAAAACCCTGGGGTTGCCAGCTTGAGCACAGGCTCACCAGCTTGAGCACAGGGTCACTGGTTTGAGCATGGGATCATAGACATGACCCCATGGTCGCTGCCTTGAAGCCCAAGGTCACTGGCTTGATCCCAAGGTAGCTGGCTTGAGCAAGGGGTCACTCGCTCTGCTGTAGCCCCCTCAGTCAAGGCACATATGAATGAGAAAGCAATCAATGAACAACTAAAAAGCTGTAACGAAGAATTGATGCTTCTTCATCTCTCTACCTTCCTCTCTGTCTGTCCCTATCTGTCCCTCTCTCTCTCTGTCACAAAATGAATTTGAATTTTATATGTAAATCAGAGTTCATAGTTAAGTTATAGTAAATAAAAAGGCAATTTATACATCCCAAGATTAAGAGTCTTTACCAGTTGAAACATGAACACAACTGATTCTTATTGAATCTCACTACAGAAAGAACTTCAGAGGAATAAAAATATTAAAACAAGATATAAAATAAAATTATTTGTAGTGCTAGATTGTTTCTAAAGTTGAACATTCTAGGAAATTCACAACATTGAAATGAAAGAACAAAGCTACAATAAAGAGGTCAGCAAGCTGCCTAGTTTCCTCACTGAGCCCCACCTTCCACACCTCCCCACTGTTTTCAGCCCACATTGGAGGGATAACTGCATCATCTCGTACATATAAGCCTCAAATGAGCTGGTGGGATGACACTAAGCTTTATTCAAGTTACAGTTTTCATTATTTTGTATACTTAAAAATGCCTACTGGTTTTAAAATGATCCCTAACAGTAGTTTGAAAAATACTGAGCAGTCTTCATAGACAAACTGTGATGCAATCATCAGGGAATTAAGGCTTGAAACAAAAATCTGTGTTCATAAAATTCACTTAAAACAGTCAATGAACTTCCAGAGCCAGACTATCCTGCTATCTGCCAGGTACTGTTTTAGTCACTAGAGATAAAATGGTGAACAAAACAGGAAAAAAAAATTCTGCCTACTTTGGTGCTTATATTTTGGTAGCAGGTCTCACAAATTCTTCTAGTTTCAGTATTAAACTCTTAAAAGAAAAATAATAATTCCTATCTCACAGGGTTGGTTTGAGAATAAATATAATTATATTTTTCTGGCACATGGTATATCTTTAAAAAAGTCTCTTAAATCTTAATTATTCTAGTTAATTAGATTAACAACTTGAAAAACCTAGAATAAACAATTTTTAGATACTAGTCATTCTTTTTTTTTAAATTTATTTTTATTATTAATTTTAATGGGGTGACATTGATAAATCAGGGTACATATGTTCAGAGAAAACATCTCCAGGTTATTTTGACATTTGATTATGTTGCATTCCCATCACTCAAAGTCAAATTGTCTTCCGTCACCGATACTAGTCATTCTTTTTGAGAGAGAGAGTAAAAGAGAGAGTGAGAGAGTGGAAGTGCGGTGGAGAGATGAGAAGCATCAAATAATAGTTGCTTTAGTTTTGGGTTTTTTTAATTGATTGTGTCTCAAACATGCCTTGATGGAGATGGGGGGATCTCAAGCCAGCGATCCTTGTGTTCAAGCCAGTGACCATGGGATCATGTCGGTGATACCATACTCAAGCCAGGGACCCAGTGCTCAAGCTAGTGAGCTTGTGCTTAAACTGAAGAGTCCGCACTCTAGCCAGCAACCTCAGGGTTTCAAACCAGGGCATTCAGCGTTCTGGGCTGACACTCAATCTGCTGGCTGCCTCCAGTCAGGCATACTAGCTATTTCTTAAAATTAAAATGCAGCATTTAAATATTAAAATTTGACTATAGTCTATCTAATTCAAGCCTTCCACAAAATAAAATATATCCTAAACACAGAATATAAGAAGTGTAGTATATATTAAAAAGAATATGTCAGAATACACTAAAATATCATTTTCATTAAAGAGTAGGAGGTTGAATGGCTTCTAAGAAATCATCATTAATAATTATGTAATAATACTAAAACATTATAAGTATTTTCCAGGCTCTGTGCTAAGCAATTTACACGTATTCTCTCATTTAAACCACATGCCAACCTTATAAAATGAGCACTGTTACCACTTTCATTTTATAATTATAGACACTGAGGCATAATGAAGCTAAATCACTTTCCCAAGGGCCACAGTGGAACTAGATTCAATCCCAGGGACTCTTGACATGTAAGCCCATGCCCTTAAATTAATATTCTGGGGACTGTGCTATACGGCTACAGGAAAGAAAGAAGAAAAGTGAAAAACCAGCAAATAAAAGGGTGCTGCAAAACTGTACTTAAACTCTACTGAATGGTAAAAAATGACCTATCTCCAGAAGGCCAATGTTTTCCGTCTGGTCCAAGTAAACATTTCTGAATAAACCCAGATTTACACTAGGAAATCAAGTTAAAGGAAGAAGACAGACAAACCCATTGTGCTTCATCAAAATTCCTTCCTGAGAACACTGAAGCTAGCAGAAGGGGGAAAAAAAGGTAGGGATCATCAATGACTACAAAATGGCTAATAACAGGACCATACTGTGTATAAACTCAACAATTCAGAGTTTGAGGGTATGTGTTTTCCACACTCTTTTATTTGATAAGCTGGGTAAGTGGTGGTATGCCATTTTATAGAGGAGGAAACTAAAACAGACTAATTTATGTGTCGAAGGTCAAAATGTATTAGTGCAGAAACTAGGATTTCTAACACCCAGTTCAGGTCACCTTTTACCACAGGAAGAGAGGAGAACCAGGTTGGAACAGAGTGAAGCATGTCTAACTTAACCAGCTTACAGAGCAAACTATTGGACAAAAAAGAAATTCAACTTTGGAGTTGAATTTGAAGGCAAGCAAATATTCTACGATAATAGAAATTACAAACAGATAATGTACTTTAAGTCTAACTTTAAAAAATGGTCCTCAGAGTCTAACCCCTAAGTCAATATTAACTATTCATTTATATATTGCTAAGGGAGAAAAAAACAACAACAAAGAACTTGTAGGAAAAACTTAGACAACAAAGTTATTGTTGATCATAGCTGTTTGTTTTCTAAGATACTTATCTGAATTTTAAGACTAGGTAGTAAAGTTAGCTTTAAATTAGATGAGTATAAAGTAATTTGTTAAAGAAGACTGAATTGCCCTTACATACATTTGTCCTGGTAGGCTCACATAGGTTTAAAGCCACCAAAGACACATGAGCATGGCCTGACAAAATAAACATATGACAGATTTAATGCTACAAATCTTAAAAGATAGACGTATGTTTCAACAACACATCAGAAGGCTTAAAATTTTTTTTTCATTTTTAAAGTTGAGTACTACATTTCTGGAGAGCAACAGAGGTACTTTGATTAGATGTGGATCTTAAAATAATCAAGTACTCAACTATGAAAAAATTTCCCCAAATAGCAACAACAGATCTTACATAAATTCTTTCTCCTATATTTATTTTATTATGAAATACTTCTTTCAATCAAAAGAGTAAGTTTTTTAAAGACCCTCTACAGCCCTAGCTGGATAACTTGGTTAGTTAGAGCATCATCCCAAAGCACAGAGGTTGCTGGTTTGATACCCGGTCAGGGCACTTACAGGAACAGATCAATGTTCCTGCTTCTCTCTCTTATTCATTGTAATCCATTTTTATTTCTTTAAAAACTTTGTATATACATATTTAATAGTCTGTATTCAATAGCGCTATATGTGAAGTCCTTTGTAGATCTAAATCTTACTCTGGTTCTGGTGATTCTCAAACTTTTGGTAATACATTTGGGTGTTTGCTAAGGTGGTGGTGAGAAAGTAACTTGTAGGAATATTGAGAGGCCTAGGCTTACAAAGTTTCAGCCATGTAAAATTTGTGTTTGTATCTGATGGGTATCAAGAAACACAGTCCCCTGTGGCCCTTCATTTATTTATGTAGTGGTTCCTCCATCATGCAGGAAGTATCAATTAGGGCCCCACACTCATGTGAGGCCAAGGCCATGGTAACAAAACCAAAAAGGAAACTATATTTAGTCCAAGTTGTCATAAAGACAGGCAGGTTTCCTTGTTTCTTACGTTTGTCAATAATTAGCTTTTATTTTTTATTTTTTCCCTACTGTAATCTTTCACTGAGGGATGTAGCCACTTCAAAGATACAAAAGCTGGCCCTGGACATTTGGCTCAGTGGTAGAGAGTTGGCCTGACATGTGGATGTTCCTGGTTCGATTCCCGGTCAGGGCACACAGGAGAAGTGCCCATCTGCTTCTCCACCACCCCCCTCTCTTCCTCTCCTGTAGCCATGGCTTGATTGGAGCAAGTTGGCCCCAGGCACTGAGGATGGCTCCATAGTATCTGTCTCAGGTGCTAAGAAGAGCTCAGTTGCTGAGCAATGGAGCAAAGCCCCAGATGTGCAGAGCATTGCCCTGTAGGGGGCTTGCTGGGTGGATCCCAGTTGGGGTGCATGCGGGAGTCTGTCTGTCTCCCCTCCTCTCAATAATTAAAAAAAAAGAGAGATTCAAGAGCTTTATGCAGAGCTCCTGCTTTATGCAGGAGTCAGATTCATTTCCCCATAGACAAAGTCTCCTATCCCCATAAACCTCTAAAACTTTTGTTTTACTATTTTACCCCAGCTTCTGTGTGTGTTGTTTTTTTAGCCACTCTGATTTTAGTTCCCTTTTCATTTTTTTTTCAGCACTTTAGGATCTCCCTCAATTTTTGTGAGCTTAATACATTAAAAAAGAAAACACCTTTTTAAAATCTATCCAGCATTTAAGGGTTTTATATCTACAGAGCTTTTCAAAGTACCTAGTCTACCATAGGGCCAAAAATTTACATTCACCCCTTTTTTAGTAATTTCTCAAAGAAACATTAATTTCTAAATTTCATTGTATTACTCCATTGTATATAACTATTACAACTTCACTAATTTAGGAAAATGGTAAAGAAAGTCAGTCTAAATTAATTTAAAGTCAGAATCACAAAAATGTTTTTATAAAGAAAGTTTGATCGACATCAATTGTACAGAGTATTTGATCTTGGCTGATAAATCTCTATGTACATGTACCAAATAATTTTAATTACAAGTCACTTTTATCCACACTGCTAAAGAATAGTTTTCTTCTAAGTGAACTAAGGATGACCCCCTAAAACTTTTATGTTTATTTGCTAAGCAAATTAGTGACTTTATGTAGACTGAACAAAGTTAAACTTTTGTTCAAATAATAAAAAATTCTTAAATAGTGGGTAAAATAAATTATACTTTATAACTTACATATTGAAGTATCAGATTCAAATTCAAAGCATATTGAAGCATCAGATTCAAATTATACCTAAATGAACAAAGTATTTACTTGTGACTTGGGAATAAAAGTCAAACTCTCTCTGCCTGAATATTTGACTAAGATGCTACAAAAATGTGCCTTATTTAGGGAGTTCCATAATCAACTGAAAAATTCAATTTCAGATATCCTGAAAAACATTTTAATACAATTACAAATTAAATTTCTTAAAAACTAGCATAAGATTAGCTAATAATTCTTCACCTCTCCAGCACTCGCACATTCTTTAGCTCTTCTGTGAAGTGAAGCCCATGTATCTTCATACCTAAAAAAAGCAAAAATTAATTCAAAATTTTAGTGTTTTAAAACATTAAAAAAAAATCTAAATATGAGCCTGGAACATCCCATGTTGTCTGAAAAGAAAAGCTCAAAAAATAATGAAAATATGTCACAAAGACACAAGTCAACTTGAAGGATTTCCAATGCCAAACCTGCAAGAATCCGAGCAATACAATAAATAATGGTAGTAATAGGTTATAACTCAAAAAGTTAAACATCCATGAGCTCATAGTAATTTAAATAATTAAAAAATAAAGGAAATCAATGGAAGCAAAAACTGGTTCTTCAAAAAGATTGATAGCCCTGGCCGGTTGGCTCAGTGGTAGAGCATCAGACTGGCGTGCAGGAGTCCCGGGTTCAATTCCCAGCCAGGGCACACAGGAGAAGCGCCCATCTGCTTCTCCACCCCTCCCCCTCTCCTTCCTCTCTGTTTCTCTCTCTTCCCCTCCCACAGCCAAGGCTCCATTGGAGCAAAGTTGGCTCTGGCGCTGAGGATGGCTCCATGGCCTCTGCCTCAGACACTAGAATGGCTCTGGTTGCAACAGAGCAATGCCCCAGATGGGCAGAGCATTGCCTCCTGGTGGGCATGCCGGGTGGATCCCGTTCGGGCACATGCGGGAGTCTGTCTGACTACCTCCCTGTTTCCAACTTCAGAAAAATACAAAAAAAAAAAAATATTAATAAAATTAAACTTTTTGACAGCATAAAAAAATAAAAGAGGTAACTCAAATAACATTAGAAACAGAAAGGGACATATTATTAATAATTCTACAGATATAAAAAGGATAAGAGAGTACTATAGATAATTGTATGCCAAAACACTGGATAATCCTGTTGAAATAAATTCCTAGAAATACAAAACCTACCAAGACCGACTCCGAAAGAAACAGAGAATATGAATAGATCCATAACTAGTAAGGAGACTGGATCAGTAATCAAAACCTCCCTCCTGAACAACGATGCATCGAAAAGAAATAAAAAGACTACAGTTACCTTGAAACAAAAAATGGGAACACAACATGCCAAAACATATTCAGCAAAAGCACTTCTAAGAGGGAGATTCATAGCAATAAACACCCACATTAAAAAGACCCTAAATAGCCCTGGCCGGTTGGCTCAGCGGTAGAGCGTCGGCCTGGCGTGCGGGGGAACCGGGTTCGATTCCCGGCCAGGGCACACAGGAGAAGCGCCCATTTCTTCTCCACCCCCCCCTTCCTCTCTGTCTCTCTCTTCCCCTCCTGCAGCCAAGGCTCCATTGGAGCAAAGATGGCCCGAGTGCTGGGGATGGTTCCTTGGCCTCTGCCCCAGGCGCTAGAGTGGCTCTGGTCGCGGCAGAGCGACGCCCCGGAGGGGCAGAGCGTCGCCCCCTGGTGGGAGTGCCGGGTGGATCCCAGTCGGGCGCATGCGGGAGTCTGTCTGACTGTCTCTCCCGTTTCCAGTTTCAGAAAAATACAAAAAAAAAAAAAAAAAGACCCTAAATAAACAACCTAACGCTATCCCTTAAAGAACTAGAAAAGAAACAAACTGAACCAAAGCTAGAAAGAAGGAAATAATAAAGATCACAGCAGAAATAAAAAGTAGAGAATAGGAAAACAACAGAAAAGATTAACCAAACTATGACTTGGTCCTTTGAGAAGATAAACAAAATTGACACCTTTAGCTAGACTTAACAAGAGAAATAAAGGACCAAAATCAACAAAATTATAAATGAAAAAGGAGACATTTTAACGGATACCACAGAAATATAAAGGATCATAAGAAGCTAGTATGAATAACTATATACACCAACATACACTGCTCACAAAAATTAGGGAATATTTCAAAATGAATATGAAATGATAAAAAAAGAAGCCTTTGATTTTTTTTATTAAATAAGAACATCAGAAAAGCAAATGACAAATCAAAGAAAGTTGTTCAACTATGCAAATGAGATGCAAAACCAACTTTTATTTCATTGGTGAAAATGCACTATACAAAAGGCTGAAAGTACTAGAGTATCTGCACGTTCTCTGATTCCCTAATTTTTGTAAGCAGTATATTAGGCACCCTAGGAAAAACTGGAAAAAGTCTTAGAAACATACAAACTATCAAGACTGAGTCAGGAAGACATAGAAAGTCTGAAAAAACCAATTACTAGTAAAAAGGTTGAATTAGTAATCAAAGATCTCCCAATAAAGAAGAATCTAAGACCAGTTGGCTTCACTGGTGAATTTTACTAAATATTTAAAACAGAATTAATGTAAGTCCTTCTCAAACTGTCCAAAAAATATCAAAAAGGAGGAACACCTTCAAACTAATTTTATAAAGCCAGCATTACCCTGATCCCAAAGTCCAAAAAGGACACTATCAGAAAAGAAAATTAGAGACCAATAATCCTGATGAATATAGATGCAAAATTCTCAATAAAATACTAGCAAACCAAATTCAGTATTACATCAAAGGAATTATACTCCATCATCAAAAGGGATTGATACTTAGGGTGTAAGCATGGTTCAACACCCACAAATTAATCAGTGTGATATATCACATTAATAGAATGAGAAAAAAATCATATGGTCATTCCACTAGACACAAAAAAAGCATTTGACAAAACCAAAATCTGTTGATAATAAAACTGAACAAATCAGGTATAGAAGGAATATAGCTCAACATAGTAAAGGCTATACAGTACAAGATAAGCACACTTAATGTCATATTCAATGGTGAAAGGTTGAAAGCTTTTTCTTTCAGATCAGGTAAAAGGGCTGTCCCCTCTCACCATTCCTATTCAGAACAGTACCAGAAGTCTTTGCCAGAACAACCAGGTAAGAAGTAAAAGGCATCAAAATTGGAAAGAAAAAAGTAAAATTGTCTCTATTTGCAAATGACATGATTTTATATATAGAAAACACTAAAGACCACCAAAAAACTGTTAGAGCTATTCAACAAATTAAGTAAAGTTACAGGATACAAAATTAACACCCCAAAATCAGCAGTGCTTCTATACACTAACAACAAATTATCTAAGATTGAAATAAAATTTACAATAGCATTAAAAACAATAAAACATTTAGAAATAAATGTAACCAAGGAGATGAATGTTCTCTACTGTGAAAACTACAAGACATTGATTAAAGAAATAAAAAATAAATAAAGGAAACAGTACTCTGTGTTCATGGATTGCCAGACTTAATATTGTTAATGTGTTAATACTATCAAAAGCCATCCACAGAGTCAATGCAATCCCTATCAAAGTTTCCAATGGCATTGTTTACAGAAGTAGTAAAGACAATCCTAAAATTTATATGGAATCCCAAAAGACCCCAAATTGCCAAAGCAATCCTAAGAAAGAAAAGCAAAGAGGGAGGTATCACATTTCCTAATGTAAAGCTATACCATGAAGCTATCATAATTAAAATAGTATGGTATGAGCATAAAAACAGATAATTAGATCAATGGCACACTGATAACCCAGTAATAAACCTAAGATTATGAGACCAACTAACATTTAACAAGGAAGACAAGAATACATAATGGAGAAAAGACAGTCTCTTCAATAAATGGTGTTGGGAAAACTGGATAGTCACATGTAAAAGAATTAAACTATCTACCTAACTTACACTACTCACAAAAAATCAACTCAAAATATATTCAAGACTTAAATATAAGATATAAAACCATAAAAATTAAAGAAAACAGAAAAGATGCTCTTTGACATGGGCCTGATAAGGAGTTCATTTCCAAATCATGCAAGGAACTCATACAAATCAATAGTAAAAAAACAAATAATCCAATTTTAAAATGTGCAAAAAACCTGAATAGACATTTTTTTCAATAAGAATATACAAAGGGCCAACAGGTACATGGAAAGATGCTTAACATCACTAAATATCAGAAAAATGCAAATCAAGATCACAGTAAGATATCATCTTGCCTGTTAGAATGACCATCAACAAAAAGACAAGACAGCAAATGCTGGTGAGGACACAGAGAAAAGGGAACCCTTGTGTACTCTTGGTGGCACTGTAAATTAGTGCAGCCTCTAATTATACCATATAATCCAGCAATTCCACATCTGAGACTATATCCAAAGAAAACAAAAACACTAACTCAAAAAGACATCTGTATCCTCATATTTATAGCAGCATTATTTACAATAGCCAAGACATGGAAACAACCTAAGTATCTACTGCCAGGTAAATAGATAAAGAAGTTGTGGTATATATATACAATGAAATATTATCCATCCATAAAAAAATGAGGGGAATCCTGATATTTGTGACAACATGGATGGACAGAGGGCACTCTACTATATGAAATAAGTCAGATAAAGAAAGATAAATGCTGTATAATCTCACTTATATGTGGGACATTAAAAAAATCAAAACTCACAGAAAAAGGGATCAGATTTGTGGCTACCACCAGTAGCAAGATAGGAAGAGGGGGAATTAGAGGAAGGTGATTGAAAAGTACAAACTTCCAGTTTCTTTTTGTTGTTGTTGTTTTTTACAGAGACAGAGAGTCAGAAAGAGGAATAGATAGGAGACAGACAGACAGACAGGAACGGAGAGGGATGAGAAGCATCAATCATCAGTTTCTCATTGTTGCACTTTAATTGTTCATTGATTGCTTTTTCATATGTGCCTTGACAGTGGGGCTACAGCAGACCGAGTAACTCCTTGCTCAAGCCAGTGACATCGGAGTATCGAACCTGGATCCTCCGCATCCCAGTCTGACGCTCTATCCACTGCGCCACCGCCTGGTCAGGCACAAACTTCCAGTTTTAAGATAAGTATTAGGGATGTAATGTACAACATGATAACTAAAGTTAACACCACAGTATGAATTATATGCAAGTTGTTAGGATTTAAGGGTTCTCATTACAAAAAAATATTTTTTCTTTTTATTGCTTTTTCTTTTTATTGTATGAGATGATGGATGCTAATATAACTTACTTATTATGGTAATCATTTCACAGTAAATGTAAGTCAAACCATTATGCTGTGCACCTTAAACTTATAAAGTATCTCAATTATACCTTAATAAAATGTTTAAATACTCCCCCCAGAAAAAGCTCCAGTAGCTTCAATGAAATTACCATACATTAAAAAAAAAACCAACTAATACTAAACCTTCTCAAACTTCTTTAAAAAAAAAATGAAGAGGAGGAAATACTTCCTAATTAATCTATAAGGCTAGCATTTCCCTGCTACCTAAGCCAGATAAATACAACATAAGAAAACTACAGACATATATCACCTATGAACACTGATGCAAAATCCTTAACAAAATTCTAACAAACTAAATTCAGCAACATATAAAAGAATTATATACCATGAACAATTGGTTTTTTTCCACCCCGGGAACTCAATAATAGTTCAACACATGAAAATCAACCACATTAACAGAATAAAGGGGAAAAAAAAGATGATCATCTCAACAGATGCTAAAAAAGCATTTGACAAAAGTCAACACCTTTCATGATTAAAAACTGAAAAAAAAACAGTAAAAAGGGAAACTATCTCAATGTAATAAAAACATTAAAAGCTTTTCCTATAAAATCAGGAACAAGACAAAGAAGGCTATTTTTGCTATTCTATTCAACATAGTACTGAAATTAGGCAAGAAAAAATATAAAAGATATCCAAATTAAAAGGGAAGTAAAATAATATCTGTTTGCAGATGACATTATCAAAAGATTCCACAAAAACAAATCCTGTTAGAATAAACAAATTTAGCAAAGTAAAATTAAAAAAAAAACACAAAATCAGTTGCACTTCTATATACTAACATAATGAACAATCCAAAAAAAATATATAAAGAAAACAATTTCATTTATAATAGCATCAAAAAATCACTTAGGAATTAGTGATGTAGGTGAAACACTGTAATGATAAAAAAGGAAATTATAAAACACTGCTGAAAGAAAGAAGACAAAATAATGGAATGATACCCCATGTTCATGGATTGAAAGGCTTAATATTGTTAGGATGTTCTCATTAATATCCAAAGTGATCTACAAATTCAATGAAATGCCTATCAAAATCCCAATGGCATTTCATATGGAGAAGTATAAAAATATCCACCCTAAAATTCATATTAAATCTCAAGAAACCCTAAAAATCCAAAACAATCTTGAAAAGAAGAACAAGGTTGGAGGACTCATACTTCCTGATTCCAGAACTTACTATAGAGTTATAGTAATCAAAACAGATATACGACCAATAAAATGGAAAGCCTAGAAATAATCCCTCACATATAGAGACAAAACCATTCAATAAGGAAAAGATAGTCTTTCCAACAAATGGTGCTTGGAAAACTGGATATACAAGGCAAAAGAATAAAGCTGAACCCTTACTTAACACCAGATACAAAAATAAACTGAAAATGGATCAAAAGTACAAACATAAAAACTATAATACTCTTGGAAGAAAACATGAGATAAAGCTTCATGTTACTAGAACTGGCAATGATATCTTGGATATGACACCTAAGACACAGGCAACAAACAACAAAAAGTAGACAAATTAGATCATAAAATTGAAAACTTTTGTGCATCAAAGTACACAACCAACAGAGTAAGAAGGCAATTCACAGAAAAAGAGAAAATATTTGCAAACTATATATGGGACAAAGGACTAATATCCGGAATGTGTAAAGAACTGAAATTCAACAACGAAAACAACCACATTATCCAAAAATGGGCAGAGGACTTGAATAAATGTTTTTGTAAAAATGTACAAATGACCAATAATCACAGGAAAAGATGATCTTTATCATCAATCATTAAGGTAATGCAAATCAAAACACAGTGAAATACCACTTCACATCAATTAGAGTATTTACAAAACAAACAAACAAAAAACCCCCAAAAATAAGTTTCGGGAAGGATGCAAAGAAAATGGAACTGTTGTGCACACTGGTGGGAATGTAAAATGGTGCAGCTGCTATGTAAAACAGTGTAGTGGTTCTTCACAAAATTAAAAATAGAATTACCATATGACAGAGCAATTTCACTTCTAGTACATACTCCAAAAACCTAAAAGCAAGTCTGGAATAGAGAGATGTGCACCCATATTCATAGCAACATTATTCAAAATAGCCAAAAGGTAGAAGCAACCCATTTTCATTAGTGGATGAATGCATAGGCAAAATATGGTATACAGTCACATGCCACTTAACAATGGGGATATATTCTGAAAAATGTGGTGTTGAGGAGAAGACAAGATGGCTCTGGAGTAGGCGGACGTACCAACATCCACCTCCCAGAACGAAAGTGGATTACAAACTAATTTTAAGACTATCATTTGGAAAAAACAACTTTGGACTAAACTAAGAGGACTCTTCAATCAAGGTACACTGAAGAAGCCACACCGAGACTGGTAGGAAAAGCGGAAACACGGAGAGGGCTGCCCAGCTCCCTGGAGCAAACGGCAGCCGGGAGAGACTCGCATGGCGGGAAATGAGTTAAGCAGAGAGGGGAGGGTCCTGAGTCCCAGGAACAAAGCCCCAGCCTGCAGCCCCAGAGCCTAGAAAAGGCATAAAGACAGTATTTAGCTGGAAACAAGTCAGATACTGTTTGTGAGAAAGAGACTGATTTCTCATACCCAGGATTCTTCTTAAAGGGACCGCGCAGAACACCTCTCTCAAAACCACTCACTGGGGGCTCCAGGGAACGGGGAGGGAGGAGAGGACCGGAGTAGCAGGAAGACAGTGTAATCTAGGAGGCAAAGGGAGAAACATTTTAGGAGACAGCCACCCTAACCCCTGGGATGAGTCACTCTCCAAATCTAAAGTGAATAATTCCCCTGGAAACAGCAATACCAGCAAAGGAAAGCAGGACGCCAGCCAAACAAGCTCTCCCGCGGCATTCAGAGCAGAGTCGCTTAGAAGGAGGGAGCTTCCAGGACTACAGTAGTGAGTGTTAAGATCTGAGCTGCAGCACCCACACCCACACGGCTGAGGGCTCGCCGCGGGGCGAGCGGTGGTGGGACGCGGAAGCATGGTTCTGTTGGCAAGGGTGGAAGCCGGCTGGCCACCGGCTGGGACCAGGTGTGAGCTCAGTCTTGCCCAGCTGGGGAGGAGGGGGTGTGCAAAAGCGGTCAAGCCCAGCTGAGGGCAGCCTGCAATCCAGCCTGCGGGAGAAGGGCGGGAACCCCGGAAGGGGTGGAGGCCAGCCCTTGAGCAACGGCGCAGGAGCACAGCCTTGCCCCGCCTGCGGAACCAAGGCTTGTGGCCTGACTTGGGAGCTGGCTCCTCCCGCGGGGGTGGAGCCAAAAACCCAGAACAGGCAGAGTCCCGCTACAGAGCATGGGCTCACAGTCCCACTGGGCCTGTGGAACCACGGCTTACAGCCATCTCACAAGCAGGCTCTTCCTGCAAGGGAAAGGCAAAAGCCCAGAAACAGGCAGAGACCCGAAGCTGAGCAAAAGTGCGCGGCCCTGCCCTCAGGGCCAAGCATAACGCCACCCACGGGGGTGGGGCAAAGGCCAAGGCCACCAAGGCTTGTACACCCGAGCACTTGATCACTGCCACTTCCATTAAGGAGAGGTGGAAACCACAACAACAGCCCCAGTGGGCAGGCACCGGCAACGCCCATACCCAAACACCCTACACAGAAACAGGAGAGGGGGTGGCGGGGCTACAGACAGACCTTAACTAGAAAATAGAGGCCACACCCAGTGGACTCCAGTGGCCAAAACCTTCCTTTACACAGAAAAAATGAGAAGGCAGAGAAGTGTAACACAAATGAATCAAGAGAAATCCCCAGAAAATGACCTGAATGAATCAGATATAACCAAATTACGAGATGCAGAGTTTAAAATAACAATTGTTAGGATGCTCAAAAATATTAGAACAACAATAGACAATCATTACAAACACCTAAATAAAGAGATAGCAAATATAAAAAAGGACATTGAAATAATAAAAACAGAGTCAGTCAAAAATGAAAAATACAATATCAGAAATAAAGAACACATTGGAAAAAATTAAAAGCAGGATGGATAAAGCTGAGAATCGAATCACCGAGTTAGAGGACAAGATAAATAAAGGTACGGGAGCAGAGCAATAAAAAAATAAAAAAAAAGAGACTCAAAAAGTCTGAGGAAACTCTAAGAGAGCTCTGTGACAACATAAAGAGAAATAATATCTGGCATCATAGGGGTTCCTGAAGACGAAGAGAAAGAACAAGAAACTTGTTCAAGCATATCAAAGAACTTTGTTCAAGCATATCATAGCTGAAAACTTCCCTCAATGAAGGCAGGAAAACATCTCACATGTTCAAGAAGCACAGAGAACTCCATTAAAGAGAAACCCAAAGAAATCAACACCAAGACACATCATAATTAAAATACCAAAGCTAAGTGATAAAGAGAAAATATTAAAAGCTGCTAGAGAAAAAAAGACTATCACCTAAAAAGGAGCCCCCATAAGGGTAACTTCCTACTTCTCAACAGAAACACTTGAGGCCAGAAGGGAATGGCAAGAAATATTCAAAGAAATGCAGAACAAGAGCCTACAACTAAGACTATTTTATCCAGCAAGGCTATCATTTAAAATTGAAGGAGAAATAGAAAGCTTTCCAGACAAAAAAAAAAAACTCAAGGAATTCACTACAACCAAACCAAGGCTGAAAGAAATGCTAAGGGGCCTGTTGTAAACAGATCAAAAAAGAAAAAGAATATAGCAAAAGAGGAATACAGTTTTAAAGAATAAAATGGCAATAAACAATTACATATCAATAATAACCTTAAATGTAAATGGATTAAATGATCCAATCAAAAGACATAAGGTAGCTGTGTGGATAAGAAAACAGGACCCATACATATGCTGTCTAAAAGAGACACACCGTAAAACAAAATATGCAGATAGACTGAAGATAAAAGGATGGAAAAAAATATTTCATGCAAATCGAAATTTAAAAAAAGCTGGGGTAGCAATACTTATATTACACAAAATGGACTTTAAAACAAAGGTTATAATAAGAGATAAAGAAGGTCACTACATAATGATAAATGGAGCAATCCTACAGGAAGATACAACCATTATAAATATCTATGCACCTAATATAGGAGCACCTAAATATATAAAGCAGACTTTGATGGATTTAAAGGGCAAGATCAACAGCAATACTATAATAGTAGGGGATTTCAATACCCCACTAACATCACTAGATAGATCCTCAAAAAAGAAAATTACAAAGAAACAACAGACTTAAAGAACATACTAAATCAACTCCATTTAATAAATATCTTCATAACCTTTGACCCTAAAACAGCAGAATATACATTCTTTTCAAGAGCTCATGGTATATTCTCTAGAATAGACCACGTTAGGGCACAAAAGAGGTCGCAACAAATTTAAGAAGATTGAAATCATATCGAGCAATTCTCTGATCACAATAGCATGAAACTAGAAATAAACCACAACAGAAGAACTTAAAAATACTCAAACACTTGGAAACTAAATAGCATGTTATTAAATAATGAATGGTAAACAATGAGATCAAAGAAGAAATTAAAAAATACCTAGAAATGAATGATAATGAGCATACATTAACTCAAAATTTATGAAACACAGTAAACGCAGTCCAGAGAGGAAAGTTCATAGCATTACATGCATACCTCAAAAAGCTAGAAAAAGCCCAAATAAACAACTTGACCTTACATCCAAAAGAAATAGAAAAAGAACAGCAAGTAAAGCCCAGAGCTAGTAGGAGGAAGGAAGTAATAAAGATCAGAACAGAAATAAATGGCATAGAGGCTAAAGAAACAATACAGAGGATCAATGAAACCAGGAGCTGGTTCTTAGAAAAGGTAAACAAGATTGATGAACCTTAAACTAGACTCACCAAGAAAAAAAAAGAGAGGACTCAAATAAATAAAATTAGAAACAAGAGTGGAGAAATAACAACTGACAACAGAAATACAAAAGATTCTAAGAAAATATTATGAAGAACTGTACGCCAAAAAACTAGACAACCTAGATGAAATGGACAAATTCCTTGAATCATATAATCTTCCAAAAATTAATCTGGAAGAATCAGAAAACGTAAACCAACCAATTACAACAAATGAGATTGAAAGTTATCAAAAAACTCCCAAAAAGGGAAAGTCCTGGGCCTGATTGCTTCACAAGTGAATTCTACCAAATATTCAAAGAGGAACTATCTCCTATCCTTCTCAAGCTATTTCAAAAAATTCAAGAGGAAGAAAGACTTCCAAGCTCCTTTTATGAGGCAAGCATAATTCTGATTGCAAAACCAGGCAAAGACAACACAAAGAAAGAAAATTATAGGCCAATATCCCTGATAAATTTAGATGCTAAAATCCTCAACAAAATATTAGCAAACTGGATCCAGCAATAAATGAAAAAAATCACACACCATGATCAAGTGGGATTTATTTTTGGGAGGCAAGGCTGGTACAATATTCGCAAACAAATCAATGTGATTCATCACATAAACAAAAGGAAGGAGAAAAACCACATCATAATTTCAATAGATGCAGAAAAAGCATTTGATAAAATCCAGCACCTACTCATGATCAAAATTCTCAGCAAAGTAGGAATACAATGAACATACCTCAACATGATAAAGGCTATCTATGACAAACCCACAGCCAACATCATACTCAATGGGCAAAAATTATAAGCAATCCCTTTAAGTTCAGGAACAAGGCAGGGGTGCCCTCTTTCACCACTTTTATTCAACATAGTTCTGGAAGTCCTAGCCACAGCAATCAGACAAAAAAAAGAAATTAAAGGCATCCAAATTGAAAAAGAAGAAGTAAAACTATCATTATTTGCAGATGATATGATATTGTATATAGAAAACCCTAAAGTTGCAGTCAAAAAACTACTAGACCTGATAAATGAATTCAGCAAGGTGGCAGGATATAAAATTAATACTCAGAAATCAGAGGCATTTTTATACACTAACAATGAACTGTCAGAAAGAGAAATTAAGGAAACAATCCACTTTACCATTGCAACCAAAAAAATAAAGTACCTAGAAATAAATTTAACCAGGGAGATTAAAGACTTGTACTCGGAAAATTATAAAACATTGATAAAAGAAATCAGAGAAGATACAAACAAGTGGAAGAATATACCGTGCTCATGGTTAGGAAGAATAAACATCTTTAAAATGTCTATATTACCCAAAACAATTTATAAATTCAATGCAATAACGATTAAAATACCAATGACTTACTTCAAAGTTATAGAACACATATTCCAAAAATTTATATGGAACCAAAAGAGAACACGAATAGCCTCAGCAATCTTGAAAAGGAAGAATAAAGCAGAAGGTATCACATTTCCGAATATCAAGTTATATTATAAGGCCATTGTACTCAAAACAGCCTGGTACTGGCATAAGAACAGGCATATAGATCAATGGAACAAAACTAAGAACTCAGAAATAAACCCACACTTTTATGGACAACTGATATTTGACAAAGGAGGTAAGAGCATATATTGGAGTAAAGACAGCCCCTTCAACAAATGGTGTTGGGAAAATTGGACAACTACCTGCAAAAAAAGGAAACTAGACCACCAACTTACACCACTCACAAAAATAAACTCAAAATGAATAAAAGACTTAAATTTAAGCCGTAAAACCATAAACATCTTAGTAGAAAACATAGGCAGTAAGCTCTCTGACATCTGTCGCAGCAATATATTTGCCGATTTGTCTCCACAGGAAAGTGAAATAAAAGACAGGCTAAACAAATGGGACTTTATCAAACTAAAAAGCCTCTGCATAGCTAAAGACAATAAGAACAGAATAAAAAGACAAACTACACAATGGGAGAATATATCTGACAATGTGTCTAATAAGGTGTTAATAACCAAAATTTATAAAGAACTTGTAAAACTTAATACCAGGAAGACAAACAATCCAACCCAAAAATGGGCAAAAGAAATCAATAGACACTTCTCTAAAGAGGACATACAGATGGCCAATAGGCATATGAAAAAATGCTCAACATCACTAATCATTAGACAAATGCAAATTAAAACCACAATGAGATATCACCTCACACCAGTCAGAATGGCGCTCATCAATAAAACAACACAGAATAAGTGCTGGTGAGGATGTGGAGAAAAGGGAACCCTCCTGCACTGCTGGTGGGAATGCAGACTGGTGCAGCCACTGTGGATAACAGTATGGACATTCCTCAAGAAATTAAAAATCAAACTGCCTTTTGACCCAGCAATACCACTGTTAGGAATATACCCCAAGAACACCATAGCACTGTTTGAAAAGAAGAAATGCACCCCCATGTTTATGGCAGCATTGTTCACAATAGTGAAGATCTGGAAACAGCCCAAGTGTCCGTCAGTGGACGAGTGGATTAAAAAGCTTTGGTACATATATACTATGGAATACTACTCATGCATTAGAAATGATGACATCGGATCATTTACAACAACATGGATGGACCTTGATAACATTATACTGAGCGAAAGAAGTAAATCAGAAAAACTAAGAACTATAAGATCCCATACATAGGCGGGACATAAAAATGAGTCTCAGAGACATGGACAAGGGTGTGGGGGTTACAGGTGGGGGGGAAAAGAGGGAGCGGGTTGGGGAGGGGAGGGGCACAAAGAAAACCAGTTAGAAGGTGACAGAAGACAACTGGACTTTGGGTGATGGGAATGCAGCATAATCAAATGTCAAAATTACCTAGAGATGTTTTCTCTGAACATATGTACCCTGATTTATCAATGTCACCCCATTAAAATTAATTAAAAAAAAAAAGAATTTGTCTCATGGCTAATTCAGGCAATTAGAAGAATAGTATAAGGATGCTAATTCTGCTTCTCAGGCCACATCCTGCAAAAAAGGCCCCAAGAAAATTGGTGATTTCGCTCCTCTGATGTTGCCAAAAATCGGAGGATTGGATTAAAAAAATAGGTCAGGAACGCCCTGAAATGGAACTAACAATACATAGGCATAAATTTAAAGGACTTTTAGACACTGGAGCTGATGTATCTGTTATTGCTAAGCTACATTGGCCTCCTTCCTGGCCCACTCATGCAGCAGCCACAGAATTACAAGGTAAAGGGCAGAGTAAATCCCCTCAACAAAGTTCTAGTTTTTTACATCAGGAAGATTAAGAAGGCCATTCTGGATTTTTTTAAGCCTTATGTTTTCCCTGGACGGCCAGTTAATTTGTGGAGTAGAGATGTTTTGAAAAATACAGGAGCATTGCTTGTCAGTCCTAATGGTTTAGTCAGTAGTCAGATGCTTGATCGGGGATTTTTGCCAGTAAGGGACTAGGGAAAGAACAGCGAGGAATTCTCACCCCCATAGAAGTGGCACCCAAAACCAGAAGGTGTGGATTAGGATATCAAAATTTAGCATAGGGGCCTTGGTAGCTCCTGCTACCCCAATAATGCATGGTGCAGTCCCAATTACTTGGAAATCAGATAATCCTGTATGGGTAGACCAATGGCCCCTTTCTCAGGAGAAATTTAGGGCAGCTGCTCAGTTGGTACAAGAACAGCTACAGCTTGGGCACATTGAACCATCTAATAGCCCATGGAATACACTTCCATATTTTGATCTTGTAGCCTCCTGGATTATCAAGGGGCATAGACGACCCTTAAAGCTTATAGGTTTTGAGCCTCAAAATTATTGTTGTTCCTTTTTTCAAAGGATCAACAATGGCTTTGGGAAACTTCCACTAAATGGCAAATCGCTTTTGTAAATCAATGGACAACTTTATACTGAAACAGTCAACTTAAAATCAGCTCAAAGACTAGAATTATATGCCATTATCATGGCTTTTCAGCATTTGCCATATTCCTCCTTTAATCTATACAGAC
Organism: Saccopteryx leptura; assembly: GCF_036850995.1. Taxonomy (NCBI): domain Eukaryota; kingdom Metazoa; phylum Chordata; class Mammalia; order Chiroptera; family Emballonuridae; genus Saccopteryx; species Saccopteryx leptura. The sequence continues at coordinate 192,923,720 of NC_089505.1, forward strand.
AGCAAATATTTACTTATGGTTGTTTCCACTATAAAGACTGCTGTCTTAGGGACAACTGCGGATGAACTATTTCAGCAGTTCCTCCTTCTTCAAAGACTTGTATGTCAACATAGAGCTCCATGTTTTATAGGACATACTCGAGTTCACTCCATGCTCCCTGTACCTTTAGCACAAGGGAATGCCCTTGTTGATCAAGCTACCCAAAAGAAAATTATTTGGAGCAACCATGACAGATTGAGCAATTCAGTCTCATCACCAGAACGCTGCAGCCCTGTGTAAACAGTTTCAACTTTCACAGGAAGCAGCACAGCAGATTGGTAAATCCTGTCCAAGGGGACCTAAACTACAATCTGTCCCTTCATTTGGAGTTAACCCTCAAGGACTCCTACCAGGACAACTTTGGCAAATAGATGTTACTCATATACCTTCATTTGGCAAACAGTCCTATGTCCACATTACAGCGGATACCTATTCTGGATTTATAGTAACCTGTCAGAACAGGAGAGGCTGCTAAGCATGTTATAGCTCATTATCTGTATGCATTTTTCTATTATTGGATTTCCTAAACTGGTTAAACTGACAATGCTCCTGCATATGGAGCAAAAGCATTTACTGTATTTTATCAAACTTTTCGAATTATGGGTATTTCTTCCAATCTTTAAAGTCAAGGTATTATTAAAGTGTACCTAGTAAATATTTTAAGGTCAATTTAAAAAAATTTAAAAGGGGGGAGTCATATCCTGCAACTCGTACAGGTCTACCATATCATGCTTTTTACTTAAAATATTTTAAATTTCTTTTCAATGCTGATGAACAGGAGATGCCAAATCTTTTTCTCCTGCAAACTTCTACCTTCTTTTATTTGATCCAGCTAATAACACTGTTTTGTCTTTTTCCAAATAGCTCCAGATATACGGAAAAGGTTTATATAGGCAGATGGGGATCTTCAAATCTCTCAGCGAGATCTTCTGAGCATGGCTTTTAAAGAAGCAAGAGGCAGAAAAAGCCCAGTAGAGATCAGGTGAACTACCAACTTTTAGGATCACCCTTAAAGGCTCCAACGCTCCAAAGGGGTCTCATAGGATTCCATCTGGGTCCTGCTTCAATAGTGAATAGGAAGGTCATTGAGCCAGGCTTACATGCCTTTGCTGTGAGGAAAAGGGACACTGGAAGGGAGGCTTCCCCTCACTCCTCTCAGGAAGGGTTCAGTCTCTTCCAGCCCTGCTCCAGGCACCTATGACCTAACCTTGACCAGAATGCTGGGGTTTGCCACTGAAGGCTGAAGGTGCCCAGGGCTGTCGGCCCCATCTACAACACTGTGGACGAGCCTAGGGTATTTCTTCCAGGAAGCAGGTAAACTAATCTCATTTGCACAAGGGCCACTGAACTATGTCTTGCCTGAATAGTCAGTTTTTTTATTCTTCCCTTGAAGATCTCTGCTATGGGTGTTGATAGTCCTATTTTCTGCTGCTTTGTTTAATATATAGTGTTTCCTTTATTTCTCCTACCTCAATGCCCCACTCATATTTCAGGTTGGAACCTACTCCTAATTTAGAGCTCTCTTTCCCCCTTTTGCCAACTTCTATTGTGAATTTACTTTTGCTGCCCAGCTTAGTGTATCCCAAGGTTCTCTTTACCATGCCACAGTCGCAGAGCTCCAGGGAAAAGCAACCTGCTCTCATCTCTCCAGGCAGAGGAGAACAGAAGCTCCATCTCCACATGCTGCAGATGGCTTTTCTAGTCTACCTGAATCATTACCAGCTAGAAGCAGCGGTCATTGGGGCTTGGACATGAGCTGCAAAGTATAGAATTGTGACAACAATCCCAGTGCCATGCGGACTTTTCCTGGATGTGGACTTTTCCTGGACTCCTGCTCCTTGGGACAGCTCCTAATGGACTGAACTGGGGTTGGGTTGCATTTGCAGGGATTTGGAATGGTGTTGGTGCCAACTTGGACTTGGTGAACATGTTAAGGACACTTCTCTTTTATGGATTCTTGCTGTATTGGCCAAGAGTTTGCTTAAAGGCTTTAATCACTGTAAAAAAAAATAGAAGTCTGGATAAAGAAGATGTGGCACATATACACCATGGTATACTATTCAGCCATAAGAAATGATGACATCGGATCACTTACAACAAAATGGTGGGATCTTGATAACATTATACGGAGTGGAATAAGTAAATCAGAAAAAACCAAGAACTGCATGATTCCATACATTGGTGGGACATAAAAACGAGACTAAGAGACATGGACAAGAGTGTGGTGCTTGGGGGGGGGGGGGGAGGAACGGAGAGGGAGGGAGAGGGGGAGGGAGGAGAACAAAGAAAACTAGATAGAAGGTGACGGAGGACAATCTGACTTTGGGTGATGGGTATGCAACATAATTGAATGACAAGATAACCTGGACATGTTTTCTTTGAGTATATGTACCCTGATTTATTGATGTCACCCCATTAAAATTAATAAAAATTTATTTATTAAAAAAATGTGGTGTTGGGTGATTCTGTCATTGTACAAACATGATGGAGTGTACTTACACAAATTAGATGTTGTAGCCCACTACACACCTAGGCTATACGATATAGCCTACTAATCCTAGGCTATACAAAGCAGTACAGCATGTTGCTGCACTAAACACTGTAGGCAACCATAACACAGTGGTATTTGTGTATCTAAATATATATAAATATAGAAATAGTACACTAAAAATATGGTATAAAAGATAAAAATGGTACACCCATATAGGGCACTTACCATGTATGGAGCCTGTAGGGCTGGAAGTTATTCTGGGTGAGTCAGTGAGAGAGTGTGAAGGCCTAGGACATTACTGCACACTATAGTAGATTTTATAAACACTGTTGCACGAGCCTTCCCTGTTTCCTTCTAACAGGGTCAGATACAGAACATCAAAGCTGTCAATGTTGCTCAATGAACAGGGATGGGAGCTGGACTGACTGGAAATATAGAGGAGAAATTGGGTGGGTGAGGCACAGATCAGAATAGCGACTGTCAGGAAAAAGTGAAAGGTCAGGAAAAAGTGAAAGGTCACTTAAGATCAACAGGAATAAGAAATCAAGATGGAAAGGTAAAGGAACTTAGAGGACTGTAATGACAATGTGAGTTTGGCTATTGCATGTAGGGGCAGTGGTCACATTAAGGAAATTTGTGGTAGTTATAAGAAAAAAGTGTGTTTATCATGGAAAGGGTGTAAAACCAAAGACTCAATATTTTGAACTTGGAAATTTGTTTTTGGTCCCCTTGACTATATCTGATACAAAGGGTGCTGCTCTGTGGCATTCAACTGTTAAAAGAAATTAAACTTATATTTGCTTTACATCATTATCAGAAAACAGTTCCAAAGCACAAACAGGCTGACTCTATACTACCACAGAAAGCTTTTACTAAAGTGGCAGAGGCACTCAATATTGGCATACATCGGACACACTGCGGGTTCAGTTCCAGATCATTGTAATACAGTGAGCTGTAATCTTTTTCAGTGGAAGGTCTTGCTTTCAATTTGTAAAAAATGCAAAATCTGTGAAGTGCAATAAAGTGAATGAAGCACAATAAAAGGAGGTCCACCTGTACTTATCAGAGTAGCTCCTGTGGACATGTGTCCTTGCACAGGATCTGAGGTCCCCACTAGAGAATTAACAACAATGTACTCTAAAGACCATCATGCTTACTTAGATCTGGAAGGGCTGTAGCACTCTCGAAATATGTAGTACTGGGGGACAGGCTCCTCTGGGCTGAAACAAGCCAGTGGCGGACTGACTGGGATGTAATCTCTGTACTCAAAATTGGGGTGCTGTAAAGGAGAAGAGAAAGCCATTGCCAAGCCCCACAGATATTGCTCCCATCAGAAAAAAAAAATCCCTCCTTCTATTTCTTACAAGAAATTCAGCTCCACTATAATCATATGCGACTATTGTATATGTTGTCCATAACTGACATGACTATATACTTACAGTAAAGTATTATTCAGTCTTAAAAAGGAAGAAAATTCTGACATAAATGCTACAACATGAATAAAACTTGCAAACATTATGCTAAGTGAAATAAGCTAATCACAAAAAGTCAAATATATTGAAGTCACAGGTTCAAAACCTTGGGCTTGCCTGGTCAAGGAACATATGAAGTTGATGCCTCCTGTTCTTCCCCCTTCTCTGTCTCTCTCTCTCTCTCCCCCCTCTCTAAAATGAATAAATAAAATTAAAAAAGAAAAAGAAGTGGCTTGTTTATTAAAACAGTAAAATATTGTACAATTCCATTTACATGAGGTGCCGAGAGTACTACTCAAAGTCATAGAAAGAGAACGCAGAGGACGATTGCAGAGGGAGGAAGGGGACAACGGGGAGTTGTTTAACAGGCAGAGAGTTTCGGTTTTGCAAGATGAAAAGATTTTGGAGATTGGTTACATAACAATGTGAATGTACTTAACACTACTAAATTGTACACTTACAAATGGTTAAGACAGTAAATTTTATGTTATATGTATTTTATCAATTTTTAACAATTAAAAAATGATGATACAGATATCTGCTGTTTAAAATGGTTTATCCTTTACTCAATATGACCTTTAGAGAAAAGACTTTCAGTGTACAATGAATGGACACATTAGAGACATCTTTCTTGATTATAAATTTTTCATATTAAGTCCCAAAATGTACCCCATCTCAAAAACTACCACAAGTCTACCCCTTTAAAGTAAATTTTTCAACCAAATCACTAAATTTAAAAAAATAAAGATAAAATATAAATAGTAACCAGCACACCTCTGATTAATTTTAACTACACCTCCTTTCATGTTCATTTATGTTCTTCACTCAACAAAACCAAGGAGATTAATATCAAATTGAGCACTTCTCATTTCAGAAAAGAAAAAAAAAATCTCTAGATTTAACAATGATAAAAAGAAACCCAATAAAAAAGGAGAAAAGAAAAAGCAAAATGTAGGTATAGATGATTATAAATGCAGATAAAGAAAAAAACCACATCTTCTACTGCACACATCTTTACCACATATCTGTCAGATGACACATTGTTAGGTACAGGACTGAATATAACAACATACTTAAATGATATTTATTTTTTAACAGCTTTATTGAAGTAATTCTTATAAAATTTACCCTCTTAAATTGTATAATTCAGTAGTTTATAGTATATTCACAAAGTTGGGCAACTATCATGAAGAAATAAAAATCATACTCATCTCATTTGCATTTCCCCAGTGACTAACGATGTTTAGCATCTTTTCATGTGCTTACTGGCTATTTGTATATCTTCTTTAGAGAAGTTTATATTTAGAGTCTTTCCTTATTTTTTCATTGGGTTGTCTTTTTCTGCTGAGCTATAAAATTTCTTTATATGCTCTAGATACAAGTCCCTTACCAGGCACATGATTGGTAAATATTTTCTCCCATTCTGTGGACTGTTGCTTTCTTTCTTGGTGGTGTACTTTGAAGCACATAAGTTTTTAAGTTTTATAAAGTCTAGTTTATTCATTTTTCCTTTTGATACTTATACTTTTGATATCATATCTAAGAAAACCACATCTATACAACCATGGAAAATAAAAATATAAAATTAAGAATCAAAGTAAGAAAATTATTGAGAACCTAAATTCAGATCAACTTTCTGTGACAAAGAAACCATATGCCTAATATACATAATAAAGTACTGACTACTAAATACAATATGATCAATCTGCTGACAGTCTTAATGACCTCTGTGTTAATCTGTGAAAAGTAAAAGCCCCTCTGAGAAATGAATAATTTTCAATCACTGTGCTCAGATAGAATTTAGTTGTATTAAAGTTTTATCTACAAAATTATAAAATATTTTCAGACAAAATAGTCAGAAGCATAATCTTCTTATTTAAATGAAAACTTACCTGCTAAGTAATTCTAGTCCAGCAGAGTGCTTTGGCAAATATGAAACAGTCCTGCCAAAAGAACATTTATTTTATTAAAATTGTCTTTGATTTAAAACAACTTAAAAAAAAGATACAATAATTTTGACATTGTCAATTGTTAATGTGAAATATTTTAAAATCACTAATTGACAACTTATCTAAGCTTTTAGAAAAATGTATTGCATTATTTCAAAGTTAATATACTGTCATATACTATCAGTTATCACTGCCTTATAGATTATTTTCAGCACATAATAAATATTTTAATATAATGTAAAATAAGAATATTTTTTTTAAATTTCATCATCTCCAGGTTGAAAGTAAAATTTGGTCATATGCTTTACTTTATTAAAAAAAAAATGACACCAGTGTTTTCATATAAAACAGGTAATAGGGCCAAAGAAGCTTGCTTGCCAAGTATTGTTCTATTATTAACTTGCTTCTTAATAATTCAGGACTTTTAATTTGCTCTTAGTATATAAATAAAAATGACTAATTATAACTGAACAATAGTCATTGACTGTCAGAGTAAAACAATTACACTTCCAGTGGTTACCAGAGGGAGGGAGGTTGGGGGTGGGGTTAAAGGGAACCAAACATACAGTGACAGAAAGTGGTATGACTCTGGCTGGTGGGTACACAACGCAATATCTAGATCAAGTACCACGTAGATGTGTACCTGAAACCTGTGTGATCTTATGAACCAATGTAACCCCATTAAATTTAATTTCTAAATAATAATAAAAATTACACTTCATATTTTCATTTTATCAAAAACTTTTCCAGTGTTATAAAATTTAGAAAGAATCAATAAATTGTTTTATAGTCAGATGGACTCAATAGATATAAAACCCATTAATTATAACCATTATGACTGCAACCAAAAGTTGGATGAAATTTAAGTTGCAGTAAATTAAATCTTGGCACAAGCTTACCTTGGTTTGCTTTTTACTTTAGCTTCTCTTGATTTGTCACTTAAAGTCTTCAATCTATAATTCAACAAGTATAAAGTATTCTTAGAGCTCAAGAAATTTTTCAGTGGGAAATCTCACAGCTGTTCATATTTGGGATCAGATAAGCTAATTTTTTTAGCAAGAATTAAGCACTTCAACAGAAAAAATATTTGTACAAACATATAGTATTTACTATATGTTAGAGATCACAAATGAATAATCTGTAGCAAACATTATATGCAGTATATGGTACAAACATATAGTCTACTATATGTGAAAAATTACAAATAAAAAATTTATAGCAAACATTTTTATATTTCTTCTTGTCCCAAATTATTTTTTAAGAAACAACTCCTAAATGTGATTAGACTAGAGAAACCTCATTTATCTGGCATTAGAAAAAGAAGTTCACATAGATGAACTTGGTAGGTTTAACAAAGACGACAAAGCAGCACATTTTATTAATACTATGCCAGGCATTCAAATCTCTGTAAATATCAACATTTGGTGAAATTTTAGCTGTTTAAAAAAAGCTTTCTAAAATGTATTACAAACCTCTTTCATTAAAGAGGATGTGATGTATTCAACATTTTTAAATTGATTTTTATTTTGAGAGAGAGATCAACTTTGTTGTTCTACTCATTTATGCTGTCATTAGTTGATTCTTGTGTGTGCCCTTACCAGGGATCAAACCCACAACTTCAGCATGTCGGGATGATGCTCTAACCAACTGAGCTATCCGGCCAGGGCCTATTCTATTTAAAATCTTCTGATAAACTCCAGAGCATTGTTATGACTACTACTGACTGCATTTTGTGGCAAAATAGAACTCTCCCCATGTGTTTCCAAACTAGGAATGCCTTTATTTACAAGCTTGATACCAATCTACACTAGTGTTTTGAATTTGTTTGGGATCCTCTGTCTATTTTTTATAAATCTTCTATCTCCACCATTGGCCATCTCTCTACCAACTATCATTTATACTGCTTCTGTGAGCTACTTAACTAAACAGCTTCTCCCCATTTGATTTACCTTTTAAATTATTGGGCTGGAAACCAGATAAATGGGCCAGAGATGCATATATAAAATGAAAGAGACTATTCTATATTCATAAACTTTGTATAATTTATTTCACTTCACTGGCCCATGTTACCTTCTTTTGGTTGTGGACTGCACCACATTACTGAGGTTGCCAAAAGTAAGTGCTAAATTGATATAATCTGATAGGAAATATTGCTTCACATGCTCTTCTTGATCACCTCAAATAATTCATTTCTAAATATACCTGAAGCATAGGCCACGGTACCACTACTAGCCCTTACACAGCCTTTGCAAAAAAAGAAGTGCTCCTTCCACAACAACTTTACTGCCACCAGCCAGAAACGGTGCTAAAACACAAGCTATCGTACAAATGCCTCACCTCTATATTGTGCAGTGTACAACCTACACAATCATACATGCAAACCCCAATACAGGATTCCATCTTTTTTGTCAATAATACCTGGCTGAACACCAGTAGGGAACTTTTGATGAAATGATTTCAACAAATTGGAACATCAATTTCATACAAAGATTTTTATATTACTCTGTTCTTTTTCAAAAATTAAAATAATTGATGAGATTGATTTACCTACATTAAAAAGACTCTAATCTCTTTAACACAAACTAATTTATATATATGTCTCCAGATGAGTCTAGGAAATTATATTTAAAAAGTCTAACCTGTCCTAGAGAAACAATAAAAACTTTCAAGCTTAACTTGAAAACTAGTAAATCTGGTTCAAAGTAGATTAAGCAACAAGAGAAAGGTATTTTTTTGATAGCTATGTTCTACCATTTCCTCTCCAAAGTTTGAGAAAGACACTTAGTCATGATATCCTACACTGGGTGATCCTCTCTATAGTCATACACAGCAATGCATTACACTCAAAATTATTTTCACATTATTTCTGTGATTCAGGAAAACTGCATATGGTTAGCTACTACAAGGATATTGAAAGGGAACTGCTAAGATCCCCTTTGGACAGCTCTTGTGTGATCTCAAAAATATCTAGGTTAGCATTTCAAATATTTATTTCTAGAATAATCTTTTAGAACTAAGAGAGAAAGACAAATACTTCATTATTTCACTTATATATGACATTTTTAAAAAATCAAAACAAATGAAGAGACAAACCAAAATAAAAACACTCATAGAAACAAAGAACAAATGGCTGAGAATGGGTGAAAAAGGGGAATATAGTCAGTAACTGTGATAACTTTACTCAGTTGATTGCTAGACAGATGGTTACTAGACTTAGTGTGGTGAACACAATGTAAGATACATAAATGTCGAATCACTATGTTGTACATCTGAGACTAATGACATTGTATACCAAGCATACTTTAATTAAAGAAAATAAAGTAGTACAAGTCTGTCAGATAAAACATAAGAATATTAAAAAAAAATTAAGGTAAGCAGACTGGCTACTTAGGCAGTACAAAATAAAATCTTTCTATCTATAGACCTAGTAGCTATAATAAAAGAGGGAGAACAAACCACAAGTCTGAAATACTGCATGCAGGAGTGAGAAATAATTACTGCCATTGCTATTTCTTGTACTTTGGGTCAAGTTAAACTCATATCATTTCCTACAAATTGAACACAGTATTATTTTATCAATCAAAGTAATTAATATTGAGTGTCACATCTCTTCATTTGTACTTTTATAAAACAATTATATTGCATTATTCTTCATTCAACTTACTGTATAATGTTAACCATTAATATCAGTCAGGTTAATATTTTAGATATTTTTAGAGGTTCAGAACTTACTTTGGATTACTATGTAATGTTAGGATTCAAAAAGATCACTTTAAAAATAAACTTATAATTTCTTACTCGTAATATATTAACTTTGGGATTCTCCTCTCCTTCCTCCATCTCCACCCCCACAAAAAGAGGGGAAAAAAATTAGTTGGGAAGAACAGAGAAAGGGAATGTTACAGGGAGCTGAAATTAAAATTGTTGAAGGGATCCATGAGAGCTTCCCCATGTGTCTCCTTAACAACCATCTGCTTCAAAAATTGGTCTTTAACCAAATGTAATGTGTGGGACTTATCTGATCTGGATTTGAACAAATCAACTGTAAAAAGACATTTCTAAGACGAGGAAATCTGATTATAGACTGGATAATTGATAATATCAAAGAATTAGTGTTCATTTTGTTAGACAGGATACTGGCATTGCATTTATGTAATATTTGTATTTTTGTATTTTTTTATTTTAATTTTTGTGTTTAAATAGATTCTAGTGTTGTCCGAATGCATCCCCCTTCCCTCATATTCCTCGCAACATCTCCCCCTTACCCTCCTCCCCATAGTGCCCTCCCCCTTCCCTTCAGCTTTATCCCCTCTCCCCCGTATTCCCTTCAACATCTCCCTTATCCCCCTCCCAATAGCACCTCCAATAGCACCCTCCCCCCTTCCCTTCAGGTTTATCCCATCCTCTTATCCCCTTTCCCTCTGTTCTCTTTTCCTCTGGTCCCTTTGATCTCTCCTCTGTCTCAGTTCTGTTCTTCAGTTCACGTTGTTCATTGGATTCCTCAAATGAGTGAGATCATATGATATTTTTCTTTTTCTGCCTGGTTTATTTCCCTTAACATAATAGTTTCCATGTCCATCCATGTTGTCACAAAAGGTAAGATTTCCCTCTTTTTCATGGCCCCATAATATTCCATTGTATATATGTACCAGTGCTTTTTAATCCACTCCTCCACTGACGGACACTTGGACTGTTTCCAGATCTTCGTACTGTGAACAATGCTGCCATAAACATAGGGTACATTTCTCTTTTAAATTTTTTATTTTTATTTTTCAGAAGTTGTAAACGGGGAGGCAGTCAGACAGACTCCCGCATGTGCCTGACGGGGATCCACCTGGCATGCCCTCCAGGGGGCAATGCTCTGCCCATCTGGGGTGTTGCTCTGTTGCGACCAGAGCCATTCTAGGGCCTGAGCAGAGGGCATAGAGCCATCCTAAGCGCCAGAGCCAACTTTGTTCCAATGGAGCCTTGGCTGCAGGAGGGGAAGAGAGAGACAGGGAGGAAGGAGAGGGGGAGGGGTGGAAAAGCAGATGGGCACTTCTTCTGTGTGCCCTGGCCGGGAATTGAACCCGGGACTCCTGCACGCCAGGCCGATGCTCTACCACTTCATTTCTCCTTTTGAAACAGTGCTATGGTGTTCTTGGGGTATATTACTAAAAGTGGGATAGCTGGGTCAAAAGGCAGTTTGATTTTTAATTTTTAAGGAATCTCCATACTGTTTTCCACACTGGCTGCACCAGGCTGCATTCCGACCACCAGTGCCGGAGGATCCCTTTTTCTGCACATCCTCGCCAGCATTTATTCTGTATTGTTTTGCTCGTGAGCACCAATCTGACTGGTGTAAGGTGATATCTCATTGTAGTTTTAATTTGCATTTCTCTAATGATTAGTGACATTGAGCATTTTTTCATATGCCTATATTGGCCATTTATATGTCCTCTTTGGAGAAGTGTATATTCGTTTCTTCTGCCCATTTTTGGATTGGATTGTTTGTCTTCCTGGTGTTGAGTTTTAGAAGTTCTTTATAAATTTTGGTTATTAACCTCATATCAGACATATTGTCGAATATGTTCTCCCATTGTGTGGTTTGTCTTTTTATTCTGTTCTTATTGTCTTTAGCTGTGCAGAAGCTTTTTAGTTTGATATAGACCCATCTGTTTATCCTATCTTTTATTATATTTCACTTGCCCATGGAGATAAATCAGCAACTATACTGCTGTGAGAGATGTCAGAGAGCTTACTGCCTATGTTTTCTTCTAAGATGCTTATGGTCATGGCTTACATTTAAGTCTTTTATCCATTTTGAGTTTATTTTTGTGAATGGTGTAAGTTGGTGGTCTAGTTTCATTTTTTTGAAGGTAGCTGTCCAAATTTCCCAAAACCATTTGTTGAAGACACTATCTTAACTCCATTGTATGCTCTTACCTCCTTCCTTAAATATCAGTTGTCCATAAAGCTGTGGATTTATTTATAGGTTCTTTGTTCTGTTCCATTGATCTATATGCCTGTTCTTATGCCAGTACCAGGCTGTTTTCAGTACAATGGCCTTGTAGTATAACTTGATATCAGGAAGTGTGATACCACCCACTTTATTCTTCCTTTTCAAGATTGCTGAGAATATTCATGTTCTTTTTTAGTTGCATATAAATTTTTAGAATGTGTTCTATATCTTTGAAGTATGTCATTGGTATTTTAATTGGTATTGCATTGAATTTAAAAATTGCTTTGGGTACGCCCTGGCCGGTTGGCTCAGCGGTAGAGCGTCGGCCTGGTGTGCGGGGGACCCGGGTTCGATTCCCGGCCAGGGCACATAGGGGAAGCGCCCATTTGCTTCTCCACCCCCACCCCCTCCTTCCTCTCTGTCTCTCTCTTCCCCTCCCGCAGCTAAGGCTCCATTGGAGCAAAGATGGCCCGGGTGCTGGGAATGGCTCCTTGGCCTCTGCCCCAGGCGCTAGAGTAGCTCTGGTCGCGGCAGAGCGACGCCCCGGAGGGGCAGAGCATCGCCTCCTGGTAGGCAGAGCATCGCCCCCTGGTGGGCGTGCCGGGTGGATCCCGGTCGGGCGCATGCGGGAGTCTGACTGACTGTCTCTCCCCGTTACCAGCTTCAGAAAAATACAAAAAAAAAAAAAATTGCTTTGGGTAATATAGACATTTTAATGATGTTCGTTCTTCCTAACCATGAGCATGGTATACGCTTCCACTTACTTGTATCTTCCTTGATATCTTTTATCAATGTTTTGTAATTTTCTGAGTACAAGTCTTTAATATCCTTGGTTAAATTTACTCCTAGGTACTTAATTTTTTTGGTTGCAATAGTGAAGGGGATTGTTTCCTTAATTTCTCTGACAGTTCATAGTTGGTATATAAAAATGCCTCTAATTTCTGAGTATTAATTTTATATCCTGCAACCTTGCTGAATTCATTTATCAGGTCCAGTAGTTTTTTTGACTGCGACTTTAGGGTTTTCTATATACAATATCATATGATCTGCCAATAATGATAGTTTTACTTCTTCTTTTCCAATGTGGATACCTTTTATTTCATCTTCTTGTCTGATTGCTGTGGCTAGGACTTCCAGGACTATGTTGAATAAGATTGGTGAAAGAGGGCACCCCTGCCTTGCTCCTGATCTTAAGGGGATTGCTTTTAATTTTTGCCCCTTGAGTGTGATGTTGGCTATGGGTTTGCCATAGTTGGCCTTTATCATGTTGAGGTATGTTCCCTGTATTCCCACTTGCTGAGAGTTTTGACCATGAATGGGTGCTGGATTTTATCAAATGCTTTTCCTGCATCTACTGAAATTAGTATGTGGTTTTTCTCCTTCCTTTTGTTTATGTGATGAATCACATTGATTGATTTGCAAATATTATACCAGCCTTGCCTTCCCAGAATAAATCCCACTTGACCATGGTATATGGGTTTTTTCTTATATTATTGAATCTGGTTGGCTAATATTTTGTTGAGAATTTTAGCATCTAGATTCATCGGGGATATTGGCCTATAATTTTTTGTGTGTGTTGTCTTTGCCTGGTTTTGGAATCAGAATTATGCTCGCCTCATAAAAGGAGCTTGGAAGTCTTCCTTCCTCTTGAATTTTTTGAAATAGCTTGAGAAGAATAGGAGTTAGTTCTTCTTTGAAAATTTGGTAGAATTCACCTGTGAAGCCATCAGGCCCTGGGCTTTTGTTTGTTGGGAGTTTTTTGATAACTGTTTCGATCTCATTTGATGTAATCGGTCTGTTTAGGTTTTCTGATTCTTCCAGGTTGATTTTTAAAATATTATATGTTTCAAGGAATTTGTCCATTTCATCTAGATTGTCTAATTTTTTGGCATACAGTTCTTCATAGTATTTTCTTACAATCCTTTGTATTTCTATTCTGTCAGTTATTTCTCCACTCTCATTTCTAATTTTATTTATTTGTGTCCTTTCTCTTTTTTTCTTGGTGAGTCTGGTGATAAGTTCATTGATCTTGTTTACCTTTTCAAAGAACCAGCTCCTTGTTTCATTGATCCCCTGTATTGTTTCTTTAGCCTCTATTTCATTTATTTCCACTCTGATATTTATTATTTCCTTCCTTCTACTACCTCCGGGCTTTACTTGCTCTTCTTTTTCTAGTTCTTTTAGATGCATGGTGAAATTGTTTGAGCTTTTTCTAACTTCTTAAGGTATGCCTGTAATGCTATGAACCTCCCTCTCAGGACTGCTATTGCTGTGTCCCACAAATTTGGAGTTGTTGTATGCTCATTATTCTTCGTTTCTAGGAATTTTTTAATTCCTTCTTTGATCTCATTGTTAACCCATTCATTATTTAATAACATGCTATTTAGTTTCCGAGTTTGAGTATTTTTCAGTTTTTCTGTTGTGGTGATTTCTAGTTTCATGCCATTGTGGACAGAGAAGATGCTTGATATGATTTCAGTCTTCTTAAAATTGTTGAGACCGCTTTTGTGCCCTAACATGTGGTCTATCCTATAGAACAGGGGTAGTCAACCTTTTTATACCTACTGCACACTTTTGTATCTCTGTTAGTAGTAAAATTTTCTAACCGCCCACCGGTTCCAGAGTCATGGTGATTTATAAAGTAGGGAAGTAACTTTACTTTATAAAATTTATGAAGCAGAGTTACAGTAAGTTAAAGCATATAATAATAATTACTTACCAAGTACTTTATGTTAAATTTTCGCTAAGTTTGGCAGAATAAATCTTTATAAAACAACTTAGTATATTTAAATCTACCTTTTTATTTATACTTTGGTTGCTCTGGTACCACCTACCATGAAAGCTGGAATGCCCACTAGTGGGCGGTAGGAACCAGGTTGACTACCACTGCTATAGAATGTACCACAAGCACTTGAAAAAAACGTATATTCTGCTGCTTTAGGGTGAAAGGTTCTGAAGATATCTACTAAATCGAGTTGATCTAGTGTGTCCTTTAAGTCTGCTGTTTCTTTGTTAATTTTCTTTCTTGAGGATCTATCTAGTGATGTTAGTGCGGTATTGAAATCCCCTACTATTATAGTATTGCTGTTGATCTTGCCCTTTAAATCCATCAAAGTCTGCTTTATATATTTAGGTGCTCCTATATTAGGTGCATAGATATTTATAATGGTTATATCTTCCTGTTGGATTGCTCCGTTTATCATTATGTAGTGACCTTCTTTATCTCTTATTATAGCCTTTGTTTTAAAGTCCATTTTGTGTGATATAAGTATTGCTACCCCAGCTTTTTTTTTCATTTCCATTTGCGTGAAATATTTTTTTCCATCCTTTTACCTTCAATCTATGTGTATCTTTTGTTTTAAGGTGTGTCTCTTTTAGACAGCATATGTATGGGTCCTGTTTTCTTATCCACGCTGCTACCTTATGTCTTTTGATTGGATCATTTAATCCATTTACAATTTAGGTTATTATAGATATGTAGTTGTTTATTGCAATTTTATTCTTTAAAGTTATATTCCTCTTTTACTATATTCTTTTCCCCCTTTGATCTGTTTGATCAACAGGACCCTTAACATTTCTTGCATCATTGGTTTGGTTGTAATGAATTCTTTGAGTTTTTTTTTTTTTTGGTCCGGGAAGCTTTTAATTTTTCCTTCCATTTTAAACGATAGCGTTGCTAGATAAAGAAGTCTTAGTTGTAGGCTCTTGTTCTGCATTACTTTGAATATTTCTTGCCATTCCCTTCTGGCCTTACGTGTTTCTGTTGAGAAGTTGGATGTCATCTTTATGGGGGCTCCTTTGTAGGTGATAGCCTTTTTTTCTCTAACAGCTTTTAATATTATCACTTTATCACTTAGCTTTGGTATTTTAATTATGATGTGTCTTGGTGTAGATTTCTTCGGGTTTCTCAATGGAATTCTCTGTGCTTCTTGAACTTGTGTGATTTTTTCTTGCATCAATTTAGGGAAGTTTACAGCTATGATTTGATTGAACAAATTCTCTATCCCTTGTTCTTTTCTTCTTCAGGAACCCCTATGATGCAGATGTTATATCTCTTCATGTTGTCACTGAGCTCTCTTAAGAGTTTCCTCCGACAGAAATGGCGCTGTGAGCAGTGCGTCCGACAGATCTCCCCAAAATTTCAACAAATTCATCACCCACAGACAGAACAATCTATCCTTGGAGCATCCGGGAGTTCCACACACTGAAGGGGAAGAGGCTGCTTTCACTTGGAACTGAGAGTCGGGAGGGGGCTGAGGGTGTGGAGGAAGCTAACTGTGGCACGGACGTTCGTTCAAGCCGAGGAGGGAGTGTGCCTATGGTGAGTCAACCCATGCAAGCAACTGCCCGGCCACAATCTGCAAGCAACAGCCCGCACGTGCTGCGAGCAACCGCCCGCACACCGCGAGAAACTGCACACCCCGCGCCGCGGGCATCCCAGCCACTGGCACGCTGCGAGCGTCCCCAGCCACCTGCGCGCCCAGAACTCCCCATTCGCCTGCGCGCCCA
Organism: Saccopteryx leptura; assembly: GCF_036850995.1. NCBI lineage: Eukaryota > Metazoa > Chordata > Mammalia > Chiroptera > Emballonuridae > Saccopteryx > Saccopteryx leptura. Next base: position 192,940,121 of record NC_089505.1, read on the forward strand.
GAGCACCCCAACCGCCAGCAGCAGGCGGGGAGTGAGCCAAAGCGAACTTCCCTATGCCCGAGCTTCTCTCCACGATGGGGCACCTCACCCAGCCATTCAAGCTAACAATCAAGCACCGGGGGAGGGGCACACAGGCAGCTTGCAGTCCATCCTGGAGCACATCTGCAGATCCAGTCGCTGAAATTAGCTTAATCCACAGTCTGCTCACCTCCCAACTGACCTACACGGCTCTAATTGACAAGATCTCTCTCAGTTCAGTGATCCAAGACAAGAGGCGTGATATTCTTTAGTGCCTCTTGCTAAAGGTGTGGGGGCAACTTCTGATTGACAGAGCTTTCATACTCAGGGATATATGCTAACAAGAGGGACTTGACAGATGTTAAGACCTGTACTGCAGGCAGCAACTAGGGCATCTTCTTCCCAGCCAAAACAGGCTACGTGTGGAAAGCCTGGGGAGAGTGGTCCCACAGAGTGCTAGGCGTGCTGAACAGGCCTGGAGGCTCATAGAAAGTCACCTTGAGAGCAACTGGCTCCCAGCCCCATCTGATTACGCTGGAGGCTGTGACTGACAGAGCCTTACCCAGAGCCCTGCGTTGAGTGGGGACACAGTGGGAACTTGCCAGCTCTTTAAGCCTCTTACTCCCCAGGCAGAGACAGCAGCAGCCTCAGAGCTGGATCACCAGGCTGCTAATTCAGAAAGGGGAGACTAGGAGAAAGGCTCCGGGAAAATGGACTCTCTCATTGTTGGAGTCTGCAAACACTAACAAGCCTTGACTACCAACGAGACTGAAGCCAAATATATGACAATGCCGTGGAGCAGTGGTTCTCAACCTTTCTAATGCCGTGACCCTGCAATACAGTTCCTCATGTTGTGGTGACCCCAAAACAAAAAGTAATTTTGGTGGCTACTTCATAACTGTAATTTTGCTACAGTTATGATTCGGAATGTAAATACCTGATATGCATTATGTATTTTCCGATGACTTTAGGCGACCCCGCTGGGGTCGCGACCCACAGGTTGAGAACCGCTGCTGTACAGTCTCATCAACTGGAAAACCCTACCTAAGCGTGACACAGGGGCAGAGCCTGGGGTACAGAGTCGCCGACCAGGAAGAGAGAGGAAAAAAAATGAAAAAGTTAACCTCTCAAAATCCAGAAAAATCCACAGACTTTATAACCTGTTCCACTATTTTTTTTTTGTTTCTTTTATCTTCTTACCTTTATTATTATTATTTCTATATCCTCCACCTTGGTCCTTTTATTCTCTGCCCATCTTATTTTTCCCCTTTCTTGAACTACACTACCCATAAGTGTTACAATTTTATTTCTTTTCTTCTTCCTTACTCTCCATGAGGGTTACACTCCAAAACCCTTAACTTTCTTTCTCTCTTTCTTTTTATTTTTTTCTTTTTTTTTTTCTTCCATTCTTTTTACCCTTTTTCTTATTTCTCCCTTTTTATTAGGTTCTTCTTTTCTCCTTTTACTTTTCCTCTCATTCAATCCTCAATCACGAACAAATTATTTAATTTGTAGCTCAACTTTTTTTATTTTTTTGTGGCATTTTGGATGCTTTTTACTTTGCTTTTTAACTCATTAGCATTCCTCCCAACCCAGGATCTCCATTCTATTTAGTCTTTGCTCCACTTAATACAATAGTTATTTTTTTTCTTTTTCCTGTTTCCATCTTATCCCTCTCATTATATCTCTTAGTCGATCATCACTTACAAGCAAATCATTTTATACTTGACCAAGATTTTTTCCTTTTTTGCATTTTGTAGGTCCCTACTTCTTTATTTGCCCCTTGAACACTTCCCCCCAACTCAGGCCCTCCGTTATAGGCAGTTTTTGTTCCATTTAGCATAATATAATTCACAGGTCATCACGATACTTTCCTAAGGAGGAGGGGAGAGGAGGGGAAGAGAAGAAAGAAAAGGGGGGGAAATAATAAATTATTTTTTGTGGGGTTTTTTATCCAAATTTTTCTTCCATTGTTTCCTTTTTTTTTTACTTTTTATTCTTTATTAATTCTCATTAGTGTTATCAACATGACCACCCTCAGATGCCATTAAGGAAATCGAACATCATGGATACAAAAGACAGAGCAGTAACACAGATAGATGTGGAAAAATCTATAGAGAAAAAAATTAATATATTGGAAACCTTGGAGCTAAATGACAGAGAATTTAAAATAGAAATCCCAAAAATACTCAGAAATATACAAGAAAACACAGAAAGGCAATTTAGGGAGCTCAGAAAACAATTCAACAAACACAAAGAATATATTTCCAAGGAAACTGAAAGTATAAAAACAAATCAAACAGAAATGAAAAACTCAATTCACGAGCTGAAAAACGAGGTAACAAGCTTAGCTAATAGAACAGGCCAGATAGAAGGTAGGATTAGTGAAATAGAAGACAAGCAACTTGAGGCACAACAGAGAGAAGAAAGAGACTCAAAAATAAAAAAATAAAAAAAGAAAGCCATACAGGAATTGTCTTACTCCATCAAAAAGAATAACATAAGAATAATAGGTATATCAGAGGGAGAAGAGAAAGAAAATGGAATGGAGAATATACTCAAACAAATAATAGACAACAACTTCCCAAGCCAGTGGAAAGAACTAAAGCCTCAAATTCAAGAAGCAAACAGAACACCGAGTTTTCTTAACCACAACAAACCTACTCCAAGGCACATCATAATGAAGATGGCACAAACCAAGAACAAAGAAAAAATTCTCAAAGTAGCCAAGGAAAAGAAGAATGAATACAACATATAAAGGAAGGCCCATTAGATTATCATCAGATTTCTCAGCAGAAACTCTACAAGCTAGAATATTTAAAGTCCTGAAAAAGAGGAACTTTCAGCCAAGAATACTATACTCATCAAAGCTATCCTTCAAGTATGAAGGAGAAATAAAACATTCACAAATACAGAAAAGATGAGGAAATTTATCATCAGAAAACCCCCACTACTGGAAATACTAAAGGGGGTTTTCCAAACAGATTCAAAGAACAAAACAAAACAAAACCACAATTAAAAGCTCCACCAAGAACACAATAAAACCGAATTTAAACTGTGACAACAAAAGAAAAAGGGGGAGAGAGGACGGAGATTAACAGTAGCAAAGGGTGATGAAGCACAGAAACACTCATAAGATAGGGTAGTACAATGAATATGGTAGGTACCCATTTCAATACTTAATGGTAACCACACTTGAAAAAACCACCACAGAAGCACATAACTTTAAAAAGGTAGCAACAGAAGAAATAAGTATGGAATACAAACAAACAAAAACAAATGATAGAAAACAAAAGAGAAAAATCAAACAAGATACAAAACTAACAGAAAGCAATTTATAAAATGGCAATAGGGAACCCACAAGTGTCAATAATTACACTAAATGTAAATGGATTAAACTCACCAATAAAAGACACAGAGTAGCTGAATGGATTAAAAAATAAAATCCAACTGTATGCTGCCTACAAGAAACACATCTAAGCAACAAGGATAAAAACAAATTCAAAGTGAAAGGCTGGAAAACAATACTCCAAGCAAATAACATCCAAAAAAAAGCAGGTGTAGCAATACTCATATCTAATAATGCTGACTACAAGACAGAAAAACTACTCAGAGACAAAAATGGTCATTTCATAATGATTAAGGGGACACTGAATCAAGAAGACATAACCATCCTTAATATATATGCACCAAACCAAGGAGCACCAAAGTATATAAGACAGCTACTTATTGACCTTAAAACAAAAACTGACAAAAATACAATCATACTTGGAGATCTCAATACACCGCTGACAGCTCTAGATCGGTCATCCAAACAAAGAATCAATAAAGATATATTGGCCTTAAACGAAACACTAGAGCACCTGGATATGATAGATATCAACAGGACACTTCATCCCAAAGTGACAGAGTATACATTTTTCTCTAGTGTACATGCAACATTCTCAAGAATTGACCATATGTTCGGCCACAAAGATAACATCAGCAATAAGAAATAATGACATCGGATCATTTACAACAAAATGGTGGGATCTTGATAACATTATACGAAGTGAAATAAGTAAATCAGAAAAAAACAAGAACTACATGATTCCATACATTGGTGGGACATACAGACGAGACTAAGAGACATGGACAAGAGTTTGGTGATTACCAGGGGTGGAGGGAGGGAGGACGCGGGAGGAAAGGAGGGAGAGGGGGAGGGGGAGGGCACAAAGAAAACTAGATAGAGGGTGACGGAGGACAATCTGACTCTGGGCGATGGGTATGCAACACAATTGAATGATAAGATAACCTAGACATGTTTTCTTTGAATATATGTACCCTGATTTATTAATGTCACCCCATTAACATTAATAAAAATTTATTTAAAAAAAAAGTTTCTTCTGCCCTGGCCGGTTGGCTCAGCGGTAGAGCATCGGCCTAGCGTGCGGAGGACCCGGGTTCGATTCCCGGCCAGGGCACATAGGGGAAGCGCCCATTTGCTTCTCCACCCCTCCGCCGCGCTTTCCTCTCTGTCTCTCTCTTCCCCTCCCGCAGCCGAGGCTCCATTGGAGCAAAGATGGCCCGGGCTCTGGGGATGGCTCTGTGGCCTCTGCCTCAGGCGCTAGAGTGGCTCTGGTCGCAATATGGCGATGCCCAGGATGGGCAGAGCATCGCCCCCTGGTGGGCAGAGCGTCACCCCATGGTGGGCGTGCCGGGTGGATCCCGGTCGGGCGCATGCGGGAGTCTGTCTGACTGTCTCTCCCTGTTTCCAGCTTCAGAAAAAAGAAAAAAAAAAAAAAAGTTTCTTCTGACTTTTTGAGTCTCTTTTCTTTTTGCTGCTCTGCTTCCGTGCCTTCGTTTATCTTGCCCTCTAACTCGCTGATTAAATCCTCAGCTTCATCCATCCTGCTTTTAATTCCTTCCATTGTGGTCTTCATTTCTGATATTGAATTTGTCATTTCTGACTGATTTTTTATTATTTCAAAGTGCTTTTTTATACTTGCTATCTCTTTAGTTGTTTGTTATGATCATCTTTGTTTTTCTAAGGTCTTTGAGCACCCTTACAATCATTATTTTAAACTCTGCATCCGGTAATTTGGTTTTATCTGAGTCATTCAAGTCCTTTTCTGAGGATTTCTCTTGATTCAATTGGGTTTCATTTCTCTGCCTTCCCATTTTGTCTGTGTATAAGAAGGGTGTGGCCACGTCGTCCAGTGGGTGTGGCCTCTGTGTTCCCTAGGTGTGGTCTGTCTGCAGGCCCACCACCCCCTCTGCCGCTGCCTCCAGCGTTTAGGTATGTGCCTTGCCAGTGCCAGCCAGCTGTGGCTGTTGCTGTGGTTTCTGCCTCTCCTCAATGGGAGGGGCTGTGTTCACGTACCTGGGTCTACAAGCCTCAGCTTTCACCCTGCTACCACAGGTGGGGCTGTGCACCACGCTGGGCGCTGCAAGCCTCAGCACCGCGGGCAGGGGTGAGCACCTTTGCTCAGCCGCAGGTCTCTGCCTATTCCCAGGCTTTCGACCCAGAAGTTTGTTTGGCTGGTACCCTGCTTCCCTTTGCTGGTATTGCTGGTTCCAGCAGAAATATTTACTTCAGATTTGGAGAGTAACCAAGCCCAGGGGTTAGGGTGCTTGTCCTTCAAAGTGTTTCTGCATGTGTCTCCTAGATTACACTCTCTTCCTGCTACTCCGATCTTCTCCTCTCTCCCTGTCCTCCAGAGCCCCTGGTGAGTGGTTGTGAAAGAGGTTGGGTCTGAGAAATCTGTCTCTTTCTCACAAACAGTATCCTGACTTGTTTCGCAGCTAAATACTGTCCATACCTTTCTTCTAGGCTCTGGGGCTGCAGGCTGAGGCTTTGTTCCTGGGGTCCAGGTCCCACTCCTCCCCATTAAACTCACTTCCCACCACGCAAGTCTCTCTGGGATGCCTTTCGCTCCCTGGAGCTGGGCAGCCCTCTCCACATTTCCGCTTTTCTTACTATTCTTTGTGTGGCTTCTTCGGTGTTCCTTGGTTAAAGAGTCCTCTTAGTTTTGTCCAAAGTTGGTTTTTCCAGATGATGGTTCTTAAAATTAAGTTGTAATCCACTTTGGTTCTGGGAGGTGGAAGTTGGTACATCCGCCTACTCCACTGCCATCTTGCTGCCCCTAATACCTGTATTTTTTAGAGATGCAAACTGATTTGTGAAAATTATAATAGACAACTTACAGAAAAGGGGCAAGAAAAAGCAAATGTGGCAATAGTTGACCACTGCTGAATCTGAACAATGGACATATGAGGTTCACTATGTTATTCCATTTTTGTGTATGTTTTAAACTTTGTAAGAAAATTTTAACAAAACAGTCTTTTAGATATTGATCTTTTCTCAACACACTTTTTCCATATAAATTGTCGATGTGTCACAATTCAGAATAGAAACTATTGGAGTCAACACAAAATAGTTAGAATGAAGTAGAAAACTGTCAATAAAGTTCAGGAGAGAAAAAATAAAGGATTAAAATGAGTCTTATTTAAAGTTAATAAAAAATAAGAGAAATCTGTCTGAGAAATCTGTCTCTCTCAGATATATTTAAAAAGTAACAAAAAAAGTAAAAATGTCCTTCCTGAAATACATTCTAGAGCCTGACTTCAACTGAAAATAGCTAACCATTTTTTATTTTGGTTTAACTACTCACGTTTCTCACAGTGACCCTGTGCTGGAACAACCCACTAACAGTTTATTTAGTTCACCACAATGTCACAACGCACTGAGAAGGAAATGCTGATCCAGGTGTCAACACCCCGGTTTCCTCAAACATTAAATGGTAGTATTATACTGACCATAATGATTTGCCACAAGAATTAAACAGAATTCCAAATATGACTTTGCCAGCATTCTATAAACTATAGAACTTATTAAAATAAAAAGTATTACCATCAAGAAAGGTAAGAAATTAAATATTACATTACGGGACCAAAGTGAAATAAAGTGGAGATTCCCCCCACACCAGTTCCTGTAAAAGGCTTCTCCTCTGTTCCTAATCTTCCAAATACCATAAACCCCCAGGAAAATATAAGTACTGCTATGTGAGTATATCCATATATAGACTTAAGTGAGCCACTTGACAATTATTTTCTACCAAAAGCAACTAATGCACCCTTGAGTTCAAAGCACTAACCTCAAATTCATCATAGTGCTTCAATAATTTATTTTTAGATTGTCCCAAAGACTTGACCTTAATTTGACACCAGCAGTATTTCTTTAAGCTCTGTAGAAAATACTAACATGGAGGCATCTTACTAAGAAATGGAGGTAATTAGCAAAACTGCTTAGACAAAAATTTTAAAAGTAGATAAATAGAATGATACATAGACTATGATTGAAGAACAGAAAATGTGCTTTCTCTAGCTGATTCAGTGGCATGGGGTGACCTTGCTCGCATTCTATTTATTTTGCACCTCTATTTTCTACTTGTTTAACCTCATCAGCTATTATAAAAGGTGAGGATGACTGCTTTAAAATAACACAAAACAAATTACTATTATTGTCATTTAGGTTCAATTCCTTTAATTATGTTCATGTCTCCATTATCCTGACTTTAAATTCTGTTTATGAATACAATCTACTATACCTTCTCATTAATGCTCATTTTTTTTCTTTATTTTAAAATAAGTTAGGGAAACACAAAAGCATCAATCACACTTAACATATGACCCCTAAGCTATGAACTCTGAGATGCACAGACTCAGGAAAGGAAGAGAAATTTAAACTACATCCTAATCAATACACTGTTTAAGTTCTGACTTCTGAGTTTCTTAAATTTCTAACTGACTTTTGGATGTCAAGCTGTTATCTCACAACAAACTCACTGTCAACTGCTCCTTCTCTCTTAAAACTACTCTTAAATTTTTTTATCTTGATAAATGACACTATTTATTTAAGATATTCCAAAATTAACATCCTCAATTTCTCTGCCTTTTTCACTTCCTACATCTCACTGTTTACAAATATGACCAGAACCTATGAAGTTCATGCCTTCCTTTGAATTTCTACCAGCACTGCCTTATCCTCTCTCCCCTGGCCCATAATGAGAGCCTCCTATATAATCTCCTTGATCCCTACATCTCAAGTCCTCCCATCACACTGCCTCCCAAACTATCCTTTCAGAAATCCAGATAGGCTCACGCTGCTCCCCTCCACAAAAACCTTCAAAAGATTCAGTCAACATAAAAATAAACCAGGACTACCCTATACAAAGTCACAATCACCCATTCCCAATCCCTTTTAACCTGCTTTATTTTTATTGATAGTATGTATGACCTTCTAGATACTTGTCTCCTGCCACTAGAATGAGTACAGGGACAGTATTTGCTGTCTGGTGTGTTCTCTGCTATACTGCTAGCTCCTAGAATAATAGAAAGAAGTCAATCAATATTTAATAAGTGAATTAACCTAGCAAAGCACTGAAGATCCTCTATTATCAGTCACTAAACTTCCTTTCTAGGCTTATCTCCCACAACTGCTTCTATTTCTGAAAGGCCCTTACCCAAATCTATCACAATTCCTTCCTCATTCATAAGGCGACCAACTTTTTTACAATGAAAAGGAGGACAAAAATAAATTGAAGAAAACGGTATCGTAAAAGAAACATTTTATTCATTGCAACAATATGATAAATGCATAACAAAATATTTGTAATACTTTATATTGTAATTATGCTTACATGCCTATTAATTTTTAATAATCGTAAGAAAAAGTACTCATTTAGTAAAACTAAGTATCAAACAAAGCCACTAATTTGGAGTTATATTTGGGTGTATTTATCATTTTCTAATTAAAAAACATCTATTTTATGCAACCATTTAATCAAAGTGTTATTAATAGATATGGTTTGAGGATAGATTTCCACTTTAAAACTAGAATTTTGAAAAAATACTTGTAAATAAAATTATATGTATTTGGAAATTATTAAATAGCTAATGAATTAATAAAACGTGAATTGTGCTTCCCTATGATTGAACATTCACTGTGAAAGAAATAATTGTGAGTCTACAATATCGTATGTGCCATGTCATGTTTCAGTAAGAAGTACACAAAGCCATTTGCACGCTCAGTATATCTTGCGCTCTCTTAAGGTCTCCCATGCAGAGTGCATGTGTCTCATAATCGCATCTCGCTGCACTGTACTGATCCTTGACGAATCATCATGTCAAATACAAATACATCACATCACATGCAAGGGATCAACTCTGCATCGATCAACTACAGACATTTACAGATTAGTCTTCCAATATCAAAAAGGATGACATGTAGGAGGACACTTTTCGAGGGAGGGTAGAACTTACCAAAAGAAGGACCATCTTCCCAAAAAAGAGGACAATTAGTCACCTTATTATTCAACAAGGCTCAGTTTAGAAGTCAACTTGTCCCTGAAGCCTCCTGCAAATGCACCTGAATTAATGACTCTTTTTCTCTAGGCTCTCTTAACACATTTCTTGTATCTTTAACATTTGGCTCCCTCTTCCTTGCTTTACATTACCACCAGTCTAGGACAGCCAGAAGGGCAAAATCCTTTTAGTTGATTTTGCAGCCCCACGATGTAGCTCAATATATAGACACTGCATAGCAAAGACTATGCAAAAATGACTGAGCTTGTGACCTCTTAAAACATTAAAAAAATAAAATTTAAAAAAGCTAAGATAAAGGACAGTTTGAGTGCCTAGCCTAGTGTTTGGCACTTGGTGGGAACTCAGTGAGTATCTACTAGATCAAGTTGAATATTTCGATAGCTTTTGCTTATTAAAAAGGTGAATAGTCCTGGAAAAGTCAACATTTCAGGCAAAACCTCACCATCTACCACGCCCTCATCCCAGCGTGGTAGATGGTGAGGTTTTGCCTGAAATGTTGACTTTTAATAGACTAAATTAGTCTATTAAATAGATCCTCTCCTTTGAGCAGGTTTTGATACTGTTGGAGAGGAGGAGAGTGAGTGTATGAGGCAGGAGTGGAGGCTGGTGCTTTGAGGGGCAAACACCTAATGTTCTGATTGCAACTAGTAGTAACATGTTTCCTATCCGTATCCACAAGAACTGCAGAGCAGTACAAACAGGAAATGCCAGCCAGTGACAGGCAGCTATAAACCACAAATTAATCTGATTTTCAGTTCCTTGAAAGGTTTTGCATGCCTGAATACTTCAATTCTGAGGCCTTTGAAAATAACGTCTCCAAAGTTAAAAATTAAAGACCAGGGTGGGCAGCGGGAGCCTGCAGGGCCCAGTGCTCTCACGCTGCTATCTTCCCTGGCTGCTGAATGAATTGGCTAGTCATGGAGGAGGGACAGCGCCACCACTGTTTCGCCTGCAACACCTGCCCCTACGTGCACAATATCAACAGCAAGGTAAAAAATCAGAATTATCCAAAGCTGATAAGAGGTGAATGATGTGCTTGGTGGAGCAGCTGCCCAGGAGAATGCTGACTCTACTGCAGAGCCGTGTCCCAAACGTGAACATCCTTGTGCCCATTTCATGCAGCTTCAGACCCACTCTGCAAATGAGCCAACAGCTACCTTCTACAAGAGCTGCAATGCTCAGTGTGGACACTGCCAGTCTGGTCCAGCTGCATCAGTGTCTATCTTATTCCCCAGAGTGGATTCCCAGCTGGGAGCGAGCATGGTATGTCCAGAGGGTCTTTGCTGGTGTGGCAGAAAGCTAACCTTTTTAGGGTCGGTGGCCAAGATGCCAGGTAATGAACAGCCCATCTGCCAATCAGTGGATGAACTCATTGATGTCCAGGAGGATTTTGTATGTGGGGAGGATTATCCTTAACTAATTACATGCTGTTTAAGGTCCTGGTCATTCATCTTGTACATTTATTGGGCAATTCACATTCTTTTAACATCAACCAACACTCTCAAACACTTACATTGCACAATAACATAAAATTTAGTACATTAATTGTTCCTAAATACTTGTTAATTGCAAACTTATTAATCAAAATTCATTCCGATTCTTTAACTTAAAAGTTTAATACTGGGGAGGGGGGAGGAAGACCAAGGTGGATGTGAATTGTGCACTTCAGTCTATCTAAAAGTTTCCTCAGAGCACAAGCCAGTCCCTAAAAAGCAGATGTTCTACATAAATTTTCCAAGATTCCAAAGAGTTCTAAGTGAATTAAATCCAATCAGGACTCAAGTGAGGCCCAGAACCAATCCCCTCAATCCTATTAACATCAGAAAGGAACATAATTTCTAGATTTGTCTCAATTTTGACATTTTATGAATAAAAATTTACTAAAAATGCCACAAGTCCATGGACAACCTATAGTCCCCTGCTGGCCACCAGCAATCTCTATACTGCCCTTAACTGATGATCTTTAGCTGTATTCTAAGTTTGAATGGAAGGTAGAAATTCATGGTATTCATCAGATATGCTTTAATCACTAATGTGATATTCTCTTGTGAGAACAATAAAGAATAATTTTATTTTACTTAGAAGAAAAGGTACTTTTTCTACATTTAAGCTCCAGTTATAGAAATTTTCAGAAACTGAAAATGAGCACCGAGATGAGGATGCTGCTCTCAGTGACGATCAAGAACACTGGCCACCCTGAGCACTCAGAAAACACCAGCCCTTTGATTCTATTGATGGGTTCCTCTGGGGAAACCTGAACCCTTAAAGTTTCCAATCATTTGAGCTGCTCTTGCTTCTATGGGCATTAACACCAAGTGCTCTACAGAAACGCCAGGTCCAATTTGATAATTTGGGGAAGTGAGAGCCATGTTCCTTTCATCTCTGAATCCCTCAGGGACTTGATGCAATTTGCACCTGTGCTGTGTTTAATTTCATCTTTTCTCAGCAAGGCAAAATATTCAACTGTGTAAAATAGGTTAACCTCAAGGTAAGTACATAGAGTTTACTAAAATAAATTGAGTGGGTTTTCTTGGTAAGAACTGCATAGGGATTTGAGGACCTGACAAAAGTGAACATTGGAGTTTAGAATTTCCAGTCAGCTGGAAGACAGCTATCACTCAGAGACGAGTGCCTCTACCAGGTAACAGGTACACACTGGCAGTCTTGTGGTTGTGAGGCAAGAGTGACCTGTACAAGGAGAAAGCCAACAAAGGGCCTAACTAGAATGAAAGCCCTCTGAGGATGTCTAATCCCAAACTGGCCCTACTCTGTGGCATCTTTCAAGAAGTCAGTTTCCATGGGGTTCTAATCAGATCCCTTCAATCCTCTCCCTCAAGTCAGGTTATCCAGCTTTCCTGGGATGGTTTGGGTCCAGAGTCCATATTCCCAGGTAAGTTTAACTTTCTTAAGGAAAGATCAGATGTATGAACGTGTTCTGAGGCAACCACGGCACCTAACAGAAAATGGACCATTATTCTATCAAGGAATTTCTTGAAGTAAAGATAACAGGGGTGTATCATGCTCATGTTACAAGTAGACCATTCCAGCATCATACTAAAATTTTCAATACAATAATTTATATTCTGAAAAGAAGTTACTATTTTAATTTAAAGGGGGAAAATGTAAACATGCAAGCATGCCATCAGTGAATGACTTCTAGAGATACACTCCTTTAATTATTATTAGGACTACCAAAAGCACCAAAAAGGCTTTATATGCTGGAAGTGCTCAACTACTTGCCAGGTTGTTACTACTTGACACACAAAAGGCAAACAATATAAACATTTCTGTCCAGAAAGATAAAATTTTAGCTAACATCTTTCTCATTAGAAATTTAAAACAACATTTTCAAGATGCCCTTGTATTCAGAGCATTTGCCGAAGAATTTGTAAGCTAACAGATCCTTTATGAAGGTGATAATCTTTTTAAAGTAATGTAAAAAAATAAAATGAATTAAGCACTAAGTAGTAACAATGGTAACAGAGAGTAATCACAATATGTTTTACATGTTAATTCATTAATCCTCACAATAACCCTTCCTAGGGTCATGGAAACAGGCAATTCGAATAACCTGCATAAATATGTTTGCTTAAGAGGCAGAGATGAGAACCTGTTATTCCCTGACTTTGCCGCACACTGGAGTCACCTGGGAGTCTTTAAAACTCCATTCCCGGTCGACTTGAATTGGTATGAGCGGCGACCCAGGCATCAAGATAATTAAAGGTGCCCAGGTGATTCGCAAAGATTGGGAAGCGCTTCGTTTCTGCTCTTAACCACTAAGCACTAATAGTACTGCCGCAGTTGTTTCTTCCCTGAGGCGCTCAAACCGGGGCAAAGGGAGAGAAAGAAAGCAAAAGGGGAAGAAGGAGCGACCTTGGCAAGCGCTACGGCTCGAGCTGAAAGTGGACGCGGACTGCTCGGCCGCGGCCGGGGGAAGCTGCGGCGCCGGGGCCTGGGAGGGGCGGCGGTCCCGCTGCAGTGGGAGCCTCAGCAGCACCGAGGCCCGAGCAGGCAGGAGTCCCGGGGGATTCGGAGAGGGCCGCGGGGCCACATTCCCGCGGGAAGGATGCCCTCTCTCACGTGACTCCCCGCCGCCGGGAGGGGTCCCGCGCTGCCCCAGCGTACGACATGGCGTCCCAGCCCACCCGGCGCGCGAGTTGGGGCCAGCCCGTTGGGACTCAAGTTACTTTGTGCTACCGGGCCAACGCTGGAAGTCCATTCCTTTCCTCCGCGGCGCGGGGCTGGGATGGGAAGCACGATACAGGGCTGGACCCGGGTGCGGGGACGACAGGGAGGCGGCGTCCCGGGAGGACGGTCAACTCCTCGGCCCGGCCCAGGCGCCCCGCTCCCTTTCGTCCCCACCATATACCCACCCGGAGGTGAAATCCTGCTGCACGCTCAGCAGCCGCTCGCGCAACGTCTCCAGCATCTCCGCCGCCGCCACCGCGTCCCCACCCTCAGGTCTGAGGCTGCCGCCGCCCTCGGCTCCGCGCACCCGTCACCCGCGCGCTCCGCACTCGCGCAGCCCGGCCCGGCCCGGCCGGCCCGCCCCTGTTCCGCGCCGCAGCCCCTTCCGCCTTTCGCCGGCTCGCGCGCCTTCGCCACGCCCCTCCCCGGCCCGCGCAGCCGCAGTGGGCTGTGCCGGCTCGGGCTGCGGAAAAGGAGCGGTTCGTCTCTCTCTGCCAAGAGGCTTGGATGGCTGCTCCAGCCCAATTCAGGCCCTCTCATTTCTCTCTTCAAAATGGAAGAGCTATGGAGAAAGAATGTTTTAAGTCGAGGGCTCTTTTGAATGCAATGTTGATTTTTACGGTTTGGAGGAGGGTTAGATGAATTCTGACAAAGCGTAAACCTCCCTGTAGGAAATCGTTTCCAGGACGCTAGGTCAAAAGTCTGACCCCACTGGTGTTGACCTTCGATAGGATGGTTAATCATTCTAAGCCTCTTTCTTCACTCATAAAGTGGCAATAAGAATCAACTGTTTCTACATCCTCACTTTCCACTCTCTCTTCAACCTGCTCCATCAGGCTTCTTGTGCCCATAACACCCAAGGAGGGTGTCTTGTCAAGTTGCCAGTGACCACCAGGTTGCCCACACAGTAGGCTACTTATCTGTCCTGAACATACATACCATCTGGAAATAAATAATTTTACTTCTGGGCAAATAAAAGACATAGAACTAAAATAACAATGGGTATCTAGTTTGTTATTAACTTATTTATATAATTTTTTAAAAGCTAAGATGTAAATATTGAAGGCCTTAGTCGGTTGGCTCAGTGGTAGAGCATCATCCAGTATGTGGATGGCCCAGGTTCAATTCCAGGTCAGGGCACACAGAAGAAACGCTCATCCGCTTCTCCACCCCTCCCCCTCTTGCTTCTCTCTCTCTCTCTCTCTCTCTCTCTCTCTCTCTTTCTTTCTCTCTGCCTCCTGCAGCCATGGCTCCATTGGAGGGAGTTGAGTGCACCCCCCCCCCCCAGGATGGCTCCATGGCCTCTGCCTCAGGAGCTAACAAGAGCTTGGTTGCTGAGCAACTGAGTAATGCTCAAGTTGAACAGAGCAGCCCCCTTAGTGGGTTTGCTGGGTGGGTGCCGTGTGGTTGCATCAGAGAAGTCTGTCTCTGCCCCTCCTCTCTCTCTAAAAAAAAAAGTGTAAATATTTTTGATATATTGAAGAGTTTAAACTTGCCAAAAGAAACCATTTAAAAGCTGTAAATTAGTTCTAAGAATAAGGTAAGCCATGTAAAGCTGGAAAGGTGACATCAGCGTGGCATTTAGAAAAGGAAAGCAGAAACAGGAACCAGAGAGGTGAGGTGGGGAGTTCCAACATGCAGTAGCAAAGATGAGGGCCCGGTTGAAGAACATAAAAGAAGGGCAGATGGGGGACCACATTAATGTCTAAAGACAGAAGCTAATAGACCAGAAAGGCAAGCACTGTCAGGAGTGACACTCAGGACAGCAAAGTTGGGAAAGTGTTTTCAACATGAACCAAACCGAAAGAACAGTAAGAGGCAGCTCAGCTACATCTTTGTGTTTTGAAATTTTATCACACTACAGGCACACCTTGGAGATATTGCAGGTTCAGTTCCAGCCTACAATATAAAAAGCAAGTTATCACAATAAAGCAAGTCTTAATCTTTTTGGTGGTGGAGGGTCTTGCTTTACTCTGTAAAAAGACACAACACCTGTGAAGTACAATACAGTGAACCCATAATTAATAAATAAGTAAATAAGTAAATAAATAAAATGGTGTACCTATACAATAAAATGTAATTGGCACCTAAGCTCAGGTGAAGAAAAGAAAGGTACAGTGCATTAGAAGAGGAAACCTCTTTTTTGCTAATCTATGTTTGGATCTATATGGTCTATAAAATATTCCTAAACAGACAAGTGACTCCATTCATCAAAGTGGAGGGACCCTACATGAATAAAGGAGACCACCTCCTGTCACTTCTACAAATAAATGGTTTTCTCTAGAGAAGGTATGTTTCAGAGATTACATATTGTGAACCACTGTAGAAATCTCTTCAAGTGGTAGAACTTAATAACAAACTGCAACTTTCTAATAAAAATTAATAGCAAAAAAAGAGAGAGAGAAGCAATTACTACCTATAGTTAGCTATCATCTTTAATACTGGCAGGGGAAAGTTCTAGTATTGAAAAGGATATGAGAGAAGGGCGAATATTAGGTTCCAGTGCTCTAAGAGTTCCTCTCTGCAGCAGTTGCTTATGTCAATGGAAACTGACACTGAGAATATCTAGTAGGAAACTAGAAAGAGTCCTTTAAAACACAGTTAAATTGATGGTTCTCAACCTTGGCTGCAATTTAGAACCACTTGGGGAGCATTTTAATAATACCAATGCCTTGACCCAAACCCTGGAGACTCTGGTTTAACTGGCCTGAGGCCATTCCACCTCACCCTTACTGTTTGAAGAGCTTCGGTGATTCTAGTGTACAGTCAGTGCCAGAAACAGCTGAGCTGCCCCTTTGGTAAAGGCAGCAAGAAGGCCTTGCTAGAATAGCATAGCAACTATGGCTTCAGAATCCACCAAACGCTCTCTGACTTTGGGATTCTAGGCTGTAGTTTGTTCCCATTCTTCTCCTCATCACTTTGGTTTATAGCATGTTGTGCATGGATCTAAGCAGCTCTAGTAGCTGTCATTTCAGAAAAAAATATCCTTTGTTTCCTCTCCCGGTGAGGTTTCCAGTCCTGTTTATCTCTGTGTCTGACTTCCTCTGCTTTTACTTTTACTCTTTCTAATTTATGCTCTACCGCATGACATCATGGCTTCAGCTTAATGCCTTCTCTCTCCATGTCTCTTGGTTTCCACCATTGCTAGAAACTGTGCCCTTCCCTGGGTGACCAGAAGATTCTAAATGTTTATTGCAGCCCTCTTTTAACAGGGAATGCCTCCGATAAGCAAAGCACTTGTACTAGGTCACCTTATGCTATACACGTCTCCCTGTAAGCCAAGTACCAGTCCCCTGCCCCATCTTTCATGCTGCCAGATTGCAGGGTCAAATAATACAAAACATGAGCAAGAATTGCATTTAGCTTTTTTTCTTTCCTCCCATAGGTTTCTTAAACCTATGCAAGGGGGAAATAGTCTACAGTAGCTAAATTAAAGACACTGTAGCTAGTGTGTGTCTGGTAATGTTTTTGCTTGTGTTACTTCAAGTCAGAGATTTATGTACAGCAAGTGGTAAGTTTTCAAATGTTGCTTTTATGATGGGCTGAGAATCTCAACAAGGGGTTGGGGCATAGTTCTCATGTACAAAAATGCTGGGTTCCTCTTTAACTAGTGTATTGTCTGTTTATGCTCAGAAATGAAAGTGAACAGATGTATCGACTTAATTAGCCATTTTCTATGCCAATGAAAAGCTTGTGGTGAATATTGAATGGTCTTTTCCTCCATTAGCAGAGTCCTGCTCCTGAAGTGAGTCTAATTACTGTGCTTATGCAATCTCTTTAGCTACCACTCATTGCCTAGTAGTGCCTAGTGAGGGAACACAGTGCTGAGAGAGACTGAGCTAGTTGATGAAGGACTTCTTCTGAAACCTCAACTTTTTCCTAAGTAGTGTAACTGTTACAAAACAGGAACCCCATTCTTCCCCTCTCAGAGGCTGCAGTGAAGAGGAAACACTGTGATCACACAGAGTCCAGGGGGACTGTGAAGGCGGTACAGGAGCACATTCAATCTACCCATTTCCCATTGCATCCTACAACACATTCAGTCCAGCAAACCTTGTGTCCTCATGGTCTTCCGCAACATAATCCACTCCACAACTGATTTTTTAGTCCCTGCTATGATTGGCACTCTACTAGATTCCAGGGACATAGCTATTGTATTGATATTATCTTAAACTATTATTATAATGATGATGATGGCTATTACTTACTGAGCTCACTTGTGCCAGGCAAGATTCTAAGGACTCTACATGTGTTATTTCCCCCATTTTACAAATCAGAAAATGAGGCACAATAAGGCATCTACCAACACTTGAAGGGCTTCAAATTTAAAGGTGAGGCAACTGGTATTTTAAATGTGGGTGTGACAGGCCCGATGAAGGATGACTAACCTTGACTGTAGAAGAGGCGCAAAACAGAACTATATGTTGGGGCTTACCTAGGAAATCTAAATTCAGGTTTTCAGCATAAACTCCTGGAAGATACAAGAGATTGGTTGGTGAGGTTGGGCATTTGGGCCAGCCTACCAGGGCTAGCAGCTAGCAAACGGTGCCTGGGTATGTGGAAGCTAAACATCCCCTGGATGGGAGCTGAGCTAGTCTAGCTCTGTTAATGGTTATCCATGGTACCTCCTTCCTCTCAGACTAGCAGGACCCTGATGGAGAAAATAGAGAGTACAGAGACCACCAGTGTTAGGAGCAGAGTAGGAGAGAGGAACATGCCCATGCTAGGCACTCCTGTACTCTGCCATGTGGAAGGGAATAGGAGAGTCCCTCCTGGGATCCCGCTGTGGAGACTCAGGGTCAGGTGGGAAGGAGACTCCCTAAATGGGAATAAGAAACTTCCCATTGTAAATGTGAATCAGAGACTTGGGTGGATGGGTGCTGAGCCCTGACTTTGGGGATAAAGAAGGAGAGGAGGTACGCCCAGGCTGGGGAATCAGTCCACCTTGTGGGTAAAACTGCAACATCCTGCTTCTGCCTTAGGTCACAGACAGCTCATCATCCCAGGTCATTATTAGCCTCTGGTCTTCAAACTTAGAGGACTAAGGCACTGCCCATAGGACTTTAGGAGGACAACAAGCATTTTGAGTCACCTATGTGGCATCAGGTTCTGGACAGGGGATCATACAGAGCCTGCCAATGTTTATCCATATAATTATTTATTAGTATTGATAACTTTCTTGAGCCCAGACTCAAGAAATGGTCCCAAAGCACCAAAGCACCATCTGACTTTTAACCAATTCACAGTCTCTGAGAAAGGATTTTGTCACCCTTCTCAAAAGTCTATAAGCATCCTACTAGGAGGAGCATATAGCAGGGTCCAAATGGTGAAGATAGCAAATCATCTTGGTGCAGGCCTAGGAAGAATCATTTGTGTAGTCTCTTATAGTTATGCAGATAAAGGCAAATGAACAACCATTGCTCCAAGGAAGAGAATAATAAAATATTTTAATAGGTGGATCTTAAAGGTTGTGGAAAACTTGCATGACGTCCAAGGAGCCTCTGGAAATGTCAGACACAGAGACCCTAACTATTTCCCTGTTGAAGTCATTCAGGATTATGAAACACATCAAATAGGCCAAAGTGATCTCACTGAGGTCAGATGACAGGAAGATGTTGGCATAGAGGGAACCAAGGGGTAACTCATTGGTGGAAGGGTTGGGGAAGGAGGAAGGGAAGAGAGATTAGTACTGGTCACCTGGGCCCACAGCATGGACTCAATTCTGTTAGAGAGGAGCTACTCTGGGCACAGAGACAGTTGCAGAGGGAGGTGTGCATAGGAAATGGTTGGGTGTGTGTAAACAGAGACCTGAGTCACCAAAGATGGGAGCCCATGTGATTGTAGCATGGAAAAACCAATATCTAATAATAGTTTTCCTCTAGCCTCAGGAGTGAACCTGAATTTTGATTCCAGGCAAGAGAAAGCAAATCTGTGAACTAGGACAATCTCTGAATTTTTGAATTTGTTATGGGAGGACCCCTAGAAAGGGAATAAAAGCCATTCAAGTAATATGTAAATTGGAGACTGATATGAATAATAGTGTCACGTCAAGCTGGAGAAGCAGGACATAGTAGCTGGGCATTTAGCCCTGAGGGAGTGGATGTGTTGCAGTCTCCGTTTCCCCTTGCTTGTGTACCTGCAGGGTATCATCTAGGAAACAGGTCACCCTGACTTTTTTTTTTTAAGTATCTTGTCTATGATTAGGAAACTATAAACCATCCTGTCTTCATCTTTTAATGCAAAACATCACCACTTACATGTTGTAATATCTTATTGCATTTTCACTATTGCAACCATAACTTAGACCTGAGAGCTTGTCCTACAGGCCAAATGGAATTCAACCAAGGATCAGATCCAGTCTGCAAAATGGCCCTCTTGTCTCCCTTCATTGTCATTTCTTTGTGTTCTTTTCGGATTTTAGGGAAGTGCATTTTACCCAAACCCGATGATGTGTTTTGAGTGGAAAGAGAGTTCCCATTAACTCTCTGTTTCGCATCTATCACTAAATTTAACCTCAGATGTAAAGTCTCAAGTTCTTTGCCCTAAAAATAGTTAGGGGCTGAAATAGAAGTGTAGTGAGGATCAGTGTCAACTGTGGTTTCAGTGATCAGAAATTCCTAATGTTCAATGCCAGTAAGTTCCCCTGTCCTACCCATGCTCTGTCTTCACAACCGTCCTGTGGGGGCTGGTCCAGACAGATCACTCACTACTCTTCCTAACCAGAATTAACTCACATTAATAAATACTAGACAGCAAAATCTCAGTGGAGCACTATTTACCCTTTTGAATGTTTTGGAAAATTGCCCAATTTTTCTTTGGAAATTTGACTTTATGCAATTTTTTTGAAAAATAAAACTATTAATTATAGGCTTCCTGCCAACAAACCCAGTACAATATGCCGTATCAACTGTTAGTAGAAATGCAAATCTACGATGGTTTATGCTAAATATGTTTTATTGAAATGGAATCTTAAGTTCCAGCAATTAAAATAGTATGTCATATGTTAACCAGTGTCGCTTCCAATAAAAAAATTTTTAAATAGCATATCAAAGTCTTTTTATCATTTTTCACATAAGTGAAATTTCCAGCATTCTTAAACTACACACACATTCACACACAAAATTTATTTAGAGAAACTGAGAAAGAAGTTGGTGGCAATAGAATTTCCTGCAATGGCATTTAGATGTAATGGGGTCAAGGAGGTCTGGATTACTTAGTTTATTGAAACCTATTGATACTTTACTTCCATGTCTTCTATTTGCCCAGCAGTAAAATTAAGTTATTTATTTCCAGATGTGATGTATGTTCAGGGCACAGTTCTTGGCTATGACTTTAGCTTATGTATTCATTTAACACATAAATTACTGGAGAACCCCACTGTTAGTAGCTAATGAGTCATTAAACAACATACAACCCAAACTGTTTCCTCATGAACTAAATAAGATACAAGATGACACAAGATCCATGGAACATTTGCTCTCTGAGCCTGGAGGTTGGCATTTGTGAACATTTTATGCTGTTTATCAGCGTTAAGTTATTTGGAGTTCAGAACAAGGATTCCATGTAGAGACAAATGCGGTTCTCCCATTTCACAGGTGAGAACCTTGTGTCTATACATTGGGTGCATAGATGCCAGTTCCTAAAAAGAGCTCTTCATTTTGACTTTATTTTCAAAGTTTACTGCGTTTGCTGTTACAGAAACAGACCTGGATTTTTATATTCTACATTGTAACATTGTATTGGAAATGGCTTTCTTGAGACTTTTAACACACATCTCTCTCTCTCTCTCTCTCTCTCTCTCTCTCTCTCTCTCTCTCCAGTCCAACTTACAGTTCCATCCTTCACTCCTTCCCTCCACAGGTGCAGCCCTGGCCAAGACTAGTTGGACCCTCCAGAAAGAAGAGGGCCAAAGAAGGCTGGTATGTGTTCTCACTTTTGTTCTTTCCTCTTCTGTTGTTAGGGTAGGCCAGGGAGCTGAAGAACAGGCTAAGGGAAAGGGGAAGGATGTCTAACTTAACTGGGCACAAATATAATTCTCTGCAGTGGACCCTGAGGTCTCCCACCCACCTGTCACCACCTGCCCCCCTGCAGTGTCCTGACCTGGGTAATCTGACTCCTCTCTTTGCCATTTAACATCTTATCTTGGGTGTCCTTGCACAGCAGACAGCACTCTGGCAGGAACCTCAGAGAAGCTCCTGGTCTCTCATTGTCCTCAGGAAGCATGTAAGGTACCCTTGAGTTTCTTAAACCCTTGTTTATCTGTACTCCACACAAGCACAGGATTGAGCCAGTTAATCAGTCAGACTAAATAAAGACGTGAGGCAGATATGATAAAAACCATATGCATCATTAAGGGCTTAACCAAATTACATGTGTGAGAGAGGGATGTTTGCTGGATGATGGAACTCCCCAGGCCAGATTGCTCAGAATAAATCCTACCAACAAAATCATAGAGTATAAATGATATGTTATAAACTGAGTTCAATCTAGGAAAAAACTGTGTTCCAAAAGTTTGTAAGCCAGTGTTTATAAACACAAAATGCATTTTCTCCCTGCCTAACCACAATGCTATATAAATGGTGATTTGGTTGCAAGGCATTTTCTATGGAAGGAAGCCAGTCTGACCTCTAATGTGACCGAATGACAATAGGAGTCTGAGTTGTAAGTCTAGGACTGGAGGACCACATAACTTGTCTGTGTAGAGGAAGAAGAAGAAGTGTTCCTCCCTGTATCTGGGATCCAAGGCCACCCTGATCGCCCTCCCCAACTGCAGATCTTCGTTTTTCCAAGTGCCCAAAATCTTCATCTGCCCTAAGCTCTTGAACTTCACCTGGGTCAGCTCCGACTTCGTTGGAGCACCCAAGTCACCTACCTCCTTTCCCACCTCTTTCCTCTAACTGCAATCCCTTACTGAGATGAACAAGAAAGCAAACAGATCGGATTAGTTTAAACTAACATTTGATGTTCTAATAGTAGCCTTTTCTTTCTGTAAGTGCTTAAGTCTTTGAAAAAGGATGCTTCTGTGTTTGGGATGTTACCTGCTCTAGGAGTTTGGAGGATCAAATGTGGTACAAGACAATAACAGAGCTATTATTTCCAAGGTTTGTCTCAGACTGTACTTATCCCTCTTTTTCAACTACCTGTTAGCTTCTTGGGGTAAAACAAGCCACTTTAGGTTTATCTGGCAATGCAGCTACACGCTACTGCCCCATGCCCCATCCATGTGCCTGATTATTCTGCCTGCTAAAGCAGGACCCTTCATGTCACTACTGGTGTTATTGCTCTTGCATGGATCTATTACAAAAGTTAGTACAGGCAGCCCCCAGGTTACAAATGAGACAGGTTCTGTAGGTTTGTTTTTAAGTTGAATTTGTATGTAAATTGGAACAGGTGCATTTATCTGTCAAATGCAATGTAGATGTTTGTCTTAATATAGTATTTATTTTTGCATTTCTGTATGTACAAATACTTGACATTTTCAAATATAACCTTAAACAATCTTGGATGATGCAGAAGATGATGGACTTGTTGGAGAGGATGGGACTTCTGTTAGAGTCAGGGTTTGATTCTGCTGCTGGAGTCAGCTTCTTGAAGTAGCATCAAGGGAGGTTTGTACAGAACTTTTCTTTTTCTCAGCATTAATGGCCCTGTAGCATCTCAAGCCTTCAATAACTGTACATAAACTTTGGTGAACCTCTCTGTATCAGGATCTTGCCCCTTTAACTTTGCCATTCCTGATTCCATGAGATGAAAACTAACTCTTTTATAGAAAACTTTATCAGTACTGAAATTTCTAGGTCCCTGTTTTCTTCCCTAAATATTATCATCTGCTGCTCTAGTTCCATAAGGTCTTCATGGGTTAGTTCTTTGACATGGGAGTCTAGTAAATCTATAATATCATTTTCACTGATGTCCAGCTTCAGTTGATTACCAATAGCCCTTATAGCAATCTGTTTGTAAGGATGGAGTTGTACATAAGTCAGATGTTTGTAACTTGGGAACTTACTTACTGTAATAGATACATGTTGCTTTGAACAATCCACCACCCTTGAACTCTCTCTGGGCAAAGACACTCATCTGGAGGGATTACCCCTCTCCCATTAGATACATTCAAATGGGAACTGAATCATGATGATTATCCTTTTTTTTTTTTTTTTTGCCAATGATTGGGCAAATTATCCCAGTGGGCTAATCGCTATCTTTCTTCTTGAACTTTGTGATGTAAAGACTAAAAATGGTTGTGATAGTTCATCTTTTCTTATCTAGACAAGACCACTTAGTAATTGCTGCTACTGAGATCTTCTGGAGATGCCTTGGCCAGTCTGTTTTTGGATCTTCCCTCCTCTTCTATACCTCTATGATGTATATCCTTCCAAAAGAATTCCTTTTCATACAAGTTAGCCAGAGTTGGTTTCTGTTGCTTCACAAAGAGCCCTAGCTGACACATCTCTTACCTTTCTCTCTTGCTCTATCTGTACCATAAACTTGGGGACAAGGATGACATACTTCTTCTTCCAGTGAGGTACCTCATTCCCACCCCAAACTTTATTTTCAGATCTCAACCCCATGGCCAAACCTAGGAAGACTTTGAGCCCTTTTGGTGTTTCTGTTGTTTTATTTCTAAAGATTTGTCAAAATATCAGTGGAGCCTGTTTTGTTTTCCCCTGGTGAGGATAGTCTTCCAGCTTCTCAAACCATCTTGGAAACCAGTCTCTTCCCATACTTCACTCAGTGCCAGCCACCTGTGCTTCCCAGAATTACTTAGCATTTGTCTTCAGAGCTCTGGTTATAGTGGTTCACCCAAATGAATCTGCCATGGTTGAATTCCTACCAATATAATAAAATGGACTGAAAAAGTTTTTAGGTCAGGTAAGGTGTTGTTTTGTGTCACAGTGAATCCAAAGACAAAATAATTTGGAGATGTCACAAATCCAAATAAGTAAAAGTTTCATTAGTTTCTGTTCTTAAGCATGCTTGCCAGTAACCTGACTGTTATTACCTATATTCACATTACAAATTACACTACCCATACTTTTTAAAAACTTTTTTTATTGATTTTAATTTATTGTGCTTACATTGACTCAAGTGTCCCACCAAATATATCTCCTTCCCCCTCATTCCTGTCTTCCCCTTGATACCCCCTTTGACCCCTCTCCCCAAAGCCCTCCCCCTTCCCATTAGGATTTGCTGTCCTGCTCTCTATAACCCTGTGTTTTGAATATATAATTTCACTAATCTCTTTCCCTTCTCTGATCCCATTCTCTCCTCCCCCTTCCCTCTGACTGCTTCCCTTCTGGTCCCTTTGATCCCACCTCTGTCTCTATTCCGCTCCTCAGTTCACATTCTTCATTAAATTCCTCATATGAGTGAGGTCATATAATATTTTTCTTTCTTTGCTTGGCTTATTTCACTTAGCATAATAGTCTCCAGGTCCGTCCATGTTGTCACAAAAGGTAAGATTTCCTTATTTTTCATGGCCATGTAGTACTCCATTGTATATATGTACCACTGCTTTTGAATCCACTTGTCCACTGGCCGACACTTGGGCTGTTTCCAGATCTTGGCTATTGTAAACAATGCTGCAATAAACATGGGGGTGCGTTTCTTCTTTTGAATCAGTGATTTGATATTCTTAGGATATATTCTTAAAAGTGGGATGATTGGATCAAAAGGCATTTCCATTTTTAATTTTTTTTAATCTTATTTTTATTAATTTTAATGCAATGGCATTGATAAATCAGGGTACATATGTTCTGAGAAAACATCTCCAGATTATTTTGACATCTGATTATGTTGCATACCCCTCACCCAAAGTCAAATTGTCTTCCGTCACCTTCTATTTGGTTTTCTTTGTGCCCCTTCCCTCCCCTACCCTCTCTCTCTTCTTCCTCACCCCCTCCCCACCCCCACCCCACCCTACCCCCGTTACCATCACATTCTTGTCCATGTCTCTGAGTCTCATTTTTATGTCCCATCTATGTATGGATTCATATAGTTCTTAGTTTTTTCTGATTTACTTATTTCACTGTGTATAATGTTATCAAGGTCCATCCATGTTATTGTAAATGATCCGAGGTCATCATTTCTTATGGCTGAGTAGTATTCCATAATATATATGTACCAAGCTTTTTAATCCACTCGTCCTCTGACGGACACTTGGGCTGTTTCTAGATCTTCGCTATTGTGAACAATGCTGCCATAAACATGGGGGTGCATTTCTCCTTTTGGAACAGTTCTATGGTGTTCTTAGGGTATATTCCTAAAAGTGGGATAGCTGGGTCAAAAGGCAGGTCGATTTTTAATTTTTTGAGGAATGTCCATACTGTTATCCACAGTGGCTGCACCAGTCTGCATTCCCACCAGTAGTGCAGTGCAGGAAGGTTCCCTTTTCTCCACATCCTCGCCAGCACTTACTCTGTGTTGTTTTGTTCATGAGCACCATTCTCACAGGTGTGAAGTGGTATCTCATTGTGGTTTTAATTTGCATTTCTCTAATGATTACTGATGTTGACCATTTTTCCATATACCTGTTGGCCATCTGTATGTCTTTTCTGGAGAAGTGTCTATTCAGTTCTTTTGCCCATTTTTGATTGGGTTGTTTACTTTCCTGGTGTTGAGTTTTAGAAGTTCTTTATAAATTTTGATTATTAATCCCTTATCAGACTTATTGTGAAATATGTTCTCTCATTGTGTGGTTTGTCTTTTTATTTTGTTGATATTGTCTTTAGCTGTGCCAAAGCTTTTTAGTTTGATATAGTCCCATTTGTTCATCCTGTTCTTTATTTCACTTGCCCGTGGAGATAAATCAGCAAATATATTGCTGAGAGACATGTTGGAGAGCTTACTGCCTGTGTTTTCTTCCAAGATGTTTATGGTTTCATGGCTTACATTTAAGTCTTTTATCCATTTTGAGTTTATTTTTGTAAATGGTGTAAGTTAGTGGTCTAGTTTCTTATATTTGCAGGTAGCTGTCCAATTTTCCCAACACCATTTGTTAAAGACGCTGTCTTTACTCCATTGTATGCTTTTACCTCCATTGTCAAATATCAATTGTCCATATAGGTGTGGGTTTATTTCTGGGTTCTCTGTTCTGTTCCATTGATCTGTATGCCTGTTTTTATGCCAGTACCAAGCTGTTTTGAGTACAATGGCCTTGTAGTATAACTTGATATCAGGAAATGTGATACCATTCACTTTATTCTTCTTTTTTAAGATTGCTGAGGCTATTCATGTTCTTTTTTGGTTCCATTTAAATTTTTGGAATATTTGTTCTATATCTTTGAAGTATGCCATTGGTATTTTAATAGGCACTGCATTAAATTTATAGATTGCTTTGGGTGATATAAACATTTTAATGATGTTTATTTTTCCTATTCATGAACATGGTATATGCTTGTTTGTATCTTTCCTGATTTCTTTTATCAATGTTTTATAATTTTCCGAGTACAAGTCTTTAACCTTCTTGGTTAAATTTACTCCTAGGTACTTTATTTTTTTTGTTGCAATAGTGAAGGGGATTGTTTCCTTAATTTCTCTTTTAGACAGTTCATTTCCATATGTTTTGAAACTACTGTCAACTAACTAGCACTCATGGGGGAGCCCAAGGTATCCTATGACCAGAGTGTTGCAATTACAGGCTAGAAATGCTGGGATACAAAACTACTTCAAGCTTTAAGAGATAGTAGAGGGTGGAGTCAAGAGTCAAATTCAGGCCATCTGATTTTAGGGTTCTATCCTTTCACCAACAGGGAAGGGCCTAGGTGTTTTCATACTGAACTTTGTTGGCTTAACATAGAAAGCTGCCAATCTGACCCAAATTCTGTATTCTTCAGAAAAATTGAGTATAAGTTATAACAAAGCATATCTTAATTTTGAGTAACTTAAATGGGCTAATAGGATAGGTATTCTCTAAGGATGGACCTCCAATCAACCATAAAGTCCAGTCTTCATGCCCTGAGGTAGTTTCCCTCCCTTGAATCTGGGTTACCCCTATAACTTGCTTTTTTTTTTTTTGTATTTTTCTGAAGCTGGAAACGGGGAGAGACAGTCAGACAGACTCCCGCATGTGCCCGACCGGGATCCACCCAGCACGCCCACCAGGGGCGATGCTCTGCCCACCAGGGGGTGATGCTCTGCCCCTCCAGGGCGTCGCTCTGCCGCGACCAGAGCCACTCTAGTGCCTGGGGCAGAGGCCAAGGAGCCATCCCCAGCGCCCGGGCCATCTTTGCTCCAATGGAGCCTTGGCTGCGGGATGGGAAGAGAGAGACAGAGAGGAAGGAGGGGGGGGGTGGAGAAGCAAATGGGCGTTTCTCCTATGTGCCCTGGCCGGGAATCGAACCCGGGTCCCCCGCACGCCAGGCCGACGCTCTACCCCTGAGCCAACCAGCCAGGGCCTATAACTTGCTTTTAACATGCAAAATGATGCCTTTGTAAATTCTCTGGCTACTTCATAAGGACCCTAGTAGCTTCTACTTAGGTTCCTTCTGAGGATGCCAGATACAATGTAAGAAGTCTTCCCTGAGACTGCCATTCTGAGAAGAAGCCCAAATCAATAACATAAAGAGAGAAAGGGAGAATACAGAGGGAAGGAGGGGTAGACAGACAGAGAGAGAAAGAGAGAGGGAAACATACCTGGCCAGCCTCCAGCTCTTCCACTCATCCCTGCTGTGACACCAGACTATCCAGTTGAGCTGTTGAATGACTCAAAGCCCAGGTGCCACCTGCTACAAACACATGACAGACTCCAGGTAAGAACTAGCCAGGTGAGCTCAGCCAACTATAGAACCATGAGAAATAATTGTCATTGTTCTTTTTAGCAACTTAATTTGGGTATAGTTTGTTATGCAATAATAGATACCTGGAACAGATGCTGAGTGAAAGAGGGATGGACAGATACTGAGATTTTACTTTGTGCTAGACCTTGTGCTGTTTTTTTTCACATATATTTTAAGGTAAAAATTATCAATGTAGAATGTTGGCAGATTGTCTTCCACATTACTCTCCCATGTTGACATGAAAAAAGCCCACAACTTCCGGTTTAATTTAAACGTCCTCATCTGCCAACATTCACCTTCCAAAACAACTCAGTGGTCTTTCTTTCTCAGAATGGTTCCTCTATATTTGTTAAGCACAATGACCAGAAAAACTTAGAATTGGAGAGACTAAAGTTGAAGAAAAAGGACTTTCAAAAGAAGTTAAGGCATCTTTGGAATAAAGACTGGAAAAGAAATTGCTAGGTGGGGGGTAGGGATTAGTGACAGAAAAAATGAGGACATGTGGAGAATTGTTCTTTCATTGTAAGTAAATGAGGAACATCAGAGACTGCGGGTACACATGAATTAGGTAGAAGAAACAGCAGCTATGAGAAATATTGCAATTGGTTATGGTTGGGATCTTTTTAATGTTGAGAAACAAATAAAATTGGAATTGTTGTTCCACGACAGCCTGTAAATGTTGTTTCTTTAATCAGGGCACTCCTCTGGAACTGGACCATGTGAGTTGTGGCTTCACTTAAGGTGACATATGAATCATCTCATTTAATGCTTTCCAATTTTTCTCATGAGGCATGTATTGTTGTCCTTGTTTTATAGAACCAGAAACAAGGCTCAGAGTGGGTAAGTAACTTGGTTAAGGTCATATGTTAGTAAGCAGTAAAGCCAATATTTAAAATCCAGCCCTGCTGACTCCAAAATCTGTGATTTTCCAACTCCTCATTAGAGTCAGCTCACCAACAGTGTAACTGCTCTTCATAACACTGCCCTTTCTGCTCCTGAACCCACTTTATCTCACAGTATGGAAGTATCATCAGGGATCCTGGGTGGGGCATGTGAGTGGCAAAAAGGTGGCAGTGAAAATTAGTTTATGTGAATTTTATAGGTAAGTTAGATAGCTTAAAAATCAGAAACAATCTATATTTTCAATATATTTTGTTAAGATTCCACACCCTGAATTTGCTACTAGTTGCTAAAAGCAAGCTTTAAAAAATGGCACATATGAAGGTCAGATAATGTAATTTCTTAATACTTGGTAGTGTGTCCTTTATCATATTCAGCCCTTTTACAATCTGTTGAATTTTAAAGCAACTGACTTGATGGACTTGTCAAAGAAGACAAACATCCTAGGGCTGTCTTAGAAAGATAGATACCTTTTAACAATAAAAGGTGTTTCTGTTTATTATAAAGCCAGATGAAAATACTTGCCAAGAAAAAGAGATTGTGTTTTGATTCTTTATTCCTGTTTTGAATGCCGGCACCTTTACTGATCAGCCTCACATCCATCTTTCCTTCAAAAGAAACAAAATCATTCAGCATTCTCCTGGCACATTGTGTCATAAGACAGGAAAGTATGCTTTGGGGAACGAAATGAGAGAAGTTAGTCATCTGTGCTGATTCAAAACATTCATCCTGAACTTCCAGGACAAAAACATATAAGTAACAATGTTGTTTCTTAGCAATACTATGAATTTCCTATTTAAACTATAAAATTTTGACATCTGAAAGTTACTGTTTAAACAGAGCACATATATAAGAGCAAATGCTGATGGTACAGAAATGTATCACCTGGTGTGTTGTCACAGTCAGCTTTGGCAGTGTCACTGCAGCAGAGCATGGGCCAGGGGAAGCAGGGGATTTCAAACTGTCCAATTTGTCACGGTGCTGATTTTCTAATTAAAGATCTGGCAGAAACACTAAAATAAAAATTGGTAGTTATCTGGGAATTTTAACTAATCGTGTTTTCTCATGCCTGTCTTTAAGATTTTCTGAAAGATGTCAGCAGTTTTTGTTGTTGTTTGTTTTTTTAAGTAAGAGAGGTTCATGGGGTTAAGACAAACATGGGGTTTGCTTGACCTATGTTTGAACCCTGGATCTATTATTCACAACATGAGTGACTTTGGAAATTTCCTTAATATGTCTGAAATTCTGTTTCCCTAACTGTGAAATGTAGGTAATAAAACCACTGCAGATGGCCCTGGCCGGTTGGCTCAGCGGTAGAGCGTCGGCCTAGCGTGCGGAGGACCCGGGTTCGATTCCCGGCCAGGGCACACAGGAGAAGCGCCCATTTGCTTCTCCACCCCTCCGCCGCACTTTCCTCTCTGTCTCTCCCTTCCCCTCCCGCAGCCAAGGCTCCATTGGAGCAAAGATGGCCCGGGCGCTGGGGATGGCTCTGTGGCCTCTGCCCCAGGCGCTAGAGTGGCTCTGGTCGCAATATGGCGACGCCCAGGATGGGCAGAGCATCGCCCCCTGGTGGGCAGAGCGTCGCCCCATGGTGGGCGTGCCGGGTGGATCCCGGTCGGGCGCATGCGGGAGTCTGTCTGACTGTCTCTCCCCGTTTCCAGCTTCAGAAAAATGAAAAAAAAAAAAAAAAAAAAAACCACTGCAGATGATGTTATGAAGGTTCATACAACACAATGGGTGACATTCTGTGTCTGACACTAACACATATACAGGAGCACAAGAAGCACAGAACTTTAGAAGATTAGGGTACTAATTCCACTTTGCACTCTTAAGGAAAGTACTATGCATATTCTTTTCTTTCCTTTTAGATTTTATTTATTGAGTTTACAGAGAAGAGAGAGCAGCAAGAAGTATCAACTCATAGTTGCTTTACTTTAGTTGTTGCTTGTTGTATGTGCCTTGCCAGGCAAGCGGAGGGTTTCAAACTGACAACCTCAGTGTTCCAGGTCAATGCTCTATCCCTTACACCACCACAGGCCAGGCTATGCTTATTATTGTCTTAGAATTACTAATAAATAATCATCTTCAAAAGTATAAAAGCACACTGGACTTGGAGCCAGAGACCAGTTTGGTTCAGTTGTGACTCCCTGACTTTTTTAGACATCAGTCATCACAGGAAAGAAAATTTATTTTTAAAGAATATTTATTTTTGATTGATTTTAGAGGGAGAGGAAGGAGGAGAGAGAGAGAAAAATGGAGAGAGAGAGAGAGAGAAACACCAATTTGCTGTTTCACTTACTTATGCATTCACTGGTTGATTCTTATATGTGCCCTGACTGAGGATCAAACCCACAACCTTGGTGTTGGGGTGATGCTCTAACCTACTGAACTACCTTGCCAGGGCCTCAAGAAAGAAATTTAAATGGCAACATTCAGCTCCAAACCACTGGTAGGGTTGATGTAAATTTTAATAAGCAACCCATTACCTTTAAATGCTTTGGAGAATGGTTCTACACTATAAAGAAGTATATATCACTATGAATAGGGGGAAATGTTTATCAAGAGTGAGATTTATTATGAAATAGTTCACTGAAGCTTGCAATATTTTTTACAATAATATTATCTGGTGACATTTGACACAGGGCCATAACCTTCTGAGAAAACAGTAATACTAGAAAGAGGAAATGATTTTAAAGTGAGTATACACCTTGTGGTGGTTATACAGTTTGCTGTTGATAATCAGTTTCTTTTGCTCATTGAAATTGTTAAGGTTACTGAGACTTGTTCTCTGCTTTGCCCATAGGGTAGTGTGAAAGATAGTTTTAATTTTACTTACCTATTTTAGGAAAAATTTCACTGTTTTTACTGAGTTGTGTTACTATGTTGGAGCCAATCTGCTGTGGTTCAATCTCAGAGAGATGCAAAGCAGATTTTAATTTTCATTCCTATAAGCTATGTGGTCTCAGGCAAGTCACTGAGCCACTCTGGCTGTATTTTTCAACTGCGAAATAGAGATAATAATACAGCTTGCAGAAGTTTTGCAAAGACTAAAGTTTTAGATACAAAAAAATTAAAATACAGTTCGTGTCATAGAATGTTTAGGAGTACACAGAACAGTCACTCAAAGATTATAAATATTGTTTATGCAATTAAAAATTAAAAGATAATATATGCTAATACTAACCCAGCCACATTACAGATGATTAGTTTGGATTCAGGATTAAATATGAAACATCTTTAAAAACATATGCAGGGCAGATAAATTAACATTAATGTACCTTGAAAATCTTACATTTTCTATTTCCTGGCTTCTGATGTAAACTTTTTAATACATTTACAAATGTTTTCTCTCCCTTTTCATTTCATTTTATTTACTTTTAATGAACAAATAAACTCACAGCATTGTTTACTGTATTGGTAATTGAAGCTATAAAAATGAAAGTTTAACTCTAGTTATCAGAGGGAATCCAAAATCTAGGAGCTAATGTTGTGAAGCTCCTAGAAGTAACTTAGGTTATTGATATTGTTGGGGTGTTATTAAAGTGGTTATTTAGTTTGAAACTAGTGGGCATTAACCAAAAAGGAATTTTGGCATTAGCTATCTCACCTTTTTGTTAAATCAGAATGAGAGAAGTTAGCTAGGGCATTTAGCTATTCTCTAGGAAATGTGACTATTTCTTAATTACTTAACATGTGCCTCTGGAGAATGCTTAGGACACATTATGATGAGTTTATACAAACTGCAGCCTCTAGTGGCATATGTCCCAGTGTGACTCTTCCACAGGAAATCAGTTCTCTGGTCCCTAGGGTCTCCTCCCTCCTGTCCCTTTCTACTACCACTAATCTAGGAAGTTTCCTACCTGGTCTACTTGCCTCCAAGCTCTCCCCACTTTTCCCTGTGGTGTCCTCTGTGGACAGTTATCTTCATAAAGCACAGCTTTAAATAGATCTGTCTCTTGCTCAGATGCTTTTAATAGCTCTCCTGTCTTACACAATGAAGCCCAAACTCCTTCAAATGAAATTTAAGGACTTCTCTGATCTGACCTCAATTTACATTGAAATCTCATTTCCTTGGTTTTCTATAATACAGCCCCAGTTCCTTAACCTCATGCATTCATTCGACAAACATTTTTAAATGCCACAAATCAAACATCAGATGGATGAGCAAGATACAGCTTCTGTTTCCAAGGAACTCAGAGTGTGGAAATGTGTTAAATATGTAAAAAAAAATGTTACTGAATAATGTGCTGTTATATTTATTCACTAAACACCCAATGAATATTTAACAAATACCTACATTGTGCCAAGAATGCACAAGGCACATGGCAAGGGCAATGTCTAACATTTCTTGGAGTCAGCAAAAGCGTCAGAGGGAAAGGCATTAACTGAATCTTGAGATTAGCAGATGGCCTCCAGGATGAGGAGTTTCAGGCAGGACAAAGTCCACAGGGAGGGCAAACAGCACATGGTCTTGCTAGAATGGTTCTTGTGGCTAGAGCTCAGCTTTAACATTGTTTAGGGCTTGAGTTTGAAAAAAACACCTTCTTTCATGGCCCCAAACTCACAACACACACCCTCTATGTGTGTTAAACTTTATTCAATCTTCCGACACAGCTTGAAAGTTACTTCTTCAGAAAGGCCTTTCTTGTTAGTCCCATCCCCAGTTAGTTACTCTAATAATACCTTGTACTTTTTCCTTCTAACACAATAATAGTAATTACTGACATAATTATTTAACATATGTCTCTCCTTTGCCATCCCCCCTCCCCTTCAAAGTTAAAGAGTAGTGAGGGCAGACTACGTCTGCTGGTTCATATTATATTCCCAATGCCCAGCACAGTGCCAGACATGAAGTCAGGGACCTGGACTATATATTTTTGAATGACTAATGATATGCATTTATGGTTATTTTTCCTTTTTGGAGCTTGACCATTATTACTCTTAAATAATGGGAAAAACATTCCAGAATCCAGAATATACTCTGTAGTCTATTCTAGTTTGGATCTGATGGCCAACAAAACACATAGGAGTCCTTTATTCATGGCCCATACCCCCACATCAACACACACACACACACACACACACACACACACACACACACTCTTCTATAAATATTTATACTTGCATACAGAAGTCAATATTTATGTTTTGAGGGGATGAAGGCTTGGTTAGGAAATCAGCTGACTCTGAATTGCCTTGGTTTAAAAACAAACAACCCCTCAAGCCTGCAAACTCCCATAATCCCTTAAAACATTAAATATAGAGAGAAACTGTGAATACCCAACCTCTTGATATCTTATAGTTCATCTAGACTTATAATGTCAAATATAATTCACATCTCAGGCTGGGTGCCCCAGAATCAGACCCTCAGAGATGAGGATTTGTGCACAATTATTTGTTCAGAAAATGCTCCCTGGACAGACTAGTAAGGGAGAGAAAGACACAGGCAAACAGGAGAGGAAGCCAAGCAAAGGTATAATCTCAGGTGGTCTTGTGGTAGGTAGTTTTGTTTTTGTTTTTGTTTTTTTTAAATTTTAGTTTAGTGAGAGGAGGGGAGGCAGTGAGACAGACTCCTACATGTGCCCTGACTGGGATGCACCCGGCAAGCCCATCTGGGGCCACTGTTCCATTACTCAGTGATGAAGCCATTTTTTTAGTGTCTGAGGCAGAGGTCACATAGCCATTCTCAGCACCTGAGGCCAACTCGCTCGAACCAATCGACCTATGGTTGCAGGAGGGGAAGTGAGAGAGAGAGAAAGAAGGAGGAGGAGTGAAGAAGCAGATGGTTGCTTCTCCTGTGTGCCCTGACTGGGAATCGAACCTGGGACATCCACACGCCAGGCCAATGTTCTACCACTTAGCCAACTGGCCAGGGCCTGTGGAGGTTAGTTTTAACCTGATCCCCACTGTAAGGACACTCTAGGGCTTCAGTTATGCCCCAGAGTTTTCCTGAGACAAAGAAGGCTAGGCTTTTGTACATTCATCTTGCCAACCCTACCCCACCCTCAATCCTGCACAAGGGTCAGTCATTGCCCAAGAGTTGTCCTGACATTTCTAGCTTTCTTTTTGTGAAATAAAGTATTTCTGGTGGCCCCAGGGCTGTTCTCTGAAGAAACCACTCAATTGCTGAATGTTGGAAGGAAACACTCATGGAAATGTTAAGTGAGGCTCTCAGAAAAGATAAGAAGAGATTCCAGGGAATCTGGTGGAGCACCTGACCATGTTTACTACAACGCTGATGGCTCTCAAAATCTTCTCCAGCCTAGACTTGTCCTCTGAATATCAGATCCATATATCCAACTGCCTACTTGACATTTGTACTTGGATATCTATACCAGTTATCAATTGTCACAACAATGCTGTCAAATCCCAAAATGTCAGTCGACACAATAATAAGCTGTTATATTTGCACACGGTCTGTAGGTCAGTAGGGTGGTTCTGCTGGTTTGAACTGGGCTTTGTGAGGCTCTCTTGTGCATCTGTTGTTGGTTCTGAGTCACCTAGGGGGCTTTACTGATCTTGGCTGGGCTATCTCCAATGCCTGGGGCCTCAGATGGGGTAACTGAGCTGACTCCACTCTGCTTCACAAGCCTTATCTTCCAGCAGGCTAGCCCCAGCATGCGCACATGGCAAATATGGAGATGCAAGACAGAGAGGGGAAAGAGAAGCAGACCTGAGACCTAAGCCCAGGCTGGAACACTGTCTTTCTCGCCACATTTTATTGGCAAAAGAAGGTCACAAGGCTAATTCCAAAAGTGGAAAAATAGACTTCATCTTTGATGGAGGAGCTTTAAAGTCCATTTCTGTAATCAATCTACCATGATGTCTAATAGGCATCTGCGTTCATGCTGACAGAGAAACAAAATTCAATTACTGAGGAAAACTCATAGGACCTAAAATGACAATATTGGCAAATCCACAATTTATTGCAGGAAAATGCTAGAATATAGCAACAGTGTTAAAGTAGGGGCATGCATCATAGCCAAAGGCTGTCCCACAGCAAGAGAGGCCTTTGTAAGAGCCATGCTGATTATACTTTCTTTCTCTGATCAGGAAGTATTGACGTGTGCCTGAATCACCTTGTTACAGTAGAAACTCAGGGAGTACCAGGTGGTCTCCTTCATGGACCAAGATGGAGAAAGGGGTAATTCTTACACCCAACACACTGAAAGCTAGGAACATGAATGGAGAGGGCCCAGTGTGCCAAGAGCTAGAAAGATATTGGATAGGGGAAAAAGTCCTCCCCTCCTTATTTCTATAAGAACCCAGGCCTGAATAGGAAAAGGAGATGGTCTTTGAGACATGAGTCCACAACTCTCCCAGGTCACAGCACCTGAACAAACCTCTTTCCTTCTGCACCAGCACCTGATTGGATATTTTGACTTTTGTTGTGGAAGACAGCTGAACCTGCGTTTGTGTTATTTGGTTACAACCTCACAATCAGGAAGCCCAAAATGGAGTCTTAGCTAGGGTTTCTTATATCCCACAGGCCTCATACATAGGAATATTGCTGCTATTGTAGCATGCACCAGGTACGAGAACAGACGTCGGAGACTTTCAGGAGTATAGATGTTTCTTTTATTGGCCAGTTTAACCTGCGCAGGGG
This sequence comes from Saccopteryx leptura, assembly GCF_036850995.1. Classification (NCBI taxonomy): domain Eukaryota; kingdom Metazoa; phylum Chordata; class Mammalia; order Chiroptera; family Emballonuridae; genus Saccopteryx; species Saccopteryx leptura. The sequence goes on from NC_089505.1 coordinate 192,976,973, forward strand.
CGAATTCCCAGGTGTCTGGAGACACCGTACTCAAAAGGAGCTACAAACGGGTATCGTGCCTGGCGCTTACAGCTAGGTCCTTATATATCCTAAGTAAGCAAGCTCTATACAGAAGCAGATGTGGTAGTTACCTATTCGCTAAGGGGGTCACACACAGCATAGCAACAGGGGCTGGGTCTAGCTCATTGGCGAATTTCAAACATAAACTTCTGATAAGGGTCTCTGACCAATGGAATGCAAACGTTTGTCTTTCTTTGTTCTCAGCCTTACAGGGTCCCTATCATTACCTCCCTTTCTCTGCTCCTACACTCTGGCAATCCCAGCACACTTTCCTGAATCTAACATTTTGATCTTTTCTTGGTCCTTACACTATGTGACCAAGCCCAACGGCCAAGCCTTCTGAGGGTCTCACTGAGACTAGACACACACCGTCAACCTCACCAGTATCAATGAACAGTGTTCACAGGCTGGTACAGACTGACCAGAAACTCCACAGGCCAATCGTTTCAAAGCAATCAGTATGCACCATATCTGCAGCAGGGGCCAGTGCTCATTTCACTACAGGTCAGGTCAATTTCACACCTCCTGAAATTGACTTTCACAGCACAAACTCAACATGTCCCAAACTGGGTTCTTGACTTTAGCTTCTAAATTCTTCCTCATCTCATTATGACAATATCATTCCATTTAATCAGACTAAAGACCATGGCGTCCTCTGTTATTCCCTTCTTTATGGAACATCCCATCTCCAATTCTTCAGTAAATCCTGAGTGTCACCTTCATGGTATATTCAGAATTCCACTGCTTCTCACCATCCTCACTCACACTGCTGGGATCCCAGATGCCACACCTCTCCAGTGGTTATTTCTACATCAGCCTAACTGACTTCCCTGCTCCTCTCTTCCCTTTTTGATCTCCTTTCAACATAGCAATCAAAATGTCCCCATTAAAAGTGAAACTCACAGCCTTTGCTCTTTTGCTTAAACATCTCACTTCACTTCTGACCCCACTCAGTAGCAAAAGACCTTACCCTGACCCACAGGCTCCATAAGATTGGGCCCTTCCTGTGCCTCTGATTCCATCACCAACAACTCTGCTTTGTTTCCGCCACTCCAGTGAGACTCTCTTCCTGATTGCTCAAGCACTCCTACCCCAGGGCCTTTGCAGGGCCCCCTGTTTGCTTTCTCTTCTCATCTTATCTGCTGCTAGAGCTTCTCATCTTTAGTTCCCTACTTTCTTAAGGTTTTCTCCAGTGAGGGTTTTCTAGAGATTTATTTGAAATTTCATCTTCCACCCAACATTTCCCAGTCCTCTTCCAGTCTTTATTTTAGCCCTTATATTATCTAACATAATGTACATTTACTTGTTTACCCTTTTTATTGGATGTCTTCCTTGCAGAATGTAAGTTCCATGAGAGTAGAGAATTTTGTTTTGTTTACTACTGTGAACAGCTGTATTCCCAGCCATTAGAGTAGGACCTGATGCACAGAGATTGCTCAGCAAATAATTCTTGAAGGAATAAATGAATGAAACACACCAGAGTGGAAATAATTACTTATCCACTATACTGTAAACTCTTTTAGGACAGGGGTTGTCATTTATTTTGATATTCCACAGTGTACCTAATATAATTTTTTTCAGATTATCCGTAAACATTTATTGAAGGAAGTAAATTTTACAGACTTAAGTCCTTTTATTTTATTTTATTTTATTTTTTATTTATTCTTTATTTTTTTATTTTTTTGTATTTTTCCAAAGCTGGAAACGGGGAGAGACAGACTCCCGCATGCGCCCAACCGGGATCCACCTGGCACGCCCACCAGGGGCGATGCTCTGCCCACCAGGGGGCGATGCTCTGCCCCTCCGGGGCGTCGCTCTGTCGCGACCAGAGCCACTCTAGCGCCTGGGGCAGAGGCCAAGGAGCCATCCCCAGCGCCTGGGCCATCTTTGCTCCAATGGAGCCTCGCTGCGGGAGGGGAAGAGAGAGACAGAGAGGAAGGAGAGGGGGAGGGGTGGAGAAGTAGATGGGCGCTTCTCCTGTGTGCCCTGGCTGGGAATCGAACCCGGGACCCCTGCATGCCAGGCCGATGCTCTACCACTGAGCCAACTGGCCAGGGCCTTATTTTATTTTTTGACAGGGACAGAAAGAAAGCAGAAAGAGAGTCAGAGACAGACAGGGACAGATAGACAAGAAGGGAGAGAGATGAGAAGCATCAATTCTTTGTTGCAGCTCCTTAGTTGTTCATTGATTGTGTTCTCATATGTGCCTTGATGGGGGGGCTACAGCATAGTGAGTGACCCCCTGCTCAAGCCAGTGACCTTTGGGCTCAAGCCAGTGACCATGGGGTCATGTCTATGATCCCACACCCAAGCCAGCGACCCTGCCCTCAAGCTAGTGAGCCTGTGCTCAAGCTGGCCACCTTGAGGTTTCGAACTTGGGTCTTCTGTGTCCCAGTTCGCCACTCTATCCACTGCACCACCACCTGGTCAAACTGACTTAAGTCCTTTTAAATGAGAAGGTATACTACTGCTAATATTTAAACTATGGGTAATTTTCTAAAATAATGCCAATATTTAAGATCTTTAATAGAAAATAATGACCAACTTTGATGAACTCTAAAACATTGAATATATGACACTTAATTTTATGTTCTATGAGACAGAAAAAAATGCTGTCAAATCATGACCAAATGCTTTCTTATTACTTGAATTTTTATTTTACCCTCACTGAAGAGCTTTTAATAACTTATTTATCAAAGAAATTTTCTATCTTATTGTTGTACAATATGAAAAGAAAAACAGAATTGAAATAAATTGATTCAGCATTCCTAAAATTTTTTTGTATTCAGAATCCAACTCTTTGGAATTATTTTTGACACTGAGTCATTTAGTGTCCATATTTTTTTTTATCAAGAATGATCTTAAAAGAGACTGCTGTCTCTGGTATTTTCTCTCAGGTCTCTGACATGCAGTGAGCACTTTTGTGTAGGCAATAGCTGCTGCATTGATGGCTACCTGTCCTCAGCGTCTGTAAGAGGCATCTTAATATCAGCAATATTAAAAAATTTTTAAATGTGCATCTTAGAAACAGTGAAATAGGAATACAATGACACACCCTTTTTCAAATTGCTTTTTAAAAAAGCAATTCTAACCTTTTCCTCTGTACTGTTGTGAAATAGGTGAATTTTATTAACTGTGGCAATTCATCTACTGCACATGGAATCAAGAGATCCTTCATTCACATTCATCCTCATTATTTGCACAATGATGATTATAGGTCATAAAAGTGAATGTCAGGGATAATAAATAATAAAACTGTTAAAGGCTGGTAATGATGTAAATACAACCAACCAAGAAAAAAAAAAAGAACATTTTAAAATTTGATTATTTTAAACCAAGAGGAACACATGAAAATTATTTAGATGGCAATATTCTTTTCATTGTCTCTTTAACTAGTAACTCGTTACTAAAGTGACTAGCCATTGAATATATATATTTTTATTGTGAAGTTTTATTCAATTACTTTTAGAAAAATCGATTACTTTAAAAAGTTCATTGAATATATTTTTAATCCATTATACATTTATTTTATTTGTTATTGAGGTAAAATTCACACAACACAAAATTTTTTATTTAAAAGTATACAATTTAATGGCATTTAGCACACTCACAATGCTGTGCAGCCAGCACATCTATCTAGTTCTAAAATATTTTCATCACCCCCAAAGGAAATCCTCTACCTATTATGCAGTTTCCTTCCTTTTTCCCTCTGTTTCCAGGCCTTAGTAATCACCAATCACCTTTCTGTCTCTATTGATTTTTCTTATTCTGGCTAACATATAAATGGAATCATATAATATACAACCTTCTGTGTCTGGTTTAGCATAATGTTTTTGAGGTTCATGCACTTTGTGGCATGTATCAGTACTTTATTCCCTTTTTTTGGCTGAATAATATTCCATTAATATGGATAGATCATAATTTGTTTATCCATTTATTAGTTGATGAATTCTGGGTTGTTTCTACCTTCTGGTTGTTACGAACAATGCTCTATAAGCATTGCTTTTCAATCCTTTTGGGTATATACCCATAAGTGACATTGCTGGATTATATAGTAATACTGTGTTTAATTTGGGGAGGAATTGCTAAATTGATTTCCATGGCGACTATGTCATTTTATATTCCTATTAGCAATGCACGGGGGTTCCAACTTCTTTATGTCTTCACCAACATCATTAAATATATTTTTAAAAACAGTTTTTCTGGAGCTGAAAAACAGGATTTATGGAAGTTTAAATTTATAGAACACTTTTACATACTATTTGGATTTTCAAAGCAGTTAGCAAGGGAGAGTTATTGGTTCTTCCCTCTTTGCTGACACCTGGTTATTTGGTAGCCACATGTGTTTGAACCCACAGCTAATTTTCAGGTTCCCTCTCCTGCTCCCTCCATGGTATAGAATGTTCCCATTTTTCCATAGGCCTTTATTTTCCTATTTGCTCTCTGCAGCACACAAAGCCTTCCTCTCCACCTCCATCCAATAATTCTTCCTTAAGCCTCCAGTCTCCAGTCTCGGTCATTGAGCAAGAGAGGAAGCCACCAAGCAGGTTAAAGCTCCAAACCTTCCCTAGTGCAGCCTGGTACTCTCTAAGGAGGCTCTCAGGCTTCCTTAGCAGGACAATACTGATTCTCCCTTTTAGATTCCTGCTACTCTAGGCCCCGGTCCAATACTTTTTTGCTATGAAAACTTAGCAGTTTTTCAATCAAGCAGACTACATATGGCTGCATAAGGTGACCAATTGTCCTCTTTTAGGGAGGACAGTCCTTCTTTTGTAAGTTCCATCCTCCCTCGAAAAGTGTCCTCCTACATGTCCACCATTTTGAGATTGAAAGACTAATCTGTAAATGTCTGTATTCAATCAATGCAGAGTCAATCCATTGAGTGTGATGTGACATATTTGTATCTAAATGAGTACTTTTTTCTTACAATTATTATTAAAAATTAATAGACCTGTAAGCATAATTACAATATAAAATATTACAAGTGTTTTTATTATGCATTTATCATATTATAGTGTATTATTGTGGCAATAAATAAAATGTTTCTTTTTTTTACCATATTTTTTTCAATTTATTTTTGTCCTCTTTTTTATTGTAAAAAAGTTGGTCACCTTATTAAAAGAAACCTTGTGATATTGGTGTGGTGAAAAAAACATTGCATCAAGAGGCAGAAAGTCTGGGGTCCAGGCCCTATGCCCAACACCCAGACCTTTAAGACCTTTATTCTTTTCAACATTGCCTGCTGAGTTAGTGTTGGGCACTGTATTTACCATATTTCTTCATGGATAAGATGCACCACCTTCATTTTGGGGCCTAAAATTTGAAAAATAATGTATTACATAAAATTGTTGAACTCAAGTCTTATTCATCATAAAATTCATACAACTCCTCATCTGTGTGAAAAGGCAGGAAATGCAAGTAAAAAAACTACAACCACTAAAAAGACGTACCCAGTTTTTAGACCTCAAATTTTCCAAAAAAAAGGTGCATCTTATACATGGGGAAATATGGTAATTACAGTGGACAAAATCACTTATCCTGCCTAAGTCTCAAATCTGTAACTGTGATAGAGATGAGAATAGTTTATTTGCCTGGAATCTGATGAGCTTGGATATCCATCCCAGCTGAAAGTAATTCTGTGATTATGAATCCAAAAGGCTGCCATGGCAGGTTAGATGTATTGAATAGAAAGGAAATAAATAAGTAAAAGTGTCCAAAACATTTGGGAGATGACATGAGACATTAAAAGAAAATTACAACTTACTATCACCGTCATTTCATAAAGCCCCTAAAATTTGGCAGAACAAAAATCACAGAATGAGAGTCAATCTTAAACACAAATACATTTTTTCCTTTGTATATTAGACTTATTCTTTGAATTTCTAGGGAAACAGAGAGATAATCAAGGAAAAAGAAGCCCAATCTCTTCCTGTCTCAACAACGTGTGCCATCTGAACTGTTTCTCATTTCTCTGCCTTCCTAGTTACTTATTTAGTTATGTGGAACTCGAAATTTTCACTCCTGTGGGAGGACAAGATGTGCCAGAGGGGAGCAAGTATTCGAAGAGTTAACTAGCATCTTAGCCACTAGAGGGCAGACCCAAGCCTGAAAACACAGTTCTCAACCTCATTGCATTTCCCCTGTGTGGCCTCAGAAGAGGCTGCTATACCTGATTGTTCCCATCACCAGCTCCACAGCTCCTGACAGTTCCTCGCTTGAGCTGGTAGTAAAAATATACCTTATTTCAGAGACAAAGTTGGGAGGGACACCTTTTCTTTAAGACACTTTCCTGCATCAGAAACCCAGGAGGAGTTTTCCAATTCAGAATAAAATTCTGTAAATTGAATTCATTATTAGTATAATAAATATGTATAAAGTCCTTCAGGAGTGTTGTACTCTTCTCAGCATTGAACTAGAAAGACTAAATGGACACTGGCTCATCAAAGTTGAGTGACTTCTCATAAAATGCTGTGATAATTTTTTGCTATGGGTCTATTTCTTCAGGAATACCAGGGTGATACTGTTCCTCTTCTTTATCTAAAAAACTCAGGCATGATACTAACTTTGTAACTTTGATACTAATTGTAACTTTTCTTACAATTCAAATACACATATTCTCATTTATCCTCAGCCCCATGAGGAGACATGATGATTATTTTTATTTTATTATTTTAAAACTCAATCTTGATTTTTTAAAAATTTAGTTTCTATTTTAACAATGAACACTTTTCCAAAGTAAAGTTGATGTTTAAAACATGAAATGTGGAGTTCCAAGGTGGCTGCAGAGTAGGTAGAAACTACCTTCACCTCCTCTCACAACCAGACAAAATTTACAGCTAAATTTTAGAGCAATCAACCTGAGTAACCAAGTGAATGCTAGCTGGAAAGAACTAATATAACCAAGGATTTATAGAAAAAGCCACATAGAAATTGGTAAGAAAGGCAGAAACACAAAAAAGGAATGGCTTCCTATACCTACATTGGTAACTGAGAATCTGGAGGGACATCTTGGTTGCTAAAGTCTCCCCTGAAGAGCATGGAGTCTCAACCCCACACCAGGATCTCAACCGGAAGCACCAGAATTGGTAAGAAGAACCTGTATAGCATCTGGTGGTGAAAATCATCAGTATTCAGTCCACCAAGGAGAGCAGGGAGTCTGCTAGAGACAAGATGCCACCTTGCCAGGGCCAAGCACTCCTATTCTTACAACACCAGACTGGAGAGTGCACAGCCTGGTCCACCAACTACTGGGGACACCATCCTGCTGAGCTCAAGGCCTGTAGGAAAGTCTGCTGGCTGCACCCAACAGGGACCTTTGGTGCACTGTTTTTCTGGAGAAGTTCTTGGCAAAGACTCAGACAGTAATTGAGCTGAGTAACTTTGGAAAGAGGGCCATTCTTCTCTACCTCTTGTGCACAGCCAACCCCTCCCGCCCCTCACACATACCTGTTGATTTACTTGGCCTGTCCTTTGAGTACTAGTGACTCTACCCTGATGAGGTCAGTCTCAGAGGGGGATCAGAGTGCTGTGCAGAGCTGGAAACTTCAGATCAAGTCTCCCTGGTAGACTCTTTTCCAGGACTCAGACAGGCCCTGGGTTGTGTGGTCTGGCATGGAGGAGGACCACTCCTATTTCTCCTGTGAACTCAGCCTCTGCCATTCCCCCAGTAGGAGATCCATTTGACCTGTCCCTCTGGTGCCCAGAAACCCAAACCTGCTGAGCTTGCTCTTGCAGAGAGGCCAGCTGGTTGCACGCAACCTAAACTTCACTGCTTCCTCCTGGAGGACCAAGGGCTGCAGATTCGGACAGAGACTGAGTGATATGGCTCTAAAGTAGGGACCACTTTCCCCCCATAGAATGCCTGACCTTGCTGCCCTCAAGCAGGAGAGTCACTAGCCTCATCCTCTCAACCTGGTCACCCAACCATATCTAGCTTGTGTCTTGTGGAAGGGTCTGTGTGTTGTAGACAGCCTAGGTCAACTCTACAGTCTTTCTGTGGGAGACCCTCAAGGAAGATCAGACAATCTCAGGGTTGGCAGAGTGGCGGACAGGAGGAGGCAAACTTCAGCGTGCCTTGGACTTTTTAATGATCTTTCTTTGGACCAGAGGAGGAAGCAAGCTTTTGTACACAGCTTGTCCCTCTCATGCATACTGAGACCATTTAGAGGCAGCCACAGAAAATTGCATGGTAGCTGCAGAAATGTAGCCCAACACCAGTTACAGGAAGCATCTACTATTGACTTGGACAAATGGAACAGTGCCCAAGTGGATCCAGAACTAACACAACCAGTGGTGAACTTAAGACCACACCAGAGCTTGACCCAACAAATCAACAAATGGCACACCCAAATGGAGATCCCAGCAGGCACTAAATTCTGCTGGAAACAACCCTGCCTCAGAGGGCAACCCCAGCATAGTGGCTTATACACTGTGATCAAAGTTTATCCTTATAGTCAGCCAGTCTGAGGGTTAACTCCATTGATGAATGGGCCAACAGAATTTAAGATTCAACAACAACAGGAAGGTGCACATAACCTGCACAAAAGACATTCCTGGAGCTCGAAGCTCAGGAATGAGGTGGAAGACCACACCTCTGAGTTTCATAAGACACTTATAATATAAAACCACTATAACAAATTTGGGAGTCATAGTGGATCTACCTAATACACAGAGAAAAGCACTAAAAAGGGAGACAAAAGGGGGAGACAAAGAAACATGCCCCACATGAAAGAACAAGAGAAAGCCCCAGAAAAATAAATAAAATGGAAACAACCATGGTACCAGATTCAGAGTTCCAAACAATGGTTATGAGGATTCCCCAAGGACCTTAGGGGAAGAATGGATGATCCCAGTAAGAACTTAAACAAACAAATAGTAAGCATGAAAAATGACATAAAAGCCATAAAAAAGAAAAGAACAGAAATGAAGAACACAATATCTGAAATAAAGAATACACTAGAAGGAATCAACAGCACATTAGATGAAGCAGAAGATTGAATCAGTGATTTTGAGAACAACATAACAGAAAACATTCAAGCAGACCAGCAAAAACAAAGAATTTAAAAAACTGAAGAAAGTCTAAGGGATATCTGGGACAACATCAAGTGTAACATCTATCTGTTTCATAGGGGTTCCAGAAGGAAAAGAGCAACAGCAAGGGATTGAGAACTTGTTTGAAGAAATAATGGCTGAAAACTAACCTGGTTAAGGAAAAAGACACACAAATCCAGGAAGTACAGGGACTCCCAAACAAGATGAACTTAAACAAGAGGCCCTCACCAAGATACATCATAATTAAAATGGCAAAAGTTAAAGATAAAGAGAGAATCTTTTTTTTATTATTGATTTGAGACAGAGAGAGAGAGAGAGGGAGGGAGAGAGAGAGAGAGAGAGAGGAAAGAGAGTGAAAAGCATCAACTCATAGTTGCTTCACTTTAGTTGTTTATTGATTGTGTCTCATATGTTCCTTGACCAGGTGGTTCAAGCAGAACCAGTGAATCCTTGCTCAAGCCAGTGACCTTTGAGCTCATGCCAGCAACCTTAGGCTTCAAGCCAGTGACCTTTGGGCTCAAGCCAGTAACTTTGAGATCATGTCAGTGATCCTGTGCTCAAGCCAGTAGCCCTGTTCTCAAGCCAATTTGTCTGGATTTTGAACCACGAGACCTCAGCATTTGGGTTGATGCTGTATATCCACTGCACCAGCACTGGTTAGGCAAGAGAGAATCTTTAGAGCATCAAGAAAATGACAGCTACCTTATAACAGTGCTTTCATAAGACTGTCAGCTGAATTCTCAACAGAAGCATTTCAGGCCAGAAGGGATTGGCATGAAATATTCAAAGTGATGAAATGCAAGGACCTATAACCAAGACTACTCTACCCAGCAAAGCTGTCATTTAGAACTGAAAAAAAATTAAAGAACTTCCCAGACAAAAAACAAAACAAAAACTAAAAAAGTTTATTATCACCAAATGAGTATTACAAGAAAGGTTAGTGCTTCCTTTAAGAAGAATAAAGAAAGGGGACAGGAGAGTAGAACATAGGTATAAAGAAAACTGGCAATAAGTAAATACCTATTAATAATTACTTTAAATGTAAATTATTTAAATGTACCAATCAAAAAGACATAGGGTAGCTGAATGGATAAGAAAGTAAGACCATGTATATGCTGTCTATAAAAGAACCATGTCAGAGCAAAAGATACACACAAACTGAAAATAGAAGGATAGAAGAAGATATTCCATGCAAATGGAAACAAAAACAAAACTGGGGTAGCCATACTTATATCAGACAAAACAGACTTCAAAACAAAGAACATAACAAGAAACAAAGAAGGACCTGACATAATGCTAAAAGGATCAGTCCAACAAGAGGATATAACCCTTGTAAACATATATGGACCAAAAATAAGAGCACTTAAATATATAAAGAAAATATTGGTAGATATAAAGGGAGAGATAGAAAGTAATACAGTTATAGTAGGGATTTTAATACCCATTAACATCATCAATAAATAGATCTTCCAGACAAAAATATTTAACAAGTAAACAGTGACCTTAAATGATGTACTAGATCAGATAGATTTAGTTGATATTTACAGAGGAATTCACCCCAAAGCAGAAGAATATACATTCTTCTCAAGACATGGAGGCTAAATAATATATCACTAAACAATAAATAGGTTAACAATGAAATAAAGGAAAAAATCAAAAGTTACCTAGAGATAAATGAAAATAAACATACAACAACCAAAAATCTATGAGATACAGTGAAGGCAGTGCTAAGAGGGAAATTCATATTATTACCAGCCTATCTCAAGAAGCAAGAAAATTGTCAAATAAACAATCTAACCTTACACCTAAAAGACTTAGAAAAGTAACAACAAACAAGCCCAAAGTAAGTAGAAGGAAGGAAATAATAAAGACTAGAGCAAAAATAAGTGACATAGAGTTTAAAATAACTATACAAAAAAATCAATAAAATCAAGGGCTGGTTCTTTCAAAAGAAACAAGATTGACAAACTTTAATAGACTCATCAAAAAAATAAATAAATAAATAAATAAGATAGATGACCTAAAACAAATAAAATCAGAAGTGAAAGAGGAGATATAAAAACTGGTATCAAAAAAATACCAACGGCCTGACCTGTGGTGGCGCAGTGGATAAAGCGTCAACCTGGAAATACTGAGGTTGCCGGTTCGAAACCCTGGGCTTGCCTGGTCAAGGCACATATGGGAGTTGATGCTTCCAGCTCCTCCCCCCTTCTCTTTCTCCTCTCTCTCTCTCTCTCTCTCTCTCTCTGCCTCCCTCTCTCTCCTCTCTAAAGTGAATGAATAAATAAAAAAAATAAAAAAAAAAATACCAAGGACTGTGAAAAATATTATGAACAACTATATATCAAATAATTGGATGACCTAGACAAACTAAATTAACACTTGCCCAAAGAAGATATGCAGATAGCAATAGAAATGAATGAATTTCTAGAAACATACACTCTTTCAAAACTGAATCAGGAAGAATTACAATTTCTGAATGGACTTCTTGCAACTAATAAAATTGAAGCAGTAATCAAAAAGCTTTCAGAAAATAAAAGTCCTGAACCAGATAACTTTATAGGAGAATTTTACCAAACATTCACAAAAGAAGTACAATTTATCCTTCTCAAACTTTTCCAAAGATTTCAAGAGGAGGAAAGATTCCCAAGTTTATTTCACAAGGCCAGTATTATCCTGATTCAAAAATGAGATAAAAACGCTACAAAGAAAGAAAATTATCAGCCAATATCGTGATGACATAGATGTTAAAATCCTAAAGAAAATATTAGCAAATGAGATTGGGCAATACTTTAAAAAGACCATACACCATGATCATGTATGATTTATTCTGGCATGCAAGAATGGTTCAACATACACAAATTGATCAATGTAATGCACCACATTAACAAAACAAAGAATAAAATATCATACGATTTTCTCTGGCCAGATAGCTCAGTTGGTTAGGGCATTGTCTTGATATGCAAAGGTTGCTGGTTTGATCCCTGATCAGGGCACATACAGAAACAGATAGATGTTTCTGTCTCTCTGTCTTCCTTTGTCTCTCTCTAAAATCAATACATAAATGTAAAAAAATCATATTATCTTATCAATAGATGCAAAAAAAAATTTGATAAGATACAACATTCATTTATGATTAAAACACTCAATAAAATGGGTAGACAATAAAAGTACCTCAACAAATAAAGGCTGTATATAATAAACTCTCCACTAATATCAAACTCAATGGACAAAAACTAAAAGAACTTCTCTTAAGCCTGGGAACAAGACAGAGGTGTCCTCTTTCATCACTCTTATTCACCACAGTACTAGAATTTCTAGCTACAGCAATAAGACAAGAAGAAGAATTAAAAGGCATTTAAATTGGAAAGGAAAAAGTGAAACTGTCATTATTTGCAGATGATATGCTACTAAAGAGTCTGCCAAAAAGCTAGTATTACTAATAAATGAATTCAGTAAAGTAGTCGGAGGCAAATTTTATGTTCAGAAATCAGTGGCATTTTTATACACTAATAATGAACTATCATAAAGAGAAACTAAGAAAACAATTCCATTAACTATTGCATAAAAAAAGACCTATCCTGACTGGTGGTGACACAGTAAGTAGAATGTTGACCCCAGAAGCTGAGAACCTTGGTTCAAAACCCTGAGGTCTCTGGCTCTAGCATGGGCTTATAAGCTTGAGCATGAGATCATGAACATGATCCAAAACCACTGGCTTGAGCCAGAAGGTTGCTGGCTTGAAACCCAAGGTCAACAGCTTTAGCAAGGGGTCCCTGGCTCAGCTTAAGCCCCCTGGTCAAAGGCATGTATGAGATGCAATCAATGAACAACTAAAGTGAAACAACTACTAGTTGATGTTTCTCATCTCTCTCTTCCCTCTCTCCTTTTCTGTCTCTATTTCTCAAATACAAAAATGACTTCTACTCTAAAAAGAATAACGAGGCATAAATTTAACCAAAAAGGTAAAAGATCTTTACCTAGAAAATTATAAGACACTGAAGAAAGAAATTGAAGAAGATATAAATAAATGGAAGCATACTGTGCTCAGGGATAGGAAGAATGAACATAATTGAAATGCCCGTAATAATCAAAACAATCTGTAAATTCAATGCAATTCCAATGAAGATACCAGCAATCTATTTCACAGAACTAGAAAAAATATTTTAAAAATTTCTATAGAATCACAAAAGGCCCTGTATAGTCTCAGTAATCTTGAGAAAGAAGAACAACATTGTGGGTATCATGTTACCTGATATCAAACTATACTACAAGACTATAATAATCAAAACAGATATAGAGATCAATGGAACAAAATAGAGAGCTCAAAAATAAACCCACACCTTTATGGTCAATTAATATTTGACAAAAAAGGCAAGAACATACAATGGGGTAAAAACAGTCTATTTAATAAATGATGTTTGGGAAAATAAGACAGATATGTGAAAAAATAAAACTAGACCATTTTTTATACCATACACAAGAATAAACTTAAAATGGATTAAAGAATTAAATGTTAGATTTAAAAACATTAAAATCCCAGAAGAATAAATAAAAAGTAAAATCTCAGACATTTTTTTCTAGCAATATATTTTTTCTGATCTATCACCTTAGGCAAGGAAAACAAACAAACAAAAATACACAAATGGGACTACAACAAACTAAAAAAATTTTGGACAACAAAGGAAATCATCAATACAATGAAAAGACAACTCACTAAATGGGAGAACATATTTGCCAGTGACCCATCTGATAAGGAATTAATATAAAAAATTTGTGAAGATCTTATAAAACTCAACATGAAAAATATCCAATTGAAAAATGGGCAATGGATATGAACAGACTCTTCTCCAAAGAGGACATGCAGATGGCTAATAGATATATGAAAAGATGCTCAATGTCACTAATCATCAGAGAAATGCAAGTTAAAGCCACAATGAGATATTATCTCACACCTGTCATAAGGGATATCATGAATAATTCTACAAATGACATGCATTTGTGAGGATATGGAGAAAGGGGAACCATTGTGTACTGTTGGTGGGAGTGGAAAAAGTATTTTCTTCAGATATTAAAAGTGGAACGGCCTTATGACCCAGCAATTCCATTTCTGGGATTATACCCAAAGAAACCTGAAACACTTAATTTAGAAGTGCATATATGCACTTCTATGTTCATTGCAGCACTATGTACAATAGCCAAGATTTGGAAGCAGGTCACGTGCCCATCAGTAGATAAGTGGATAAAAAAAGCTTTGGTACATATACACAATAGAATGTTACTTCAGCCTAAAAAGAAAAAAAATCTCACTTTTCATGACAGCATGGATGGACCTAGAAAGTACTACACTAAATGTAATAAACCAGTCAGAGAAAGACAAACAACTTATGATTTCACGTATGTGTGAAATCTAACAAACAAAATATAAAAACAAAATAGAAATAGACTCATAGATACAGAGAACAGACTGACAGCTGTCAGAGGGGAGGGAGGCTGGGGTCTGGATGAAATATAGGTGACTGGAGTAAGCAAAAAAACAAAAACCAAAGAACAAACCTTATGAATACAGACAACAGTATGATGATAACTAGAGGAAAGGAAGGAGGTAGGGATAGGTGGAAGAGGGTCAATGGGGGATAAATTGTGTTGGAAGAAGACTAGACTTTGGATGGTAAACACATAATGAAATGTGCAGATGCTGTATTATAGAATTGTACGCTTGGAACCTATATAGAGTTGTACCCTTGGAACTTTATATATATATACACACACACACTATATATATATATATATAATATATATTTATATATATTATATATTATATATAATATATATTTATATATATTATATATATTATATAATATATATATATATATATATTTTTTTTTAGCAAGAGAGACAGGGACAGACAGGGAGGAAGGAGATGAGAAGCATCAACTCATGGTTGCGGCACCTTAGTTGTTCATTGATTGCTTCCTCATTTGTGCCTTGACAGTGGTGGGGGCTCCAACTGAGCCACTGACTGTTGGCTCAAGCCAGCAACCTTCGGCTCAAGCTAATGACCTTGAACTTCAAACCAATGATTTCTGGGCTCAAATCATATACCATATGATCATGTTGGTGATCCCACACTCAAGCCGATGACGCCATGCTCAAGTTGGTGAGTCAGTGTTCAAGCTGGCAATCTCAAGGTTTTGAACCTCAGCATTTCAGGCCAGTGCTCTAGCCACTGCACCACTGCCTGGTCAGGTTAATCCATTATTTAACATTCAATAAACAGTTGTTTTAATCAGAGAGAGAAAACCTTCAAATTTAGAATGAGAACTGAAGCATTTATTTTATTTTTTATTTTTCTATTAATTTTAATGGGGTGACATTGATCAATTAGGGTACATAGGTTCAGAGAAAACATCTCCAGGTTATTTTTTATTTATTTATTTATTTTTATTTTTCTGAAGTTGGAAACAGGGAGGCAGTCAGACAGACTCCGGCATGCGCCCGACCGGGATCCACCCGGCATGCCCACCAGGGGGCGATGCTCCGCCCATCTGGGCTGTTGCTCTGTTGCAACCAGAGCCATTCTAGCGCCTGAGGCAGAGGCCATAGATTCATCCCCAGCACCCGGGGCCAACTTTGCTCCAATGGAGCCTTGGCTGTGGGAGGGGAAGAGAGAGACAGAGAGGAAGGAGAGGGGGAGGGGTGGAGAAGCAGATGGATGCTTCTCCTGTGTGCCCTGGCCGGGAATGGAACCTGGGACTCCTGCATGCCAGGCCGACGCTCTACCACTGAGCCAACCAGCCAGGGCCTCCAGGTTATTTTGACATTTCATTATATTGCATACCCATCCCCAAAGTCATTTACTCTTCTGTCACCTTTTATCTGTTTTTTTTTTGTGCTCCTCCTCTCCCTCCACACTCCCCTCCCTCAACCAGCACACTCTTGTCCATGTCCCTGAGTCTCATTTTTATGTCCTGCCTATGTATGGAATCATATAGTTCTTAGTTTTTTCTGATTTACTTATTTCACTTAGTATAATGTTATCAAGGTCCATTCATGTTGTTGTAAATGATCTGATGTCATCATTTCTTATGGATGAGTAATATTCCATAGTATATATGTACCACATATTCTTTATCCAATCATCTATTGAAGGGTTTTTTGGTTGTTTCCATGTCTTGGCCACTGTGAACAATGCTGCAATGAATATGGGGCTGCATGTACCAGTGTTTTTGAATTATGGGGGTATATTCCCAGTAGAGGAATTGCTGGGTCATATGGTAGTTCTATTTTTAATTTTTTGAGGAACCACCATACTGTCTTTAATAATGGTTGTACTACTTTACATTCGCACCAACAGTGAATGAGGGATCCTTTTTCTCCACAGCCTCTCCAACATTTGCTATTACCTGTCTTGTTGATAATAGCTAATCTAACAGGTGTGAGGTGGCATCTCATTGTAGTTTTGATTTGCATTTCTCTAATAGCTAATGAAGATGAACATCTTTTCATATATCTGTTGGCCATTTGTATTTCTTCCTGGGAGAAGTGTCTGTTCATGTCCTCTTCCCATTTTTTTATTGGATTGTTTGCTTGTCTGTTGTTGAGTTTTATGAATTCTTTGTATATTTTGGATATTAGGCCCTTATCTGTGCTGTTGTTGGAAAATATCATCTCTAATTTAGTTGGCTGTCTGTTTGTTTTGTTGTCAGTTTCTTCTGCTGTGCAAAAGCTTCTTAGTCTGATGTAGTCCCATTCATTTATCTTTGCCTTCACTTCCCTTGCCTTTGGAGTCAAATTCATAAGGTGCTCTTTGTAACCAACGTCCATGAGTTTAGTATCTATGTTTTCTTCTATGTAATTTATTGTTTCAGGTCTTATATTTAGGTTTTTGATCCATTTTGAATTAGTATAAGGGGACAAACTGTAGTCAAGTTTCATTCTTTTGCATGTGGCTTTCCAGTTTTCCCAGCACCATTTGTTGAAGAGTCTTTCTTTTCTCTATTGTGTGTTGTTGGCCCCTTTATCAAAAATTATTTGGCCATATACATGTGGTTTTATTTCTGGGCTTTCTATTCTATTTCATTGATCTGAGTGTCTATTTTTCTGCCAATACCATGCTGTTTTGATTATTGTGGCTCTATAATATAATTTGAAGTCAGGTATTATAATGCCCCAGCTTTGTTCTTTTTTTTTAGGATTGCTCTGGCTATTCGAGTTTTTTTTTATAGTTCCATATAAACCTGATGATTTTTTGTTCCATTTCTTTAAAAAATGACATTGGAATTTTGATGGAAATTGCATTAAATTTGTATATGCTTTGGGTAATATAGTCATTTTGACTATATTTATTCTTCCTATCCAAGAACAAGAAATACTTTTTCATTTCATTATATCTTTTTTTTTTATTTCCCTTAACAATGCTTTGTAGTTTTCATTACATAGATTCTTTACATTCTTTGTTATGTTTATTCCTAGGTATTTTACTTATTTTGTTGCAACCATGAAGGGAACTGTGTTTTTGACCTCGTTTTCTGATATTTCATTGTTGGCATAAAGGAAGGCAATGGAATTTTGTATATTAATTTTGTATCCTGCAACTTTACTGTATTGGTTTATTGTTTCTAGTAATCTTTTTGTGGAGTGTTTGCAGTTTTTGATGTATAGGATCTTATTATCTGCAAAAAGTGAATCCTTTACTTCTTCTTTCCCAATATGAATGCTTTTTATTTTTTTATCTTGTCTAATTCCTCTGGCTAGAACTTCTAGCACCACGTTAAATAAGAGTGGAGAGAGTGGACAACCTTGTCTTGTTCCTGATTTAAGGGGGAAAGCTTTCAGTTTAGTGCCATTTAATATGATGTTAGCTGATGGTTTATCATATATGGCCTTCATCATGTTGAGATATTTTCCTTCTATACCCATTTTGTTGAGGTCTTATACATAAAGTTGTGTTGTATTTTATCAAATGCCTTTTCTGCATCTATTGATAAGATCATGTGGTTTTTGTTCTTTGTTTTGTTGATATGGTGTATTATGTTAACCGTTTTACGTATATTGAACCATCCTTGAGATTCTGGGATGAATCCCACTTGATCATGATGTATTATTTGTTTAATATGTTGTTGTATTTGATTTGCTAGTATTTTGTTTAGTATTTTAGCATCTGTATTCATGAGAGATATTTGTCTGTAGTTTTCTTTTTTTTGTGCTATCCTTGCCAGGTTTCGGTATGAGGATTATGTTGGCCTCATAAAATGTGTTTGGAAGTATTGCTTCTTCTTCAATTTTTTTAAGACTTTGAGTAGAAGAGGAACCAAGACTTCTTTGAATGTTTGAAAGAATTCACTAGTATAACCATCTGGGCCTGGACTTTTATTTTTGGGGAGGTTTTTAATACCTTTTTCTATTTCTTCCCTGCTAATTGGTCTGTTTAGGCTTTCTGCATCTTCTTGACTCAGTCTAGGAAGGTTGTATTGTTCTAGGAATTTATCCATTTCTTCTAGATTGTTGAATTTAGTGGCATATAGTTTTTCATAGTATTCTACAATAATTCTTTGTATATCTATATCTGTGATGATTTCTCCTCTTTCATTTTGGATTTTGTTTATATGAGTCTTTTCTCTTTTTTCCTTGATGAGTCTTGCTAAGGGTTTGTCAATTTTGTTGATCTTTTCAAAGGACCAGCTCCTTGTTTTATTAATTTTTTCTATAGTTTTTCTGTTCTCTATTTTATTTATTTCTGCTCAGATTTTTTTTATAAATAAATTTTTATTTATTTTAATAGGGTGACATCAATAAATCAGGGTACATATATTCAAAGAAAACATGTCCAGGTTATCTTGTCATTTAATTATGTTGCATACCCATCACCCAAAGTCAGATTGTCCTCCACCACCTTCTATCTAGTTTTTTGTGACCCTCCCCCTCCCCCTCCCCCTCTCTCATTCCCCCCCCCCCCCCGTAACCACCACACTCTTATCCATGTCTCTAAATCTCATTTTTATGTCCCACCAATGTACGGAATCATGCAGTTCTTGTTTTTTTCTGATTTACTTATTTCACTCTGTATAATGTTATCAAGATCCCACCATTTTGTTGTAAATGATCCGATGTCATCATTTCTTATAGCTGAGTAGTATATCATAGTGTATATGTGCCACATCTTCTTTATCCAGTCTTCTATTTTTTTTACAGTGATTAAAGTCTTTAAGCAAACTCTTGGCCAATACAGCAAGAATCCATAAAATAGAAGTGTCCTTAACATGTTCACCAAGTCCAAGTTGGCACCAACACCATTTCAAATCCCTGCAAATGCAACCCAACCCTAGTTCAGTCTATTAGGAGCTGTCACAAGGAGCAGGAGTCCAGGAAAAGTCCACACCCAGGAAAATCCACATGGCACTAGGATTGTTGTCACAATTCTATACTTTGCAGCTCATGTCCAAGTCCCAATGACCGCTGCTTCTAGCTGGTAATGATTCAGGTAGACTGGAAAAGCCATCTGCAGCATGTGTGGAGATGGAGCTTATGTTCTCCTATGCCTGGAGAGATGAGACCAGGTTGCTTTTCCCTGGAGCTCTGTGACTGTGGCATGGTAAAGAGAACCTTGGGATACACTAAGCTGGGTGGCAAAGGTAGATTCATAATAGAAGTTGGCAAAAGGGGGAAAGAGAGCTCTAAATTAGGAGTAGGTCCCAGCCTGAAATATGAGTGGGGCACTGAGGTAGGAGAAATAAAGGAAACACTATATATTAAACAAAGCAACAAAAATAGGACTATCAACACCCACAGCAGAGATCTTCGAGAAAAGAATAAAAAACCTGACTATTCAGGCAAGACATAGTTTAGTGGCCCTTGTGCAAATGAGATCAGTTTACCTGCTTCTTAGAAGAAATACCCTAGGCTCATCCACAGTGTTGCAGATGGGGCCGATGGCCCTGGGCACCTTCAGCCTTCAGTGGCAAACCCCAGCATTCTGGTCAAGGTTAGGTCATAGGTGGCTGGAGCAGGGCTGGAAGAGACTGAACCCTCCCTTAGAGGAGCGAGGGGGAAGCCTCCCTTCCAGTGTCCCTTTTTCCTCACAGCAAAGGCATGTAAACCTGGCAGGCTTTAGCTCAATGACCTTCCTATTCACTATTGAAGCAGGACCCAGATGGCATCCTATGAAACCCCTTTGGGGTGTTGGAGCCTTTAAGAGCGTATTCTAAAAGCTGGTAGTTCACCTCATCTCTATTGGGCTTTTGCTGCCTCTTGGTACCTTAAAAGCCATGCTCAGAAGATCTCACTGAGAGGTTTGAGGCTCCCCATCCACCTATATAAACCTTTTCCATATATCTGGAGCTATTTGGAAAAAGAGAAAACAGTGTTATTAGCTGGATCAAACAAAAGAAGGTAGAAGTTTGCAGGAGAAAAAGATTTGGCGTCTCCTGTTCATCAGCATTCAAAAGAAATTTAAAAATTTTTAAGTAAAAAGCATGATATGGTATACCCCTACGAGTTGCAGGATATGACTCCTCCCTTTTAAATTTTTTTTATATTGACCTTAAAATATTTGCTTTAATAATACCTTGACTTTAAAGATTGTAAGAAATATCCATAATTTGAAAGGTTTGACAAAATACAGTAAATGCTTTTGCTCCATGTGCAGGAGCATTGTCAGTTTAACCAGTTTAGGAAATTCAATAATAGAAAAATTCATACAAACAATGAGCTATAACATGCTTAGCAGCCCCTCCTGTTCTGACAGAGGATACTATAAATCCAGAGTAGGTATCCACTGTAACGTGGACATAGGCCTGTTTTCCAAATGAAGGTATAAGCGTAACATCCATTTGCCAAAGTTTTCCTGGTAGGAGTCCTTGAGGTTTAACTCTAAATGAAGGGACAAATTGTAGTATAGGACCCCTTGGACAGGATTTACCAATCTGCTGTGCTGCTTCCCGAGAAAGTTGAAACTGTTTACACAGGGCTGCAGCGTTCTGGTGATAAATAGTATGAGACTGAATTGCTTGATCTGTCATGGTTGCTCCAAATAATTTTCTTTTGGGTAGCTTGATCAACAAGGGCATTCCTTTCTGCTAAAGGTCCAGGGAGAATAGAGTGAACTCGAGCATGTCCTATAAAACATGGAGCTCTATGTTGACATACAAGTCTTTGAAGAAGGAGGAACTGCTGAAATAGTTCATCCGCAGTTGTCCCTAAGACAGCAGTCTTTATAGTGGAAACAACCATAAGTAAATATTTGCTGTCTGTATAGATTAAAGGAGGAATATGGCAAATGCTGAAAAGCCATGATAATGGCATATAATTCTAGTCTTTGAGCTGATTTTAAGTTGACTGTTTCAGTATAAAGTTGTCCATTGATTTACAAAAGCGATTTGCCATTTAGTGGAAGTTTCCCAGAGCCATTGTTGTTGATCCTTTGAAAAGAGAAACAACAATAATTTTGAGGCTCAAAACCTGTAAGCTGTAAGGGTCACCTATGCCCCTTGATAATCCAGGAAGCAACAAGATCAAAATATGGAAGTGTATTCCATGGGCTATTAGTTGGTTCAATGTGCCCAAGCTGTATCTGCTCTTGTACCAATTGAGCAGCTGCCCTAAGTTTCTCCTGAGAAAGGGGCCATTGGTCTACCCATACAGGATTATCTGATTTCCAAGTAATTGCGACTGCACCATGCATTATTGGGGTAGCAGGAGCTACCAAGGCCCCTATGCTAAATTTTGATATCCTAATCCACACCTTCTGGTATTGGGTGCCACTTCAATGGGGGTGAGAATTCCTCGCTGTTCTTTCCCTAGTTCCTTACTGGGCAAAAATCCCCGATCAAGCATCTGAGTACTGACTAAACCATTAGGACTGACAAGCAATGCTCCTGTATTTTTTAAAACATCTCTACCCCACAAATTAACTGGCTGTCCATGGAAAACATAAGGCTTAAAAAATCCAGAATGACCTTAATCTTCCCGATGAGAAAACTAGAACTTTGTTGAGGAGATTTACTCTGCCCTTTACCTTGTAATTCTGTGGCTGCTGCATGAGTGGGCCAGGAAGGAGGCCAATGTAGCTTAGCAATAACAGATGCATCAGCTCCAGTGTCTAAAAGTCCTTTAAATTTATGCCCATGTATTGTTCCGTTTCAGGGCGTTCCTGACCTATTTTTTAAAATCCAATTGGCAAAATCAGAGGAGCGAAATCACCAATTTTCTTGGGGCCCCTTTTGCAGGATGTGGCCTGAGAAGCAGAATTAGCATCTTTATACTATTCTTCTAACTGCCTAAATTAACCGTGAGACAAATTCTTTTTTTTAAATTAATTTTAATGGGGTGACATTGATAAATCAGGGTACATATGTTCAGAGAAAACATCTCTAGGTTATTTTGACATTTGATTGTGCTGCATTCCCATCACCCAAAGTCCAATTGTCTTTTGTCACCTTCTAACTGGTTTTCTTTGTGCCCCTCCCCTCCCCAACCGACTCCCTCTTTTCCCCCCCAACTGTAACCCCCACATTCTCGTCCATGTCTCTGAGTCTCATTTTTATGTCCCGCCTATGTATGGGATCATATAGTTCTTAGTTTTTTTCTGATTTACTTATTTCCCTCAGTATAATGTTATCAAGGTCCATCCATGTTGTTGTAAATGATCCAAAGTGATCATTTCGTATGGCTGAGTAGTATTCCATAGTATATATGTACCAAAGCTTTTTAATCCACTTGTCCACTGAAGGACACTTGGGCTGTTTCCAGATCTTTGCTATTGTGAACAATGCTGTCATAAATATGGGGGTGCATTTCTTCTTTTCAAACAGTGCTATGGTGTTCTTGGGGTATATTCCTAACAGTGGTATAGCTGGGTCAAAAGGCAGTTCGATTTTTAATTTCCTGAGGAATCTTCATACTGTTTTCCACAGTGGCTGCACCAGTCTGCATTCCCACCTGCAGTGCAAGAGGGTTCCCTTTTCTCCACATCCTCGCCAGCACTTATTCTGTGTTGTTTTATTGATGAGCGCCATTCTGACTGGTGTGAGGTGATATCTCATTGTGGTTTTAATTTGCATTTGTCTAATGATTAGTGATGTTGAGCATTTTTTCATATGCCTATTGGCCATCTGTATGTCCTCTTTGGTGAAGTGTCTATTCACTTTTTTTGCCCATTTTTGGATTGGATTGTTTGTCTTCCTGGTATGAAGTTTTACAAGTTCTTTATAAATTTTGGTTATTAACCCCTTATCAGATTCATTGCCAAATATATTCTCCCATTATGTAGTTTGTCTTTTTATTCTGTTCTTATTGTCTTTAGCTGTGCAGAAGCTTTTTAGTTTGATAGGGTGCTATTTGTTTATCCTGTCTTTTATTTCATTTGCCTGTGGAAACAAATTGGCAAGTATATTGCTGCGAGAGATGTCAGAGAGCTTACTGCCTATGTTTTCTTCTAAGATGCTTATGGTTTTACGGCTTACATTTAAGTCTTTTATCCATTTTGAGTTTATTTTTGTGAATGGTGTATGTTGGTGGTCTAGTTTCATTTTTTTGCAGGTAGCTGTCCAATTTTCCCAACAGCATTTGTTGAAGGGACTGTCTTTACTCCAATGTATGCTCTTACCTTCTTTGTCAAATATCAGTTGTCCATAAAAGTGTGTGTTTATTTCTGGGTTCTTAGTTCTGTTTCATTGATCTATATGCCTGTTCTTATGCCAGTACCAGGCTGTTTTGAGTACAATGGCCTTATAATATAACTTGATATTCGGAAATGTGATACCTTCTGCTTTATTCTTCCTTTTCAAGATTGCTGAGGCTATTCGTGTTCTCTTTTGGTTCCATATAAACTTTTGGAATATGTGTTTTATATCTTTGAAGTATGCCATTGGTATTTTAATCGGTATTGCATTGAATTTATGAATTGCTTTGGGTAATATAGACATTTTAATGATATTTATTCTTCCTAACCATGAGCATGGTATATGCTTCCACTTGTTTGTATCTTCCCTGATTTCTTTTATTAATGTTTTATAATTTTCCGAGTACAAGTCTTTAATCTCCCTGGTTAAATTTATTCCTAGGTACTTTATTTTTTTGGTTGCTATGGTAAAGGGGATTGCTTCCTTAATTTCTCTTTCTGACAGTTAGTGTATAAAAATGCCTCTGATTTCTGAGTATTAATTTTATATCCTGCCACCTTGCTGAATTCATTTATCAGGTCTAGTAGTTTTTTGACTGCTATGTTAGGGTTTTCTATATACAATATCATATCATCTGCAAATAATGATAGTTTTACTTCTTCTTTTCCAATTTGCATGGCTTTTATTTCTTTTTCTTGTCTAATTGCTGTGGCTAGGACTTCTAGAACTATGTGGAATAAGAGTGGTGAAAGGGGGCACCCCTGCCTTCTTCCTGATCTTAAGGGGACTGCTTTTAATTTTTGCCCATTCAGTATGATGTTCACTGTGGGTTTTTCATAGATAGTCTTTATCATGTTGAGGTATGTTCCCTGTATTCCCACTTGGCTGAGAGTTTTGATCATGAATAGGTGCTGGATTTTATTAATTGCTTTTTCTGCATCTATTGAAATTATCATGTGGTTTTTCTCCTTCCTTTTGTTTATGTGATGAATCACATTGATTTGATTGCGAATATTGTACCAGTCTTGCGTCCCAAGAATAAATCCCACTTGATCATGGTGTATGATTTTTTTCATATATTGCTGGATCCGGTTTGCTAATATTTTGTTTAGCATATAAATTCATCAGGGATATTAGCCTATAATTTTTGTCTTTGTCTTCTCTTTGCCTGGTTTTGGAATCAGAATTATGCTCGCCTCATAAAAAAAGCTTGGAAATCTTCCTTCCTCTTGAATTTTTTGAAATAGCTTGAGAAGGATAGGAGTTAGTTCTTCTTTGAATATTTGCTAGAATTCACTTGTGAAACTGTCAGGCCCAGGACTTCCCTTTTTTGGGAGTTTTTTGATAACTGTTTCCATCTCATTTGATGTAATTGGTCTGTTTAGGTTTTCTGATTCTTCCAGATTAATTTTTGGAAGATTATATGTTTCAAGTAGTTTGTCCATTTCATCTAGGTTGTCTGGTTTTTTGGCATACAGTTCTTCATAGTAATTTCTTACATTATTTTGTATTTCTGTTGTGTCAGTTGTTATTTCTCCACTGTCATTTCTAATTTTATTTATTTGAGTCCTCTCTCTTTTTTTCTTGGTGAGTCTGGTTAAAGGTTCATTGATCTTTTTTACCTTTTCAAAGAAACAGCTCCTGGTTTCATTTATCTTCTGTATTGTTTCTTTAGCCTCTATATCATTTATTTCTGCTCTAATTTTTATTATTTCCTTCCTCCTACTAGCTCTGGGCTTTACTTGCTGTTCTTTTACTAGTTCTTTTAGATGCAGGGTCAAGTTGTTTATTTGAGCTTTTTCTAGCTTCTTGAGGTATGCCTGTAATGCTATGAACTTCCTTCTCAGGACTGCTTTTGCTGTGTCGCATAAATTTTGAGTTGATGTATGCTCATTATCGTTCATTTCTAGGAATTTTTAAATTTCTTCTTTGATCTCATTGTTTACCGATTCATTATTTAATAACATGCTATTTAGTTTTCAAGTGTTTCAGTATTTTTCAGTTTTTCTGTTGTGGTAGATTTCTAGTTTCATGCCATTGTGATCAGAGATAGTGCTTGATATGATTTCAGTCTTCTTAAATTTGTTGAGACCACTTTTGTGTTCTTACATGTGGTCTATTCTAAAGAATGTACCATGAGCACTTGAAAAGAATGTATATTCTGCTGTTTTAGGGTGAAAGGTTCTGAAGATATCTTTTAAATCTAGTTGATCTAGTATGTCCTTTAAGTGTGCTGTTTCTTTGTTAATTTTATTTTTTTAGGATGTATCTAGTGATGTTAGTGGGGTGTTGATATCCACTACTTTTATAGTATTTCTGTTGATCTCACCCTTTAAATCCATCATTGTCTGCTTTATATATTTCGGTGCTCCTATATTAGGTGCATAGATATTTATAATAGTTAAATCTTCCTGTTGGATTGCTCTATTTATCATTATGTATTGACCTTCTTTATCTCTAACTATAGTCTTTTTTTTTTTTTTTTTTTTTTTTTTGCATTTTTCTGAAGCTGGAAACGGGGAGGCAGTCAGACAGAGTCCCACATGCTTCCGACCGGGATCCACCCGGCACACCCACCAGGGGGTGATGCTCTTCCCATCCGGGGCGTTGCTCTGTTGTGACTAGAGCCAGTCTAGTGTCTGAGGCAGAGGCCACAAAGCCATCCCCAGTGCCCGGGCCATCTTTGCTCCAATGTAGCTTTGGCTGTGGGAGGGGAAGAGAGAGACAGAAAGGAAGGAGAGGGGGAGGGGTGGAGAAGCAGATGGGCGCTTCTCCTGTGTGACCTGGCCGGGAATTGAACCCAGGACCTCCGCACGCCAGGCCGATGCTCTACCACTGAGCCAACCAGCCAGGGCTATAGTGTTTGTTTTAAAGTCCATTTTGTCTGATATAAGTATTGCTACCCAGCTTTTTTTTCATTTCCATTTGTGTGAAATATTTTTTTCCATCCTTTTATCTTCAGTCTATGTGCATCTTTTGTTTTAAAGTGTGTCTCTGTAGACAGCATATGTATGGGTCCTGTTTTCTTCTTCATGCAGCTACCCTATGTCTTTTGGTTGGATCATTTAATCCATTTACATTTAAGGTTATTATTGCTATGTAATTGTTTATTACCATTTTATTCTTTAAAACTATATTCCTCTTTTGCTATATTCTTTTTCTCCTTTCAACTGTGTACAACAGGCCCCTTAGCATTTCTTGCAGCCTTGGTTTGGTTGTAGTAAATTCCTTGTGTTTTTTTTGGTCTGGAAAGCTTTTTATTTCTCCTTCAATTTTAAATGATAGCTTTGCTGGATAAAGTACTCTTGTTCTGCATTACTTTGAATATTTCTTGCCATTCCCTTCTGGCCTCATGTGTTTTTGTTGAGAAGTCAGAAGTCATCCTTATGGGGGCTCCTTTGTAGGTGATAGTGTTTCTTTCTCTAGTAGCTTTTAATATTTTCTCTTTATCACTTAGCTTTGGTATTTTAATTATGATGTGTCTTGGTGTAGATTCTTTGGGTTTCTCTTTAATGGAGTTCTCTGTGCTTCTTGAACATGTGAGATGTTTTCCTGCCTTAGTTGAGGGAAGTTTTCAGCTATGATATGCTTGAACAAAGTCTCTATCATTTGTTCTTTCTCTTCTTCAGGAAACCCTATGATGCAGATGTTATTTCTCTTCATGTTGTCACAGAGCTCTCAGAGTTTCCTCAGACTTTTTGAGTCTCTTTTCTTTTTTCTGCTCTGCTTCCGTGCCTTTATTTATCTTTTCCTCTAACTCACTGATTCAATTCTCAGCTTTAACTATCCTGCTTTTAATTTTTTTCATTATGCTCTTCATTTCTGATATTGTATTTGTCATTTCTGACTGATTCTCTTATCACTGCTTTTGCCGCATCCCAGAGATTCTGATATGTCATATTGTCATTTTTATTTGTCTGTATATATCTTTGGATCTCTGCTCTTATTTCTTCTTTGACCCATTCATTTTTTAAAAGTATGTTGTTTAGTTTCCATTTTTTTTGTGGGGTTTTTCCTCTATTTTGCAGTTGAATTCTAGTTTCAAGGCTTTATGATCAGAAAATATGCTTGGTACAATTTCAATTTTTCTGAATTTGCTGATGTTATTTTTGTGGCCCAACATATGGTCAGTTTTTTAGAATGTTCCATGTACACTAGAGAAAAATGTATACTCTGTTGCTTTGGGATGAAATGTCCTGTAGATGTCTATCATATCCAGGTGGTCTAGTGTTTTGTTTAACGCCAATATATCTTTATTGATTTTCTTTTTGGATAAATGATCTAGAGCTGTCAGCGGTGTATTGAGTTCTCCAAGTATGATTGTATTTTTGTCAGTTTTTGTTTTAAGGTCAATAAGTAGCTGTCTTATATATTTTGGTGCTCCTTGGTTTGGTGCATATATATTAAGAATTGTTATGTCTTCTTGATTCAATGTCCCCTTAATCATTATGAAATGACCATTTTTGTCTCTGAGTAGTTTTTCTGTCTTGTAGTCAGCATTATTAGATATGAGTATTGCTATACCTGCTTTATTTTGGATGTTATTTGCTTGGAGTATTGTTTTCCAGCCTTTCACTTTGAATTTGTTTTTATCCTTGTTGCTTAGATGTGTTTCTTGTAGGGAGCATACAGTTGGATTTTGTTTTTTTAATCCATTCTGCTACTATGTGTCTTTTTATTGGTGAGTTTAATCCATTTACATTTAGTGTAATTTTGACACTTGTGAGTTCCCTATTGCCATTTTATAAATTGCTTTCTGTTAGTTTTGTATCTTGTTTGATTCTTCTCTTTTGTTTTTCTATCCTTTGTTTTTGTTTGGTTGTATTCCATACTTCTCTCCTCTGTTGCTATCTTTATTAAGTCATGTGTTTCTGTGGTAGTTTTTTCAAGGGTGGTTACCATTAAGTAATGAAAAGGGTTACTACCTTGTTTATTGTAGTACACTATCTTATGAGTACTTCTGCACTCCATCGTCCTTTGCTACTGTTAATCTTCGTCCTCTCTTCTTTTATTTTTTTGTTTTTGTTGTCAGTTTAAATTTGGCTTTATTGTGTTCTTGGTGGAGCTTTTACTTGTGATTTTGTTTTGTTTTGTTCTTTGTATCTGGTTGGAAAACCCCCTTCAGTAGTTCCTGAAGTGGGGGTTTTCTGATGATAAATTCTCTCATCCTTTCTGTATCTGTGAATGTTTTTATTTCTCCTTCGTATTTGAAGGATAGCTTTGATGGGTATAGTATTCTTGGCTGAAAGTTCCTCCCTTTCAGGACTTTAAATATTGGGGTCCACTCTCTTCTAGTTTGTAGATTTTCTGCTGAGAAATCCCATCATAATCTAATAGGTCTTCATTATATGTTGTATTCTTCTTTTCCCTGGCCGCCTTGAGAATTTATTCTTTGCCATTGGTTTTTGCCAATTTCATTATGTGCCTTGGAGTAGGTTTTTTGGGGTTAATAAAACTTGATGTTTTGTTTGTTTCTTGAATGGAAGCTTTAGTTCTTTCCACAGGCTTGGGAAATTCTCATCTATTATTTGTTTGAATATGTTCTCCATTTCATTTTCTCTCTCTTCTCCCTCTGATATACCTATTATTCTTATGTTATTCTTTTTGATGGAGTCAGACAATTCCTGTAGGGCTTTCACTTTTTTTTTTTTTTAATTTTTGAGTCTCTTATTCTCTCTGTTGTGCCTCAAGTTGCTTTTCTTCTATTTCACTAATCTTACTTTTTATCTAGCCTGTTCTATTAGCTAAGCTTGTTACCTCGTTTTTCAGTTCATGAATTGAAAACTCAAATTTTATCAGTGGTAACAGACAAATACTTTCAGTTGTTTTTCTTGAAGTGACAGACTCATTTGATTCCTGCTCAGAAAATGTCTTCCAAACATCTAAGTCTGAATAAATAATTCCAGTTTGTCAGTCATTCTTCCAAATGAAAATGTCCTATGAAAGAGACAAACAAACAAGTAGCTAGCTTAGCACAACTCTAATAGGTGCTTTTCTTCTGACAGGCATTGTAGTTTGGTATGCAGTTGAAGTGCTTTGTTCATACTTCTCATTTCATCTTGTAGAATATTAAAAAGTATTATATTCAAGGATTGAGATTGGATAAAACCAATAATTTTTACTGCCTCATCAAGAACCTTTTAAAGTGCAACTGTTATTTTCCTCCCGAGTGTGTGGTGGTGAAGATTACAGTGACTGCTAGTATAATTCAGTGACTTCATCTATGTTAAGATGTTAGCAGTTTTACTCACTACTGCTTTTGCACTATTATCGCTGAAGGCAATACAGTAGAAAAGGCAACTAACATCCAGCATTATTATAAAAATAGTTCTGACCTTGTGAACCCCCATAATAGTTTGTGGGACACCCCAGAGTTGTTTGGACCACACTTTAAGACCCATTGACTTAAGGGGACAAAAGGGCATTTTATACAACTTGGAAGGGTGCTGGGAGGGTTTTTGGAGAAGGTGAGGCCTGTGCTGAGGCCCAATGGATATATTATATGGAAAGAAGGGTTGGCCTCTAAACATAGGAAACAGCATGAGCAAGGGCACTAGGTTGAACCACAGGTCTCCCTTCCTCAGTTTTGGTGAAGCAAAAGGTACAATGAGTCCAGGGGCCATAGCTAAGACAGCAAGAGATACAGAGGCGTTGTCTGCATGAAAGGGGCTGAAACTTTGTCCTTTAGGTGATGGAGAGCTCTTAAAGATTTCATAGCTAGGGAGCAATGCAATTATAATTGTCTGTTAGCTCTAGCACTCTGACATCTATATGATGAATGGTTTTGGGAGATTTACATTGGAGAGAGGGAGCTCAGTTAGGAACTTGTGCCTTATCAAAGTAAGAGATGATTTAATAGAACTGAAGGCCAAGTAATTAAAACTCAAACCCTCTTCCCCTCATTAATTCAGTCAGACTATTTCAACTACTGCATTTGTTCAGGGATAGAACTATATATACCTTTAGTTCATGGATGCAGACTTGGACAACAAAAATGGAAAGCAGGCTTATATACCAGGAGTTCATGGTTCTATTACCTGTGTCTTTCCAGATTCTCAAACAAAAACTTCTAATCTTTCTGCTCAGCTAATTATTTCCTATAATAATTAGAGAACAGAGGTAGAAGTGGGTTTACAAGCTATGTTAAATTATTTCTTGCAAGATCATAATTGGGATGTATTATAGAGGTTCAAGGTGTCAGAATTAATTTTTTTGCTTTAACTATGATGTGAATGTTTCTCTTTGTGTGTACTTACTCATGTGCTTGGGTCTATATATAGTATTTATTTGTGTATTTTAACATAGCATTCCACTCCTATACTCTAATCCAAATCTTTATTAGCTCTTGCCTAGAATTCTCCAATGACTCTAGTCTTCTTTCTACTCTTAATTTACTACAATCCATTTTATATATGATATCCACAGTGATCTTTTAAATCAGATCATATCATTTGCCTGCTTACAATTGTCCAATGATTTCTTGTTCCACATAGAAAAAAAAATCCAGAATCTCTATGCTGTTCCACAAAGCCCTTCATAACTGACTTCTGCCTGCTTCTCTGACCACTTATATCACTCCTCGCCTTGTCCACCAAAGTCTTATTGCTCTGGTGTATTTCCATTGCACTGTGTGCACTAGCTCTTTTTTCTGCAAAAGATGCTATACCCTAAAAGCTCCACATGTCCTTTATGTCCTAACACTCTCTATCATTTCATTTTGTTTTATTTTCATCATAGTTTTTAGCTATGATAGCACCACCAAAACATAGCCTGACAGAGTGGATTTTCCAGAAGCATTTGTAGAATGAATGGCTAAATGAATTATAGTAAAATTTTCTTTTGTGTCAGCCTTTTACAGTGCTTATAAAGTTGTGATGCAAATGCTCTCATATGTATAATTAGTTAGAGTCACCTTTTGAATGCTGTGTTTGTTTTTGCTCTTGAGAAGATCCAATTACTAGAGAAATGGAAAGGCCAGATACTTACTTTCTTAGTTTTCATTGCTAGAGGGGGAAGGGTGGAGAAGCAGATGGGCACTTCTCCTGTGTGCCCTGGCCGGGAACCGAACCTGGGATTTCCACATGTCGAGCTGATGCTCTACAGCTGAACCAACAGGCCAGGGCTGAAACATTGGATTTTAAACAAAGTAATAATTTTTCTTTTGAGAAAATACTTGATAATGAGTTTTAGTGCATGGGTATACTTTTGGGCTCTCTATTATATTCCATTACCCTATTTGTATATCTCTTATTATACCAGTGCTATACCAGTACTATGCTCTTTTATTTATTTATTTAGTGACAGAGACAGAGAGAGTCAGAGAGAGGGACAGATAGGGTCAGAAAGACAGGAAGGGAGAGAGATGAGAAGCATCAATTCTTCATTGCAGCACCTTAGTTGTTCATTGATTGCTTTCTGATATGTGCCTTGACCAGGGAGCTACAACAGATTGAGTGACCCTTTGCTGGAGCCAGTGACCTTGGGCTCAAGCTGGTGAGCCTTGTTCAAACCAGATGAGCCTATGCTCAAACTGGCAACTGTGGGGTCTCGAACCTGGGTCCTCTGCATCCCAGTCCGATACTCTATCTACTGCGCCACTGCCTGGTCACGCTACTCTCTTATTTTTTTATAGGTTTAGAAAAATTCATGATACCCAGTAGAGCCAGCTTCTCACCTTGTTCTTCTTCAAGAAGGTTTTTAAACTATTTTTGGCCCTTTGTATTTTTATACAAATTTTAAAATCAACTTGCTAAGTTCCGTAAAAAAGAGTTTTTAAAATTTTGACTAAGGATCCCAACAAATTTATTAAACTGAGGAGCTTTGGCATGAGGATTTGAATCCATAAAAATAGCACATCTCTCGCCCGGCGTGGTGGCGCGCTCCTGTAGTCCCAGCTACTCGGGAGGCTGAGGCGGGAGGATCGCTTGAGCCCAGGTGTTCTGGGCTGTAGTGCGCTATGCCGATTGGGTGTCCGCACTAAGTTCGGCATCAATATGGTGACTTCCCGGGAGCGGGAGACCACCAGGTTGCCTAAGGAGGGGTGAACCGGCCCAGGTCGGAAACGGAGCAGGTAGAAAAATAGCACGTTTCTCCATTAATGTAGTTTTAATGTCTTCTAAAAATTCTATAGTTTTCATCATAATGGTCTTCCATACAGACGCATCTTGTTTTACTGTACTTTACCATACTTCACAAATACTGCATTTTTTAAAAATTGAAGGTTTGTGGCAACTCTGCACTAAGCAAGCCAATTGGTGTCATTTTTCCAACAGCATTTAATCACTTCATGTCTCTGTATCACATTTTGATAATTCTCATAATATTTCATACTTTTTCATTATTGTTAGGTTTGTTATAGTAATCTGTAATCAGTGACCCTTGATGTTAATATAGTATATACTGTATTTTTTGCTCCATAAGACGCACTTCCCTCCCCCCCCAAAAGTGGAGGGGGAAATGCCTGTGTATTTAATGGAGTGAATGTTCATTTTTTTAGCTGCTGCGGGGCACTGTGCCGGTAAATATATGTAGAATGAATGCCAGCGGGAGTGTAATCATACCCGCCACGCCGCATGCAGAACCCCAGCGTCTGCTGAGTGATCTCCTGGTTCCGGTTTCATCAGTTCCATGCAGCGCAGGAGGGAAGGTGAGTGATGTTGTGTGGGTGCATTCATCTGGCCTCATCCAGGGCAGATGTGAGAGGCACGCTGCAGCTGCTGGAACTCTGTGTGAAGTGCTGACATCATTTGTTGCCCTATTAGTGCTTGACCAGTTTAGAGCACATATTGGTGGAAAAAAAAAAAACTTTAAAGAAATGAAGAGTTATCTAGCTGTAATTCCTGGGGGTCTTACCAGCCAGTTGCAACCTCTTGACATTTCCATCAACAAACCGTTTAAAGTCTTTATGTGAGAAGAGTGGAAAAATGGATGGCCACTGGTAATCATGATCTGACAACAACTGGATGAATGAAGAGACCCACTATCACTCAAGTTTGTGAATGGGTGAAAACATCATGGCAGTCAATGAAGAATAAAACCATGGTATGGTCATTCAAAAAATGTGGCATTAGCAATGCCTTAGATGGCCCTGAAGATGGTATCATATATGAAAATAGCAAAGAAAGTGATACCAGTGATTGTAAACAACTGAGATTCTTAAATTCTGACACTAGTGATGATGAGTTCCTGGGGTTCCTGGACAATAGAAGAGTATTTGACTGTTAGATTTATTTATTTATTTATTTATTTATTTATTTATTTATTTATTTATTTATTTATTTATTTATTACAGAGACCAAGAGAGACAGAGAGAGGGGCAGATAGAGATAGAGAGATAAGAAGGAAGAGAGATGAGAAACATCAATTCTTCGTTTGAACACCTTAGTTGTTCACTGATTGCTTTCTCATATGTGCCTTGACTGTGGGGCTACATACAGCAGACCGAGTGACCCCTTGCTCAAGCCAGGGACATTGGACTCAAGCTGGTGAGCCTTGCTCTAACCAGATGAGCCCGTACTCAAGCTGGCGACCTCGGGGTTTTGAACCTAGGTCCTTTATATCCCAGTTCGATGCTCTATCCACTGTGCCACTATCCAGTCAGGCTAGGAGAGTATTTAAACATTAAAATCTCTTCTCATTTGTTAATAACAGTGCTAATGGTTGTTAATACTACTGTTGAGTTTACAGTGCTGAAATATTATTGTGGTATATTTTATTAAATATTTTAACACACCATTTGGTTCAGAATATTTTTTTCTTATTTTTCCCCTTAAAACCCTAGGTATGTCTTATGGTCAGGTGTGTCTTATGGAGCGAAAAAATATGGTAATTGTTTTGAGGCACCATGGATCATGCCCAAATAAATTAGTGAACATAACCAATAAATGTGTGTGTTCTGATTGATCTACTGACCAGCCATTTTCCTATATCTCTCCCTCTCTTCAGGCCTCTCTAGTCCCCAAGATACAACAATATTAAAATTAAGCCAATTAATACTCTGCAGTGGCCTCTAGTATTCAAGATAAAAAGAGTTTCATGTCTTTCACTTTAAATCAAAAGCTAGAAATAATTATGCTTAGTGAGGAAGGCATGTCAAAAGCCAAGGTAGGTCAAAAGATAGGCCTCTTGCACCAAACAGTTAGCCAAGTTGTAAACACAAAAGAAAAGTTTTTGAAGGAAATTAAAATGGACACTCCAGTGAGCACATGAGTGATAAGAAAGCAAAACAGCTGCTTGACCAGGTAGTGGTGCAGTGGATAGAGCATTGACTTGGTACACTGAGGATCCAGGTTCAAAACCCTGAGGTTGCTGGCTTGGGCATGGGTGTGCCAATTTGAGCATGGGATCATAGACATGATCCCATGGTTACTGGCTTGAGTAAGGGTTACTGGCTTGAGCAAGGAGTCACTGGCTCAGCTGGAACCCTTGGTCAAGGCATGTATGAGAGAGAAGTCATCAATAATGAACAATTAAAGTGATTATTCTTTTACTATACTGACTCAGATATTGGTATGATGTCTAGAAGACTGAGAAGTCTGACACCATTCTTACAGGAGAGGAGACCAGGGAAAAGCTAGAACTAAGTTATGAAGAGTATGGAAAAAACTTCCTAAAAAGAATTAAAAACAGCTGAGAGGAAGGTATAACACATGTTAAAAGATGAAACAAATACTTAAATAATGAAGAAAATTCCAGAAAACAATAATAAATGTGGAAAGAAGGCGCCAGAGGTGAGGCACATACATGAAATGCCGTGGAGTTAAGGACCTTGACTAGCAGGGTTCAAAAAGGTGAACTGTGTTTATACAAAACTAGAAAGCCTGGCGGTCATACGAAATGACCGCTGTTCTAGATATTATAAATTGTAATTAAAATGATTTGTGCAAAGGTGTCTGCTAATTCAAACTGAATTACCCAGGGCAGGCGGCAAGGACACCCCTTTGCTTAGTGCCCCACGGGGTTTCCCCCTTCTACTTGCTTAATTGCTTAAAGTAGAGTGCAATGAAGGAAACCACTGGTGGTACATTTCTTAAGAGCCACCGCTAGCTCAATAAATAAAGGTGATTTAAATAATAAAATGTTAATTCACATGTCAAAGATTCTTTGTACACAACATTTCTTGTGTAGATCTTTCCATCATTTTTAAGCTCGCCTTGCAGAGGACCATCAATTATTTTTAATTTTACGTCCGTTCTTTCACGAACTCTTGAACAGGCAACATAAAGTTGACCATGTCCAAATGCCGGCTCAGGTAAAAAAATGCCAACACGCTTAAGCGTTTGGCCCTGAGACTTATTGATGGTCATAGCAAAGGCAAGTTTTACAGCAAATTGTTTACGTCTCAATTGAAATGGCAACCCTGTTTGAGATGGAGCCAAATCAATTCTTGGAATGACATGTATTTCACCTTTAGAGGAGCCAGTCAAAGACTTAGCTATTATGACATTATTTTTCAATTGGAGAACCTCTAGTCTTGTACCATTGCAAAGACCCCTTCTGGTGTTAAGATTTCTTAACAGCATAATAATTGCTTCAATGTTTAACCTCAATTTGTGAAGTGGCATGCCAGAAGGTGGGACTATTTGAATGCCGTGGCAACTTCACCCCATTGGCTAGTACAGTTACGCAAGCAACCAATAAGCTATCGGCGACAAACAGACACTTAAGCTGCATATAATAAAGATAGTTCTGAGAGCAAATATGCTTATCTAGCCTTATACATAGTTTGTTGGTTAAAACTAGAACACAGGAATGGCAGAGAGACAATAAGTTGTTAGAGTTTCATGGTCTGTATTCAAAGGTTTCGTTTTTTATTGACATTGGTTCACAGAACCATAGAGGTTGTGCATGCACAACTCAACAAAATATCATCTACACACTATCATGTGCCCATCGCCCAAAGTAGTCTCTTTCTATCCCCATTAACTTCCCTTGGACACCTCCACCTACCCCCTTTTTCCTCTGGCTATCACCACACTGTTGTCTGGGCCAATGTGCCACACACACACACACACACACACACACACACACACACATGCATATATATATATACATATGTTTTTTTCTTAATCCCTTCCTTAAGGATTCAATTTGATTTAGACCTCTGTGTTATACAGAGAGGTTCAATTAAGTACCTTAGATACTGCCTTAAACTATGAAGTAAACTTCAGCTGGTATAGCACAATATAGCTTTATTTGAGAGCAATATCTTTCTCAGGCAAGGCCATTTTCAGAACATTTGTAAGGCATTATTTGAGTGAACTATATATCAAATACAGCAGCATTTTAGTTGGGCAGCAAAGGAGTAGGAGGGGCTTAAAAAGGGACATTCTAGGCAAGGATGAGAATGTTAAGATTCAAAGGTTTGGATTTAGAGAAACTGGAGTTTTAGATTTATTTGGTTCTGTGGTTTAGTTATTTTACATTTCCAAGGGTGTTTTTTTTTTACTCATAAAATGAGGATAGTACTACTTCATATGATTTTTGTGAGGGTTAAATAATGCAATAATATAAAACACCTAGCAATTTAATGCCATTGACAATTTTTGTTAATGAGGTAAGGAGAGTAGTTTTACTTTCCTTAGCCATTAGCTTATTTTTACTCCAATTTCATCTCTGTGGTCTCTTTACTAGAGAGTCTAGTTAGAATTGTTTGTAGTGATAATAGGGCAGCATCCATGATGATGTCATTTCCATTGTCCAATAACAGCATCACTTCCTGTCACAGATAGGTTCCCCAGAGTCCAGTGTGCAGAATGGAATTAGGCACTGCCCTTGGGATCAGCATCTGCAGAAGGAAGCAGGTGTGGGCTGAGGGAGAAGCTGAGGCTGCATATACAGGCCTCAGCCTTGCCTCAGCCTACTGGGTGTGCTAGAGATAGCACAGCCAGCAGAATCGTCCTGCACTTGGCCGAGATGGCCAGGCTTTTAGAGCATGTAGGAAGGGGAGTGATCTTAGTCAAGGAGGTTCTCCACAGCTGAGGAATCCCTGACTTCCTCCATGGAAGGGGATGTGGGTAGCGCACCACTGTCTCTCTGTGAACAACAGTTCTGAGCCCTTTCTCTGGTGGCTTTCCTGACTTTCCAGATGCAGAATGTTAACATTATCAAATTTCTTCTAATGTTTACCTGAAACCTCTGTACTCTTATTAATTAATGTCACCCTGTTAAATTTAATTTTCTAAATAAAATTAAAAAAATTTCTTCTAATTCTTTTTATTTTAAAGATTTTATTTATTGATTCTAGAGAGAGGAGAGAGGAGAGAGAGAGAGAGAAGGGGGTAATGAGTAGGGAGTGTCAACTCATAGTAGTTTCTTGTATGTACCTTGACCAGGCAAGCCTAGATTTTGAACCGGCAACCTCAATATTCCAGGTTGTTGCTTTATCCATGGTGCCACCATGGGTCAGGCCTTCTAATTCCTTTAATAGCAGTTCCTAGGGATGACTGAGAGAGATTTGTAAGGAACGTATGTAATGGTTGCCAAGGGAGAGGGAGTTATCTGTGTTCTCAAAGAGCAACTCCCAGTTCTAACTGAATTAATCAGGAGAGAAGAACAGAATGCAGACAGGCTTCACACAACCTCACAACCTTGTCAAAGGAACTTGAGGAAGGGCTGAAGTCAGCAGATAGGGGAAAATGTATAAAGAGCACAAGCTCTGAGAGATGTGAAGTCTATCAAGTTCCACAGGTATGATCAATCCCAGCATCCTTAAAATTATGAGAGTAAATGAGGGTACAGCTTAGGAATTCCGGGTTCAGCTTCAAATATAGAAATAAGGACCTACGTGTCAGAATGCAAACGTCAGGAAAAAAAAAGTGGGAGGTAGGTTCTCTAAACTCTCCCATAGGAATCAAAATTTTAGTCTCTGGTGATATTAGTGAAGTGTACCTATTCTCTTTGTCTTCAGTCAAGTAAGGTGGCCAAGAATTGTTCAAATAACTGTAGTTTTTCATGAAACTCATCTTCTTACATAACAGAAAGAAGGTCATAGAATTGTCTTCAGGGTAGCGTAGGCGAGGAGAAAGTGAATATAGTTCTCCAGAGAGGCTATTAGATAACACTTCAGTGAAGCCATGACAGCTCTTATAGAAAGAATGGGTGGTTCCTCTCCAGTAAAACAAGACATGGTCATCAAGTCTGCTTTGCCAAGCATTTATTTGAATCTCCATTTCAAGGCTGAGGAATCTAAAATTCACCAGAGGAAACAAAAAGAAAAGAATTAAGCTAAATTGAAAAACCATCTTATGAAATAAAATACCATGAAATAATTGTAAAAGTACTGCTAGGATCTTTTCTAGAACTTGTTAATTTTGTATTTGGAAGATCATTTTTGGTCAACAGTTCTATCTATTATACCAGGTTGGTATTTGTACCTTGTAGAGAAAATTCAAAGAGGGCTGAAGAGAAAAAACAGTAGAGTAAGTCTTCCCAACTAAATAAAATGGCACCTGTAAAAACATCAATTTGCATGAAATGGCAAAAGACCTCTAATATACAGAGCCTGTCAAGAAGCATCTAAATAATTGTGCTTTTCTCAGCAACTTCTGTGCTTAGGCTTACACTTGAAATACATATGCCTAGGATCTCAGAAGAGATGAGGGTTTCGTTAGAACTGCACTCCTATTTCTCACATTTGAGAGCTCCAGTTCATGACACACTAATAGTGCACTTATTATAGGTGCTGCTTTCATGTCATCTCAAACAGACAGGACAGAAAAGAGAGGCATACATCCTGCTTTGCAAACTCCCTGTGATTATGGGTTTTTATCAAAAGCAAAGAAAGGTCATACCATTGATCTCATTTAGAAGCACACAGAGTCTCAAAGCCTTTGAGAATGAAAAGTGTTCCACAGTGTGGGAGAGGATTCCTGCACAGAAAATCATCAAAGACATAACTGTAATGTTTTTTTTCCCCCAAATCTATACAACTGCCTCTGAAAAACAGAAGATGATCCAGCCATATCTCCAGGCAAGGTGGTGATAATCGGTGTCACCATGGGCTTAGAGATCTCTCTCAGCCAAATACAGTGAGTCCGTAAAGTCATGGTGCATTTTTGACTGGTCACAGGAAAGCAACAAAAGACGATAGAAATGTGAAATCTGCACCAAATAAAAGGAAAACTCTCCCAGTTTCATACCTATTCAGTGCAGTTCGATGTGGGCTCACACACAGATTTTTTAGGACTCCTTAGGTAGCTATCCCGTATAGCCTCTACAGACTCGTCACTGACTGATAACCTACCAGAACGGAGTTTCTCCACCGAACTGCCGGTTTCCTTCAACTGCTTATCCCACCGAGTAATGTTATTCCTATATGGTGGTGCTTCGTTATAAACGCGCTGATATTCACATTGCACTTTGATCATGAATTTGAATTTAGCGAGCCACAGAACACACTGAACTTTCCTCTGTACCATCCACATCTCGACTGGCATGGCCATGGGCTGCTCCGCTGTATACACGGTGTTACGTCATCATCTGTGCATGCGCACATGCTGCCACATCATCCTACAGAAACTGGGAAGGTTTTTCTTTTATTTGGTGCAGATTTCACATTTCTATCATCTTTTGTTGCTTTCCTGTGACTGGTCAAAAGTGCACCATGACTTTATGGACACACTGTAGAAACACACGATGTTATAGGAAGAGACTAGCCCAGTGCTGGGCTTGTGACACCTTATGCCAAGTATGGGACAAATTGGACAAAACTGAAAGATGCAGGCAGTAAACAAGTATTCCCCCTCTAGAGAAGGCTTACGAGAGGAAAAGGGGTGAGGGTTAGGGGAGGTACATGAGAATAAAGAGAGGATATAAATGGTGAAGGAGGAGACTTGACTTGCGGTGGTGAACACAAAATACACTATACAGATGATGTATTATAGAATTGTACGCCCAAAGCCTATATAGTTTTATTAATGTCACCCCAATAAATTCAATACAAAATAACAAAATAAAGTGAAGGATGTAGTGTTGTGGGATGTGAAGCTAATCCCAGAAATCTCACTGATGGAGGGTTCCAGGTTTGTGAGGATGAAAGTTAGAGGCATGTGCAGATTTGAGAAAACATCACAGAGTCCTTAGCTTCCTTCTCCTACTCTCTCAACATAAAAATGCCTTTTAAATGAAATGCCATAAGGCGGTTTGATCTATTTTACATCATTCCTTATAATGGACATTCTAGCTCTTTCCCTTTGAGAATCTTATTAAGCTAATCACACTGCAATGTTCAAGAGATTTCCCGCACATGTCTTTGTATTTTTTTCCTTCATTTTTATTCTATTACATTCTCTTAGACCATTCTAAGTCATCATGCCCCTCCTTAGGTCAGGGATTTAATAATGTGGTAAAATAATTATAGGAGCACTTGCATTACCACCGAGAGAATGAAGGTAGATGAGTCTGTAACACACACACACACACACACACACACACACACACACACACACACACGTTTGCTGCTATATCCAAGTGGCAGTTTTTATCTGTTGGGTCTGCCATAATTGTCAACACTTTAACACTTTACATCCTTTCAACTGGGTAGCAAAAACTCCCTCACTTGTTTCCAGGGGAGGCGCCCAAAGGCTTGTATTATTGTGTCACTTCCAGCTTGTCTGCTATGTGCACTCCTGAACACGACAGCTGCTTTCTCCTCAGAGTAAACATTCGGGCACTGAGAGGGCTCAGAAGAGCTTTGAGCAAGGGGAGATAGCATCTGAAGACTAATCACTGTTTAGGGAGCCATTTTCAGGGAAGTATGCATTACTGTTAAATCAACTCAAAGACTTTGAGTGGGACTGAAACAGGCTGGCTGGCTGAACTAGAAATTTCTTTAGAGTTAGTTGTTTCTTTCTAGAACTGCTATCTCATGCTTCAGTTTTGATAAAATGCAAAGATTTAGGGGAAGTGTCTAAAAAACCAAGCCCTCCAAAAACAGTGAGTCCGGAGGCCTACGCAGTGACCTGCTGCAGAATGGGTATAGTGATATTCCTCTGCGTCAGTCCTCTGGGCCCACTGAGTATTTTTTTTTTAAGAAGAGCACCATAAAGACTTTCTATCTACATCTACCACTAGAGTTGCAGACATGTGGGTCTTAGAGCAGGAAGTGCCCTTAAATAGCAACTGCTTCAGCTATTAGCAGTGAAAGCATTTCCTAAAACAAATCAGTGCAATGTCACTAGAAAAGCAGAGAGAAGCAGGATGAGTTGGGCCTCCCTGACCTGCATGGAACCTCCACAAGCTCCATGAAGCTTGTGATGGAAGGAGCTTGAGAACTCTTAATCTTGTTCCATCTCAGCCCAGTGGTTTTCGAGCCATGGCTATGGTTCCCAGGTATGTTTTTTGATTGGTTCCCCCAGTGCCTTGCTGAGGAAGAAGGCAGTGCCATCGCCAATACAGAATATTACAGAATGAATATTGTATTTATTTCTAATACTGCAAATAATAGATTTTTGCATAAAGACATGAATGTCAGTCTCCTCTTAAAAACTCAGAAGATGAAGAGACTGAGACTGTGCAATCCCTCACAGCCATAGTGAAGTGAGGCCGAGCTGCTGCTTGCTGTTGCCTTTTACCAGGCCAGGGGATCCATTTAGGTCACCTGCCCTCAGCATCCAGGTTTACGGTCTCCGGTCTCTGTGAACCCTGACCTGGCCTATCCCATTTTAGAGCTGAGCCAATAGTAATGACCAGGCTGGGTAGTGGTGATGGCAGGATGAGAACGTGGGTTTCCCAAGTTTAGGTTTGGCGTATCTTAACCTCGTACACATCTGCATTTCTCCAACCGGAGTCTGCGATCTTCATAATCAATGGAATACTTTCCCTTAAAAGTGTGTCTGTACTTGACTGACATTTGAAAAATCCTGTGTTACATCCAGCTACCAGTGGCATGTCTGAAATTTCACAGATATAGTATAAATATGTATATCCAGTTGTTTCTGCTTGGCTGTCTATCTTAGAACAGCAGTCTTCACATGGATGCAATTTGGGCTATTCTTTTAGCTAGATATCACAGCTAAAATATAACGAGTAGGCATAGAAAAGCCATTATAAGCAATGAGCAGTTGTGATTCTGCCAAATCAGCCTCACAAATGGATCTACAGTTAGGAAGGAAAGGGTTGCGGCAGAGAGCCCATGGCAATGGCACTGCCTTCTCCCCCAGTGGGCCAGGGCAGGAGCATTTTTATCCTCAGTTTCTAATAATGACTTTAATGCATTCATTATACTTGTAAGTAGCTCAGCATACTGGTAAGTAGGCTTGGCTGCCAGGTGGTCACCATTTACTACTGCTATAAAGATAAGCTCTCTGTGCCTCAGTATAGTCATCTATAAAATGAGAATAATAATAACACTGTGAGTTTATTATGAGGATTTAGTAAACACCTAAACCTCAGTGCTTAGCACATAAAGAATACTGACATTGTTAGCACAACAGGTTTATAGTTTATAAACCAGTCATTTCCTCCATGTAACAAAGTTGTGAGATAAGCAGGAAGAACTGTATCCATTTTAACAGACTGTCCATCATCCACAGCCATGTAGGTAGTCAAGGAGAAAGCCAGTGCTTGGATCTAGGTTTTCTGTCTCAAGAGCCTATGCTGTTTCTACTACTCATAATGCCTTTGGGAGCCTCCAAGCAGTAGGAATAATTTTGAAGAACTATTTTGAGGGTTAGATGTCAATACATGTTCATACATGATGGGAACAAATCACTAAAAAGTTAGGGATTCCAAGAGAAGTAGCAAAAGCAGATTCAAAAACAGGATTTATACAGAGAAATGAAAAGCTGCAGCACACTGAGAAAATGTTGTATTTAAAATTAAAAATACCTTGAAAGGAAATGGTGCTTAAATGACGGCAGTTCTCAGGTGGTAGTAGAAGCCTCCAGGGCACTCAGGTGAATTTCTGAGCTTGCCCTGCTTCTCTCATGGGGTGTGTAGAAAGCAGTGAGGAGGCTGGGCAGGGGCCTAGAGCTGGGGGAGGGTAAGAGGCCGTCCCTTCTC
Source organism: Saccopteryx leptura (assembly GCF_036850995.1). Lineage (NCBI taxonomy): Eukaryota > Metazoa > Chordata > Mammalia > Chiroptera > Emballonuridae > Saccopteryx > Saccopteryx leptura. Next base: position 193,020,706 of record NC_089505.1, read on the forward strand.
AGCATTGCAACTCTCAGTGCATCGCTGGTGAGAAGGTGTAAGCACCACAACAGCCAACATTTCCCATGCAAAATAAAGTTAAGACTCAGAATCCATTTTATGGTGTTTCCCACATTACCGCTTTGGATCCCAGAATGTTTATGTTGGAACTAGGCACAGCAGCAAGCTCATTGAAAATAGATCTTGAGTAGTCTGTTTAGAAAGATAAATAATAAGGCAGTAATAAAAAATTGTCAATAACCTGGACAGGCAGATTTTCAGGGTTTTTTTGAACCCAAATGGCTCCACAATTTTATTTAAGGCCAATGTGGAAAAAGGCAAGTCTCTTTACCTTGCTTTTGGTAATGAGGGCCTTTGCATCTTCCTTTGCACCCCCAGGACCCTGTCCTTAACCCCCCATCCCACCCATTCACCCCTCTCGCACCCTTTTATGCTCCTTTCCCCATACGAACCTGGCTGAAGCGGTCAGGCCAGGCGTAGAGCTGTGTTAAATACCTTCAGAAATAGCTTAATGGGTTTCCTTTCCCTGCAGCCAAATAGCAGAACATGGTAAGACTTTTGGAAAAATAATTTTTGCATCTTCATACCTGAAAATGACCTGTCAGCTCCCTTCCCATGACACAGGGCCCAGGTATAGTAAACTAAGTTCCGCTCTCCATAATTGTTCTTTTTAGGTAGAGTTGACACGTAAAATATAGGAAGCACAAGTGAATTTGAATTTCAGAGAAAGAAAGATAATTTTTTAATATAAGCATGAACCAAAGGTCACATGAGACATAATAATACTACTAAAAAATTATGTGTTGCATATCTGAAATTCAAATTTTATTATGTATCCTGTACTAATTTTTGCTAATTTGGCAACCTTATTTCCTTGGGAAAGTGCCTAATTAAGCCTACTGAGTAGAAAAGAAAAGAATGCTGGTGATTAAATTCCTTTTTAGAAAACTTGAACAATATGATAAAAATACTGGAGACAATTTTTTATGAAAAGAAAAATCAGTGTATAATAATAATAATTTCAAACACACAAAATTTTCAGTTTTTGCATATTTTCTTCAAGTTCTTGTCTCTGGACATTTTTATCTTTTAGGGAAAAGCATGTGAAACCAAGTTTTGTTGTTTAGTCAATACTATTGTACTAATGTTAATTTCCTGGTTCCAATAGTGTACTTCAGTTTTCTAATTTGTTAGCATTAGAAGAAGCAGGGTCAAGGGTATATGTGAATTCTGTATACTAGTTTTGTAAGAATTTTAAGTCTCAAATTATTTCAAAATAAAATGTTAAAATAAAACAACAAAATAAAAGTCATAGCCCTCTCCACTATAAGAGGCTATTTCATAGTTGTATTTGCTCACCAGGCTTTTCCGCCCCAAAGCTCCTTAGGACAATGAGTATCAACCTCAGTGGCAAGGGTGCCTAATAGGAGGGCTGGCACATCAGAGTGCTCCAAAGACGTTTCTGTTTGTTTGTTGTACTAGTTTATTCATTAGATAACAATGTACTATTTTTAGGTTACTTTACTTGGTTAGTGAATGCTTCTTGTTTTGTACACAAGATGGTAGATTGTCTTTTTTCAAGTTGGTCTAGGTCAATGTGGAACATTGAGCGTGGGTATCTTGAGCAATAGCCACAGGAACACAGAGAGCTCTAATTTTATTTTCCTACTCAGAACCAACTTCATTTTTAATTTTATACTGGTAAGCAATGCTATTTAACATTTATTGTATAAACATTCAGAACCATATTCAAAGACTGGAAATGCATATTTGTTCTGATGGGTGCAATTTTAGGCATTTCCTTATAAAGTATAAAGTTGTAAAGCTATTTTCTTTTTTGTTTTTTCAAAATTTTTATTGAAAAAAAATTTTTTGGTAACACTGGTTAATAAAATTATATAGGTTTCAAGTGTACAATTCTATAATACATCATCTGTATACTGTTTTGTGTTTATTACCCCAAGACAAGTCATCCTTTCATCACCATTTATCTCCTTCTATCCTCTTCCATCTCACTTATCCCCTCTTTCACTCTGATAATGACCATACTGTTATCTGAGTCTATGGGGGTTTTTTTTTGTCACTTAATCTCTTTACCTTTTTCATGCAGTCCCCCTAAATTCCCTCGCCTCTGACAGCTGTCAGTCTGTTCTCTGTATCTATGAGTCTGTTTCTACTTTGTTTGTTGGTTTACTGTTCATTAGATTTCACACATAAGTGAAATCATATGGTACTTGTCTTTCTCTGACTAGCTTATTTCCCTTAGCACAGTAATATCCAGATCCATCTATGCTGTCACAGAGGGTAAAGTTTCCTTCTTTGTTTTTTTTTTTTTTTATAATAATTTTATTTTTTTAATGGGGTGACATCAATAAATCAGGATACATATATTCAAAGATAACAAGTCCAGTTTATCTTGTCGTTCAATTATGTTGCATACCCATCACCCAAAGTCAGATTGTCCTCTGTCACTTTCTATCTTGTTTTCTTTGTGCCCCGCCCCCTCCCCCTTTCCCTCTCCCATTCCCCCCCCCCCCCCCCCCCCGTAACCACCACACTCTTATAAATGTCTCTTAGTTTCACTTTTATGTCCCACCTACGTATGGAATAATGCAGTTCCTGGTTTTTTCTGATTTACTTATTTCGCTTCGTATCATGTTATCAAGATCCCACCATTTTGCTGTAAATGTTCCGATGTCATCATTTCTTATGGCTGAGTAGTATTCCATAGTGTATATGTGCCACATCTTCTTTATCCAGTCATCTATTGACGGGCTTTTTGGTTGTTTCCATGTCCTGGCTACTGTGAACAATGCTGCAATAAACATGGGGCTGCATGTGTCTTTACGTATCAATGTTTCTGAGTTTTTGGGGTATATACCCAGTAGAGGGATTGCTGGGTCATAAGGTAGTTCTATTTTCAGCTTTTTGAGGAACCACCATACTTTCTTCCATAATGGTTGTACTACTTTACATTCCCACCAACAGTGTATGAGGGTTCCTTTTTCTCCACAGCCTCTCCAACATTTGCTATTACCTGTCTTGCTAATAACAGCTAATCGAACAGGTGTGAGGTGGTATCTCATTGCAGTTTTGATTTGCATTTCTCTAATAGCTAAAGAAGATGAGCATCTTTACATATATCTGTTGGCCATTTGTACTTCCTCCTGGGAGAAGTGTCTGTTCATGTCCTCTTCCCATTTTTTTATTGGATTGTTTGTTTATTTGTTGTTGAGTTTTATGAGTTCTTTGTATATTTTGGATATTAGGCCCTTATCTGAGCTGTTGTTTGAAAATATCATTTCCCATTTAGTTGGCTTTCTGTTTATTTTGTTATCAGTTTCTCTTGCTGAGCAAAAATTTCTTAGTCTGATGTAGTCCCATTCGTTAATTTTTGCCTTCACTTCTCTTGCCTGTGGAGTCAAATTCATAAAATGCTCTTTAAAACCCAGGTCCATGAGTTGAGTACCTATGTCTTCTTCTATGTACTTAATTGTTTCAGGTCTTATGTTTAGATCTTTGATCCGTTTTGAGTTAATTTTAGTACAGGGGGACAGACTGTAGTCCAGTTTCATTCTTTTGCATGTGGCTTTCCAGTTTTCCCAGCACCATTTATTGAAGAGGCTTTCTTTTCTCCATTGTGTGTTGTTGGCCCCTTTATCAAAAATTATTTGACTATATATATGTGGTTTTATTTCTGGACTTTCTATTCTGTTCCATTGGTCTGAGTGTCTATTTTTCTGCCAATAATATGCTGTTTTGATTGTCGTGGCCCTATAATAGAGTTTGAAGTCAGGTATTGTAATGCCCCCAGCTTCATTCTTTTTCTTTAGGATTGCTTTGGCTATTCGGGGTTTTTTATAGTTCCATATAAATCTGATGATTTTTTGCTCTATTTCTTTAAAAAATGTCATTGGAAGTTTGATGGGAATTGCATTAAATTTGTATATTGCTTTGGGTAATATAGCCATCTTGATTATATTTATTCTTCCTAGCCAAGAACAAGGTATATTCTTCCATCTCATTATATCTTTTTTGATTTCCCTTAACAATGGTTTATAGTTTTCATTATATAAGTCCTTTACATTCTTTGTTATGTTTATTCCTAAGTATTTTATTTTTTATGTTGCAATCGTGAAGGGGATTATTCTTTTGAGTTCGTTCTCAATTGTTTCATTGTTGGCATTCATTCTGTATGTTAATTTTGTATCCTGCGACCTTACTGTATTGGCTTATTGTTTCTAGTAGTTTTTTTGTGGATTCTTTGGGGTTTTCGATGTATAGGATCATATCATCTGCAAAAAGTGATACCTTTACTTCTTCTTTTCCAATATGGATGCCTTTTATTTCTTTGTCTTGTCTGATTGCTCTGGCTAGAACCTCTAGTACCACATTAAATAAGAGTGGAGAGAGTGGACAACCCTGTCTTGTTCCTGATTTAACGGGGAAAGCCTTCAGTTTTGTGCCATTTAATATGATGTTAGCTGATGGTTTATCATATATGGCCTTTAACATGTTGAAATATTTTCCTTCTATACCAATTTTGTTGAGAGTCTTAAACATAAAATTGTGTTGTATTTTATCAAAAGCCTTTTCTGCATCTATTGATAAGATCATGTGGTTTTTGTTCTTTGTTTTGTTGATATGGTGTATTACGTTAACCGTTTTACGTATGCTGAACCATCCTTGAGATTCTGGGATGAATCCCACTTGATCATGATGTATTATTTTTTTAATATGTTGTTGTATTCGATTTGCTAGTATTTTGTTTAGTATTTTAGCATCTGTATTCATGAGAGATATTGGTCTATAGTTTTCTTTTTTTGTGCCATCCTTGCCTGGTTTTGGTATGAGGGTTATGTTGGCCTCATAAAATGTGTTTGGAAGTATTGCTTCTTCTTCAATTTTTTGGAAGACTTTCAGTAGAATAGGAACCAAGTCTTCTTTGAATGTTTGATAAAATTCGCTGGTATAGCCGTCAGGGCTTGGACTTTTATTTTTGGGGAGGTTTTTAATGTTTTTTTTCTATTTCTTCTCTACTAATAGGTCTGTTTAGGCTTTCTGCTTCTTCTTGACTCAGTCTAAGAAGGTTGTATTGTTCTAGGAATTTACCCATTTCTTCTAGGATGTTCAATTTAGTGGCATAAAGTTTTTCATAGTATTCTACAATAATTCTTTGTATAGCTATAGTGTCCGTGGTGATTTCTCCTCTTTCATTTTGGATTTTGTTTATATGAGTTCTTTCTCTTTTTTCCTTGGTAAGTCTTGCCAAGGGTTTGTCAATTTTGTTGATCTTTTCAAAGAACCAGCTCCTTGTTCTATTAATTTTTTCTATAGTTTTTCTGTTCTCTAATTCATTTATTTCTGCTCTGATTTTTATTATCTCCTTTCTTCGGCTGGTTTTGGGTTGTCTTTGTTCTTCTTTTTCTAGTTCCTTAAGGTGTGAAGTTAAGTGGTTCACTTGGGCTCTCTCTTGTTTGTTCATATATGCCTGAAGTGATATGAACTTCCCTCTTATCACTGCTTTTGCTGCATCCCATAGATTCTGATATGTCATATTGTTATTTTCATTAGTCTGTATATATCTTTTGATCTCTGCACTTATTTCTTCTTTGACCCATTCATTTTTTTAAAAGTATGTTGTTTAGTTCCCACATTTTTGTGGGATTTTTTTCCTCTTTTTTGCAGTTGAATTCTAGTTTCAAGGCTTTATGATCAGAAAATATGCTTGGTACAACTTCGATTTTTCTGAATTTGCTGATGTTGTTTTTGTGGCCCAACATATGGTCAATTCTTGAGAATGATCCATGTACACTAGAGAAAAATGTATACTCAATCACTTTGGGATGAAATGTCCTGTAGATGTCAATCATATCCAGGTGCTCTAGTGTTTTGTTTAAGGCCACTATGTCTTTGTTGATTCTCTGTTTGGATGACCAATCTAGAGCTGTCAGCGGTGTATTGAGGTCTCCAAGTATGATTGTATTTTTTTCAGTTTTTGTTTTAAGATCAATAAGTAGCTGTCTTATATATTTTGGTGCTCTTTGGTTTGGTGCATATATATTAAGAATTGTTATGTCTTCTTGATTCAGTGTTCCCTTAGCCATTATGAAATGGCCATTTTTGTCTCTGAGTACTTTTGCTGTCTTGTAGTCAGCATTTTCAGATATGAGTATTGCTATGCCTGCTTCTTTTTGGATGTTATTTGCTTGGAGTATTGTTTTCCAGCCTTTCCCTTTGAATTTGTTTTTATGCTTGTTACTTAGATGAGTTTCCTGTAGGGAGCATACAGTTGGATTTTCTTTTTTTAATCCATTCTGCTACTCTGTGCCTTTTTATTGATGAGTTTAATCCGTTTACAATTAGTGTAATTATTGACACTTGTGAGTTCCCTATTGCCATTTTATAGATTGCTTTCTGTTAGTTTTGTTTCTTGTTTGATCCTTCTCTTTCGTTTTTCTATCTTTTGTTTTTATTTGGTTGTATTCCATACATCTTTCCTCTGTTGCTATCTCTTTTATCTCATGTGCTTCTGTGGTGGTTTTTTCAATGGTGGTTACCTTTGAGTAATAAAAAGGGTCCCTAACCTGTTCATTGTAGCGAACTATTTTGTGAGTACTTTTGCACTCCATCGTCCTTTGCTACTGTTAATCTCCATCTTCTCCCCCCCTTTCTTTTTGTTGTTGTCAAAGTTTAAATTTGGTTTTATTGTGTTCTTCTTGGAGCTTTTACTTGTGGCTCTGTTTTTTTTTGTTCTTTGTATCTGACTGGAGAACCCCCTTTAATAATTCCTGGAGTGGGGGTTTTCTGATGATAAATTCCCTCATCTTTTCTGTATCTGTGAATGTTTTTATTTCTCCTTCCTATTTGAAGGATAGCTTTGATGGGTATAGTATTCGTGGCTGAAAGTTCCTCTCTTTCAGGACTTTAAATATTGGGGTCCACTCTCTTCTAGCTTGTAGAGTTTCTGCTGAGAAATCTGATGATAATCTAATGGGCCTTCCTTTATATGTTGTATTCTTCTTTTCCCTGGCTGCCTTGAGAATTTTTTCTTTGCTGTTGGTTTGTGTCAATTTCATTATGATATGCCTTGGAGTAGGTTTGTTGGGGTTAAGAAAACTCGGAGTTCTGTTTGCTTCTTGAACTTGAGGCTTTAGTTCTTTCCACAGGCTTGGGAAGTTCTCATCTATTATTTGTTTGAGTATGTTCTCCATTCCATTTTCTCTCTCTTCTCCCTCTGATATACCTATTATTCTTATGTTATTCTTTTTGATGGAATCAGATAATTCTTGTAGTGCTATCTCATTTTTTTAAATTTTTGAGTCTCTTTCTTCTTCTCTCTGTTGTGCCTCAAGTTGCTTGTCTTCTATTTCACTAATCCTCTCTTCTATCTGGCCTGTTCTATTAGCTAAGCTTGTTACCTCATTTTTCAGCTCGTGAATTGAGTTTTTCATCTCTGTTTGATTTGTTTTTATAGTTTCAATTTCCTTGGACATATATTCTTTGTGTTCATTGAGTTGTTTTCTGAGCTCCCTAAATTGCCTTTCTGTGTTTTCTTGTATATCTCGGAGGATTTTTAGGATTTCTATCTTGAATTCTCTGTCATTTAGCTCCAGGTTTCCAATATATTAAATTTTTTCTCCATAGATTTTTCCTCATCTATCTGTGTTACCTCTCTTTTTTTTGTAACCATGATATTCGATTTTCTCTTCCTTAATGGCATCTGAGGGTGGTTGTGTTGATAGTATTAATGAGATTTAATAAAGAATAAAAAGTTTAACAAATAAAAAATCGAAGAGTTGTTTTTTTTTTTAAAAAAAATTAATAATGAAATAAAGAAAAATAAAATAAAATAAAAATTTTAAAAAAAGGAAATTATTTCCCCCTCCTTTTTTTCTCTCCTCTCCTCTCCTCTCCCCTCTTTCCTGAGAAAATCTTGTGGTGAACTGTGAATTATAACAAACAATGCCTGTAATGGAGGGCCTGAATTGGGGAAAAAATAAAGGGGCAAAAAAAAGAAAAAAGACGGGGGTATGGACCCACAAAAAGCAAATAAGGAAAAAATTTGGGTCAAGAATAAAATGATTTGCTTTTAGGTGTTGATTGACTAAGAGTTATGATGAGAGGAATTTGAGGGAAACAGAAAAATGGGGGGACAAATTAAAAAATTACTATTGTATTTAGTGGAACAAGAACTAGATAAAATGGAGAGCCAGGGATGGGAGCACTGTTAGTGAGTTAAAAAGGTGAAGAAAAACTCCCCCAAAATGCCACAAACATAAGTTTGAGTCCCAGATAAGATAATTTGTTTGTTATTGAGGTTTGAATGAGAGGAGATGTAAAGGAGAAAGGAAGAAACTAATATAGAGGGAGAAAAGAAAGAGAGAGAGAGAAAAAAAGAGGGAACCACTAGAAGAAAAAAGAAAAAAGAAGAGAGAGAAAGAGAGAGAGTTAAGGGTTTTGGAGTGCAACCCTCATAGAGAGAAAGGAAGAGGAGAGAAAAGATAATGGGAGATGTAACACTTATGGGTAGTGTAGTTCAAGGAGAGGAGAGAGTAAGACCGGCAGAGAGTTAATCGGCCAAATTGGAGGAGGAAAAAAAATATCAAGAATGAAGATAAGAGAAACAAACGAACAAATATAATAAAATGGGATAGGTTATAAAGTCTGCAGATTATTCTTGATTTTGAGAGGTTATCTTCTTGCTTTTTCTTTTCTCTCCCTCTTTCTGGCTGGTGACTCTGTACCCCAGGTTCTGCCCCTTAGGCACGCTCAGGTAGAGGTTTGCAGTTGATAAGTCTCTATGGCGATGTCATGTATTGTGCTTTAGTCTCGTTGGCAGTCGAGGCTCATTAGCATTTATAGGCTCCACCAGTGAGAGAGTCAGTGTTCCTGGAACCTTTCTCCTAGTCTTTCCTTCCTCAATTAGTAGCCTGATAATCCAGCTATGGGGTTGCTGCTGCCTCTGCCTGGATAGTAAGAGGCTCAAAGAGCTGGCAACTCCCCACTCTATTTCCACTCAGCACAGGGCTCTGGGTAAGGCTCAGTCAGTCAGAGCTGCTAGCATAATCAGGTAGGGTTTCCGCCCACTCAAAGACCTCTGGCTCTGCCACTCTGTCCGGTAACACAGGTGGGTGCCCAATTCCGGGGCGCTTGGAGGAAACTCTCGCTCACTATCTGCACGCGCAGACCAGGATATCCGGCCAGCAGTCTCACTCTCTGAGTGAAACCCCCAACCGCATGGAAAAGTTGCAGTGTTGGAATTTGCTCTCGCTCCGTCCCCGTGCGCGGCTTTTGCAAGGTGCTGGGGTGGCCCGAGATTCCGCTTTGGCCCACACAAAGGCCCCTGACTCTGCCCCTCTGTGCGATAACATGGGCGCGCACTGCCGAGGCACTCAGAGGAATCTCTCGCTCACTATATGTGCGCTCAGACCAGGATATGAGGCTGGCCGCGTTTCCCTCTGAGTGAATCCCCTACCAGCACGGAAAAGTTCCAGCGTTGGAATTAGTGCGTGGCTCTCCTAGGGTTCTGGGGCTGCCCAGAGATTCCACTTTTGGCCCATACAAGAGCCTCTGACTCTGCCTCTCTGTGGGGTAACACGGGCACCTACTCCGGGGCTTAGGATGGAATCTCTCGCCCACTATCTGCGTGCGCCGACCAGGAGATCTGGTAAAATGGCTGCCCCGCTTGTCTTTCTTTGTTTGGGTTTGGCATGAGTGTTAGCCCGGTTGCCACAGGATCAGTTTTTCCTCGGCTTGGATCTCCGTGCCACAGCCTGGTTTGGCCGTTTGTGCCGCGGCCTGGATCTATTCACCCCCTTTGCCCGCCTCAGTTTCTATATTCACGGATCCCAGAGAAAGCTGCCCTGTTTAGATTAGTGAGGAAGGTGGAGCATTTCTTACTCCCTATTTCCTTTGGGGTTTGGTTATATATTTAGCCAAATTTTCGCTCGACCATACCTTCGGGTGTATTGCGAAACATCTGGAGGCTCCAAGGATAGGTTTTTCTGTTTCTGGTTGAAGATCTTGTTGAGTTTTGGGGGAGATTTATGGGTATCACTTCCTACCCCGCCGTTACTCTGACGTCATCCGCCCAGAATTAAGTTTCCTTCTTTTTTATGGCTAAGAAGTCTTCCATTGTATAGATGTATTATAGGTTTTTTCATCCACTCACCTATTGATAGGCACTTGGGCTGTTTCCAAATCTTGGCTATGGTAAATAATGCTTCAATGAACATAGGGATGTATAGAGTCTTTTGAATTAGTGTTTCAGGATTTTTGGATATATTCCCAGAAGTGAAATTGCTGGGTCATAAAGCAGTTCCAGTTTTAATTTTTTGAGGTAATTCCTTATTGCTTTTCACAATAGTTACACCAATCTGCATCCCCACCAACAATGCACAAGGGCTCACTTTTCTCCACACCCTTGCCAGTACTTGTTGTTTTTGATTTATTAATGGTAGCCATTCTGACAGGTGTGAAGTAATATTGCATTGTGATTTTAATTTCCATTTCTCTGATGATTAGTGATGTAGAGCATATTTTCATATGTCTATTGGCCATCTGTATACCCTCTTTGGAGAAACTTCTATTCAGATCCTTTGCCTATTTTTAAATAGATTTTTTTTCTTGGTATTGAGTTTTATAAATTTTTATAAATTTTTAATATTGACCCCTTATCAGATGTATCATCAGTGATATGTTCTCCCATTCAGTGGGTTGTCTTTTCATTTTGTTGATGGTTTCCTTTGTTGCACAAAAACATTTTAGTTTGATGTAATTCCATTTGTTTATTTTTTCTTTTGTTTCCCTTGCCCAAGGAAATATATCAGAAAAAAATATTGCTGAGAAAAGTCTGAAATTTTACTACTTATGTTTTCTTTTAAGATTTTTTATGGTTTTGAGTGTAAGATTTAAGTTTTTAATCCATTTTGAGTTTATTCTTGTGTATGGTGTAAGAAAGTAGTCTAGTTTCATTTTTTGCATGTATCTGTCCAATATTTCCAACACTATTTACTGACTCTTTAATCCATTGTATGTTTTTGCCTCCTTTGTCAAATATTAATTGACTGTAAAGGTGTGGGTTTATTTCAGGGCTCTCTATTGTACTCCATTGGTATATATCTCTGTTTTTATTCCAGTACCATGTTGTTTTAATTATTATGACCTTGTAGTATATATAGTTTAGTAATCAGTAGTGTTATTCCTCCAACTTTGTTCTTCTTTCTCACATTTGCTGTTGTTATTTGGGGTCTTTTATGGTTCCATATAAATTTTTGGAATATTTGTTCTAGTACTGTGAAATATGCCATTGATATCTTGTTAGAATTGCACTGAATTTGTAGATTGCTTTGGGTAGTATGGCTGTTTTAATGATGTCAATTCTTCTTATCCATGAGCATGTTTATGCCTCCACTTATTTGTATCTTCTTCAGTTTTTTCTTCACTGTCTTATAATATTCCATGTACAGGTATCTTACATCCTTCACTAAATTTATTTATAAATATTTTATTATTTTGGAAGCAATTGTAAATGGGATTGTTTCTTAGTTTCCATTTCTGATAGCTCATTTTTGACGTATAGAAATGCAACTGGTTTCTGAATAGTTATTCTGTGTCCTGCTACTTTTCTAAATTCATTTGTCAGTGCTAGTGGTTTTTTGGTGGAATCTTTAGGGTTCACTGTACACAATATCATGTCTTCTGCAAATAATGCTAGTTTTACTTCTTTATAATTTGGATACTTTTAATTCTTTTTTCTCGTCTGACTGCTATGGCTAGAACTTCTAGTACTATGTTGAATAAGAGTGGTGAAACTGAATGTTGTTATTTTGTTCCTGATCTTAACAGAAACACTCAGTTCCCTCACCTGGGAAGATGGAGATAATACCACAAAGCAGAGTTGTGGTAAGGATAGGTAAAATAACATGCTAGTAACCATCACACAAAAACATATAAAAGCACCTAATCAACATTCTTTTTTTGTTTTCTTCCATTTCTTCTGGGCCACAGAACCTTCTTAACCCATTAACAATGGAAATCTAGGCTTAACACTAAACGATGCTTGATATAATTCCAAAACTACAAACTAGACTTTCAAAATAGTGAAATCAAATAAAGTGCACTAATAAATTAAAACTTATAAACAACACAAAAAATTTAAATATTGAGTATTATAAATCTGTTTAATAAGAGATATGATGACAGATAAAAGCATCAATTAAATATTTCCTGGAAAGTTTTGTCTTTGATAAGAATTTTTGCCCATTGATTGGAGGGAGAGAGAAGAAGAAGAGGAAGAAGAAGAAGAAAAAGAAGAAGAAGAAGAAGAAAAAGAAGAAGAAGAAGAAGAAGAAGAAGAAGAAGAAGAAGAAGAAGAAGAAGAAGAAGAAGAAGAAGAAGAAGGAGAAGAAGAAGGAGGAGGAGGAGGAGGAGGAGGAGGAGAAGGAGGAGGAGGAGAAGAAGAAGGAGGAGGAGGGAGGAGGGGAAGGAGAGAAAGAAAGAGAGAAGCATCAACTTGTTCCACTTAGTTTTTCCATTTTTTTGTACTTATTGATTGCTTCTTGGACATGCTTTGACTGGGGATAGAACCCACAATCATGGTGTGCTGGGAGGATGCTTTATCTACTAATCCACCTGGCCAGGGCCTATAGGAAGTTTTTTAATTTTTATTTAATTATTTTTTTTCAAGTGAGAAGAGATAGGAAGACAGACTCCAACATGCACCCCATTTGGGATCCACTGGCAACTGATGCTCAATTCAGTCAAGCTATTTTTAGCACTTGAGGCTGACACTCAGACCAAATGAGCTATCCTCAGCACCTGGCCACACTTGAATTAATCGAGCCACTGGCTGTGGGAGGGGAAGAGGTAGAGATGGAGGAGAGGGAGAGGGAAAGAAGCAAATGGTCACTTCTCTTGTGTGCCCTGACTAGAAATTAAACCCAGAACAACCACACACTGGGCTGATGCTTTATCCACTGAGCCAACCAGCCAGGGCCTATAAGGAAGTTTTTAAAGAGATGGTTTGCACAATTCAGGTTTTTTAGAATGTTGTTAGGACATATATGGGATGATGACTTATTTTCTTACTCATCAGTTACTCTATAGCAAACAGAGAGGCATTCAGTGAAAATTTATCTTTGAACATGATAATTAAGAAGATGACAGTATTTCATACTGATACATTTTTTAAATGCTTAACTATATATATTTTTTATCCTCCTTAACTTTCTTAATCTTCTTATTTAAAGCTATAATAATAATAGCTATAGCAGCAGCAAAGATTTATTGAATGCTAAATACATGTTAGGCCTTATTGTAAGTCCTTTACATGCATTAACTACTTTAATTCTTCCCCAAACCCTATTATAATGAAATAGCTACTGGTTCTATAGCATTTGCTATGTGCCAGAAATTGTTTAAGCATTTTATATATATTAACTCATTTTAGTCTCACAACAGATCTGTAATGAAGGCACAATTGTTAACCTTTTGTAGGAAGGAAAAGAAAAGCAACTTGAGAGATGTTGAGTAACTCGCTCAGCATCAGGCAAAGCTTAGTGTCAGACAAAATTAAGGTACTGGGAAATCACAAATATTGTTCTATCACTTTTATTTTTGTCTGTCAAAGATCCTACTTGGTTTTGCAGTCTACCAAAAAGGAACACTTCATGTTTCATGAAAAAGCACTAATACCAGATATACCAATTAAAAGAGACTTCAAGTCATCATCACAGAATTGCTAAAATAATCATGATATCCTGAATATGCTTGATCTGTCTCCTTTGTCATTTCCAACATTTTGTTGAATAGTCTCTTATTTGTCTGTGTGTGTGTGTGTGTGTGTGTGTGTGAGAGAGAGAGAGAGAGAGAGAGAGAGAGAATGAATTACCTTAGTTGATTCTGCTGTAGCCATCTATCTTGCACCAAAAGAGGAGTTACCCAACACACTGAGGATGGCAGTGGGGAAAGAATCTGGCTCTTTGATGACATAGTTGAGCAGCTGAACTAACCAATCCTGGAATCATCATACTTCTTATATAAACAACAGCATTACTCCGTAAATGATTTTCAATTTGGGTTTCTATAATGGAGCTAAAAATACCTTAACAGGTATAGATACATTAACTATACTCATGTCCCCCACCTCCCAATATTTCTGTTTCTACTTCAAATTTCTTGTCTTGGTGTTCTCTTCAGAGATATTCACATGTAGACACCATGTGCGCGCGCGCGCACACACACACACACACACACACACACACAACCACCAGAAGATCCCACTATGAATCAGTGCAAGACCAAACAATCCTCAAATCTCAGTGGATTAAAACATCAAACATTTATTTCTTGCCTGTGTCCACTGTGAATAGTCTCTTTGTCATTGTTCCCTGAGACCAAGGCTGATGGAGAACTCTAACTGAAAAACAGCGTGTTGCTGAGGCAGGAGGAAAAGGTAAGTCCAGAGGGTCTCATGCTGGCAATTGAATGCCCTGGCCCAGAAGTGACACACATTTCTGCTTACAACTCTCTGGACAGAACTAGTCATATAACCCTGTCCAACCACAGAGTGCCAGAAAATGCAATGGGACCATATGCTTGGAAGGAAAAGTTCAATATCACTAATGGCTACCAAAGCATACTGGGGAGCAGAAGTGCATGTTAGAAGATAAGTGTGGGAACAGGATTTTTAATATTTTTTTACTCTATATTTTTGTTAGCATTTGGATTTTCTTTATTTTTAGAAATTGAAATATATCACATAGAGATAAGTGCCCAGATCATAAATATATAGCATAATGAATTATCATAAAGTAAATTCATTTGTATAATTACACCCAGATCAAGAAATAACATACTGTCAGCAAACCCAGAAACCCACCTTGTGAATCCCTCCAATGTCTACCTCCATCCTTCCTCCCAAAGTTATTCTTATTTGATTAAAAATTAAAAAGAAACAAGTATGTATTATAGTCTTATCCTGAGGGAAGTAGGTACTAATGTCCCTTTGTGGTTTCCCTAAGCCAGGGGAGGAGGAAGGATAAATAGGCTGTTATTTGAGGTCATTGAAACTTATAGGAGGTGAAGAATGGGTGGAGAGAGCTGGACCCAGGGAGGACTGGGTACTCTGAGACTTGGAGGATGGAAGGTTTTATGAGGAAAGGAGATATGGCTCCCTGGACTTCTTGGCTTTGGAGCCTTGTGACCCAGGCTGAGGCAGATTGCAATGTTGAGGGGCTTCTCTGTGGTGGCTGTCCTTGACAGATGACAGAGAACCAGGCTCGGCCTGGCGTGCAGGAGTCCCGGGTTCGATTCCCGGCCAGGGTACACAGGAGAAGCGCCCATCTGCTTCTCCACCCCTCCCCCTCTCCTTCCTCTCTGTCTCTCTCTTCCCCTCCCGCAGCCAAGGCTCCACTGGAGCAAAGTTTGCCCGGGCGCTGAGGATGGCTCTGTGGCCTCTGCCTCAGGCACTGGAATGGCTCTGATTGCGGCAGAGAGACGCCCCAAGATGGGCAGAGCATTGCCCCCTGGTGGGCATGCCGGGTGGATCCCGGTCGGGCGCATGCGGGAGTCTGTCTGACTGCCTCCCCGTTTCCAGCTTCGGAAAAATACAAATAAATAAATAAATAAATAAATAAAATACTGGCCCTGGGAAATAAGAGGAAGGAAGTGATAGGGCCAGGCCTCTTCCCCTTATTGTGAGCCCTTGGATTCCTGCTCTATACAGTGGGGTGGATGTGGTGGTGCTGGTGGGGAGGTTAAGTGTTCCAGTAATAACTGCTTTGGATGTTCTACCAGCCAAGGATGTAGGGACACAAAGCCAACTTAATTTAAGAAACAAAACAAAATTATCCATCTTTCCCCCTTGCCAGGTGGGCTGTGGACACACACCAGCCTCATGATGCAGTTTCCCTCCCTGTATATTGCTGATGTCCAAGTCTGAGCTGCAGCAGAGCAAAGGGTTAGTGCTGTGTGGTTTCTGAAGTTCTAGTGCCTGTTGCAGTTCCTAGGGCCCAAGGCCCCTGAAGTAAAATGGGAAATGGGTACTGTTGGGCAGATAAAATATATTATGCTCACTTTTTAAAAGGTGGTGCTGCCCACGTGAAAGCCTTTTCCCCAGGTGAAAATATTAATTGCCCTTCTTGCTTGGGATGGACATGATTATGTTAATATGTGTTGGGGGAGGGCTTTTGCACCAAAAGGTTTTAAAAGGAAGAGAGATCACGTTGTTCTGGAGAGGAGTGATTATATTCTAGGAGGAGCCCATGCTGTACAAGAGCAGAGAGAGGCCACGTGGAGGAGAGGAGAAGCAGCCAAGATGGCGGAGTGCTGAAGGAGAAGCCAGTTTGTGCAGAGAGAAGGAGATGGGGAACAGAGGTGAATGAGACTGGTGAGGTTAGAAACCTTTGATTCTAGGAAACTCAGATAAGTCAGTGGCTTTAGGAGCCCTGAATGGAAAGGGAAGTGTTTTCCCACTGTGTGTATTACTTGCCCACCAGGTGCAAGCTAGGATTAAAGGTAATGGCCCACCAGTTCTTGGCTCCATTGTTTCATTACCTCTGTCCAAATCAAATGAGAACCTGCATAGGCCAGGCGGCTGTGATGGTGGCCACAGTTACTGGCTTTACAAGCACACAAGTGTATCGCTCCTGGTTTAACCATGAAGAATATATATATAAATATATTTATAGAATATAAAAATAAATATATATTTATATATATTCTTCATGGTTATATATATCTATGATATATATATCATAGATATATATATATCATAGATATATAGATATAGATATATATGATGGAAAAATATATGAATTACTAGGAATTGGCTTAACAGTTATGGAAGCTAGCTAGGCAGTCTCCACTTGCTGCCTTCTCCACTAAATGCAGAGCATACAGAAAGGGAAGCTCAGGGGGGCAGGCTAGAACTCCACAAACAGGAGCTGGAAACCCTCTGCCTCCCACCATGAGCAGACTGAAAGGTTCTTTTTTTCCTTCTGACCTTGTAAAGGAGGGTATCCTGCAGAAGTTGAGGCCCTTTGTCATGTTGCTAAATGTGGGGCAGCTGTTGTTAGGCTTGTTCACTGGTGTACCGGCTGCAAGCACTTTGCTGGATTAGTGCATGAGCACGTGGCAGAGGCATGTGTGCACAGTCTAAATAAAGCTATGGGTGCTGCATGGTTGGTGGCTGGGCTCCAGAGAGATGAGGGATTGCAGGTGCGTGGATTGCCTGCCTGCCACTGGGAGGGGCTATTTTGCTGTTTGTTTGCCTGAGAGGTTTCCCCTGCCTGTGTGCTTGTCTGCCGTTGTGAGACTTCATTAAACGGAATGGCCCAATGCTTTTCTGGCTCCGCAGCTTTTCTACCATCTGCCGGAATCCACTGTGAACCTGCCTGGCCTCGGCCACCGGCATTACACTGAACAATATATACCTGGCCCTGGCCCAGGGTGCAGAAACACTTAAGAACAACCCAGGGGGAGGCCCTGGCCGGTTGGCTCAGTGGTAGAGCGTTGGCCTGGCATGCAGAAGTCCCGGGTTCGATTCCTGGCCAGGGCACACAGGAGAGGAGCCCATCTGCTTCTCCACCCCTCCCCCTCTCCTTCCTCTCTGTCTCTCTCTTCCCCTCCCGCAGCTGAGGCTCCATTGGAGCAAAAGATGGTCTGGGCGCTGGGGATGGCTCCGTGGCCTCTGCCCCAGGTGCTAGAATGGCTCTGGTCGCAACAGAGTGATGCCCCGGATGGGCAGAGCATCGCCCCCTGGTGGGCATGCTGGGTGGATCCCGGTCGGGCACATGTGGGAGTCTGTCTGACTGCCTCCCTGTTTCCAGCTTCAGAAAAATACAAAAAAAAAAAAAAAAAAAAAAAAAAAAAAAAAAGAACAACCCAAGGGGAAAGGGAAGGCAACTGCAGGCCCAGCCGCTGCTTAACATGCTATAAAATGGCTGCCGCTCCTACGCCTCCTATCAGCAATCACCAGAGGATATATCCCTTTCAGCCTGTTGCAGGAGGAAAGGAATTCTGGGGAAAGTAGTCCGGCCTGGCCAGGTAGGCACATTATAAAGCATTGAGTGAAGCCTTGCTAAAGCCTCAGGCAGTGAGTTAGGTCTTCACATGAATAGCTTACTCCCCCTCCCTCCTCCCACACTCCTCCCACATGCTCTCTGCCCCTTCCTGGGATCCCCACTTATGCTAGTCCATGTCCTCTGAGAAGCAGACATCGAGATCGGTTAAAGGTGAAAGGAATTTATTAGGAAAAATGCTTGTGATACACAAAAGGGAGGAAACCAGGAAAGGCTTGAAGAGCCATCTGACCCTGATGAGAGTCTGACCCAAGGGAAGGAAGCAATGAAGTGTGGGTAGAAGTGACTTAGATTGCAATGCAATTCTAAGGCAAGTTTGGCAAAGTTTCCCGTGGGCAGAGCCTGGTGTTTCCCACAGGCAGGCCTGCCCTCATATCCCTGCTGTGCCTAGGGACCACAGGAATGACCGTCGGAAAAGTGGCACTGGGGCTGCGGGTCAGCAGCACTCCTGGCAATAGGATATTTTAGGGCCCATTCTCATGGCTGCTACACTGTCTCGTTCTCATTTTGCTCTTGTCAAGACTCAAAATCAAGCCCCTCTTTCTCTTTTAGAGTGGGAAAGGTACCTAAATTAGGGCCAGTCTTTTCTCCAATGACTGATTTCTGTTCAGTCAGGACAAGCTCTGCCAGGAGTAGCTGGTAGGGGTACTTGGAGGTGAAGACAGTGTCAGGGTGTCTAAATGCAGGAAGATGGAGTTGTTGATAGACCACACAGTGGGTCTAACCTCAGTGCATGTCATGAAAGTGTTTGGCTGAGTGTGAAACAGTCCTGATCCCTGGAATTTATTACACATTTCTTAAGAAAACAACAGACTCGATGAAGTGTTTGTCTGTGAAGGGGGAGGTGAGCTGGGATTTGCTGGAGATAGGGATCCGGAAAACACAGGTTGAAGCATTTTCTGCAGTCTTTTATTCCTATTCTCTTCAGAAATCAAATGTAAGCATCTGTAACAAATGAATGTAACAAAATGGAAATAATTTTTGCCTAGGCAATGAAAAATGGAGGATCATTAGGTTGTTAACTGTTGCATCCACCGGGTGTGAGAACAAACGTCTGAGACTTTCAGGAGAGTAGATGGTACTTTATTGGCCAGTTTAACCTGTGCAGGGGCGAACTCCCAAGATGTCCGGAGACACTGTACTCACAAGGAGCTGCAAACGAGAGTCGCACCTGGCGCTTACAGCTAGGTCCTTATATATCCTAAGTGAGCAAGCATTATACAGAAGCAGATGTGGCAGTTAGCTATTTGCTAGGGAGGTCACATGCAGCATAGCAACAGGGGCCGGCATAGCAACATGGGCCAGGTTTAGCATAGTGGCGAATTTCAAACATAAACTTCTGATAAGGGTCTCTGACCTTCTTTGTTCTCAGCCTCACAGGGGCCCCATCAGCACTCTCTGTTCCTGCTCCTTCAATAGTTACATTCTGGCAGCCACAGCACTTCAGCACTCCCTGTTCCTTCTCCTTCAATAGTTACACTCTGGCAGCCACAGCACATCTCCCTGAATCTAACATTAACTCCTGGAAACCAAGGGTTGTTTTTCAGAGGCTTTGTGACTCCTAGTGGGTGTTTGTATCCACTAGGACTTGGGAGCTCTTTGGTGGTGAGTCTTGAATTTTGAGCTTTCTTTCCATAGCTGCATAAGAGCAAAACAAAACAGAACAAACAAACAAAAAAACCCCAAATAAATACACATTAATATCGCGGGAGCAAGGGTGGGTGGAATAAGACCCAGATTTATCACAACCTGTTATTTCTATCTTGTGTTTATAGCAAGCAAACTCCACTTTTGCAATCAGTACAAATTGCACTTGTACAATTCTTTTCCTGCAATGCTCACCAGAGAGTTTCTGATCAAGCGTACAGTCCTCATCTATGCAAAGAATGGAGTGTAAATTGCTCTGCTGACCTCAGTTCTCAATTTCCTGGCCTTTGTGTCAAATTATTCACTTTTAATGAGGATTCATTTCTCATCGAAAATACTAGGAGCTGAATTGCTGAATCACTGAAGCCTGCACTGTTGATTTAATAAGTATTTGAAAGAGTCATCAAGAAAGAATCTGGTTTTCAGTCCACTTGCCTTATCGGTAAGAACACATAGGCAAATTGTCTTTGTTTCTAGTTACACCAGGATGGTGGGAACGACAGCTCTTTCTGATTCAAATCCCCTAGAGATTTTTTGTTCCACTTCTTTAAAAAATGTTATTGAAATTTTGATGAGAATTGCATTAAATGTGTATATTGCTTTGGGTAATATGGCCATTTTGATTATATTTATTCTTCCTATCCAAGAACAAGGAATATTTTTCCATCTCATTGTATCTTTTTCAATATCCTTTAACAATGCTTTGTAGTTTTCATTATATAGGTCCTTTACATTCTTTGTTATGTTTATTCCTAGGTATTTTATTTTATTTTTTTTGTTGCAATCGTGAAGGGGATTATTTTTTTGAGTTTGTTCTCTAATATTTCATTGTTGGCATATAGAAAGGCTATGGACTTTTGTATATTAATTTTGTATCCTGTGACCTTACTGTATTGGTTTATTGTTTCTACTAGTCTTTTTGTAGATTCTTTGGGGTTTTCGATGTATAGGATCATATCATCTGCAAAAAGTGATACCTTTACTTCTTCTTTTCTGATATGGATGCCTTTTATTTCTTTATCTTGTCTGATTGCTCTGGCTAGAACTTCTAGCACCACGTTAAATAAGAGTGGAGAGAGTGGATAACCCTGTCTTGTTCCTGAGTTCAGAGGGAAAGCCTTCAGTTTTGTGTCATTTAATATGATGTTAGCTGATGGTTTATCATATATGGCCTTTATCATGTTGAGATATTTTCCTTCTATACCCATTTTGTTGAGTGTCTTAAACATAAAAATTATGTTGTATTTTATCGAATGCCTTTTCTGCATCTATTGATAAGATCATGTTGTTTTTGTTTTATTGATATGGTGTATTATGTTAACCATTTTATGTATGTTGAACCATCCTTGAGATCCTGGGATGAATCCCACTTGATCATGATGTATTATTTTTTAATATGTTGTTGTATTCGATTTGCTAGTATTTTGTTTAGTATTTTAGCATCCGTATTCATGAGAGATACTGGTCTGTAGTTTTCTTTTCTTGTGCCATCCTTGCCTGGTTTTGGTATGAGGGTTATGTTGGCCTCATAAAATGTGTTTGGAAGTATTGTTTCTTCAATTTTTTTGGAAGACTTTCAGTAGAATAGGAACCAAGTCTTCTTTGAATGTTTGATAGAATTCATTAGTATAACTGTCTGGGCCTGGACTTTTATTTTTGGGGAGGTTTTTAATAGTTTTTTATATTTCTTCCCTGCTAATTCACTGTTGGTGGGAATGTAAAGTAATACAACCATTATGGAAGAAAGTATGGTGGTTCCTCAAAAAACTGAAAATAGAACTACCTTATGACCCAGCAGTACCTCTACTGGGTATATACCCCCAAAACTCAGAAACATTGATACGTAAAGACACATGCAGCCCCATGTTCATTGCAGCATGATTCACAGTGGCCAAGACATGGAAACAACCAAAAAGTCCTTCAATAGATGACTGGATAAAGAAGATGTGGCACATATACACTATGGAATACTACTCAGTCATAAGAAATGATGACATCGGATCATTTACAACAAAATGGTGGGATCTTGATAACATTATATGGAGTGAAATAAGTAAATCAGAAAAAACCAAGAACTACATTATTCCATACGTAAGTGGGACATAAAAACGAGACTAAGAGACATGGATAAGAGTGTGGTGGTTATGGGGGGGGGAGAGGGAGGGAGAAGGGGAAGGGCACAAAGAAGACTAGATAGATGGTGATGGAGGACATTCTGACTTTGGGGGATGGGTATGCAACATAATTGATAGACAAGATAACCTGGACATGTTTTCTTTGAACACATGTACCCTGATTTATTGATGTCACCCCGTTAAAATTAATAAAAATTAAAAAATTAAAACATTGTTCAGACTTAAAAACAAAAAACAACAACAAAAAAACAAATCCCCTAGAGAGCATTCCTTCTGCAAGTCTGCAGATGAGTAAACCTCACCTATTAATTAGGACCCATTGACCTTTTAAATCAACTCACAAGGTACTGAAAAACAACCCTCTATTAGTAGATTTGGTGAGGACACTAACTGTCCAAGAACCTGTTTTCTCCTAACGTGGGGCTGTCTCCTGGGTTTAGTGATGTCTGAGGGAGCTGGATAAACAGTCTATTTTGACGCATTACTGTCACTGGCAGCTTCTTGCCGGGGTCCTCATCAAGTCTGAAGGCTGAGAAATGAATTCATTAACGTTTCCCAGGCAGCCCTACACTGCCAGTGGCATCAGAGATGGGGATGCAGGATGTGCCAGAAAGCATCCTGGGAGCCTCAGTCTCAGATTACTTGGAAAACAAGTCCTGAAGTCTTTCTTGGGGATAGTGAAATCTCTCTCTGTGCAGTGTGTGCTGAGCTTCATCTTTCATCAGCGGGCCCACCAATTTTTCTGTAGAAAGTCTCTCGTAGCTGCTCCTTCTTTCTATCCCACACTCAGGGTTTATATTCTGCTGGGTTGTGGTCAAGTAGTCCTACCTGGAAAATAGCTGCTGGTGACTGTTCCCTCCACATATGCCAGCCCTTTGCCATTGGCCTGAGACCGAGTACACCAGGGACTACTAGTTGGCTGTTGGAAACTCCAGGATTATTAGATAATCAGCTCTGCCAAAGTCTGTATCACCTGTGGTGAGCTGAAAACTGTTGCCCCAAGATATCAGGCTTGTGTTAGATAGCTTACTTAAAAGGTAGACCTCTGAATGTTACCTTACATGGCAAAGGATGTGATCAGGGTAAGGATCCTGAGATGGGGAGATTATGTTGTATTATCTGGGTGGGTACTAAATGTAATCACATATATCCCTATAAAAGGGAGACAGAGGAAGATTTGATAGGTGACACAGAAAGGAGGAGATGGGAAGACAACAGAGGTTTAAAGATGTTGGCCTTGATGTTTGAAGTAATGTAGCCACAAGCGAAAACATGCTGGAACCACCAGAAGCAGAAAGAGGCAGGAACGGACCTTCCCCTAAAGCCTCTAGGGAGTGTGACCCTGCTGATCTCAGGCTGCTAGCCTCCAGACTGTGAGACATTATGTTATTGCTGTGTTAAGCCACACAGTTTGTGGTATTGTTACAACAACTCTAGGAAATGAAATACCTACACTACCTTTCCCCTGGATCACAGCAGCCTCACAACTGCCTTCTTGGAGTCTAGTTCATACCTCTCTAATTCATCCTGCATGCTAAATTTTCCTTAACATTTCTGCACGGTTTTCAAAACTTTCTATAATCTGCTGTACTCTCTCTTACCACTACAGCTTTAGTTTCCATTAGTAATAATAATAATATTTACTTTAGTGAGTGTGTTCTTTGTGCTGAGCTCTTTACAGAAAGTATTACATGAGATCCTTGCAACAACACACTGAAGGTAGCATTATTGTTCTTAATAGATGAGGAAACCGAGACCCAAAGAAGGTAAATAGCTGCCAATGAGGGTTGGTACTGCAGGCACATGCATGGTCTCAGCCACCTGCTTTAGTGTTCAGTATGTGTCCCCTTCCAAGAACACTAGTGTGGCTGCTGGAGAGCCTTGTCTCTCACCTGCTTGTCTAAAAGTTCAGCATCCTTCAAGACTCAGTTTATGTATCACTTTTTCCATGAACCTCTCTCTCTCTCTCTCTCTTTCCTTTTTTGTATTTTTCTGAAGTGAGAAACAGGAAGGCAGAGAGACAGACTCCCTCATGCACCCGACCGAGATCCACCTGGCATGCCCACCAGGGGGCGATGCTCTGCCCACCTGGGGTGTTGCTCTGTTGCAACTGGAACCATTCTAGTGCTGAGGTGGATGCTATGAACCATCCTCAGCACCCGGGCCAACTTTGTTCCAATGGAGCCCTGGCTGTGGGAGAGGATGAAAGCAAGAGAAAGGAGAGGAGGAAGGGTCGAGAAGCCAGTGGACACTTCTCCTGTGTTTCCTGACCAAGAATCGAACCCAGGACTTCCACACACCGGGCCGACACTCTACTACTGAGCAGCCAGGGCCTCTATGAACCTCTCTTAATATTCATTTGTCACCTGCCTCTGAACTCACTGTAAATTGTAGGTAGTGTTTATTTTACCAACATAGAAATTACATTCTGCTTTATATTTTTTAAAATTCAAAACATTTTATTGGAAAAGAATATACAATGTAGAGGAAGATTTAAAAAAATAATTCAAACCCCAAGGACCCTACTCAATGATTCCTGACTCTCAGGATTCAGATTGTTCTTACTGAGATTTTATTTTACTTTATTAATTTTTTAAAATTAATTGATTTTAGAGAGAAAGGAAGGGGGAGAGAGAGAGAGAGAGAGAGAGAGAGAGAGAGACAGGAACATCAATCTGTTCCTGAACGTGCCCTGACTGGGGATTGAACTGCAACCTCTGTGCTTCTGGGTGATGCTCTAACCAACCAAGCTATCTGGCAAGGGCCTTGTTACTGAGATCTTAAATTTTAAGTAGCAATAACTCACTTTTTGGTAATATGCCCAATGAAAACTCTCCTGGGCTGTGTAGGTACCCTGTAGCGTTGTCTAGGAAGTCTGATTCCCATGTAACCTTTATGTAGATGTTCTATCATCTGTCCATTTGAAACATGAAGTAAGCAACAAATACAAATCACTGTGTCATTTAAAATTTTTCTAGTAATTATATTTTAAAAAGTAAAAAGAAACAAGTGACATTTATTTTATTTAATCCAATAATGTATTTTGCTTAACCCAATATATGCAAAATATTATGAGTATACAATCAGTATAAAAGGTATTGAGACATCTTACATTTTTCTTTTTTGGAATTAAGTTTTCAAAATAAGGAGTATAATTTATTTATTTTTATTTATTTATTTTTATTTTTTAATTAATTTTACTAGGGTGACATCAATAAATCAGGGTGCATATATTCATAGATAACAAGTCCAGGTTATCTTGTCATTCACTTATGTTGCATACCCATCACCCAAAGTCAGATTGTCCTCTGTCACCTTCTATATAGTTTTCTTTGTGCCCCTCCCCCTCCCCCTTTCCCTCTCCCTCTCCCCCCTCCCCCCGTAACCACCACACTCTTATCAATGTCTCTTAGTTTCACTTTTATGTCCCACCTACGTATGGAATAATGCAGTTCTTGTTTTTTTCTGATTTACTTATTTCGCTTCATATCATGTTATCGAGATCCCACCATTATGCTGTAAATGATCCGATGTCATCATTTCTTATGGCTGAGTAGTATTTCATAGTGTATATGTGCCACATCTTCTTTATCCAGTCATCTACTGACGGGCTTTTTGGTTGTTTCCATGTCCTGGCCACTGTGAACAATGCTGCAATAAACATGGGGCTGCATGTGTCTTTACGTATCAATGTTTCTGAGTTTTTGGGGTATATACCCAGTAGAGGGATTGCTGGGTCATAAGGTAGTTCTATTTGCAGTTTTTTGAGGAACCATCATGCTTTCTTCCATAATGGTTGTACTACTTTACATTTCCACCAACAGTGTATGAGGGTTCCTTTTTCTCCACAGCCTCTCCAACATTTGCTATTACCTGTCTTGTTAATAATAGCTAATCTAACAGGTGTGAGGTGGTATCTCATTGCAGTTTTGATTAGCATTTCTCTAATAACTAAAGAAGATGAGCATCTTTTCATATATCTGTTGGCCATTTGTATTTCTTCCTGGGAGAAGTGTCTGTTCATGTCCTCTTCTCATTTTTTTATTGGATTGTTTGTTTGTTTGTTGTTGAGTTTTATGAGTTCTTTGTATATTTTGGATATTAGGCCCTTATCTGAGCTGTTGTTTGAAAATATCATTTCCCATTTAGTTGGCTGTCTGTTTATTTTGTTATCAGTTTCTCTTGCTGAGAAAAAACTTCTTAGTCTGATGTAGTCCCATTCATTAATTTTTGCCTTCACTTCTCTTGCCTTTGGAGTCAAATTCATAAAATGCTCTTTAAAACCCAGATCCATGAGTTTAGTACCTATGTCTTCTTCTATGTACTTAATTGTTTCAGGTCTTATGTTTAGATCTTTGATCCATTTTGAGTTAATTTTAGTACAGGGGGACAGACTGTAGTCCAGTTTCATTCTTTTGCATGTGGCTTTCCAGTTTTCCCAGCACCATTTATTGAAGAGGCTTTCTTTTCTCCATTGTGTGTTGTTGGCCCCTTTATCAAAAATTATTTGACTATATATATGTGGTTTTATTTCTGGGTTTTCTATTCTGTTCCATTGGTCTGAGTGTCTATTTTTCTGCCAATACCATGCTGTTTTGATTTTCGTGGTCCTATAATACAGTTTGAAGTCAGGTATTGTAATGCCCCCAGCTTCATTCTTTTTCTTTAGGATTGCTTTGGCTATTCGGGTTTTTTTATAGTTCCATATAAATCTGATGATTCTTTGCTCCATTTCTTTAAAAAATGTCATAGGAATTTTGATGGGAATTGCATTAAATTTGTATATTGCTTTGGGTAATATGGCCATCCTGATTATATTGATTCTTCCTAACCAAGAACAAGGTATATTCTTCCATCTCATTATATCTTTTTCGATTTCCCTTAACAATGGTTTTTATTATATAAGTCCTTTACATTCTTTGTTATGTTTATTCCTAGGTATTTTTTTGTTGTTGTTGCAATCGTGAAGGGGATTATTCTTTTGAGTTCGTTCTCGATTGTTTCATTGTTGGCATAGAGAAAGGCTATTGACTTCTGTATGTTAATTTTGTATCCTGCGACCTTACTGTATTGGCTTATTGTTTCTAGTAGTCTTTTTGTGGATTTTTTGAAGTTTTCGATGTATAGGATCATATCATCTGCAAATAGTGATACCTTTACTTTTTCCTTTCCAATATGGATGCCTTTTATTTCTTTGTCTTGTCTGATTGCTCCGGCTAGAACCTCTAGTACCACATTAAATAAGAGTAGAGAGAGTGGACTACCCTGTCTTGTTCCTGATTTAAGGGGGAAAGTCTTCAGTTTTTGCCATTTAATATGATGTTAGCTGATGGTTTATCATATATGGCCTTTAACATGTTGAGATATTTTCCTTCTATACCCATTTTGTTGAGAGTCTTAAACATAAAATTGTGTTGTATTTTATCGAAAGCCTTTTCTGCGTCTATTGATAAGATCATGTGGTTTTTGTTCTTTGTTTTGTTGATATGGTGTATTACGTTAACCGTTTTACATATGTTGAACTATCCTTGAGTTTCTGGGATGAATCCCACTTGATCATGATGTATTATTTTTTTAATATGTTGTTGTATTCGATTTGCTAGTATTTTGTTTAGTATTTTAGCATCTGTATTCATGAGAGATATTGGTCTGTAGTTTTCTTTTTTTGTGCCATCCTTGCCTGGTTTTGGTATGAGGGTTATGTTGGCCTCATAAAATGTGTTTGGAAGTATTGCTTCTTCTTCAATTTTTTGGAAGACTTTCAGTAGAATAGGAACCAAGTCTTCTTTGAATGTTTGATAAAATTCGCTGGTATAGCCGTCAGGGCTTGGACTTTTATTTTTGGGGAGGTTTTTAATGTTTTTTTCTATTTCTTCTCTACTAATAGGTCTGTTTAGGCTTTCTGCTTCTTCTTGACTCAGTCTAGGAAGGTTGTATTGTTCTAGGAATTTATCCATGTCTTCTAGGTTGTTGAATTTAGTAGCATAAAGTTTTTCATAGTATTCTACAATAATTCTTTGTATATCTACGGTGTCCGTGGTAATTTCTCCTCTTTCATTTTGGATTTTGTTTATATGAGTTCTTTCTCTTTTTTCCTTGGTAAATCTTGCCAAGGGTTTGTCAATTTTGTTGATTTTTTCAAAGAACCAGCTCCTTGTTCTATTAATTTTTTCTATAGATTTTCTGTTCTCTAATTCATTTATTTCTACTTTGATTTTTATTATCTCCTTTTTTTGGCTGCTTTTTTGTTGTCTTTGTTCTTCTTTTTCTAGTTCTTTAAGGTGTGAAGTTAAGCGGTTCACTTGGGCCCTCTCTTGTTTGTTCATATATGCCTGAAGTGATATGAACTTCCCTCTTATCACTGCTTTTGCTGCATCCCATAGATTCTGATATGTCGTATTGTATGTATATATCTTTTGATCTCTACACTTATTTCTTCTTTGACCCATTCATTTTTTAAAAGTATTTTGTTTAGTTTCCACATTTTTGTGGGATTTTTTTCCTCTTTTTTGCAGTTGAATTCTAGTTTCAAGGCTTTATGATCAGAAAATATGCTTGGTACACCTTTGATTTTTCTGAATTTGCTGATATTGTTTTTGTGGCCCAACATATGGTCAATTCTTGAGAATGATCCGTGTACACTGGAGAAAAATGTATACTCAATCACTTTGAAATGAAATGTCCTGTAGATGTCTATCATATCCAGGTGCTCTAGTGTTTTGTTTAAGGCCACTATATCGTTGTTGATTCTCTGTTTGGATGACTGATCTAGAGCCGTCAGTGGTGTATTGAGGTCTCCAAGTATGATTGTATTTTTGTCAGTTTTTGTTTTAAGGTCAATAAGTAGCTGTCTTATATATTTTGGTGCTCATTGGTTTGGTGCATATATATTAAGAATTGTTATGTCTTCTTGATTCAGTGTCCCCTTAGCCATTATGAAATGGCCATTTTTGTCTCTGAGTACTTTTGCTGTCTTGTAGTCAACATTATCAGATACGAGTATTGCTACACCTGCTTTTTCTTGGATGTTATTTGCTTGGAGTATTGTTTTCCAGCCTTTCACTTTGAATTTGTTTTTATCCTTGTTACTTAGATGAGTTTCCTGTAGGCAGCATACACTTGGATTTTCTTTTTTAATCCATTCTGCTACTCTGTGCCTTTTTATTGGTGAGTTTAATCCATTTACATTTAGTGTAATTATTGACACTTGTGAGTTCCCTATTTCCATTTTATATATTGCTTTCTGTTAGTTTTGTGTCTTGTTTCATCCTTCTCTTTCTTTTTTCTATCTTTTGTTTTTTATTTGGTTGTATTCCATACATGTTTCCTCTGTTGCTATCTTTTTTATCTCATGTGCTTCTGTGTTGGTTTTATCAATGGTGGTTACCTTTAAGTAATGAAAAGGGTTTCTACCTTGTTTATTGTAGTACACTATTTTGTGAGTACTTTTGCACTCCATCGTCCTTTGCTACTGTTAATCTCCATCCTCTCCCCGTTTCTTTTTTTGTTGTCACAGTTTAAATTTGGTTTTATTGTGTTCTTCTTGGAGCTTTTACTTGTGGCTCTGTTTTTTTTTTGTTCTTTGTATCTGATTGGAGAACCCCCTTTAGTAATTCCTGGAGTGGGGGTTTTCTGATGATAAATTCCCTCATCTTTTCTGTATCTGTGAATGTTTTTATTTCTACTTCATATTTGAAGGATAGCTTTGATGGGTATAGTATTCGTGGCTGAAAGTTCCTCTCTTTCAGGACTTTAAATATTGGGGTCCACTCTCTTCTAGCTTGTAGAGTTTCTGCTGAGAAATCTGATTATAATCTAATGGGCCTTCCTTTATATGTTGTATTCTTTTTTTCCCTGGCTGCCTTGAGAATTTTTTCTTTGCTGTTGGTTTGTGTCAATTTCATTTTGATATGCCTTGGAGTAGGTTTGTTGGGGTTAAGAAAACTCGGAGTTCTGTTTGCTTCTTGAACTTGAGGCTTTAGTTCTTTCCACAGGCTTGGGAAGTTCTCATCTATTATTTGTTTGAGTATGTTCTCCATTCCATTTTCTCTCTCTTCTCCCTCTGATATACCTATTATTCTTATGTTATTCTTTTTGATGGAGTCAGATAATTCTTGTAGGGCTATCTCATTTTTTTAATTTTTGAGTTTCTTCTTCTCTCTGTTGTGCCTCAAGTTGCTTGTCTTCTATTTCACTAATCCTACCTTCTATCTGACCTGTTCTATTAGCTAAGCTTGTTACTTCGTTTTTCAGCTCATGAATTGAGTTTTTCATCTCAGTTTGATTTGTTTTTATAGTTTCAATTTCCTTGGACATATATTCTTTGTGTTCGTTGAGTTGTTTTCTGAGCTCCCTAAATTGCCTTTCTGTGTTTTCTTGTATATCTCGGAGGATTTTTAGGATTTCTATCTTAAATTTTCTGTTATTTAGCTCCATGGTTTCCAATATATTAAATTTTTTCTCCATAGATTTTTTCTCATCTATCTGTGTTACCTCTCTTTCTTTTGTATCCATGATATTCGATTTTCTTTTCCTTAATGGCAACTGAGGTTGGTTTTGTTGATAGTATTAATGAGATTTAATAAAGAATAAAAATTAAGAAAAATAAAAAATCAAAAAGAGTTGGTTTTTTTAAAAAAATAATAATTAAATAAAGAAAAATAAAATAAAATAAAAATAAAAAAAGAGAAAATTATTTTCCCCCTCCTTTTTTCCTCTCCTCTCCTCTTCCTTCTTTCTTGAGACTAAACAGAACAAACAATGCCTGTAATGGAGGGCCTAAATTGGGAAGAAGTAATGAAGGTGCAAAAAAAAAGGGGGTATGGACCCACAAAAAGCAAATAAGAAAAAAATTTGGGTCAAGAATAAAATGATTTGCTTTTTGGTGTTGATTGACTAAGAGTTATGATGAGAGGAATTTGAGGGAAACAGAAAAATGGGGGGACAAATTAAAAAATTACTATTGTATTTAGTGGAACAAGAACTAGATAAAATGGAGAGCCAGGGATGGGAGCACTGCTAGTGAGTTAAAAAGGTGAAGTAAAAAACCCCCATAATGCCACAAACATAAGTTTGAGTCCCAGATAAGATAATTTGTTTGTTATTGAGTTTTGAATGAGAGGAGATGTAAAGGAGAAAGGAAGAAACTAATATAGAGGGAGAAAAGAAAGAGAGAGAGAGAAAAAAAAGAGGGAACCACTAAAAGAGGAAAAAAGAACAAAGAGGAGAGAGAGAGAGGGAGAGAGTTAAGAGTTTTGGAGTGCAGCCCTCATAGAGAGAAAGGAAGAGGAAAGAAAAGATAATGGGAGATGTAACACTTATGGGTAGTGTAGTTCAAGGAGAGGAGAGAGTAAGACCAGCAGAGAGTTAAATGACCAAATTGAAGGAGGAAAAAAAAATATTAGTAATGAAGATAAGAGAAACAAACGAACAAATATAATAAAATGGGATAGGTTATAAAGTCTGCAGATTATTCTTGATTTTGAGAGGTTATTTCTTGCTTTTTCGTTTCTTTCCCTCTTCCTGTTCAGTG
This sequence comes from Saccopteryx leptura, assembly GCF_036850995.1. Classification (NCBI taxonomy): domain Eukaryota; kingdom Metazoa; phylum Chordata; class Mammalia; order Chiroptera; family Emballonuridae; genus Saccopteryx; species Saccopteryx leptura. Next base: position 193,052,106 of record NC_089505.1, read on the forward strand.
ACTCTGTACCCCAGGTTCTGCCCCTTTGGCACATTCAGGTAGAGGTTTGCAGTTGGTAAGTCTCTATGGCGATGTCATGTGTTGTGCTTTAGTCTCGTTGGCAGTCGAGGTTCATTAGCATTTATAGGCTCCGCCAGTGAGAGAGTCCGTGTTCCTGGAGCCTCTCTCCTAGTCTTTCCTTCCTCAATTAGTAGCCTGATAATCCAGCTATGGGGTTGCTGCTGCCTCTGCCTGGATAGTAAGAGGCTCAAAGAGCTGGCAACTCCCCACTCTATTTCCACTCAGCACAGGGCTCTGGGTAGGGCTCAGTCAGTCAGAGCTGCTAGCATAATCAGGCAGGGTTTCTGCCCACTCAAAGACCTCTGGCTCTGCCACTCTGTGAGATAACATGGGCGCGCACTGCCGAGGCACTTGGAGGAATCTCTCACCCACTATCTGTGTGCGCAGACCAGGATATCAGGCCAACAGTCTCACACTCTGAGTGAAACCCCCACCTGCACAGAAAAGTTCCAATGTTCGAAATGGCTCTTGCTCCGTCCCCGTGCGCGGCTTTTTCAAGGCACTGGGGCGGCCCGATATTCCGCTTTTGGGCAACACAAAGGCCCTGACTCTGCTCCTCCGTGGGATAACACGGGTGCACACTGCCGAGGCACTCGGAGGAACCTCTCGCTTACTATCTGCGTGCGCAGACCAAGATATCAGGCCGTCCGCCTCACCCTCTTTGTGAAACCCCCACCCGCACGGAAAAGTTCCAGCGTTGGAATTGGCTCTCGCTCCCTCCTTGTGCTCGGCTTTCCCAGGGCGCTGGAGCAGTCCGGAGATTCCGCTTTTGGCCCACACAATGCCCTCTGACTCTGCCTCTCTGTGGGATAACATGGGCGCCCACTCCCGAGACTTTGGAAGGAATCTCTCGCCCACTATTTGCGCGCGCCGACCAGGGGATCGGGGAAAATGGCTGCCCCACTTGTCTTTCTTTGTCTGGGTTTGGTGCGATTGTTAGCTTGTGTTGCCCAGGTTGCCACAAGAACAGTTTTTCCTCGACTTGGATCTCCGTGCCACAGGCTGGTTCGGCCGTTTGTGCCGCGGCCTGGATCTATTCACCCCCTTTGCCCGCCTTAGTTTCTATATTCTCAGTTCCCAGTGAAAACCGCCCTGTTTAGGTTAGTGAGGAAGGCAGAGCATTTCTTACTCCCTATTTTTTTCTGGGTTTGATTATATATTTAACCAATTATTCGCTCGACCATACCTTCGGGTGTATTGCGAAACATCTGGAGGCTCCAAGGATAGGTTTTTCTGTTTCTGGTTGAAGATCTTGTTGAGTTTTGTGGGAGATTTATTGGTATCACTTCCTACTGTGCCTTTATTCTGACGTCATCTTCTATCAATGTTTCTTAGTCCCATTTTTATGTTCCACCTATGTATGGAATAATACAGTTCTTAGTTTTTTTCTGATTTACTTATTTCACTTCGTATAATGTTATCAAGATCCCACCATTTTGTTGTAAATGATTCGATGTCATCATTTCTTATGGCAGCCAACTAAATGGGAAATGATATTTTCAAACAATGGCTCAGATAAGGGCCTAATATCCAAAATATACAAAGAACTCATAAAACTCAATAACAAACAAACATACAATCCAATAAAAAAATGGGAAGAGGATATGAATAGACACTTCTCCCAGAAAGAAATACAAATGGCCAACAGATATATGAAAAGATGCTCATCTTCTTTAGTTATTAGAGAAATGCAAATCAAAACTGCAATGAGATACCACCTCACACCTGTTCGATTAGCTATTATTAACAAGACAGGTAATAGCAAATGTTGGAGAGGCTGTGGAGAAAAAGGAACCCTCATACACTGTTGGTGGGAATGTAAAGTAGTACAACCATTATGGAAGAAAGCATGATGGTTCCTCAAAAAACTGAAAATAGAACTACCTTATGACCCAGCAATCCCTCTATTGGGTATATACCCCTAAAACTCAGAAACATTGATACGTAAAGACACATGCAGCCCCATGTTTATTGCAGCATTGTTCACAGTGGCCAAGACATGGAAACAACCAAAAAGCCCTTCAATAGAAGACTGGATAAAGAAGATGTGGCACATATACACTGGAATACTACTCAGCCATAAGGAGCATAATTTATGCATATGCCACATGAAAATTTGGACTAGCTGAATTTGAATTTTAGGTGCTCAACTGTCACATTTCTGATAATATAGATCTAAAATTATTTATAACTTTTTAAGAAGACCACATTTCCAACATCTGTTTTTTTTTAAAAAAAATGTCTTCTTTAAAATTGAAAAGAAATCTCGAATATTTTTTTCTTGATGTCTAAACTGCTTTTTATCCACTGTAGAAAACTTGAAAAATATAAAAATTACAAAGAAAATAAAACATTATTTTAAACTTCCAGGGATTTTTCCCCCTAAACACAACTAAAAAATACAGATTTAAAAAATTAGAATCATTAAAAAAAATTAAAATAATTCTGCAAATATTATTTTGTAATGTTTTAACTCAGAAATATAGTGCTTCCCTGAAGTTTTCAGGTTGTCCTATGTATGTTGGTTTTCTCTCTAAGTGGATTTTATTTTATTTTATTATTATCATTTTCACAGTAGTATTTTACAGTAGTATTATTGGTCACCAAAATGGAGAGAAAAGGAAATTTTACAATTGTGAGAATGTGCTAATGTTCTCTTTAAGGCAGTATTAGCTCACATGACCACGTTGTATCTGTCCCCTCAAACACCTTGCAACTCTGGTACTTTCTAAGTTTTGACACGCCTTTCATTTTCTGATTCTTGTGGATAATTGGGAGCAGGAAGGTGGTCATAGACAGTGTGCCCTCCTTCCCTTGTCTGACCAAAGCTTTAAGACATCATGTCCACTGCCTGGCTAGCTATAACCTTGGCGTCATCCTCTGAAGCAGCCAACTGAGGATGGACTTCAACAAGATCCCACACGGACAGCACCCTTGTGCTAGGTATTTCCCCAGTAATATATATACATGCCTTCTCGATAGGCCATTCCCTATAAAAAGGGTTCCTGAAGCTGGAGCCAATGTAGGGTCACATGGGTCATGATTAACACTCAGGTGGATTGGCCTTTGTCTTTTGTCAATCAGTAGATTTCATGTATGTTCCATGACCTTCTAGATATCAAGTTGAACTATGTCTCTCCTGGAAAACTACTGGATATTATAATTATTTAAAACAAAATGGTCAGGAGGGTCCACATCTCTTAGACCAATATACATGATACTTGGGGAAGAAATAACAAGGTCTGATTCAAATATTTATTAAGTGAGGATGGCTTCTCTGCCCTTTTATTTAACTATGAACTGGATTTGGGAGTTGGACAAACCCAGCAGAACACTTCACTTGAGTTTAGAATAACACTCTAAACTTAGAAAAGAGATGTTGCTCCTTACCTGTAGCTAAACATGTGGTGATCCTCTGAGCCTCACTTTTCCCACTGTACAGAGGAGAAAAGTGTGTGCTTGCTTACCTTATTAACTCTTTCTGTTTTCTCAGGCTTATGTGAAAATCAAATGAGATGTTCAAAGGACATAACACATACAACCACATTCCTCACAATAAGCTGTATCATTTCTCTTTCTAACCTTGCTACACTGTGTGAAATGTGCTCTTAATATGCTGAAAGTTTGTTCCCACTTGTTGATTGTATTCACTTCTTGCGAACATTATCTAAATTATAGAATCCAAATTATTAGTATTTATATTAGTTTTAAAGAATCATTTTTATGGGTGTTTTTTTTTGTTTGTTTTTGTATTTTTCTGAAGCTGGAAACGGGGAGGCAGTCAGACAGACTCCCGCATGCACCCGACCGGGATCCACCCAGCACGCCCACCAGGGGGCGATGCTCTGCCCATCCGGGGCGTTGCTCTGTCGTGACGGCCAAGGAGCCATCCCCAGCGCCCGGGCCATTTTTGCTCCAATGGAGCCTCCGCTGCGGGAGGGGAAGAGAGAGACAGAGAGGAAGGAGAGGGGGAGGGGTGGAGAAGCAGATGGGCGCTTCTCCTGTGTGCCCTGTCCGGGAATCAAACCCGGGACTTCTGCACACCAGGCCAACGCTCTACCACTGAGCCAACTGGCCAGGGCTTTATTTTTCATTGGCTTGAGAGCAAGAGAAAAGAAGAAGAAGAAGAAAGAGATAAGACAGAAGCATCAACTCGTTGTTTTACTTAGTGATGTACACATTGATTGCTTCTCTTGTTTGCCCTGACTAAGGGTTGAACCCAAGTCATCTGGTGTGCAGGATTGACGATTTATCTATTGAACCATCTGACCAGAGCCTTAAATAATCATGTTTAAATAATATGTAACCTATATAATTTTAATCATATTTACAATTTTAAACTTAGTTTTATGAATACTGTTAATGCTTAGCCCCCTTAAATAATGACTTTCTTATTCAAATTTTTGAATTCTTTACTTTGTGAATATCTCAAGTAGTTGTTTTAGAAAATACAGGGTATGGTAAATCTTCTAGCTCTTTCATGTCTGAGATATAAATGTCTTTTATTTTGGGGTTGACAGATAAAATACATGATACCCAGTTAAATTTGAATTTCAGATAGACAATATGTTTTGGGATAGGTATGCAATATTTTGATATATTCATATTAAAAATATTCATTGGTTATCTGAAATTTAAATTAACTGAGTGTCTGGTGTTTGTTTTCACTTGCTAAATCTGGCAACCCTATTTAATATACAACTATTTGACTGAGTATAGAATTCTTGAGTTATAGGTGTTTCTTTGAAAACTCTGAGAATGATGCACTATTCTTTTCTAACCATCACTGTAGAGTCTGATGTTTGCTTCTCTTCAGGCAACGTTTCCTTTTATTCTCCCATTGAATGGTCACAGGGAAGTTTCTTTATTTTAAGAAGAATGAAGGCTCTTGTATGGTTTCTGAGCCTCCTAAAATGATATTGTCTATCTGGTAGCTTCTCTTTCTGACTTATCTTCAACTTTCTTACCTCTACATTTTCGGTATGAATCTGAACTTTTTGAGGGTGTCAATTATTGTGTTTGCAACCCTAAATCTGTAATGCACAGAACAGTGAGAGGAGATTAAAAAAAACGTTGGCTAAAAGATCAAATGAATGAGTAGGGGTGCTGAACACATTTCTGAAAGGCTCATGCATAGTGTAGCTAAGTCAATACCCAGTAGCTTATGAACAATATGATGATGAAGATTTAGATAAAGACGGTTCTTTAACATCAACTCTCAAGAATGAAGGCATGCATGGACATGGGTTTCAAGAAAAAGGGAGATTAAAATAGGTCTTGATTCCTAGGACAGATAATGTGATGCAGAAAAATAATTGAGAACTGTAAGCTAGGAGGCTTTTATGTATTCAGAAGCAGAATGAAACTCGTGTTTCATTTTGTCACCATGGCCGAGAGGCCCAGGAGTGTGAGAAAATACTGCTTCCCACTTTGCAGAGAATGACAAGTTGCTTTCCCAACCGCCAGCCAGTTAGAAAAGCAACACTCCAGCATTTGAGAGAGCCAAGAGGACATGGAAGCACTGGGTTCGGTCCCAGCAGACTGTCCTGAGAGAGAGGTGTGAGGGATGACTGATTTATGAGGCCATCAGCATGTTGGGGAGGGAATCAAATGCCTTTTGATGGAAGGCCGCAGTCCCAAGTCAGAGACCTAATTTCTAGATTCAAATCTTTTCTACAACCAAATCATAGCTAGACTTGGCCATGTGGCTCAGCTCTGAGGCCCTGGTCCTCTGAGAAATGAAGAGCTCAGCTTCCTTCATTTATTACCAATCTCTCCCTGTTCTTTGATGATAGTAGCAAATAGTTCACCGGGTCAAGCAGTTCTGTAGGTGCTGTGAATAAGCCTTTTCTTTAGTGCTTATACTTTAGCACAAACCCATTTTCTTTAGGGCAATAGGAATAAATATTATTAAAATGATCTCATTTTAGCTGTTAACCTCAGTCAGATGTCAGAAAATTCTAATTTGGTTCCCAAGTGCCTTACATTCCTTCGTCTGCTTATTGTTTTTTCAGTCATGTGAATCTTCCATGGCATTTGATTTCCCATGAGATGCTAGTCTTTTTTTTTTTTTTTAACATAGGTACTAAACTCATGGACCTTGATTTTATTTATTTACTTATTTATTTTTATTTTTATTTATTTATTCATTTTAGAGGAGAGAGAGAGAGAGAGAGAGAGAGAGAGAAGAGGGGGAGAAGCAGAAAGTTTCAACTCCCATATATGCCTTGAACGGGGAATCCCAGGGTTTTGAACTGGCGACCTCAGCATTCCAGGTTGATGCTTTATCCACTGCGCCACCACAGGTCAGGCCGAGATGCTAGTTTTAAGAATCAAGCAACAGGCCCTGGCTGGTTTGCTCAGTGGTAGAGTGTCGGCCTGGCGTGCAGGAGTCCCAGGTTTGATTCCCGGCCAGGGCACACAGAAGAAGCACCCATCTGCTTCTCCACCCTTCCCCATCTCCTTCCTCTCTGTCTCTCTCTTCCCCTCCCACAGCCAAGGCTCCATTGGAGCAAAGTTGGCCCAGGTGCTGAGGATGGCTCTGTGGCCTCTGCCTCAGGTGCTAGAATGGCTCTGGTTGCAACATGCAACAGAGCAACGCCCCAGATGGGCAAAGCATCCCCCCCTGGTGGGCATGCCGGGTGGATCCCGGTCGGGCACATGCGGGAGTCTGTCTGACTGCCTCCATGTTTCCAACTTCAGAAAAATACAAAAAAAAAAAAGAAAAAGAAAAAAAGAATCAAGCAACAACTTGCCTGACCAGGCAGTGGAGCAGTAGGTAGAGTTTAGACCTGGGACACTGAGGTTCCAGGTTTGAAATCCCAAGGTCACCTCATCTCCAGCTTGAATGCAGCTTGAAGCCCAAGGTTGCTGGCTAGAACAATGGGTCACTGGCTCGGGTAGAGCCCACCAGTCAAGGCACATACAAGAAGCAATCAATGAACAACTAAGTGATGCAACTATATGCTTATGCTTCTCATCTCTCTCCTGCTTAAAAAAAAGAAAGATTAAGCAATAACAGTAACAACAGTCTAGCTCCCAGTTTTCTATTTTTTTTTTCCAGTTTTCTAGAAATCCACCCTGGAGTTATTTTCTTAACCTGAGTACCATTGCTAGTGTGTGAATCTGAATTCGGAATGTCAGTCACCCTAGGAGTTTTCAATAGGCATGTTTGTGTATGTAGGCTTGTATGTAGGCATATAATATAATGTTGATAATTATGAGTTACAAATTATGGAAATAAGCTACATGACTGGAGAAAATGGATTAGGCCCAGTAAGGCATCTCTTCTGTTGCTGCTAAAGATTTGCCTTGATCAGAGCCAAAGTCTCAGCATTTTTAACCACTTATTGAAACTCTCTGGCTATTTTCTTGAATTGAGAGATATGGTCCTTATGAGACCCCAGAGAGGACAACAAGGAGAGCACTGATGTCTGCCAGTTTAAAATGTTTGCCAACATTTAGATCTTATTTACAGTGTTGTAGGGCAAAGAGACTACTTCTGATTCACAGACTTAAGTCCTATTTGTGGGGAACAGCATTTAAAGAATGATATTTTATCACATAATTCCAGGTCATGGAAGACCCATTGTTCTATGCCTGCTATCCTGAGGGGCATAGCCTGACTGTTAATGACACCATGAACATGCATGAAGGGAGGTCAAGCAGATAGCTCTGACATTAAAAAGAGATAAAAATCATCTTTAATGGATTTGACTGTAGTTACTGTAAGCAGGCACCTCAAAGTGACATACATACATAGGCTAATATATGTATAAATGAGTTTTATAATTTCCTTACCTTATTAAGTGCAATAAGTCATTTGCCACCTGATTAGAGGTGAGAGTGAATGTGTGTATTACTGTGGCCCCAGAGGGCTTCAGTGATGACTGTTCCCTTTCTCCCAACTCTGTTCCCCATAATTGATTCTGCTGAGTGTAAAATATTTGAACAGAAAACCGCTGAATTTGGGGAAATGTCATTTTGTTATTTATTCTAGCAATTATTGTATATGGTACTAAAGAATCCTTTTCAAAGATGGGAATGTGGATGATTCTAGTAAAGTTAACACTTAAAACCAGGACTTAAACTGAGAACAGATTTGACAGACTAAGAAAAGGGACCTGGGCCTGGTGTTGTCCAGAAAAGATCAAGTATTAGAAAATCACAATGTGTCACACTGATTGGAAGAGAAGGGCTGGCTAAGGGGATATACCATGCAATATTGGGTGTCAGGCCAGGCAGGAGGGCTCAGCTGCAAAGCCAGTTCTGGATGTGCAGGTCAGGTTTGGAGTAGTGAGATATGCTTGGATACATGGGAGAAACCAAACTTCCAGGGTTAGGGGAAGTCTGGTGGTGGAAAGAAAGCCTGCAAGGCACCTGAAGACATCTGAGTAAGAATCCAGGCATGCAAGGTGTATGTTAGGTACCCAGACAATAAATGACTGGGTAGCAGAGAGTCTGAGTCAGATCAAAATGCTTGAGTTCCAGAAATAATGCCCAAACATGGCATGTCCAGGCAGGGGGACAAACCATATTACACAGAAACTGAGAAAAACCAGCAAGGAAAAATAGTACCAATTACAACAACTATAATACACACAAATGACTATAGCTAACATGTCCTGAGCAATACCATGCACCAGGCTATGTGCTTTACTCTTTCATGTTTTCTGTTCTTATTTAACAGAGGAGAAAGTAGAGACTTGGAGAAATGAAGTATATGTTCAAGGTGACACAGTGCTAAATGCCAGAGCTGGGATTTGAACCCAGATTTGTCTCACTCCCATGTTCAGGAGCTTTTCCATCTTTGGGATGACTCCTGATAGATGCTCCCTCCCTGAGGCTCTGGGTAGAGCAGAACCCACAGCAGAGATGGAATACAGGTAAACATCAAAAACAGATTAAGCCTGACCAGGTGATGGCACAGTAGATAGAGTGTGGACTGAGACAAGGAGGACTCAGGTTCAAAACCCCGAGGTTGCCTGCTTAAGCACAAGCTCATCTGGTTTGAGCAGAACTCACTAACTTGAACCCAAGTTCTCTGGCTTGAGCAAGGGGTCACTTGTTCTGCTGTAGTCCCCCTGTCAAGACACATATGAGAAAGCAATCAGTGAACAACTAAGATGCCGCAACGAAGAATTGATGCTTCTCATCTGTCTCCCTTCCTGTCGGTCTGTTCCTATCTGTCCCTTTCTCTATCTCTCTCTGACACTGTCACACACACACACAAAAAGGAGATCAATGCTGATCTCAAAATTAACATAAATAAATATCCAATCTGTTAGGTAAAAAAGACTTTAACCTAAAAACACCCTGAAAAGTAATCACCCCACTATGGTCAACAGTGGTAAAGATCTTTATGAAATCTATTGTAGTTCTTTTCTGAGGATCCATATAAAGCAAGTAGAATATGAAGTGATATTGCTGGGGACCATATGATGGGATGGGAACTCTCATACACTTTTTGTTGTATTGTATCCTCCCAAAAGATATGCTGAGATCCTTACCCCAGCAACCTATGAATATAATCTTATTTGGAAATAGGGTCTTTGCAAATAGATTCAAGTAAAGATGAGGTTAATCAGGGTGGGCCCTAAGTCCTCATAAGTGAGGGAGATCTGGAAACACATAGATACATAGGGAAGAGGACCATGTGACAATGGGGCTGGATTGGAGTTATGCTGCTGGATACCAAGGAATGCCGAGGACTGCTGGCCACCTCCAGAAGCTGGAAGAAGCAAGAAAGTCTTCTCCTCTGGGAGCCTTTCAAGGTTACATGATGCTGCTGAAATCTTGATTTAAAATCCTGGCTTTCAGAATGGTGAGAGAATACATTTCTGCTGAGTTAAGCCATCATGTTTGTGGTAATTTGTAATTACAGCCTAGATGAGAAGTGAATTGATAAAATCTTCATTAAGAGCAATTCAATGAACATATCAAAACCTTAAAAATGTATATTCTCAGGATTCCTATTTTAAATAAACTATTCTAAAATATTGTTTATAGATTGAAATATAGAAAACCTTTATTCATAATTAATTGTTGCATTATATCTTTATTATATGCGGCTTAAGTGTCTGTTTGTTGCCGATAGCTTATTGGTTGCTTGCGTAACTGTACTAGCCAATGGGGTGAAGTTGCCATGGCTGAACGCAAATTGAGCGGGTCAGGGGGAAGGTGAACATTTGTTTGCATTGGCAATCATCTCTTTTACATAAAAACTACGTCTTAATGTAATTTCTTTTAAGAATGCCTCCTAGACAAGAGAAGTGAAGGCAAAGATAAATGAATGGGACTACATCAGAATAAAAAGTTTTTGCTCAGCAAGAGAAACTGATATCAAAATAAACAGACAGCCAACTAAATGGGAAATGATATTTTCAAACAATAGCTCAGATAAGGGCCTAATATCCAAAATTTACAAAGAACTCATAAAACTCAACAACAAACAAACAAACAATCCAATAAAAAAATGGGAAGAGGACATGAACAGACACTTCTCCCAGGAGGAAGTACAAATGGCCAACAGATATATGAAAAGATGCTCAGCTTCATTAGTTATTAGAGAAATGCAAATCAAAACTGCAATGAGATACCACCTCACCCCTGTTAGATTAGCTATTATCAACAAGACGGGTAATAGCAAATGTTGGAGAGGCTGTGGAGGAAAAGGAACCCTCATACACTGTTGGTGGGAATGTAAAGTAGTACAACCATTATGGAGGAAAGTATGGTGGTTCCTCAAAAAACTGCAAATAGAACTACCTTATGACCCAGCAATCCCTCTACTGGGTATATACCCCAAAACCTCAGAATCATTGATACGTAAAGACACATGTAGCCCCATGTTCATTGCAGCACTGTTCACAGTGGCCAAGACATGGAAACAACCAAAAAGCCCTTCAATAGAAGACTGGATAAAGAAGATGTGGCACATATACACTATGGAATACTACTCAGCCATAAGAAATGATGACATCAGATCATCTACAGCAAAATGGTGGGATCTTGATAACATTATATGGAGTGAAATAAGTAAATCAGAAAAAAACAAGAACTACATGATTCCATACATTGGTGGAACATAAAAATGAGACTAAGAGACATGGACAAGAGAGTGGTGGTTACCAGGGGTGGGGAGAGGGAGGATGCAGGAGGGAGGGAGGGAGAGAGTTAGGGGGAGGGGGAGGGGCACAAAGAAAACTAGACAGAGGGTGACGGAGGACAATCTGACTCTGGGTGAGGGGTATGCAACATAATTTAATGACAAGATAACCTAGACATGTTTTCTTTGAATATATGTACCCTGAATTATTAATGTCATCCCATTAACATTAATAAAAATTTATTAAAAAAAAAAAAAAGGTGACAAAATGATTTGACTTTGGGTGATGGCTATACAACATAACCAACAGTTCAAATGCTGTGGAGATATTTACCTGAAATCTATGTGTTCTTATTGACTGATGTCAACCTGTTAAATTTAATTTTTTAAATTAAAAGGAGAAAAAGACAATCAATAAATTACAAAATGAAATAAAAAAATTTAAAAAATTTAAAAAAAAAAAAAAAAAAAAAAAAGAATACCTCCTAGAAAATACAGCACTGAAGAGGAGAGAAAAGGAGCTAAAGCTGCACAAAAACGGCTTTCTCGACAAAAAGATACCACTGAGCAGAGAAAGACAAGGCTTGCTTCAGTCGCAGAGCAAATGCGTCTTTCTTGGCAAAATGAGACTGATGAGCATAGAGAAACAAGGCTTGCCTCAGATGCAAGACAAAAAAGCCTGTCTCGACAAAATGAGTCCCTTGAACAAAGGCAGGAGAGAAATGCAAAAAAACGACAGAGTAATGCTGACCGAAACACAAAAAGGATTAAAACAGTTTCATATGGGGAAACTTTAATTTTTGAGCATTCCTCTGTTGGCATTTTTTTTTACCTGAGCCTGCATTTGGACACAGTCAACTTTATGTTGCCTGTTCAAGAGTTCGTGAAAGAACGGACATAAAATTAAAAATAATTGATGGTCCTCTGCAAGGCGAGCTTAAAAATGGTGGAAAGATCTACACAAGAAATGTTGTGTACAAAGAGATCTTTGACATGTGACTTAACATTTTATTATTTAAATCACCTTTATTTATTGAGCTAGCGGTGGCTCTTAAGAAATGTACCACCAGTGGTTTCCTTCATTGCACTCTACTTTAAGCAATTAAGCAAGTAGAAGGGGGATACCCCATGGGGCACTAAGCAAAGGGCGTCCTCGCCACCTGCCCTGGGTAATTCAGTTTGAATTAGCGGACACCTTTGCACAAATCATTTTAATTACAATTTATAATATCTAGAACAGCGGTCATTTCGTATGACCGCTGGGCTTTCTAGTATATATATATATGGAGACAACCTAATAGCCAACAAGCAGGAATGTCCAAGCAGACTATAGTATACCTATAAAAAAATGTTAGACAACCATTAAGACATTCTCAAAACAGTTTTTAGTAACATGGGAAAGTATATGTTATAATGTTAAATAAAAAAATAAGGAATAGAATGTTCAATTCCATATGATCATAACTCTACTAAAATATTCATGGGGGAAAACTGAATAAAAATATATCAAAAGATCAATGGTGACTGTCTTTGGGTTTTGGGACTATGGGTGACATTTTTCTTTATGTCTTAATATTTTAAAATTACCTTTAATGAATGTATATTACTTTATTGTATAATGAGAAAAAACAAAAGAAAACATAGAAAAAGTATTAGAAGATTACAAAGAAAATGTCAAGTGAAAAGTTACATAAGAAGAATGGAAATCTGTTATTATTTACACTGATGGTGCATAGGGGTAAATTCTTTTTAATGCCAACAGCATTTATAGTGATAATATTTGCATAGTGGTTTATGGCACCTTACAGGGCTTACAATATGCAAAACATTTTCATCCCACATCTGTTATCGCATTTGAGTCTTAAAAGTTGCAAAACATTTTTTTCCCACATATATTACCTCATTTGGTAAGTTAAAGCAAGTCTGTAAAGAGTAGGAATTGTAGTTATTTTAAGAAGGAGCTTGAATTGGGGGTGCTGGCAGAACTCGGAACAGAATAAGATGGAACTGAGTACATAGAATATACAGGTTCTTTTTCATTAGTGACATGGCAAAGCAGGCTGGCCTCAGTTAACCTGGGCTCTGCCTCTTTTTTCTGCAAACTTCTGCCCCTTTGGTCCAAGTTTCCTCCACTACAAAGTAAGGGAAATGCATGGAAGATATCTTCTACCTCCAAAATCCTATGAGCCTAAAACCTGGGAAGTCTTTTTTTTTTTTTTTTTTTTTTTCTTCATTTTTCTGAAGCTGGAAACAGGGAGAGACAGTCAGACAGACTCCCGCATGCGCCCGACCGGGATCCACCCGGCACGCCCACCATGGGGCAACGCTCTGCCCACCAGGGGGCGATGCTCTGCCCATCCTGGGCATCGCCATGTTGCGACCAGAGCCACTCTAGCGCCTGAGGCAGAGGCCACAGAGCCATCCCCAGCGCCCGGGGCATTTTTGCTCCAATGGAGCCTCGGCTGCGGGAGGGGAAGAGAGAGACAGAGAAGAAAGCGCGGCGGAGGTGTGGAGAAGCAAATGGGCACTTCTCCTGTGTGCCCTGGCCGGGAATCAAACCCGGGTCCTCCGCACGCCAGGCCGACGCTCTACCGCTGAGCCAACCGGCCAGGGAGGGCCCTGGGAAGTCTTGAGAGTTGGAGAAATGCCTTGACGGACTTGAACTTTTTGACCCCCCCCCCTCCAATTTCTTCCCAGACATAATAAATTAAATCTCAATCTCTCTTTTCCTCTCCCTTTCTCCCTCTCCATTTCTGCTGCAAGCAGAAATTCCTGGACTATCCTGATAAACAGAGCTTCATAGATGTGGACTTCATATTTTTTCAGCTGACCTCTCTTACGTACAGAGGCTGTGGAAACACCCACACCTTCAGATGCACTGATTTATTAATTCATTATAGTGTCTCAGGGAGGGTTGCAGGACAACGGGGAATAGATCCCAGCCTTTCTCTACACTCCCTTGGTACTGACAGCATTTCATCAGACAGATGCTTCCCCAGTCTAGATGCCTCCTCTCTCCTGCCTCCTCTCACCCAAGCAATATAATCATAAAACTGAAAGACCCAAGGAGAGCTGGGTAAGTCCACTCATCTAATGCTCACTGGGGAAAGAATTGCTCCGAAGTCACCCCAGCTTTCTCCCCTTACTGAAGCTATCACCATTTGATAACCAATTCCAGGGCCAGAGGAAAGGCATCAGAATATAAAGCAAGGGTTTCCCTTTTCACATTCCATTTGTGTTAGACTATAAATTATGAAAAGCACTTTAATTCTGCATACCAGTTTCCAGCGGTACAGGGACTCTAATGGATTCATCTGAAATTACATTAGTTCCAGCTACATCATTCTTGCTCTGTTTCACATGCTTGCATGAAGGAGTCTGATAAATTGAGTACTGCCAATCAGCTCGTGCGACTGCCTCAGGCAATAGCTTTGAGGGCTTCTCTCAACCTTGGTACTCATTTATGAACATTTATTAAGCACTTACAAGAGCAAAGTAAAAGCCAAGGTCCTTACTCTTCCTCCCTTCCTCCCTCCCACTCTGCTCCTTCCCTTGAAAAAATATTATTTGAGTCCCTACTTTCAATGTGACAGATGCAGTGGAGATACAATGACAAATTACACACAGTCACTGTCAAGGAGGAGCTCACAGTAGGTGGGGGGCAGGAAAGGGTAGACATATAAATAATCATGAAACAGCACGGTGCAGGGGAACCCGATGTCAGGCAGACTGGCTGGGTGTGAAACCCTGCTTGGGCCTCATCAGTCATGTGATTTTGTGACAGGACACGTCAGTTCTTTGAGTTATTTCCTTATGTGTAAAATAGAGATAATTATATCCCTCTCATGGGGTGGGAATTAAATAACATTATGTTCCTAAAGCATCAAATACAAAACCTGGATCATACCAGGTGTCAGCAAATCTTGGTTTTCTTTCCTCTGAAGTAATTACAATATAAATGGCAACTATTAGGATAATCAGAATTGTATTGCCCTGGAGCAAGAGAGGAGTTGGGCTCTGAGGTTTCATCTATTCAGGAGCACAGCAGGGGTGACAGCGGGGTAGGTAGGACAAAGGGCACTGATGCCATTGGTGATGGGAGATTGATAAACTTCCTGGGCAGACAATGGCTCCATGGAAAAGTTTGCTGATGCTTGAGCTTCATGCTGAGATTTATAAGCAGTTCACTCCATAGGTGGTGCCCTTGAGGGAGAATAAACTTAACTCAAGGAGAAAGAAATGCACAACCTGGTTTGGGATACTGGCTAGAGACTGACAGAGAAATATGCTTTTGAAGGTGGTGGTCAGTCTTTTGGTCTCACCTCCTGAGTTTGTCAGGTTCTTTCAGAATGAATGAGCTTTAAGGAAGCAAACAAGCAAATTAAAGGAAAAGACTTGAATCACAAGAAATGCTACTGGAAACTCCATTGTGGGTTCTAGCAGGGTTTAAGGTGAGTTGGATGAGGACAGCAGCACTCTGACATGTGGTTATAGATCAAGCTAACCAGTGCAGTTCTGAGTTGCCCTCAGGATGGTGAAGGCAAGGGCCACAGGAGTACTGTCTCCAGGGAGCCACAGACCCAGCATCTGGGGAACTAGGAGAGTAAATGCTACAAAAAGTGGAAGCAGACCATCATGGCTGTTCAGATATATGCTGTAGACACATTAGGGATTTCTCCAAACAGAAGAAAGGTGCTTGAACTTGACAAGCCATTGTAATACGTGTTATGGCTCTAGTCACTGCTGAAGGTTCTGCTCTGGTGACCTCTATGACCATAACTATGTAGTTAAGGTGAGAGCACCTGACCAAGAGGAAACATTTTTAAGGCCTTCAGGGCCCCTGAGGCTGTCTGAAAATGAGAATCTCAGTTGTTGAGAGTATGAATGTGTGAGAAAGAAAGGTTTGGCAGTTTGTAGAACAGAAGATTTGAATAGATTTAGAGGGAAGCAGACATAGAAAGAATAACTGAGCTCTAGAACAAGCTTCATGAAGTCTAGCTTCTGATGAGCACTAAGACACAACTAACTTGGCCCCTAAAACTCCATTTGGTTCCTGGTCAAATTTGAGCTTCAGTTTCCATAAGATTTTGCTGCTCCACATTGCAGGCTCCATGGGTTTGGTTCTTTGGCCAGGTAAATTGTTAAGAATCAGTGCAATCAATGTCATTAACCTTCTGCAGAATTTTCCTAACACCAGATGCTGAACTTTCATGATAGGCATCGTAGGGGCTGAGAGCAGGAGGCTCTCACTCAGATGATCTGGAGTTTTCCATTGTGTCTCCAGGCGCCCAAAGCCCAGGAATACCTGATTTCTGAGGAGATCTGACTGCTTGAGGGGTCCACAAGGGAGGCTCTTAAAGTCCCTTCCGTTTTTGATAAGTCTCATAAGAGATGCCAGTTTGGATAGGGGTGAAGAGAGATGGGACCTGTTTTAACAAGGCAAGATTCCAGCATGTGCAAAGGTATGGAGGTGTAGGAGGTTATGTATGTGTAGAAGGAGCTGCTCTGTGTGTCTTGGGGGCATGGTGGGAGGTAAGGCAGGGAAAGTGCGCTGGGCCAGACTGTGAAAGGCCCTGAACACACCTGCTTTATTCTGGAGTACTATGATCAGTGGTGATAGGACAAGAGGCTAAAACTCATCATGATGGATATAAGAGGTGGTGTTCTGAATCTATAAGATCAGTGAGTTGAAGAAAAATAATGGATAATGGTACTTCAAACTGTTTCAACCTGCACTTTGTGATGTTGGGCCCTTTGTCCTGCAGGTTTAGAAACTTGACTTGATTGCTTCCCCCGAAGGGTGAACTGGTGAAGATCTTGGAAGTTTAATTTATACAGCAAAGTGGAAAAAAGTCTTTACTTCAAACTAGAACGAGGTTCTATTAATTCACAGGGAAGTGCAGAGAAACACAGAAGTAATCAAAGGCTGATGAAAAGAAATAAATTCCAAACTCATATTGCTTTGCACACTATTTGGCTTCAAGGTGAGAGATATTAAAAATCAGTATTCACTGTCTTCAACAGTATTCTCCAAAGGGTATTCTATGGAATAATAATGGGACTGAAAGCTCCCCAAAATAGGTATGATAAACTTAATAAGTTACATAAGTTTGGTAACACTTAATTAAATTCTTCTCTTGGATGTTTACAAAATATTTTGGGTTAAAAACTTTAAGGAGTCCTAGAGTAAGGCAGTCTGTCCTGCTTCACTCAGCATTTCCAAGTCCACAGAACTTTGAACCTATGGCACAGCCTCACTCCTGGCCTGGCACAGGCTGGCTAGTGAATATCTCCTCGGAGCTGTGTAACAGACATTTTAACCTTCACATGTTGAGAAACAGAGGCCATCTGCCTCTCCAAGGGCTACTTCTCATCATTCCCATCTTAGTAAATGGTCACCTTACTTTTCAGTTTCTTGGTCCCCAAATTTTGGAAGCTTCTCTTTTTGTAATATGTTATATACAAAAATCAGCAAACTCTACTGGCTCCATATCCCAAATCTGACCACTTCTCACCAATCTCACATTAACTGTCTAGTTCAAACAGCCACCATCTCCTTCCTGGATTGTTGTGTTGGCCACTCAACTCATCTCCCTGCCCCCACCTTGATTCCACTGTCTACTTTCCAGACTGCAGCCTTTAAATACCCATGTCATGTCATTTCTCTGCTCAAAACCTTCTAATAGCTCCCCATCTCAGTCACAGTAAAAGCCCAAATCCTTACAGTACTAAATGAGACCCTACCTGATCTGGCCCTTTCTTACCTCTCCAGCTTCATCTTGAACCACTTCCTGTTCCAATCACTGTGCCCGTCACACTGATCTCCTGCCACGGGCCTTTGTACTTGCTGCTGGTTCTTCCTGAAATGTTCTTCCCCAGACTTCAGCATGACTCATGCCCTCACTTCATTCAGCTCTCTGCTCAGATAACCACTTATTAGAGAGGCGTTTCCTGACCATCTTACTTAATATATATCTGCCCTCACCTGAAGCCTATGTAATTTTATTAATCACTGTCATCCCAATATATTCAATTTAAAATACTATCCTAATAAAATATTCTAGAGATGACGTCAGAGTAATGGCATGGTAGGAAGCAATACCGATAAATCTCCCACAAAACTCAACAAGATCTTCAACCAGAAACAGAAAAACCTATCCTTGGAGCCTCCAGATGTTTCACATTACACCGAAAGGTATGGTCGAGTGAAAAATTGGCTAAATATATGATCAAACCCTGAAGGAAATAGGGAGTAAGAAATGCTCTGCCTTCCTCACTAACCTAAATAGGGCTGCTTTCACTGGGAACTGAGAATATAGAAACTAAAGCGGGCAAAGGGGGTGGATAGATGCAGACCGCGGCACAAACGGCCGAACCAGGCTGTGACACGGAGATCCAAGCTGAGAAAAAACTGTGCCTGTGGCAACCCAGTCAATACAAGCTAACACTTGCGCCAAACCCAGACAAAGAAAGACAAGTGGGGCAGCCATTTTCCCCGATCTCCTGTTCAGCGTGCGCAGATAGTGGGTGAGAGATTCCTCCGAGTGCCTCAGCAGTGGGTGCTCGTGTTATCCCACAGAGGGGCAGAGTCAGGGGCCTTTGTGTGGGCCAAAAGCAGAATCTCGGGCTGCCCCAGCGCCCTGAAAAAGCCGCACACAGGAAGGGGGCGAGAGCCAATTCCAATGCTGGAACTTTTCCGTTTGGGTGGGGGTTTCACTCAGAGAGTGAGGCGACTGGCTTGATATCCTGGTCAGCCCGCATGGAGATTGGGCAAGAGATTCCTCCCAGCACCTCAGGAGTGGGAGCCCGTGTTATCCCACAGAGGGGAAGAGTCAGGGGCCTTTGTGTGGGCCAAAAGCAGAATCTTGGGCTGCCCCAGCACCCTGAAAAAGCCATGCACGGGGAGGGAGCGAGAGCCAATTCCAACGCTGGAACTTTTCCGTGCGGGTAGGGGTTTCACTCAGAGGGTGAGACTGCTGGCCTGATATCCTGGTCTGCATGCAGATAGTGAGAGAGAGATTCCTCCGAGTGCATTGGCAGTGCGTGCCTGCCCATGTTACCAGACAGAGTAGCAGAGCCAGAGGTCTTTGAGTGGGTGGAAGCCCCGCTTGATTATGCTAGCAGCTCTGACTGACTGAGCCTTACCCAGAGCCCTGTGCTGAGTGGAAATAGAGTGGGGAGTTGCCAGCTCTTTGAGCCTCTTACTATCCAGGCAGAGGCAGCAGCAACCCCATAGCTGGATTATCAGGCTACTAATTGAGGAAGGAAAGACTAGGAGAAAGGCTCCAGGAACACGGACTCTCTCACTGTCAGAGCCTATAAATGCTAATGAGCCTCGACTGCCAACGAGACTGAAGCACAATACATGACATCGCCATAGAGACTTATCAACTGCAAACCTCTACCTGAGCATGCCAAAGGGGCAGAACCCGGGGTACAGAGTCACTGACCAGGAAGAGGGAGAAAAAAGAAAAAGCAAGAAGATAACCTCTCAAAATCAAGAATAATCTGTAGACTTTATAACCTATCCCATTTTATTATATTGGTTCATTTGTTTCTCGTATCTTCATTCTTGATTTCTTTTTTTTCCTCCTCCAATTTGGTTGTTTAACTCTCTGCTGGTCTTACTCTCTCTCCTTGAACTACACTACCCATAAGTGTTACACCTCCCATTATCTTTTCTCTCCTCTTCCTTTCTCTCTATGAGGGTTGCACTCCAAAACCCTTAACTCTCTCCCTTTCTCTCTCTCTCTCTCCTCTTTTTTCTTTTTTCTTCTTTTAGTGGTTCCCTCTTTTTTTTCTCTCTCTCTCTTTCTTTTCTCCCTCTTTATTAGTTTCCTCCTTTCTTCTTTACGTCTCCTCTCATTCAAACCTCAATAACGAACAAATTATCTTATCTGGGACTCAAAATTATGTTTGGGGCATTTTGAGGTTTTTTTATTTCACCTTTTTAACTCATTAGCAGTGCTCCCATCCCTGGCTCTCCATTATATATAGTTCTTATTTCACTAAATACAATAGTAATTTTTTAATTTGTCCCCCCATTTTCCTGTTTCCCTCTTATTCCTCTCATCATAAATCTTAGTTAACCAATACCTAAAAGCAAATCATTTTATTCTTGACCCAAATTTTTTCCTTATTTGCTTTTTGTGGGTCCACACCCATTTTTTTTCGTTTTTTTTTGTTTGTTTTTTTTGCCCCTTTATTACTTCTCCCCAATTCATGCCCTCCATTACAAGCATTGTTTGTTCTATTTAGTACAATATAATTCACAGTCCACCACAAGATTTTCTCAAGAAAGAGAGAAGAGGAGAGGAGAGAAAAAAAGGAGGGGGGGGGGAATAATTTTCTTATTTTTTAAATTTTTATTTTATTTTATTTTTCTTTAATTATTAATTTTTTTAAAAAAAAAACTCTTCGATTTATTATTATTATTTTTTAAAACTTTTTATTCTTTATTAAATCTCATTAATACTATCAACAAAATCACCCTCAGATGCCATTAAGGAAGAGAAAATCAAATATCATGGATACAAAAGAAAGAGAGGTAACACAGATAGATGAGAAAAAATCTATGGAGAAAAAATTTAATATATTAGAAAACTTGGAATTAAATGACAGAGAATTTAAAATAGAAATCATAAAAATACTCAGAGATATACAAGAAAACACAGAAAGGCAATTTAGGGAACTCAGAAAACAACTCAATGAACACAAAGAATATATTTCCAAGGAAATTAAAACTATAAAAACAAATCAAACAGAGATGAAAAACTCAATTCACGAGCTGGAAAACAAGGTAACAAGCTTAGCTAATAGAACAGGCCAGATAGAAGGTAGGATTAGTGAAATAGAAGACGAGCAACTTGAGGCACAACAGAGAGAAGAAGAAAGAGACTCAAAAATTAAAAAAAATGAGAGAGCCCTACAGGAATTATCTGACTCCATCAAAAAGAATAACATACGAATAATAGGTATATCAGAGGGAGAAGAGAGAGAAAATGGAATGGAGAACGTACTCAAACAAATAATAGATGAGAACTTCCCAAGCCTGTGGAAAGAACTAAAGCCTCAAATTCAAGAAGCGAACAGAACTCTGAGTTTTCTTAACCCCAACAAACCTACTCCAAGGCACATCATAATGAAATTGGCACAAACCAATGGCAAAGAAAAAATTCTCAAGGCAGCCAGGGAAAAGAAGAATACAACATATAAAGGAAGGCCCATTAGATTATCATCAGATTTCTCAGCAGAAACTCTACAAGCTAGAAGAGAGTGGACCCCAATATTTAAAGTTCTGAAAGAGAGGAACTTTCAGTCACGAATACTATACCCATCAAAGCTATCCTTCAAATATGAAGGAGAAATAAAAACATTCACAGATACAGAAAAGATGAGGAAATTTATCATCAGAAAACCCCCACTCCAGGAATTACTAAAGGGGGTTCTCCAATCAGATACAAAGAACAAAAAAAGATAAAGCCACAAGTAAAAGCTCCAAGAAGAACACAATAAAACCAAATTTAAACTGTGACAACAACAAAAAGAAAGGGGGGGGGGGAGAATGGAGATTAACAGTAGCAAAGGACAATGGAGTGCAAAAGTACTCACAAAACAGTGCACTACAATAAACAGGGTAGGAACCCTTTTCATTACTTAAAGGTAACCACCATTGAAAATACCACCACAGAAGCACATGATTTAAAATAGATAGCAACAGAGGAAAGATGTACAGAATACAACCAAATAAAAAACAAAAGATAGAAAAACGAAAGAGAAGGATGAAACAAGACACAAAACTAACAGAAAGCAATATATAAAATGGCAATAGGGAACTCACAAGTATCAATAATTACACTAAATGTAAATGGATTAAACTCACCAATAAAAAGGCACAGAGTAGCAGAATGGATTAAAAAAGAAAATCCAACTGTATGCTGTCTACAGGAAACTCATCTAAGTAACAAGGATAAAAACAAATTCAAAGTGAAAGGCTGGAAAACAATACTCCAAGCAAATAACATCCAAGAAAAAGCAGGCGTAGCAATACTCATATCTGATAATGCTGATTACAAGACAGCAAAAGTACTCAGAGACAAAAGTGGCCATTTCATAATAGTTAAGGGGATATTGAATCAAGAAGACAAAACAATTCTTAATATATATGCACCAAACCAAGGAGCACCAAAATATATAAGACAGCTACTTATTGACTTTAAAACAAAAACTGACAAAAATACAATCATACTTGGAGACCTCAATACACCACTGATGGTTCTAGATCGGTCATCCAAACAGAGAATCAACAACGATATAGTGGCCTTAAACAAAACACTAGAGCACCTGGATATGATAGACATCTACAGGACATTTCATCCCAAAGTGATGAGTATACATTTTTCTCCAGTATACATGGATCATTCTCAAGAATTGACCATATGTTGGGCCACAAAAACAACATCAGCAAATTCAGAAAAATCGAAGTTTTACCAAGCATATTTTCTGATCATAAAGCCTTGAAACTAGAATTCAACTGCAAAAAAGCAGAAAAATATCCCACAAAAATGTGGAAACTAAACAACATACTTTTAAAAAATGAATGGGTCAAAGAAGAAATAAGTGCAGAGATCAAAAGATATATACAGACTAATGAAAATGACAATACGGCATATCAGAATCTATGGGATGTAGCAAAAGCAGTGATAAGAGGGAAGTTCATATCACTTCAGGCATATATGAACAAACAAGAGAGAGCCCAAGTGAACCACTTACCTTCACACCTTAAGGAACTAGAAAAAGAAGAACAAAGACAACCCAAAACCAGCCGAAGAAAGGAGATAATAAAAATCAGAGCAGAAAGAAATGAATTAGAGAACAGAAAAACTATAGAAAAAATTAATAGAACAAGGAGCTGGTTCTTTGAAAAAATTAACAAAATTGACAAACCCTTGGCAAGACTTACCAAGGAAAAAAGAGAAAGAACTCATATAAACAAAATCCAAAATGAAAGAGGAGAAATCACCACGGACACCATACATATACAAAGAATTATTGTAGAATACTATGAAAAACTTTATGCCACTAAATTGAACAACCTAGAAGAAATGGGTAAATTCCTAGAACAATACAACCTTCCTAGACTGAGTCAAGAAGAAGCAGAAAGCCTAAACAGACCTATTAGTAGAGAAGAAATAGAAAAACCATTAAAAACCTCCCCAAAAATAAAAGTCCAGTCCCTGATGGCTATACTAGCAAATTTTATCAAACATTCAAAGAAGACTTGGTTCCTATCTACTGAAAGTCTTCCAAAAAATTGAAGAAGAAGCAATACTTCCAAACACATTTTATGAGGCCAACATAACCCTCATACCAAAACCAGGCAAGGATGACACAAAAAAAGAAAACTACAGACCAATATCTTTCATGAATACAGATGCTAAAATACTGAACAAAATACTAGCAAATCGAATAAAACAACATATTAAAAAAATAATACATCATGATCAAGTGGGATTCATCCCAGAATTTCAAGGATGGTTCAACATACGTAAAACGGTTAACGTAATACACCATATCAACAAAACAAAGAACAAAAACCACATGATCTTATTAATAGATGCAGAAAAGGCTTTTGATAAAATACAACACAATTTTATGTTTAAGACTCTCAACAAAATGGGTATAGAAGGAAAATATCTCAACATAATAAAGGCCATATATGATAAACCATCAGCTAACATCATATTAAATGGCACTAAACTGAAGGCTTTCCCCCTTAAATCAGGAACAAGACAGGGTTGTCCACTCTCTCTACTCTTATTTAATGTGGTACTAGAGGTTCTAGCCACAGCAATCAGACAAGACAAAGAAATAAAAAGTATTCATATAGTAAAAGAGGAAGTAAAGGTTTCACTGTTTGCAGATGATATGATCCTATACATTGAAAACCCCAAAGAATCCACAAAAAGACTACTAGAAACAATAAACCAATACAGTAAGGTTGCAGGATACAAAATTAACATACAGAAGTCAATAGCCTTTCTATATGCCAACAATGAAACATTTGAGAATGAACTCAAAAGAATAATCTCCTTCACGATTGCAACAACAATAACAAAATACCTAGGAATAAACATAACAAAGAATGTAAAGGACTTATACAATAAAAACCATTGTTAAGGGAAATCGAAAAAGATATAATGAGATGGAAGAATATACCTTGTTCTTGGTTAGGAAGAATCAATATAATCAGGATGGCCATATTACCCAAAGCAATATACAAATTTAATGCAATTCCCATCAAAATTCCTATGACATTTTTTTAAAGAAATGGAGCAAAGAATCATCAGATTGATATGGAACTATAAAAAACCCCGAATAGCCAAAGCAATCCTAAAGAAAAAGAATGAAGCTGGGGCATTACAATACCTGACTTCAAACTCTATTATAGGGCCACAACAATCAAAACAGCATGGTATTGGCAGAAAAACAGACACTCAGACCAATGGAACAGAATAGAAAGTCCAGAAATAAAACCACATATATATAGTCAAATAATTTTTGATAAAGGGGCCAACAACATACAATGGAGAAAAGAAAGCCTCTTCAATAAATGGTGCTGGGAAAACTGGAATGCCACATGCAAAAGAATGAAACTGGACTACAGTCTGTCCCCCTGTACTAAAATTAACTCAAAATGGATCAAAGATCTAAACATAAGACCTGAAACAATTAAGTACATAGAAGAAGACATAGGTACTAAACTCATGGACCTGGGTTTTAAAGAGCATTTTATGAATTTGACTCCAAAGGCAAGAGAAGTGAAGGCAAAAATTAATGAATGGGACTACATCAGACTAAGAAATTTTTGCTCAGCAAGAGAAACTGATAACAAAATAAACAGACAGCCAACTAAATGGGAAATGATATTTTCAAACAACAGCTCAGATAAGGGCCTAATATCCAAAATATACAAAGAACTCATAAAACTCAACAACAAACAAACAAACAATCCAATAAAAAAATGGGAAGAGTACATGAACAGACACTTCTCCCAGGAAGAAATACAAATGGCCAACAGATATATGAAAAGATGCTCATCTTCATTAGTTATTAGAGAAATGCAAATCAAAACTGCAATGAGATACCACCTCACACCTGTTAGATTAGCTATTATCAACAAGACGGGTAATAGCAAATGTTGGAGAGGCTGTGGAGGAAAAGGAACCCTCATACACTGTTGGTGGGAATGTAAAGTAGTACAACCATTATGGAAGAAAGTATGGTGGTTCCTCAAAAAACTGCAAATAGAACTACCTTATGACCCAGCAATCCCTCTACTGGGTATATACCCCCAAAACTCAGAAACATTGATACGTAAAGACACATGCAGCCCCATGTTCATTGCAGCATTGTTCACAGTGGCCAGGATATGGAAACAACCAAAAAACCCATCAATAGATAACTGGATAAAGAAGATGTGGCACATATACACTATGGAATACTACTCAGCCATAAGAAATGATGACATCGGATCATTTACAGCAAAATGGTGGGATCTTGATAACATTATACGAAGTGAAATAAATAAATCAGAAAAAACCAGGAACTGCATTATTCCATACGTAGGTGGGACATAAAAGTGAGACTAAGAGACATTGATAAGAGTGTGGTGGTTACGGGTGGAGGGGGGTGAGGGAGAGGAAAAGGGGGATGGGGAGGGGCACAACAAAACTAGATAGAAGGTGACACAGGATAATCTGACTTTGGGTGATGGGTATGCAACATAATTGAATGACAAGATAACCTGGACATGTTATCTTTGAATGTATGTATCCTGATTTATTGATGTTGCCCCATTAAAAAAATAAAACTATTAAAAAAAGAAAATATTCTAATAAAATCCTCCCATATTTTCTTCACATATATATACTAGAAAGCCCGGCGGTCATATGAAATGACCACTGTTCTAGATATTATAAATTGTAATTAAAATGATTTGTGCAAAGGTGTCTTCTTTTTTTTTTTTTTCATTTTTCTGAAGCTGGAAACAGGGAGAGACAGTCAGACAGACTCCCGCCTGCGCCCGACTGGGATTCACCCGGCACGCCCACCATGGGGCGACGCTCTGCCCACCAGGGGGCTATGCTCTGCCCATCCTGGGCGTCGCCATGTTGCGACCAGAGCCACTCTAGCGCCTAAGGCAGAGGCCACAGAGCCATCCCCAGCGCCCGGGCCATCTTTGCTCCAATGGAGCCTTGGCTGTGGGAGGGGAAGAGAGAAACAGAGAGGAAAGCGCGGCGGATGGGTGGAGAAGCAAATGGGCGCTTCTCCTGTGTGCCCTGGCAGGGAATCGAACCTGGGTCCTCCGCACACTAGGCCAACGCTCTACCACTGAGCCAACCCGCCAGGGCCTGTCTTCTAATTCAAACTGAATTACCCAGGGCAGGTGGCGAGGACGCCCTTTGCTTAGTGCCCCATGGGGTATCCCCCTTCTACTTGCTTAATTGCTTAAAGTAGAGTGCAATGAAGGAAACCACTGGTGGTACATTTCTTAAGAGCCACCGCTAGGTCAATAAATAAAGGTGATTTAAATAATAAAATGTTAAGTCACATGTCAAAGATCTCTTTGTACACAACATTTCTTGTGTAGATCTTTCCATCATTTTTAAGCTCGCCTTGCAGAGGACCATCAATTATTTTTAATTTTACGTCCGTTCTTTCACGGAATCTTGAACAGGCAACAGAAAGTTGACCGTGTCCAAATGCAGGCTCAGGTAAAAAAAAGGCCAACAGAGGAATGCTCAAACATTAAAGTTTCTCCGTTTGAAACTGTTTTAATCCTTTTTGTGTTTCGGTCAGCATTACTCTGTCGTTTTTTTGCATTTCTCTCCTGCCTTTGTTCAAGGGACTCATTTTGTCAAGACAGGCTTTTTTGTCTTGCATCTGAGGCAAGCCTTGTTTCTCTATGCTCATCAGTCTCATTTTGCCAAGAAAGACGCATTTGCTCTGCGACTGAAGCAAGCCTTATCTTTCTCTGCTCAGTGGTTTCTTTTTGTCGAGAAAGCTGTTTTTGTGCAGCTTTAGCTCCTTTTCTCTCCTCTTCAGTGCTGTATTTTCTAGGAGGCATTCTTAAAAGAAATTACGTTAAGACGTAGTTTTTATGTAAAACAGATGATTGCCAATGCAAAGAAATGTTCACCTTCCCCCAGACCCGCTCAATTTGCGTTCAGCCATGGCAACTTCACCCCATTGGCTAGTACAGTTACGCAAGCAAACAATAAGCTATCGGCGACAAACAGACACTTAAGCCGCATATAATAAAGATATATATGTATATATCTTTATCTATATCTATCTATATCTATCTATCTATCTATCTATCTATCTATCTATCTATCTATCTATCTATCTATCTATCTATCTATCTGCCTTGTGTTTTTTCATAGCACTTATCAATATGATAGCATGTGTGTGTGTCAGTTTTCCTTTACTCTCTCTCCCACCATGGGATATAAGCACCATGAGAAGAGATTTTGACTGATTCACTGCTGTACTCCCAGTGTTAGTATTTAGATGAGTATATGACATGCAAGAACTATTTTGTTAAAGAACTGAATAAATAAATATCTCTCAGTTTTAGATCTGCAGAACACACCTTGGGAAAGTGGTTTAAGCTTTTGGTGCCCATTTCTGGGCTCTGGGGTTGAGACTTGGAAAAGGCTTTCAGAAAATGCAGCTTGAAATATAGATTTGCAGCCAGGGGTCTATTTCATTTAGAATATGCTGCACTGTGAAATACTAACATTTGTGGAGTTTTAAATATGAAGTAAAAAGTGTCAGGGTTAATTGAACTGGAAGTCATGTTTGACTTTTGGAGAATGTCTACATGCATCTCAAAACTCATAACCTTGCCTTCTGTTTGTGTATCTGTTTCTCCAGCTAAAATAACAGTCTCATGAGGAAAGGAACTTGTCTTATTTGCTGCATAAAAAGTGTCTGGCATATAGTGGTTACTGGTTAAATATTGGTCATGTTTTGGTTTTCTTTTTATGCTGCCTAAAAAAAAATTTATTCTTTGCTTCATGCTTTTTACTTAAGATGCTTTGCATGTACATTTAAACATATCCATTCAGTAGCCAGCTACTATTTATTGAGTTCCTATTGTGTGCTGGCAGCAAAGGTACAGGAATATGTGAAGCTAGTGCTCTGTGCCATAATGAGACACATAGTCTTCTGGTGTAGTTGTATTTAAAAGCAGAAAATACCTATATAAAGTTTTTCCTCAAGAAAGAGTCAAAAATAGGTAAAAGTTATATTCTATTTGATGCTTTCTTTACTCTTGTGGAAGAGAGAAATAGAATGCACCAAATAAATGGAAGAAATGAAAAAAAGAGGGAGTATTGACTTATATAATATAAAAGGTTATATACTTTCTAAAGGAATTGCAGAACAAGCCAAGGAACTCGCACTCATCACATGAAGGATGCTGGGTCTGTCTGCCCTCCCTGATGCATGATTCAAAAGCCCATTGGCCTCATTTGAACTGAGATGTAAGAGAATCACCCCAAACTCCAATCTTAATAATAGCATGGGTACCAGAGACACCCTGCTGCTGCTCAAAGTTGCAAATCACAAATACGTGTTTGCATTCAATTTGATATTTTGTTCTTGATGTGTTCCAAACTGCCACTTGTACTACACTCCTTGGAAAAAGAAAAAAATTTTTTATAAGGTTAATTTTCAATTATTAGAGTTAAGAAGAAAATCTTATAAACTTTTCTTCCTAAGTACATAGCCCTGTCCTTGAGAGAACTTATCTCATTGTGTACTTATACAAGAACACAATATCCTAAATGAATCAAAACTGAAGATGCCAAATGGTGATACATGGACTTTTTAAACAATATCAGAGAACTGAGCCAACATTTTATTTTTGTTACTTAGGAGTAGAGTGCTGGAGGTTATCAGCATTGCACGTTATGTAAGGGGGGTGATGGAGTCACAAAATGTCTTCCTTATCCTTGTTTACTGGATTTGGGGTGGCTGCAGGTAGGATGGGAAGTCCCCAACTGGTAATAATGTCAAGTGTATTGGTATTGACGGCTCCCCAGCACCATCAAGCTTGGCATACAAGAATATAGAGAAAAACACTTTCTTTAAATGTGATTTCTCTTTTCCATAGTACTCGTGGGATGCTTTTGGTGATTAAAAGCAGAATGACTTAATGTGCCTTCAGTATTCTGAAAAACTCTTCCTTCTACTCTTGACTGCCATTATTTTAGGCAAGATTCTTGTTAGAAAAATGCCAAAAGCAGGAACTTTTCTACCTTATAAAAAATATACGTGACTTTATTTTTTTAGAGTAATTTAGGTTTATAATAAAATTGAGAAGAAATTTATATCAATAATAATAGTGGCACCTTGTATTGGGTTTCTGTGGCTACTGTAAAAAGGTATCACAAATTTGATGACTTCAATAAACAGGAATTTATTCTCTTATGGTCTGGAGACTGGAAGTTTGACATCCAGTATAGCTGTGCCCCCTCTGGGAACTCTAGGGGAGAATCTGTTCTTTGTCTTTTCTAGTTTTTGGTGACTGTCAGTATTCCTTGCCTTGTAGCTACTGTATTCTAATCTCTGCCTCCATAGTGACATTGCCTTCCTTCTTCTGTCTGTGTTATCACCTATGTCTCATTCTTATAAGGACAGGTATCACACTGCATTTAAAGACCTATCTGGATAACCTGAAGAGGTCTCCTTACTTCAAAATCCTTAATTTTTATTGCATCTGTAAAGACTTATCTTTTTTTTTTTCTCAAATAAGGTCACATTCACAGTGTCTTGGGATAGGGGCATGCACATATCTTTGTGGGGGTCCACCATTCAATCCATTACCCTTCAAGTATTTATTATTCTTCTCTGTGTATTCCTTAAGTCAGTCTTGCTGGCAGCTACAGATTTTTAAAATCAGCATTCTGTGCAGAGCCTTCATAAATTATTACTCCTTTGGGGATAGCTGTCAAAAACAAGATTAGATCAAAATTATGAAAAGGAAAATGTTTCATAAATGGAATTGTAAACTTGTAATCAAATAGTCACATAAGAAGGAAGAAATTAATTTTGGTTAAGTTGTTTACTTTCAGATATGGTATCACTCAATTCTCATTACAGTCCAAGAGATACTTATTTTAATCCGTATTCCTATAAATGCAGAAATAGAGGCTCATGAAGCTGGGTAACATCCCAAAATCCTATCAACTACTAAGAGAGGAACTGAGCTTCAAAGGTCAGACCCTGGCTTTTGCCTGACTAGGAGAGGGGCTTCCTGAGTGCATCTGGGCCCTCTGAGCCAGCTGTCACTGGCAAATGCTGATGTCCTTCCCCTGCTGGGGTCCCAAATGGGAAGAAGAAGACAGAGCTCTTAAAGTTTTGACAAAAGTTGGGTCCTTGGTTTGAGCTAATAGTTCCTGGATTGTATATTAGGACAGGAGCAAAAAGAAATAATTATGAACAGTGTTTCTCCTTGTGGTTCACATTTCTACATTATTATTATAATTGTATCTCCATAAATAGAAAACTGAACAGGTACGACAGTGATTTTCCAGGGTGGGGGATTGAGCAAGAATGTATGAAGGTATCAGCACGACAATTTCACAGTTTCTTCCTCAATTAAAAAAAAAAAAAAGAAAACCCAAAACTCAAAAGGTAATAAGTTTTTTTGTGAAAACTAATTATGACACTTTGAATTTCATGACACTTTGAGTAAACATACTTTGTAGGTGGGGGAAGCAAATATAGTACACTAGAAGAAAAAAAATTTTTATTTTTCAAAATTAATATTCAAGTACAAATCTTGAATGTCTGTTGGGTAAGGAAACTTTTGTTTGAACTACAAAGAAATGGAGAAAGGATTTCTTCTATGGTTGTACGTCCCAACTTCGTTTCTCCTCTTGCCTCCTCATCTTGAAGAAAATTGCATAACATCAGCATATAGCATAGGGAGACCTGCATTTAATGAGAAAGCCCCCAGTAGCTTAGCCTTTGATAAAACTGTATTTCTTGCTAGATGGAAATTAAATGTTTGATGTTGTTACTGGGCCTTGAATGCCAGGCCTTGAGTCTCAGTGTCATAGAAATGAGCACTGAACTCAATACAAGATCAAGAAGATAGAATTTATTGAAAAAGCTTGTGCCCAAGGGAGTCAAACCAGAAAATAAGTTGAGTTCCCCAAGGAGTTCTTGGGGATGGCATGTACAGGGGCCTTGGTGTGGTAGTAGGACTTGGGAATGAAGATGAGGTCAGGTGTCCCATGATCATCATCTGGCGGTGGTTGATCCTAGATAGTCACAAGATGTTTTCCATGAACAGACTCAATGAGTCTGTAAGAGCACTCAGTGAACTTGCTCAAGTAGTCTAGTCACCAGTTAATTGACAAAGCAACTGTTTGGCAGAACACGATCTTAATTAAGAAAGGATGTTATTGTCATACATTCTTTCCTTTAATGATGCATGTGGATAGGTTAATTTTAACTATGGAATTTTACTGAAAGCAAGGAGTCAGACATAAGCCTCTAAAATGGGATTTTCTTGGTCAAGATGGAGTCCAGATATTACACCTCTACTGCCTCCGAGTTTTCTATCAGTTACCTTTTTGCAACAATCATTAAGCTGTGTAGCTCATTAGACTTAAATGTGTGAATCACTAATGGCTTAGTGACAAACATAACTTAATCAGGCCCTTCATTTGGGAAAGCCTCAGGCTATTCCTGGGGACCTTAACAATGCAAAGATTCTGTGAGTTAGGATCTCAGAAGGTTTTATATATAATCTTGCACAAAGATCCAAACAGCACATTCAATTTTATTGAAAGTCTGTTTATGGGCAACACATACTATTAATGCTTTGAGGGACAGAGCCCCATATGTTGGTTTCATTGCCTGCTCCCTCACCCTCTGGGCTCCAGTCCCCAAGTATTTTACTTCTCATCTTGATGCTTACAAAAAAGGTGGCATCTATAATTAGCCAATCAATGTGTGTTCTGAAAAAGCTTGGAAATTTCCAGGCATATTTAAATTTTATTAGTGGATTTTTCAGGAGAAAGGGCCTTTGAGAGCTACAGAGATGAAGCTATCTATAATGATGGAGTGACAGGTTCATAATTTCTGGCAAAAAGCCTATCTGGGGAGTCTCAGATCTCTCCAGTGAAGGCAGGAGCCTCTTTCTTAACTGGAAGCTAATTGGGCTGTGGCCATAACTGAAATGACAGTTTTACCTCTGCCCCAAGTGAAAAGGAGTCTGGTCATTTTATCCATCCTCACACAAGGCTCATCATTGTCCACAAATCTCAAAGGGAAAAAGTGCTTGGTACAATAGAGTCTCCATTTTCACTGGCTTAAGGCACTCTAGAACCATCACCACAGGGCTGGTGCATGCTCAGACTCCCAGAAATAACTTCTGTCAGCTAGGATGATGGTGCCTTCTCAAGTTGGAAAAAAATTTCCTAAGACATTATTATACTTGTAACAAATATTGTGTAGGCAAGTATGTCATTGAGAGGCTTTTTACATTTAGGACAGAATTTAGTAATAATAATAGGTAACTTTTAGGTCTAGGTTTAGGGCTCCTTTAAATCCAGAGCCCCTTTAATTCAAATTCCCCTCACCCAACTTTCACTAGGGCTCAAAAATACAAAACAAAACAAAAACAAACAAACAAAAAAACTCATCCCCCCCACTGTGAGGTTGTAGTTAATTTGCTTGCTATTCTTTCTCTTAATGACTTCCTGGCCTTTACTTTGAAATGTAGCAAAAAGTTTACCTTTGCAGGAATGTCAGGGAAACATTACATTGGAAAGGGACCAGACATTTAGGGAAGTTTAAATCATAGTAGTTGTTTGTAAAAGCCTAGCCACAGGCCCAGAGGCACTAGGACCCATGTTCCTGGAAGATTCCTGGCCTTGGCTGTCTCTTCAAAATTTACTGAGGACACCAGATAAGACCACATCAGAAAAAAGTGTTTCTGCAGCTGAATACCCCTTGTCCTGCTCATCTTCAAGTTAGTGACCAAGGCCACAAACCCCGATATGCTAATCTCAGTATGTCCAGGGGCATCCAACGCAATGCTAGCAAAAGCCTGCAGCAACTCCTATATCTACTGCTCCCTCCTGCAGCTCAGGGCTGACACCCTTTGCAGGTCTCAGCTCACTTGCATCCAGGTGCTTTTAAAATAAATTTTCCTTTTGGAACACACCAGCCTTGTGTTTTCAGTTTGGCCCATAGTTTCTGCCTTTCAGTAACACTTATGGATAAGTTATCTGGTGTTAATTTTTATTCCAACAACCCAATGTGAGAGCTATTATTACCTTCATTTTATAGATGAGAAAACAGAGATTAAGTTAATTTGTGGAAGATTAAATGAAGTGGTAAATAGAAAAGCTGGTTCCAAAGCCCATACTTAACTGTACATAATGCTAATAATTTGCATGTATAATCTATGTTGAGTCTTACCATTAGTGGCATAATTGATTTTACCACATGGACAAAAGCTTTCTACAAGGGCAATGTAGAGAGCAGGAAGGTACTAGAGCATAGTAGTGTGAAGCATGGCCTCTTGGGTCAGATAGGAAGGAGCTGACAGCCCAGGTCCAAAACATACGCTGTGGGAATCTGGGCGAATACCCAGTGTTTTTGGACCTCATACTGCTCGTCTGCAAAATGGGAACAATAAAAGTACATCATTCATAGAACTGTAAAACTGTAACACTACCCAACATTTATTGAATGCTTATTTTTGTGTCAACTATAAGGTGCATGAAAGTGATTGACTTCTCCCTGGCACAAGATAAGCATTTACATAAACAATTATTGTTATTATTTTCTTACTACATGTCAAACCCATTTGCCAGACTTCAAGAGACCATCAATTTCTTTTGGTAGCTAGATATCTCTCACTTTTTGAAAGTTCCCATTATACCACTTTGCTTTTATGAAAGACCTAATTAGCACCTATTTTCACTAACAAAAAGAAATCAGAAGAGGATTTTAGCTTTTAGGAAAAAAAGCAAAAATAGTGTTGAGCATTTGTTTTGCTGCAAGTCATTACAGATGCGGTATGCACACCAAGTGATGAGAGTTGTACTGCTTTTACTATACATTAGTGTTATTTTAAGCTTTATGTGTTATTTGGTATGATTTGGTACATTATTCTGGGGGTCTGGGAATGCTAAAAAATTTTCCATATAAATTAATGGTAATTGCATCTTTGCTTTAAGGCCATTATGGCTTAGAAAAGGTTTCATAGGAAGACTCTCAGATAATGGAAAAGCCTGTATTGGAATTCTGAGCCATTGAATATGCTTCATATTCAATGAAGCATATTGAATATGAAGCATGTTCAATAAGAAGTGGGTCAGGGATAGGGCTTAGATATCTTTATTATGTGCAATCTCACCTATAATTTATTTTCCATTTAGTCTAATGCATAATTGAACACACTTTTTAGAATATCCCATTCTACATTGCTTCCATTATTCCTGGAAATACTTTGTCTTTGTCATAGGGTATTATTAAATCTAGCTAAATCTCCAACTTCCCGAGAACCTGATAAACAGGCTCATTTTTCTTCACAGATTAGTACAGCGAAGGGAATTAACTCTGAATCCTGACTCTCACCACAGTTTAGGGGGAAAAATACAGTTCAAGTAACTTGAAATCATAGTCATCGTTTTGTCTTGGTCAAGATGATGGAGTTACACTGCTGCTGTCAGGGCTACTCGTGAGCTGCAAAGTAGCAACTGCTTTAATTTCTAATTCATTTCACAATTCATTCTTGGCAAGCACTCTCTACCTTTTGAACTGTCAGATTCTTGGGCTAAGCAAATTGGGTGCAGCTTTTCAATTACACATTCAATTCCTTCCCAGCTTACAAAGTGATTTCACATTACCAGCATGATTTATCAAGGGGAGAGCCATCTTAAGGCTCAAGGCTAATTTATAGAGGCAGTCCTGAGGTGTAAGCAAAAGTACTGCAAAATTACAGATAATAGGAAATGGGGTGAGCCTGCTATAACCCATGCCTTAGATATAAAAGATGCTCCTCTGATAGCCTGGGAAAGTGGGTGAAAGAACCCTATTTTATTGGGGGGCTGCTATTTCTACATTTCCTGGTCAGGGTCTCCTGTTTCTTACTAATCATCACAGTAGCCAGAGTGGTACCCCTTAAAAAAGTAACCAAGTTTGGGTCACTATCACCAAGCTGTCAAGCATAGTCTCTTGATTAGGGTCACCCTGAAGCCAACTTAGTTGGGTAAAGTTTGCTGCCTTCTTTCACATCAGTTCTTCTGTCCTTTCTCTATTGGCCTCCCCAAGGCGTTCAATACTTACCTGTTGTTTCCACTACTGTCTGGGAAAACTCACTTTCACTCTTTTTAATCAAACACTAGTAATGTGTTAGTATCTTTTTTCTTAATTTTAATTTTTTTGAAATTTAATTTAATGGGATGACATTGACAGGTTTCAGGTGAATATCTCTATAGCATTTGAACTGTTGACTGAGTTACATGACCATCACCCAAAGTCAAATCATTTTCTATTCCCATATATTTGACCCTCTTTACTCCCCTCACCCCTCTCCCCTCACCAAGTAACCATTTTACTTTTATCTGCACCCATGAGTCTCAGTTTTATATCCCACCTATGTGTGAAATTATATAGTTGTTAGCTTTTTCTGATTTACTTATTTCACCTAGTACAATGTTCTCAAGGCTTTTATTCTTACTCACCCAACTCTTTGTCAGACACCAAATTCTTGAGAAAATGGTAGGGAGACAGCATGATGGAGGAGCTACTGGATCAGAAGATTGGAAGTTAGAGGATTGGAATTTAGATCTGCAATCTAACAGGTCTATCAACCAACTGTCACTCTGGGCATTGGCTTCTTTATCAAATGGCTAGATTGGAGAATCTGGATTTTTATAATTCATAGGTTCATGGATCATTAGTGACACTCATTCTGGAAAATAGTATGTCAGAATACTATAACATTTCCCCCCCAATTCTGATGTTCTATACTTCTAATACTAAGAGGCAGAATCTTAATTTATGGGGAAATGTTTAGACTCGCAGGGGTCCCCAAACTTTTTACACAGGGGGCCAGTTCACTGTCCTTCAGACTGTTGGAGGGCCACCAAATACAGTGCTCCTCTCACTGACCACCAATGAAAGAGGTACCCCTTCTGGAAGTGTGGTGGAGGGACGAATAAATCGCCTCAGGGGGCCGCATGTGGCCCGTGGGCCGTAGTTTGGGGATGCCTGGTTTAGAGGGTATCGTCACACCATCCCTTAATATCTGTCTTATCATGGGCATAGAGATGGGGAGAGGAATTGGCATGAATTCAGTGCTTTCATTTAAGTGTACACTTGTAACATACAGGATTCTTGCTACTGCCCTGTGAAGGAGATATTTTTGTCACCAAAGTGTAGGTAGGGAAATTGAGATTTAGAGAATGCTTTCCCAAGGCCACACTACTACTAAGTGACAGAGTCCATCAACTTTCCCATTCTCCATCTACCACAAGACTGGCCCCATATAATACTTGACTGAAAGACAATGCTTTGGACATTCGCATGATTTCTGAAGTGAGAAGTTCCAGCTGCTGTTTGCCACTCCCCAACACTGTTTAGTTTCAAGAGCCTGAATTTCTCCAGAGTCTGGAGTCCAGCATGAAGTGTATAATTGTACCTGAGACTGCCAAGGAGCACATCTTACTTGGGCCAGTTTTACCCATAGGTGGGATGTGTATGACCCCCTAAAAAGAACTTTACCCTCTTCCAGAATGGAAACGTGTTCTATTCACTCACTCCTTTTCTGCTAAGGTGGCCAACTTGTCTCAATCTGCCCATGATGTTCTTGATTTTAAAAGGAGAACTCCCAGGCCCAGTGAATACTTCAGTTCTGTGAAAACTGTGATAGTTGGTCACTCTACAGTCTCCTGAGCTCTGAATTTCTGTAACTGGGAGGATAAACTCTGTTCCATATACAAAATAAATAAAATCACATTTCTTTGAATTTGAAGGTTATGTTTGAGGTAGCCTGCTGCAAAATGGAATGTCTGTGGAGTATACAAAATTCCTTTTGAGGCTTTGGGGCAGGAAGACTCTCAAATGAGCCCAAACCTGGATAGTCTTAAGAGTATTGGTTGGGAAAGCAATGCCACAGATAGAGCCTCATGAACAAAAGCAATAAGCAATGGTTTCAGAAAACCTCCAGACTGATACTCCAAAATGCAGAGTTGATTTTCCACCTGCATAATTCTGCAGGGTAAGAATCAGATGAGTAGCTATAGAGAGTGGTTAATTCAACCAAGAGCTACAGTTAGTGGTTTTCCTCAACCAACCCAGGAAAATCAGGAAGTTAAAATTATTAAATGCAAACTCTAACTTAAATGTACAGACAGAATGATTTTCCAAGCCCTTGCTCTTATAGAAAGATGAAACAGATTCCTAGAATGCATGTAACAGAAATGGGGCCTTTCAGGGATAGGAAAAAGAATTGGCATTGTTGAATACCATGCCAGGCATTTAACATGCATTAATTTGATTTTTTTTAGTAACCCTCCTTTTATACCACAGTTCCAGTCCCCACCTTGTACCCATATCTATTGTTCTGAGGAGGAAATTGAGGCTCAAGCCCAGAGAGAGGTTAAGGCTAGCCCACGTTCACATGGCTGTCTGAATCCATGCCTTATCCACTACTAACTGGAGGCTGGGACACAGAGAAGGGTCTTCACTGGTATGCCTGAGGTGGGTCCTGGTGTAGGGTATTCTCTGCTTATTTCTGTGACTAGCGGGACCATTCTTCAGCACAGTTTTATCTGCCAGGAGGTGATATGGGCCCAGATGTGGATATCAAAGACCAAACATGTCCATTCAGCTCCTGGTACTACTGGAAGGTCCAGGAACCAGGTGCCTAGAGGCAGCCAAGCAAAGCTCCCGAAGTCCCATGGAGGAGGACTCAAATGTGAGCATTAGAAAAGAAAGGTGTGATATAGTTGATAACACCCTGGTTCTACCCTGTGGAGATTCTGAGTCAGTGGGTCTAATGATATACTTTTAACAAGCCGATTTAACCAGTGCCTTATTTGGGAACCATAGATTACCAGACAAGACACAGAACCTGAAAAATATGACTGGTGTCCTATTTCTTAGCTACAAACTTCTGAAGGACAATTTAAGGCTTACATGTTTTTTTGATGGCAAGAAGGGTTAAATTCTTTATTGGTGCCCAAAATGTGGCTGAGCAGTCATTTATCATCTCCATGCCTTAGTTTTCCCAAATGAAGTGATATTTGAAAGTGCTTTTGTGGAATCTTGTGAAGATAAATTAAATGTATACATAGAGAGCCATGAGATCTTGGGAGGAGTGGAATTCCAGCTATTATTATTAAAACCTTGCTTTATTGTAGCAGCAAATGAAGCACTCTTTTTTGTTCTTGCTTATCTTGGAAAGAAGATACAATTCTTGAGTCATAAAGCCGGTAAAAACCTCTTTAATTAATTATTCATGTGAAGACTACTTTGAACCATGTGCATCATTCTCCCATACTCAGTGGGAAAAGCAGCCACCAAGTGTCCTCACCTAACCCACAGACATGTTATGAAACCTCATGGTTAAAGTGACAAATTATTAATCAATTCTCTTGAATTCTAATTCTCATTTAGTAGTTGATATAGGAAACCTTAACAGAATCCCTAGTGTGCGAATGGTCTTTGTATCTAGTTTATTTGGAACTTGGAAAACTAGAATGTACTTAAACTGTGGTTATTTCCCCTCCCCTCCCCTTCCCCATATCCATAAAATACCATTTATCCTAAGAGATAGCTGAGGTCCTGAACAAAAAAGGTGATAGAACTTAGTGATGCGGTTTAGCAAAGTAAAATTACTTCCCTGCTACAGTGAAATCTGGGATCTGGAACATTTACCTTCCTGTAGGAAAAAGAATAGTCTCCCTCATCAACTGGCCAGGGGAAGGACACTCAAGTTTACATCAGTTGTGACCCAACTGGATGAGGCTGGGGCTGGTTGTAAAGGGCAGGGATAAGATAATTGGCTTTTCAGTTTTGGGAAGACTTTCCTATAAGATAAAATGGTGTTCTAGGAGATGAGAATGGGAGTGTATAATGAGTTGAATGGTGGTTCCTACAGAGATAAGTCCATTGGAAACTACAGTTGTGACCTTATTTGGAAAAAGAGTCTTTGCAGTTGTAATGATGTTAAGTGTCTCAAGATGAGATCATCCTGGGTTAGAGTAGGCTCTAAATCCAATGGTAAATGTCCTTAGAAGAGAAGAGAGGAGAGGAGAGGAAAAAAGAGAAGAGAAGGAAACCCAGAGAAGACCATTTGATGAAAGCAGAGATCGGACTATGTGGCCACAAGCCAAGGAATGCTAGGAGCTACCAGAAGCTGGAAGAGGCAAGGAAGAATCCCCTCCTATAGCTTTTGGAAGGAGCATGGTACTGTTACCACCTTGATTTTAGACTTTTAGCCTCCAGAACTGTGAGAATAAATTTATGTTGTTTTAAGCCACACAGTTCATGGTAATTAAAGCAAATGTATCAAGGAGCCAGCCCTGCCAGGCCAATGCCATGAGTCCTTCTCTCTTTCCTCTGCTGGTTCTATCTCACTCCTTCTCACCCACTAAGTTACCTATGAGTCTCCAATCTGATTGATTCTAGAAGACTAAAAGCACAGATTGCTTTTTTGGTGGCAGTAAATTGAGGAGACACAAATGTTTGCAGGCTATATATTTTTTCTCCAAAAAATTTTTAAATTAGAGAACTGTGCAGAAACATTCTTGATTTATTTCTTCCTAAGATCACAATGGTTTCTGTATTAATTATTTCAAAGGACCTATTTCTAAAACTCATCCTTCTTGACCTTTCCAGTGTTTGCTACCATTGGTCACACGTTCCTTCCTGAAATGTTTTTTGCTAGTTGCTAGGAAGCTTTTGGACCATCTGTATTTTCTTTTTACCTCTTGGACCATACTCTATTCTTTATGTTCTACCCTATCCAGCTTCATTTTCTCCTTTAACTTTGTACTCTCTCTATTTATACTCATGGCTTTAATTAACTTCATGAAAATGACTCCCAGATTTCACTTCCAATTTTGACTTCTTCTCAGACTTGCTTCCTTAACTTCTTTCTGCATATTTCTTCCTGGATTTCTCAAGGGCATCTGAATACAACATGCCCTAACCCAAACTCATTATCTACCCCCCCCCCCCCATGCACACATACAACTCAGTCTTTTTCTAGTACTTCCCATCTGGTGAATGGTTTCATCAGTTACATAAGCTAGAAATGAAGGTGCCATTCTTGATACCTCTCTCCTTTTCTCCCATTTTCAATCTGTCACCAGGTCCAATGACTTTTTCTTGTAAATATCTCTCAGATCTGGCCATTATCTCCACTCTGGTTTGAGCTCTTATTATCTTTCCCTTGGACTCTTGCAGTGGTTTTCTTAACTGGCCTCCCATATCACTCTTGTCCTCTGTGCTTCATTCTCTATGCAGCTGTCCCTCCTTATCTTTAGTGTCACTTCCCCAGTTTTAGTTACCCACAGTCAACTATGGTTGAAAAATATTAAATGGAAAATTTAAGAAATAAACAACTCATAAGTTTTAAATTGCATATTATTCTGAGTAATGTGATGAAATCTTGTGTCTTCCTGCTCTATCCTGCCTGGATGTGAATCATCCCTTTGTCCATCATCTTCTTGCTGTATAAGCTACCTGCCTGTTAGTCACTTAAGAACCATCTTGGTTATCATATTGACTATCACTGTATTGCAGTACTTGTGTTCAAGTTATGTGAAGTTATTTTACTTCATATAAGTTTTATTATAGTATATTGTTATAATTACTCCATTTTAGTATTAGTTGTTATTGTTTTCTTACTGTGCCTAACTTATAAATTAAACTTTATCACATGTATATATAGGAAAAAACAGCATATATAGGGTTTGGTACTATCCAGTTTCAGGCATCCACTGGGGGTCTTGGAATGTATCCCTCTCAAATAAGGTGAGACTACTCTACTACATACAGCCAGAGCGATTGTCTTGGAAGGCAAGTCTGCTAATGCCATTTTCCTGATGGAAACTTTTTAGGAGCTCACCCCCCCCCCCCCATTGCCCATTGCTTGAAGGATACAAATAAGCAAACAACCAAACAAAAACAACTCCTGAACATTGAACATTGGTACAAGGACCTTGGGACCTTCTTGGCCCCGGAGTTTCCTACCTTCCAACTGTCTCTGTCCCAGGCACACTGACTATTTTCAATTTCCCCTACTTGCCATGGTTCTTTCTACCACCAGGACTTTGTACCTACCTCCTCAACCCTCTTTGTCTAATTGAATCTCCTTCAGATCTGGGGTTCTTGACAAAGCAAATCCCCTAATCCTCTGTCGTGCATTGTAGATTCCTCTTTGTTTTAGCACTGGTCACATGTGAACCTTTATCTTGGTTTAGAGGTAGTGAGTATTTTATGTTAAAAGGGACTTATACTTTATTGTCATTGGTGTCCCTTGGCCAAAAACCATGGGTAGTTTCCTCTAATTAGTTGACTTTGGGAGGCCTTGCTGATGCTGGGCTGGAAATAGGGGTTGATGCTCATCCCTTTCTACTGCTCCTCTAGTCTAGCTGATATTCTCGAAAAACAAGTGATGCAGGAAAGCCCTGTGAGGTCTTGAGACAAAAGTCTGAAGGCAGTAATATTTAGAAGTAGGAGGCTAAGTGACTGATGATTTTTTTCTGGGTCAAAAGTATCTCTTTTTCCTTGTTTCACAAATGGGAGAGTCATTTCAGTTAGCAGGCTACCCTTTCAAAGAGGAAAACCTTCTCTAGTGAACTTAGACTCATTGGCGCTTTCATGAAAATTACTGTAATCAGGAAAACAGCTCCTAGTTGGCAGTCTGAAAGTTGGAAGATTTACAGTTTGATTGAAGTTTATTTTCTCCCTTTTCTAATTTTATGTTTTTGGAAATTGATGGGTAATATGATGTGACAGTGTATTTTTCTCCTTGAGAAAAGCTATTTTTAAGTTGACAATGCAGTTTTGATTTGATGGAATCTTAGTACCATGTCAAACTTGGATGAAGAGCTAGCTAGCAGGCCTGGGGATTGTCACTGGGGCTGCTGTTCTCCTGGGCCTGGGCACAGAGTGCAGTGGGAAGTGAGTGAGCTCATGGATGGAAAGCATGGCACTTCCGTTATCAGTTGCACATTTCCCCAGGTTTTGCAACATATCATCTCATCTGCAAGTATCTTTTCTAATCTTACATGACTACATTCTAATTACAAGTTGTTTTCTGCATTCCCTTTCTCTTGCTCTAAAAACTATACATTTTAATTCTCTGGCATTTGATGTGGCCTAAAGCTTTATGAGTGATGCAATAATTTTTCTTTTGTCTTCAAAAACCAAATATCTGGAAATTTTAGCCATTCACCTGCCAAACCACGTCTCCTGAGCTTCCTCTTGCACTTAGGACAGAAGTACTTTAGCAGATTGCATAATACATTTTAGTTTATGGAAACTATGGGCATAAAAGGGCAAGCTTTGCCATCACATAGAAGGTTCGTGTTCATCTGGTTGTGGGTTTTACAAAACAAAGCACTCACCCAAGATTCCAAAGATGCTAGTTATCAGACATTGGAGAAGATAAAGCTGATTGCAGTCACCTACCAGTTCAGACAGAAGAGCAGTGCCTGTCACATGCCAGTGGGCTCCAAAGGACTTAGGGCCAAGGCCTTTTGCTTGCTGGTTCTTGTTTTCCTCCATCTGCCCTCCCCCAAACCCATTTCCTGCCCTTCTCTGCCTTGCTCTGGGCTTAGGAAAGCTGGTCCCTAAAAGTTGCATCTCCTGGGCTCTCTTGCCCTCCACTCCCGTGGTGGTCAGTCAATGAGAAACATGCAGGAGCCTGGCAGTGGATGCTTCTTCTCTCCTCACCCTTCTGCTGGCACCACAGGAATGACAATGGCTGTCCTCTCTGTGACTTCAGCCCTTCCTTCACTGCTCCCTCCTCAGGCCCAGGGGTGTTGGGACTCCCTGCTTTTTCTAGTCTCTGGGAGTTGAGTTCTTTAACTCTGCCCACATCTTCTTTAAAATCGCTTAGATTGAATCATGTACATGGAATTCTGTCACTTTCTTTAATCTCAAATGCTACTGTGGAATATGCTACATTCAGAGGATTTGATTCAGTGACATTCCTCCCAGAGCTTTGTCCATGGCCACTTCCTGTCCACATTGATTTTATCTGGTCTACCCAACTAGGCCAAGGGGCAAAATATGGACATTTTCTTTTGAGACCCTTCTGCACCCCGTTTTCTTTCCTGTTGCCTTTTTCTTTTACCTCCATTCCTCTCCCCTCCTCCTGCCCCACAGTGCACCTCTGTACCTGTCCTGTTTCTTACTCAAAGGGCTTTCCTCTCCCTTCAAACTCTTATCTCAGAAAGGAGAGCTTTATTAAAATGACCAGAAGGACTGATCATCACACCTTTTCTTTTTTTCTCCAGGTTCTGTTTTATGGTGTTGGGTCCAGTCTGAATAAAGTTCCATCACCCACAGAGGTTGATTTTGTCTCTCACATCCTTGCTTCCCCATTGCAGAGTTTGTTTCTCTCTCCCTCACACTCTCTTGACTCTCAACTCTCTCCTTTCCCACTACTGCAGTTCATCAGGTCTTCCTTGCCTTGTGAGAGGCTGGAGTCACTGACTTCTCTGATGCTCATCACTGTGCACTTAGGTCTGCAACATGTTGCTTCTGACATACAGTCATTCTTCACTGAACACGGTAGTCCTGACCCTGTTGCCTTTGGAGCAGCATGCCTTTGGATGGTGTCCAAGTTCCGTCATCCTCATCCTGCCTCTGGTTTCTTCTGCTCACACACCCCTTCTGCTCAAGACAATGCCCTCTGTTAGTAGAACTAATCTTTCCTCTTCCTGCTTTTGCTTACACTTTCCCCTCCCTATGGAATGTTCTTTCTCTCCACTCAGTGAATTAGAAGCCTCCCTGACCTTGGCTTACAAGCCACTCCCTCCATGAAATTCTTCCCAATCTTCCTAGCCACAGGCAAACCCCTCCTCCTCTCTTCTCCCCATTACCACACTCATGTTAACCAGTGTGGATTAAGTTGGCTGGTCCACTGTGTCCTATCCTCTATGAGGTGAGAAACAGTGACTCAAGGGGGCAGGGAAAACTTATAGATAGGGCTCTGAAGTCAACCTGTTTATTAACCATGGAAATCACTTAATCTTTCTGGATTTATGTTTTCCCATCTATAAAATGAAGTGGTTAAATTGGGTATCTCTGATGGTTGCCACCAGTACTAAGATTCTGTGAACTTTTCATTAGACCTGTTGCCTATGAGATGCATTTATCTTTTCTTCCTGCTTCTGTGTCTTTTTTGAAGGGGATGAGAATTAGGGAATAGGGCATTTTCTCAGTAGCCAGTGGGCCACCCACTGATGTAAAGGGCACTATAATGATGTTTAACAGAATGGGCTTGATTGACAGCAAATTAAAGTTTGAATCCAGCTCTCTGCTTTTTAGCTATGCAAACTCCACAGCCCTTTAACGTCTGTGTACTTCAGTGTTCTCATTTACAAATGGTGTTCATAATAATATCACCCCAGAGAGTTGCTGACAGGTTAACGAAAGTCCTCAGTCTGCTCTGTAACAAAC
Source organism: Saccopteryx leptura (assembly GCF_036850995.1). Classification (NCBI taxonomy): domain Eukaryota; kingdom Metazoa; phylum Chordata; class Mammalia; order Chiroptera; family Emballonuridae; genus Saccopteryx; species Saccopteryx leptura. The sequence goes on from NC_089505.1 coordinate 193,097,017, forward strand.
AATAAGTGGAAGTGTGACCAGTGTAGACCCGCTTCATAGCAAGAGAACCCATGAACATCATTCAGCCTGGAGATTTTAGTGCCTGATTCTCAACCTTGGATGCAATTTAGACTCATGAGAGACCCTTGAAAACTCAACGTTGCCTGAGCCCTAGTCCAAATGGATTGAATCAGAATCTCTGGTGTGGAATGCTGGTATCAGTATTACTGAAGTAACTCTCCAGTAGTCAAGGGTGCCAGCCATTGCTCTAATGAGCACTTAATTGACCCCAAGAGAGGGAAATTCTCATGTGGAATAATTAATTCCTAAGTCTTGTCAGAAAAGCTTGAGTTACTTGGCAAAGAAAAGTCTGCTTCTTCAATTCAGGGTCAGTAACTAAACTCATGCCTATCTCCTCAACTCTTCCTGGTAAACCCTGATAAAAAGCCACCTGCCTGAGCTAGGAATGGCACTTATGAACTGACTAGTGACTCATTCTTCCCAACACTTGAAGTCATTCTAGAAAGTGTTCAAATCCCCCAACACTTTAACTGATGGCATGGATTTAACATTCAAAATCTCCAGTCAACTACTTTTGTCAGTTCCTTGTTCCAAACCATAACTTAATAAAGTGTTACCATGGAAATAGATATTTCTACTTGAGGACCAATCTTTCCCTTGAAAGTCTATATTTTTATTATGATCAATGAGAAGTGGTGGTAAACAACTGAGATTTATATCCATGAAAAACATGTAAAGGGTTTGAATTTAGACTCTTCTTAAGGGTGGTATAACCTTTTTTCTGAACCTATTAAGGTTTTATTTGTGATAATAAGATCCTTGTTCCTTTCTGGGAAGGAAAGAAAAAAACTTTTTATTTTCAATATTTTGTTCAATACTGGGTAGATATGTTTTCAAATATGAGAAAGTAAAAATTTTATTATAATTGGCCTCACTCTCATTTGGGGGGTTCCAAAGGAAAGAACCAAAACACAGTTTAATTATTTTGCACCCAATTCCAACTTATGATTCTTCTCTGCAGCCTCCCCCCACGCGTACCCCCAAGCAATTCTCTGACACCAGCTGGGAGTTTTACAATTTAACTCAATTCCGATATTATTTACCTGGAAATAGCATCAGGTCTCATAGATTAGGGCCTCACTCCACAAGATTGCCCCCCACTTCAAATGCCAGTCAATAGTACAGGTTATCATCAGTGTGAATCTTACCGACTGGCTATAAATCAGAGGTTTTCTTGACTTTCTTCTTAGGTTTGATTAATTTTTCAAGGTGACTTGCAGAACTCAGAGAAATAATTTACTTACTAAGTTATTCGTTTATTATAGAAGGGTTTGTATATAGCTCAGGGCAGCCAGATGGAAGAGTGCATAGCCCAGAGCTGCCATCTTTTATCAGTGTGCCACTTTGCTTGAGTCTCCATTTGTTCACTAACCCATTAGCTCTCTGAGCCCCATCGTTTTAGATTTTTTATGGAGGTTTTGCATAGGCATAACTGATTAAATCATTTGGCTATTGGTTCTTGATTCAGCCTCCAGCTTCTCTCCTCTCCCTGCAGGTCAGGGGTATAAGACTTCTAATCACATGGTTCCAACCTTCTAATCACATGATTGGTTCTTTGGACAACTATCCCCCATCCTGTGGAAGGAGTGAGAAGAACAGCTGGGGAGCTGTTGGCAGCTGATTAGTCTGTCAGAATTGTTATAATTAAATACAACAGAGTGGGTGACTTAAGCAATAGATATTTATTTCCTCATAGCACTGGAGGTTGCAAGTCCAAGACCAAGGGGTAAACAGGTATGAGTTCTCTTGAAGCTTCTCTCCTTGGCTTGCAGATGGCCACCTTCCCACTGTGTCCTCATATGGTCTTTCTTCTGTTTGTGCATCCCTGGTGTCTCTCTCTCTCTTTTTTTTTTTTTTTACAAGATCACCAGTCATTTTGGATTGGGGCCCCACCCCAACTGGCCTCATTTTAACTTACTTGTTTCATTAAAGGCCCTATCTCCAAGTATAGTCACATTATGAGATGCTGGGTGTTAAAACTTCAATATACAAATTTTGGGGGAACACAATTCAGTCCACAGCAGTAACTCTCGGTGGGCAAGGATGGTAGGCACACTTTTTGTCCTCTGGAGAAAGCCAGGCTGCAGTGAAAGAGATACCTAGAGAGATGTGGAACCAATAAATAGAGAGGATCCCCTGCATTGGGATGGAATGTCTCAAGTTTGTGAGAAACCATTTAGAAATTGCTTCTGCATGTGGCTCATGGCACAATTTATATTGACTTACATTCACTTACCATTCCCAGCATGCAAAGTGTCTGATGATTTATCATGTAGCACAGTCAGGCCTCCAGATGTGTATCTCAAGGTGCCCGTGCATGATTCTATCATAACTGAATTATCTCCTCAGTCATATGAAAGGGACTGATGTTGGGATCAGTCAGAAAAGCTCTCCTAGCAACAGCAAGACATCTGTTTTTTTTCTTATTATTATTTAAAATTGTGCTATACTTTCTCTTCATTGGTGTTATAAATTAAAATTTTTTAGAATGTTCTTTTTGCATGTTATAGACTCCCTTTTCATAACCCATAAGCTAAATTCATACTATAAAACAAAATATTACCTCTGTTCAATAATGTATCAAGCTCTTGGAAGCCCAATCACATCTCAATAACATGTGGCAATGAACTAATCCATGTTTATTGAGCCCTGATTATTGATGAGGTTTAGCAGTAGGGATGGCAAGAGAGTCAAAGATGGTCAGGATGAGCTCCTAGCTTTTCAATATATCACCATCTGGCTAAGCTGAGGGACCAAGGCACTGAATTAAGAATACACCTTGGATCAAGGTCAAAGCATAGTTTGTGATTCATTTCGTTGTGATTCAGGCCCCTGGCCAGAGGAGCAGAAGTCCCAAATTGCAGCCATCCATAAGCATTTAAATAGCGTAGCTTTGTCTATAGAAGACTCTAGACAGCTGGAAAATCCACAGCTTTGACTCTCCTAGCATTTACATCTTTTAAGTGTTTTTGATAGATTCTAAAACAATTTGGGTATGTCACAGAAATGGAAGTCACAAGTGTTTGTTTGCTACTGTACTGTTTTTTAAATTTTTATTAATTTTTAATTTATTGTGTTTACATGGATTCAAGTGTCCCACTGAATAAAACTCCCTCGGAGTGACGTCAGAGAAATGGCGCTGTGAGGAGCGATACCGATAAATCTCCCCAAAATTTCACAAGTTCTTCAACCAGAGACAGAAAAATTTATCCTTGGAGCATCTAGAAGTCCCACATTGAACATAAAGGTATGATTGAGCGAAAAATTGACTGAATATATAATCAACCCCGAAGGAAATAATATGGAGACAGGAACACTCCGCCTTCTTCACTAACCTAAGCAAGGGCTGCTTTCACTTGGAACTGAGAGTATAGGAGCTAAGGCGGGCAGAGAGGGTGAATAGAGCCAGGCTGTGGCACAGACGTCCGAGCCAAGGAAAGACTGAGCCTGTGGTGACCCAGCCAATGCAAGCTAATGCCCATGCCAAACCCAGACAAAGACAGGTGAGAGGCGGCAGCCATTAGCCCTGATATCCTGGTCGGCAAGAGCGGATAGAATGAGAGAGGTTCCTCCTAGCGCCCTGGGAGTGGGCACCCATGTTCCCAGACAGAGGGGCAGAGTCAGAGGCCTTTGCATGGGCTGTGGCCAGAGTCTCCTCGTGGCCCCTGCACCCTGAAGAGTGGTACGTGGGGAGTGCGTGAAAGTGAACTTCCCTACGCTCAAACTTCTCCAGGTGGGCAGGGCGCCTCACCCCGGACAAGTGGCTGCCACCCAATATCCTGGTCGGCGAGCGCAGATAGTGTGCGAGAGGTTCCTCCTAGCACCCCAGAAGTGGGCACCTGTGTTCCCGGACAAAGGGGCAGAGCCCAGGCCTTTGCATGGGCTCTGGCCAGAGTCTTGGTGTGGTTCCTGCACACTGAACAGCTGTTTGCGGGGAGTGCGTCAAAGCAAACTTCCCTACGCCTGAACTTCTCCAGGTGGGTGGGGCGCCTAACCCAGCCATATAAGCTAACAGACCCGTGAAGGATTAGCTTAACCCACAGTCTGCTCACCTCCCAACTGACAAGATCTCTCTCAGTTCAGTGATCTAAGAAAAGAGGCATGATATTTTTTAGTGCCTTTTGCTATGCACGTAGGGGTGGGGGCAACTTCTGATTGGCAGAGCTTTCATACTCAGGGATATACATTAAAAAGAGGGATTTGGCAGCTTATAAGACCTCCTGTTTTGCAAACAGTGACTAGGGCATCTTCTACCCAGCCAAAACAGGTTAAAAAGGGCAAAAAGCCTGGGGAAAGTGGTCCCACAGAGTGCTGAGGCATACTGGACATGCCTTGAGGAGCATAGAAAGGCACCTTGAAAGCAATTGGCTCCCAGCCCTGCCTGATTGTGCTAGCAGCTCTGACTGACAGAGTCTTATCCAGAGCCCTGTGCTGAGTAGGGCTAGAGTGGGGATTTGCCAGCTCTTTGAACCTCTTACTCTCCAGGCAGTGGTAGCAGCAACCCCATAGCTGAACCATCAGGCTGCTGATTAAGGAAGGAAAGACTAGGAGAGAGGCTCCAGGAAAACGGACTCTCTCATTGTTGGAGCCTGCAAATGCTAATGAGCCTCAACTGTCAATGAAACTGAAGCTTAATATATGACATCACCATAGAGACTTATCAACTACAAACCTCTATCTAAATGTGCAACAAGGGCAGAGCCTGGGGTACAGAGTCACCCATCAGGAAGAGGAAGAGACAGAAAAATCAAGCAAGAAGATAACCTCTCAAAATCAAGAAAAATCCACAGACTTTATAACCTTTTCCATTTTATTTTGTTTGTTTCTTTCTTTCATCTTCTTGTCTTGATTATTTTCTTCTACCACTTTGGTCGTTTTATTCTCTGCCCATCTTATTCTTTCCTCTTCTGGAACTACACTACCCATAAGTGTTACATTTCTCATTTTCATTCCTTTCTTCTTCTTTTCTCTCCATGAGGGTTGCACTCCAAAACCCTTAACTTTCTCTCTCTCTCTCTCTCTTTTTGTTCTTTTTTTATTCTCCTTTTTGGTTTTTCCTCTTTATTTTTTCTCCCTCTATATTAGTTTCTTCTTTTCTCCTTTACTTTTCCTCTCATTCAATCCTCAATCACAAACGAATTATTTTATTTGGGACTCAAAATTTTCTTTGTGGCACTTTGGGTGCTTTTTACTTTGCTTTTTAACTCATTAGCAGTGCTCTCAACCCTGACTCTCCATTTTATCTAGTTTTTGCTCCACTTAATACAATAGTAATTTTTAAATTTTTCCCCCTTTTTCTTGTTTCCCTCTTATCCCTCTCATTTATCTCTTAGTCGACCATCACTTACAAGCAAATCATTTTATTCTTGACCCAAATATTTTTCTTTTTTGCATATTGTGGGTCCATACCTCCTTTTTTGCCCCTATATCACTTCTCCCCAACTCAGGCCTTCTGTTATAGGTAGTTTATTGTTCTATTTAGCACAATATAATTCAAAGTTCACCACATTTTTTTTCTCAAGAAGGAGGGGAGAGGAGAGGAGAGAAAAAAAGGGGAAATAATAATTTTTTTACTTTTTATTCTTTATTAATTCTCATTAGTACTATCAACAAAACCACCCTCAGATGCCATTATGGGAAAGAAAATAAAATATCATGGATACAAAAGACAGAGATGTACCACAGATAAATGAGGAAAAATTGATGGAGAAAAAATTTAATATATTGGAAACCTTGGAGCTAAATGACAGAGAATTTAAAATAGAAATCCTAAAAATACTCAGAGATATGCAAGAAAACACAAAAAGGCAATTTAGGGAGCTCAGAAAACAACTCAATGAACACCAAGAATATATTACCAAGGAAACTGAAACTATAAAAACAAATCAAACAGAGATGAAAAACTCAACTCACAAACTGAAAAATGAGGTAACAAGCTTAGCTAATAGAACAGGCCAGATAAAAGGTAGGATTAGTGAAACAGAAAACAAGCAACTTGAGGCACAACAGAGAGAAGAAGAGACTCAAAAATTAAAAAAAAATGAGAAAGCCCTACAGGAATTGTCTGACTCCATCAAAAAGAATAACATAAGAATAATAGGTATATCAGAGGGAAAAGAGAGAGAAAATGGAATGGAGAACATATTCAAACAAATAATAGATGAGAATTTCCCAAGCCTGTGGAAAGAAATAAATCCTCAAATTCAAGAAATAAACAGAACACTGAGTTTTCTTAACCCCAACAAACCAACTCCAAGGCACATCATAATAAAATAGGCACAAACCAATGACAAAAAAAATTCTCAAGGCAGCCAGGGAAAAGAAGAATACAACATATAAAGGAAGGCCTATTAGATTATCATCGGATTTCTCAGCAGAAACTCTACAAGCTAGAAGAGAGTGGATCCCAATATTTAAAGTTCTGAAAGAGAGGAACTTTCAGCCACGAATACTATACCCATCAAAGCTATCCTTCAAATATGAAGGAGAAATAAAAATATTCACAGATACAGAAAAGATGAGGAAATTTATCATCAGAAAACCCCCACTCCAGGAATTACTAAAGGGGTTTTTCCAACCAGATACAAAGAACAAAACAAAACAAAACCACAAGTAAATATCCACCAAGAACACAATAAAACCAAATTTAAACTGTGACAACAAAAACAAAAACAAAAAAATAAATGGGATATTGTATTTGTCATCTCCGACTGATTCTTTTTTAATATTTCAATATCCTTTTTTTATAGTTGATATTTCTTTATTTAGGTGTTCCTAATGACCATTTATTGTTTTTCTAAGATCCCTAAGCATCCTTACAATCATTATTTTAAACTCTGCATCCAGAAATTTGGTTATTTTTATATCACTCAGTTTATTTCCTGGATGTTTCTCTTGTGGTTTCGTTTGGATTGCACTTCTCTCTCTTCTCATTATATCTGTGTGCTTGGGTGTGTTGTTTGTAGAGCTGGTTGAGTCTAGGTTTGGTATTGTCTGCTTCCAGTTTTCAATTGTGTTATTTCTAGGTCTTCTTGGGTTGGCATCAGCTATTGTTTGTAATCTGCTTTCAGATTTGGGCCCCTTGATGTCTGATTTGTTTGTTTTCTTTTTTTTTTTTTTGTATTTTTCTGAAGCTGGAAACGGGGACAGTCAGATAGACTCCCGCATGCACCCAACCGGGATCCACCCGGCACGCCCACCAGGGGGCGATGCTCTACCCACCAGGGAGCGATGCTCTGCCCCTCCGGGGCGTCATTCTGTTGCGACCAGAGCCACTGTAGCGCCTGGGGCAGAGGACAAGACACCATCCCCAGTGCCCAGGCCATCTTTGCTCCAATGGAGCCTCGGCTGCGGGAGGGGAAGAGAGAGACAGAGAGGAAGGAGAGGGAGAGGGAGAGGGGTGGAGAAGCAGATGGCATTTCTCCTGTGTGTCCTGGACAGGAATCGAACCCGGGACTTCTGCACGCCAGGCCGACGCTCTACCACTGAGCCAACCGGCCAGGGCTGATTTGTTTGTTTTCTTAACAGGTGATTGTCTTGTTTGCTGATCTCAGCAGGGGGCTTATTTGAAACTGTAACCAGGAATGCAGTGGGTGTAACCTGAGGCTCTGAAGTCCTCTTCTGCCAGTTAATCTCTCTGGGGGCGGGTTTCTGCTTTCTCAGCTGCAGTAGAGGGACATGTATCTCAGATTTCCATGGAGATCTGAGTTGCTGCCCCTCCTCCCCACTTCTTATTTTTAGCTGTGCCTTGTTGTGCTGATTGGAGCTGGAGAGATGCCTAGACATCTGTGCCTGGAAGCACTTTGACTTTTGTTTTGTGGAAGAATCAGCCCCTCCCACAGCTATGGCCGCCTCCATCACTGAATTAGTCAACTTTTCAGGTCGTCCCCTGCATTCTTCTGCCCCTCACTGTCTCACTCTCTCCCCTTTCTTTTTTGGAAGATAAGCTGGCCCTTTCAATACACCTTGTTCCCTGGTTGCCAGGCAAGTGGCTGTGAACAGTATTTACTGCTCTTTTCCTTGGAGTGAGATCCCTTCTGGGCTCTCAGCTTCATCCCCTCCCTGTTCCTGTAAGCAGGAGAGATTCAGGCGCTCCCTACCAGGTTTGTTGTGGCTTCTTCTTTGCTGCTTGGTTTTTGAGAACTGTTCTTGTAGTCCAGATTTGGTTTTTCACACTAATTGTTCATAAATTAGTTTGTAATCTAGTTCAGTGGTGTGAGCTGGGAGTCTGTGCATCTGCCTACTCTGCTGCCATCTTCAGGTTCTCCTCAGGTATGATTTCTTCAAACAGGTTCTCTATTCCTTGCTTGTTCTCTTCTCCTTCAGGAACTCCTATGTTGTCACAGAGCTCTCTTAGAGTTTCCTCAGACTTTTTGAGCTTCTTTCTCTTTTGCTACTCTGCTTCTGTGCTTTCATTTATCTTGTCCTCTAAATCACTGATTCAATCCTCTGCTTCATCCATCCAGCTATTAGTTCCTTCTAGTGCAGTGTTCATTCCTGATATTGTATTTGTCATTTCTGACTGGTTCTTTTTAATGATTTCAATGTCCTTTTTGATGCTTGCTATCTCTTTATTTAGGTGCTCATTATATCCATCCATTGTTGCTCTAAGGTCCTTGGAGCATTCTAAAAATCACTGTTTTAAACGCTGCATATGGTGTTTTGGTTACTTCCATCTCATTCAGTTCTTTCTCTGGGGATTTCTCTTGTTGATTCATTGAGGTCATATTTCTCTGTATGCCCATTTTGTCTGTGCATTAGGTAGTGCTGCCTGACTTTGAAAATTTTGTGTGGTCTTCATGAAGAAGATGGGCTTGGTGGTACTGTCCTCCAGGCCACTTGGTTTCTTTGTTTTAGGAATGCTTCTTAAGGGTACTATTTCCCCTCTTGTTGTAGATGAGTATTAGATGCAGATAGTCTTTTCATGGGTATGTTTAACTCTTCAGGCTGGCAGGCTCTAAGGGTCAACTTTGATTATGTGTATTACACACTATGCAATGTCTGTCCTGTTCAGCATATTTATTCTCCTCAGTGTCTGGTGCCTGTTAGACTCCACCTTTGGGTGTGCTGCTTGTGTAGGTAGTTGAGTCTAAGGTTGGTGCTGTCTTCCACCCACTACCAGTAGTGTTGGCTCTAGTTCTTCTTTGGTTGGCGTCAGCTGTTGTTTATAACGCACTGTGGGCTACTAGTCTGCAGCTACTGCACTTTTCACTGTTTGTGTTTGCATTTTCTGTGTCAGGGTACTTTGGGAAGGTCCAACCTTTGTATAAGGATCAGCTTCCTCCTAGTTAGAGATGACAAGAGCTCTGTAAAATCCCCAAGCTCTGTAAGATTCATCTCCACTTTTCAGCTGCTCCTCATCCTCTTGCAGCTGCCTGGTTTTCCCACAGAGTCTTCTGTAGTTATGACTATAGTGTGAGCTTAGATTGACCTTACCCAACAAACCCCTCTACAAGTTGCATGCTTGGTGGATTAGGGAAGCTGAGGTTGTGAATAGTATGTTTGTGGTGCCCCCTACTTCAGGAGTCTCTTGGTCAGGAGCTCAGTACTGGGAATGTGGCCCCTACTCCAGAGCTTAATCCCTCAGCCACTGCTGGATACTCAAATTTTATTTCTCCCCAACAAGATGAGCAGCAGGTTCAGACTGAGTCTGGCTGACAGTCCCCTATGGAGTTCTTTTAGCTGTTGAGTCTTCAGTCTCAAGGAAAGAAGACTGAGAGAGTCCTTTCCTGGGGCTGCCTGTGCCCCTCCTAAAGGTGGCTAAACCACTTGACCAGATCCAACAATAGACTCACAGGGACCCACACTTTAAATGTCCATGCTCCAAGCCTCTCTCCCTTCCCCCTTTGGAATCCAGCCTAGCAGGACAGAATATCCAGTGCCCAGGCTGGCTGGCTATGATGCTCCACCCTATGCAATGCACATGAGCTACTGTGCAGGTGCTGATCAGAGAAAGTGGAACTCGTCTCAGCTGAGCCTGGTGTGAGGAGCTTTTCCTTAGGATACCACTCTAGTAAGAGTTGTTAGGTCCTGAACCAATGCTTTCCACAGCTGGCCCCTGGATGTGCCAGCCCTGGGCCTCCCAAGCAGGATCCCAGCACAGACCAGTAGGAGACAGTGCCTGTGACTGGCCCTCAGGAACTGTCTTGGAGCTACAAGCAATGCAGAGTTTGTGGCTGCCTCTGCTGGGCCCAGGTGTACATGGAAATACCAAGCTGCACTCCTAGGCTGGCTTTTACCTACTCTAGTCCTGGGGGAAAGTCTGCTCAAATGGCCAAGTTTTTCTGAGTCTCGCCACCTACAGCCTCTGTCTGCTGGCTGCTTGTTGGGCTCAGCCGCTGAAGAAACCTCTGCTAGAGTCTAGAGCCTGTAGCAATTTAGTGATTAGGAAGGGTTGTGGGTGTGTCTCTTCCCCTTGGGCCCAGATGTCAGTCTGTCTAGACTTTTTTCACAGACCTCAGTAAGGTGTGGCCCCAAGAGTCTGGTGGGTTTGGCCTCTAAGACCCAGAGGTGTGGTCTTCCCCCTCTCTGGACAGTTTCAGCTGAGTCTCTAGTGAAGTGGAAGCACCAGACATAGAATCGGGAGAGTGCTGGGGGGGTGGAGCTCTGGTCTCAGCACCAGAAAACTGAGTCACTGATGTGCCACCTGCCTCCTGGCCTCAGAATGACCTGTCACCATCCCTGGGTTAGGAGAGACTCCCGAGGGCGGAGCAGCTGCTTTTCCCCAGGCTGATGCCGCATAAAGGGTTGCTCCACCCAAGAAAGATGCTGTCTGCAGTATTGGAGAATGACTCAGCACAGGGGTTCTGGTGGCTGTCCCCCACAGTGTCTCTCCCTGGGCATCCAACTTCATACTCTTCTCCTGCAACTCCAGTTCTCTCAGCTCTCCCCACCAGAGCCCTGGGTAAGTGGCTGAGAACAAGGTTTTCTGTGTGGGTCCTTTAAAACAGACTCTGCGTCCAAGAGGTGAGTCTCTTTCTTATGGACAGAAACTCGGCTCTTTTCACAGCTAAATGCTGTCTGGGTGCCTCTTCTAAGCTCTGGGGCTCTAGGCTGGGGCTCTGGGTCTGGAGCTGAAGATCCACACCTCTCAGGGCAACCCACTCTGCAGTGAGAGTCCTTCCAGGCTGCTGCTCGCTCCTGGGAGCAGGGCAGCCCTTTCCACGTTTCCGCTGTTCCTACCACTCTTGATGTGGCTTCTTCTGTGATCCTTGGTTATAGATTCCTCTTAGTTTAGTCCAAAGTTGGTTTTTCAAGATGATTGTTCTTAAATTAAGTTGTAACCTAATTTGGTCCTGGGAGGTGGCAGTTGGAACGTCCGCCTACTCCATTGCCATCTTTCTTCTTGCTACTGAACTATTTTTAAAGAAGTCATTTTGGATTCTCTTTCTGTCTGGGCCCTGGGTGACCTTTTAGGTTTGCTCATGGCTGATAGTATTCTGTAGTTGTACAAATATCTAAAAGTTGAAAAAATTTCAGTTGCAATGAGTAGGAGTTGTCTAGTGGGTTGACTGCTGATATAGTTCTGGTTACTGCTTTGAACATTTAGGATACATATATATTTATAGTGCAGCCTACTGCATGAAGAGCAATACACAGAGCAGTGAAGGAGAAAGGTGATTATTAGGGGTCATTGAGATCTAAGTTAATAGACAAATTTAGTTAAATTGTATACAGAAGAAAAAATTTTAAAAAACAGGTGCATTGATAAAATAAATATATATTTTTGTCTTTTATAAAGAGAAATCTGAAAGTAGGCAGTCAAAATTTCTAAGAATCATCTGAACCTTGGATCCTTTCTAGCTTCTTGATCCATTTTCTTATAGCTTTGGTTCTTAGATTTATAAGATATCAGCTCCCTTGGGCCATGTTATCCATGTTGCCATATTTGGTCAAATATTATTCTGGGTGTTTTTGTGAAGGTGTTTTTTGTTTTGTTTTGTTTTGTCTAAAATTAACATTTGAATCTTACCATGGACTAAAGCAGATTCTCTGCCTGTGTGGGTGGACTTCATCTGATTAGCTGAAAGTCTGAGTAGAAGAAAAATGCTGACCCTCTCCCAAGTAATACAGAATTATTCCTGCCTGATTGTATTCTAACTGAGAGATAAGCTTTTTCCTGCCTTTGACTTGAACTAAGACTGGCTCTTCCTGGGTCTCAAGCCTACAGAGTGGAGCTGCACCCTTTTCATCCCCTTGGGTCTCCAGTTTGCCAACTGCAGATCTTGGGACTTGTCAGCCTCCATAATTGCATGAGCCAAATACTTATAATAAGTTTATCTATCTATCTATCTATCTATCTATCTATCTATCTATCTATCTATCTTATTTATTTATTCACTTTAGAGAGGAGAGAGAGTGAGAGAAAGGGGGGAGGAGCAGGAAGCTTCAACTCCCATATGTGCCTTAGACCAGACAAGTGCAGGGTTTTGAACCGGCAACCTCAGCATTCCGGGTCGACGCTTTATCCACTGTGCCACCACAGGTCAGTCTATCTATCTTTTTATCTCTCTCTCCCTCTCTTTTTACAGGCATATGTTTTCTTATAATATGTTCAATATGTGCTTGTTGAATGAATGAAGCTTTAGAATGCTACCCTTTTTGTCTAACTTAAACCCCCAATTCCTCCACATCATGCCTTCAGATTGTGTGGGAATCTAAACATCAGGAAGATTTCCATTTGGTGGGAATAGCACTAGTAAGCCTAAATTGAATAGCTACCTGTCAGGGCTTTTTAAAAGTAATTCCTGAACATAGATGACCCCTCAAGTCCTTACCAATATAAGAGTCTTTGGTTTCAGAGGACAAGAAAAATAATGATGAAAATAATTAGAAGAGCAATAATTAACACATACTGCCTGTTTACTATGTGGTACGGACTGAGACAAACCATTGCCATGCATTCTTTCTTTTATTAGTACCTAGGAGGTAGGTGCCATCACTATGTCCATTGTACAGATTAGGAAACTGAGGTATAAAAGGAGTGACTTGTTTAAGGTCTTCCAGCTATAAGTGATGAATCCTTGACACGAAAGGTGTCTTAACTATTAGGCCAGTTGTTCCCACATTTGGCTACACATTGGAATCACCTGGGGAGCTTTGACAACCTCTCCATTCTCAGGTGACACCCCAAACGAGTGAAATCAGAGTTTCTTAGATGGGAGCCAGGCATCAGTAGTATTTAAAGATCTCAGTTGATTCCAGTGCACAGCGAAGTTTTGGGAACCATTAACTGGGCTATACTGCCTCTCAAAACCAGGGGAAGAGGTTGAGCTCGGTTGGGGCGTCCAGGGGATGAAGCGCTCCCCTCCCTTCCTGCTCCTCCCACACACAGGGCGGAGGATCCCAGGTGGGAGCTACCAAACAGTTGGTAACCACCATACTGTTGACTATGTCTATGAGTTTGTTTGTCCATTTATTGCTTTCTGTTTTGTAACCCACATAGGAGTGAAATCCTATGGCTCTTGTCCTTTTCCATCTGACGTGGTTCACCCAGCATGATACTCTCCAGATCCTCCCGATGGCAATGGGCAGCATTTCATCTCCTCCTCAGGCAGGCTTGGCAGCTTTCCCTTCAGTTACAAGTTCTCATTTCACCGCGAAGGCTCAGGGAGGGCAAGCTGAACTATTGGAGAAAAGAGGATAAGATGAAGTTAAGGTTTACTATTATTATTTTTGTCATCATTCTACACTTTAGATCAGCCAGAAAACAGTTGTGTTCATTTTAATAAGCTAATGAGTACTAAGGGAGTGCATCCTCCAGAGGTGATGCATTACAAATGTTAACGGCCAAGACCAGAAAGTAAAAAAAAAAAAAAAAAAAAAAAAAAATCCTCACTGTTCTCCTAATTGACCCCACAGGTAAATTCCTCTGCCTTGAGCTGGATGGATATTCCTGTGGAACATTTAGCCTATAAATGTAACCTTATAATTTACAAAGAGTCCAACAGGAAAGACCATAAATGACTCTCGCTCTCCATCAGTGTGCACATGGCAGCGTTTGAAGAATGGGCCCTGTCTTGGTTTAGTGGTATAACAGGGTCAGGCCATCAATTATGGCCAATAAAACAAAGCAGACAGTTCAAGGAGTAGCTGAAGTCATGAGGCGGCAGCACCACCTGTGATATTTCAGACCATTGGGTAGAGAAGGGCTCTGGTGTGAGGGTGAAAGATATCTGCTAGATGATTTGAGGCATAAAAATGATGGATTGTTTGCAAAAAGCAAGTGATATTCACACTCAGGAGAAAGACAGGGAATGTAGGGGTGACGCCACCTGTCTTCACATGTTGTATTTGCCTTCTGTAATAATGGGGGAGTTATATTTCTGGAATCCTCTCTGGAAAGGATGGGAATTGCAGTGGGAGTGAGAAGTAGGTATGGAGTATATGGGACATCTATGTAATAGGGCACACTTACTTTTTAGGGCAAAGAAAGAAATATTGCCTATTAGCATTGGTTTTCCTTTCTTACTGCTTTCTGACATGACCACATGCTTAGCAGCTTAAAACACACCCATTTGTTAACTCAGCCTGTAGGTCAGAAGTTTGGGCACAAGATATCTGGGTGCTCTGCTCAAAGTTTCACGGGCTGAAACCAAGGTGTTGGATAGGTTCTGGTCTCATCAAGAGGCCCAACTAAGGAAGTATCTGCTTTCAGAGCTCGTTCAGGTTGTTAGTAGAATATAGTTCCTGGTAGTTGTAGGACTGAGGCCCTTTTTCTCGCAGGTTGTCAGCTGGTGGCCACCTGCATTCCTTGCCTGGTTGCCTCCATCTCCAAAGCCAGGAGTGAAGAATGTCCTTCACAATTCAAATCTCTCTTGCCAAAAATATACTTCTCACAAAAATTAGGGGATTTTTATAGTTTCATATTCATTTTGAAATATCTCCTAATTTTTGTAAGCAGTATAGTTCTGTTACTTTAAGGGTTAATCAAGTCCTGACCTGATTAGGTCGGACCCACTGAAGATAATCTCCTTTCTTAGAGTCAACTGATTTGGGGCCCTAATTACATCTGCACAATTCTTTCACAGCAGCACTTAGATTAGTGTTGAATCAAATAACTGGGAGAAAGTGTGTGTGTACCAGGGCACAAGGGAATCTTGGGGGCCATCTAAGAATTCTGCCTACAACAGCATTTTAGACAAAGTTCCTAAAAGCATACCCGTGAGTGCGAGCAGTGTATGGGCTGAATAGCCAGACTGTGTCTGAGTAGTTCTACATCCTGGAGGCTTCTTACTCCACAATCCTTGGACACTAGACTGCTTGGACTGTGGGGATGGTCTTAGAATTGGCAATCCAGTCTTTACACAGTGTATATTTGTTTTGTGCACAGTTTATGGAAATGTTAACATTAAGTCATTTAGAAGACCTAAGGTGAAACTTTCCAACCAATTTACTGTAGGACAACTAGTGAGAAGAGCTAATACTATTAAAGGGGGGTAAATGAAGGAAATTTTTAGTGAAAACCATTTTATTTTACCTCTCACTTAGAAATTGTGCATCACACATTGAAACAAGTTTGAAAATACACCTGTCAGAAGTCAGATTTTTAAAATACAGTACATCTTTGAAAAAGGCAAGGGCTCGTTAATTCTTTCTGAGATGAGGCAAAGGCAGTTAAGGGATAGAGAGTGTGGACTTGGCTAAGAAATGTGGCATGAATGATGTTAAAGCTCATGTCATAGAGTTTTGTGGGAAGAGATATAAAAATAAATAGGGTTTTGGGGATGAGTAGGGAGAGAATATGAGAATTGACGGGGCTCCAAGACATCAACCTGCCAGTGCTTGGGGAGTTTCTGAGCACAGAGTGAGGGTTACTGACATGAACATATTTATGCACCCTTGATCAGTAACTTCCACAGCACCAGATAGTTGGCTAAGTGCTCAGTTAGTGGGAGAAATCCTGACAGGGCTGATAGTCATGATGTCTAGTCGGAAGCACTCTGAGTGAGCCATATGGGAGGTGGTGGAGCCTGGAACATGAATCTAACTCTGGCTGTGAGGGTGTCTCAGGAAAGCCTGAGCAGAGTCTTAGAAGGAGACTAGGACATTTTTTTAAATAGAGAGAGAGGAAGGGAGAGAGAGAGAGAGAGAGAGAGAGAGAGAGAGATATCAAGTCCCTGTTCTACCTAATTGCTCCACCTAGTAGTGCACTCATTGATTGCTTCTCCTATGTGCTCTGACTGTGTCTTGAACCTGGAACCTTGGTGCACTGGGACAATGCTATATCTACTGAGCCACCTGGCCAGGGCAGGACTAGAACAATTTGACATTTCTTTACCCTCTTTCAAGGTGTGTGTGTCTCATTGGCAATGAGAATGCCTGTCCAAGTGCCAGGCACATTGGAAGCAATCAAGAAATATTAATATTTGCCATCATCTTTGTCTCATAGTGTACCCCAACACCCTCTACATATATTCTTAGAATTTTGGAAGGGGTTGAGAGATAATCAAGTCTGGTCTCGTTTTCAGTTGCAAGGTGAATGTGACTAGCACTCCTGTTGCTCAGACAGAGCATTTCTGCAGTGGTTCTCATGTGTAAGTGTGTATCAGAAGCACGTGGAGAACTTGATAAAAGAGATTGCTGGGCCCCATTCCCAGAGATCCTGATTATTCACTTGCTTTGGGCGGGGCTTGAGAATTTGCATTTCTAGAAGTCCTGGCGATGACAATGCTGCTGGGTACTTTAAAACTACCTCTCTACACCATGCTATCATTCACCTCAGTGCATGGTGCTTGCAAAGGGTAATTAAAACATGGTTGGTAATTTTACAATGGACTTGGAAGAATTTGTCCTTGAAGGCAACTCACTATAGTGAAGCAGGGCTACCCAGAAGAAAGGGCCAGGAGTTTACTGCCATTGTTGTGAGCGATGAAAATTTTAAGAAGGTTGTGATTGAGGAGAAAGCCTTTTACTTGCCTGCAGGCTCCCGTATCCCAATGTTGACAACAGAGCAAAAGATAAAGTACTCAGCATTACCAAACGTGAGTTGGAAGTGATTAATACTCAGAGTTCCTCCAGCAGAAGAGGTGGGCATGCAAGATGCAATTAAGATGATAAACAACCTGAGAAGCTGTGCTTAGCAGCATGCTGGGGATGGCAAACTGGTGAGGACAACTACTGCTTATCCCTTGCTCTGCAGAGAAAGCTTATGAGATATGGACATGGGGTTCACTGTTCTGCCAGGCTGATCACAACAGTGAAGAAAGGTAATTGGAAAGCCTATTTTCAAGATGTGGGTGTTTCTTTGTCTCTCTGACTGGACATGTGGAAGCTCCAGCAGTCACAGATAATGATGTTGATGAGGATTTCAGTGGGCGGCGGGTGGAAAAGGGATTGCCATTTGGTTTAAATTCAGATTATGTCTGGCTTGGGGAGTTTCTGAGCACAGAGTGAGGGTTATATCTAGTAATTGATATTGTAGAAGGAAATAAATGACCCAAATAAGGTACTCAGTGTGATTCATTAAGTCTTGTGTGAAATTCCAACGCAGCACAGGTTACACACACGGGACCGGCCCTGCCAGTGTGGGGGAGTTATTTCTGGTGACCTTGCCTCCTCATTCTGAATCCCTTCTGTTCTCTGGACCCTCTGACCCCTCTTCAGAGCCAGGTAGAAGCAAGCCCACATACACCATAAAAATTCTCATTCCTTCTGCAAACTGTCATATAATAAACTAGATAGATTCATACCAAATGACCAAATGGTGATTGAATGCATCTACTTAGGTCAATATCTCAACTCCAATAAATGACCCTGTAATGATGGAAGGGAGCAGAGAGGTGGAGAAGGTGGCACCAACATGCATATCCTAATGTCTACTCACCACTTCTGTGTGGGTGGCCCAGGTGCATCTCTCTTTACTTAGCAAAATCTGAACTCTGCTCTGCTCCTTGCTGCACCCCCCCCATGCTCCTCTCCTAGTCCTCTCCTTCGCCACCCACTGGCAAATCCTTTTAGGTCTGCCTTCACAATATGTCCTTAATTTAACTACCTCTCACCTCCATGCTCCCACCTTGGGTCAGGCCACCTTCATTCCTTGTCAATATAACAGCCTCCCAGTGACATCCTACGTCCACTCTCTCTCCCTGCAGGTAGTTGTACACAGAGCAGCTGGAGTAATCCTTTTCTTTTTCTTTTTTTCTTCTTTTCTAAGTGAGAAGAGGGGAAATAAACATAGTCTTGGATGCTCCCAACCAGGATCCACCTGGCAACCCCCATCAGTGGCTGATTCTCTTCCCATCTGGGGCCATGATCGCAAGGGACCTATTTTTAGTGTCTGAGGCAAAGCTCCATGGAACTATCCTCAGAGCCTGGAGTGATGCACTTGAACCAATCGAGCCATGGCAGTGGAGAGAGAGAGAGAGAGAAAGAGAGAAAGAAAGAGAAAGAGATACGTGGGAGAGGGTGGGGAAAAGAAGCAGATGGTTGCTTCTCCTGTGTGCCCTGCCTGACTGGGACTCAAACCCAGGATGTTCACACACCAGGCCAACACTCTACCACTGAGCCAACCAGCCAGGGCTCTTATTTTAAAAAGTCAGATTATGTTTCTTCTTCTGACCTTGACTCTCTGATGCCTTCCCCTAATAACTGCCTCAAACCCTTTGTTTTTACCACACCTATTGGGCCTACTTTGAGCTGGCCCCTGCCCGGCTCCTCAGCTTCACCTTCTCCTCCCTCTGACCTCCACACCCTGCTCTGGACACTGTCCCTTCCTGCTGGTGGAACACCTCTATCTTATTCCCACCTGGAGGCTTTGAGCTTGTTTTCTCCCTGACTGGAATTCTTTCCCGAATCTTTGCACAGCCCAGCTCCGCATTTCCTTCATGTCTTTGCCAGATGTCACCTCCATGGAGAGCCCTTCCCTGACACCTTACTTACCACCGTCCTGCTGAGCCCTCTACCTTTCCCCACTCTTTCTTTGTCTTTTTGGAATTGTGAACACAAATTTGCTAATGTGCTTCTTTGTCTCCCCCTTAGAAAGTAAGCACCTGGAGGGGAGCACCACTGTCTTGTTCACAGCTGTACCCATGGCAAGAATAGTGCCTGGCACATAATGGGTATGCAGAAATGTTGGTTGGGGAGTGAGTGCTATTTATTAAGCACCTAGAGGGAGGTTCTCATGGCTGTGTGTGCACGGGCTCACTCATGCGAGCCACAGCTCTGTGAGGCAGGCAGCATTGGCCCCATTTTCCCCATGAGGCAGTGGAGGCTCAGGGCAGCTATGGAACTTTTCCAGGATGACACCATTATGAAATGGTAACTGGGGCCTGACCTTCAGTTCTTCTGGGTCCCCTGGTGGATGACTGATGTTTTAGGGCAAAGGAGCCCCTCAAGTACATCGCTAGTGAACGTGCTGCTAGCACTAGTAGCCAGCACTTATCCAGTGCCTACAGTGCAACAAGCAGTTCATTTTCTTTCTTAATCTTTCCAGCAACCCTTTGAAGAAGATATGTATTATTATTATTCCCATTTTGTAAAAAGTGGAAAAAAACAGACGGCAGAGACAAATTTAGGACAGTTCTCAAGGGGGTTTGTTCAGTAAGTGGTGGTGTTTGAAACCAGACATTGGGCTCCAGAACTGCCTCACTTCTCACCTCCGCTCATCCCTGCCCGAGCCACCCCCCACAGCCTTCCCTGCTGCAGGTCTGTGCACACCCAGCCACACCCTGTCCTTCATTCCCTGTCCTTCCCGCATGAGGCCTGTGACTGTCTTCTCTTTCTGTGTCTGAAGGACCTAGGGGAACATTGGCACTGAGTGTGCAGTGATGCGCGTGGCATAATGAAGGAAACAGTGAAATTTCAATGGGGAATTTTTCCACAATCATATTGTTTAAAACTCCCCATTTGAGCCAGTAAGTCTTTAATAAATGGTAACTACCATGAATGCCTGAGGTTACAAAGAGTTATCCTTTAAGTTTTTGAGTATAGAAGTATCAAACATACTTATATTTATAAGAGAGAAAAGATTTTCCATCATTGAGAACTCTGTCACTCTGCTCTTTCTAGTATATTTTAGAACCCAGAAGGGATAGAGCATTAATCAGGGCCCATGGAGTAGGTGCTGGGCTGGCTCAAACTGAAGAACGCATGATAGATTTGCATTAAGAAAGCTTGTACAAATATGTGTGTGTAGACACTGATGTCTATACACAACACACAGTGTTTGTGTGTGTTGTGTCTAGTCAGGAAACAGAATCTACATGAGTTACTTTAATAAAGAGGATTCATTATAAGGAATTGATTAAGCAGCCATTGGAGAGCAGAAAAGACCAGAGGGGAACACCAACATACCACAGAGTTAGCTTAGGGGTAGCACTCTAGGAAGCTCCTGAAACCTGGGGGAGCAAAGGACGGAGAGAGCTGAGGATTTGTAGAACCCAGGAGGTTGCATGGGGGCTCCCATGGGTGCCAGACTTTGAGGAAAGGTCTGTATGGCTGCTGCTGGGACCTCAGGAGCTTGGGGGCAGAGCCCCTGTAGCTGGGGCTTAGGCCCCTGGAGAGGGGGAGCTGCCTGGTAGCTGCAAGCACCTCCAAGGAGAGACAACGGCTCTGTGAGCGAGGTTCTGGACAAATGAAAGGAAGCTGACAACTGGAACTATGACCAGAACCTACCTGCTGATGGCAGAACAAAGGGCTGTTTATTCTGGGGCAAAGCAAATAGGAATACCAAGTCCCTTTCCCTTCCAGCCTTTGGTCTTCATTCATCCTCTGATGGGGGTATATACAGTATCAGGAAGGCAGCTGGCATAAAACAAATAGAGTTTGCCAGTTCTGGCCCCAGTGCCACTGACCAAATTGTAGACGGGAATCTGGAGCTGAGAGACAACACTTAACAGACAAAAGCCCTTTAGCATGGCAATCACCCTTGCATATGCTTTGCAGAATGGTTGACGTTAATTTGGATCCAGATTGTGCACCAAGATGCTTATCATTGCCCTGTATCAAAGAATACCTTTCACAGCTTCAGGCCTCATGTAGATGTGTCTATCTGTTTTCTACTCTTATCAATATGACAATGCTTATTCAGTTAAATAACAGTAAAATAGCTAACAACTGTTGATTACTGTGTTCCAAACACATAATATTTACAAATATTCTCCTTATTAAAACCCTTTCAAATGGCCAATATTTTAATCTCCAATTTATGGATACTGAGGCACATAGGAATTAAGCAACTGATCCAATTTTTTAAGTTCATATGTGGCTAAGGCCCAGGACCTGTGCTCTTATCTTTTCTACATTATTCTATCTAGTCATTTTCTGACTAGATCTTTAGACCAGGAATCTGTTGATTTAGGAACTAGAACAGAGTTTGATTAAAACAAGTGCTTTAGAAACAGAGGAAACTGCTTTTAAGAAGTTAAGCCTAATTCGGAGGAACCCGAAACATTAAAGACAGGAACAAGGTCCATCATTTACACATCAAAGCTTTATTGTCTAGCTTGGCCAAGCAGCGGCAAACTCCGACAGCTGTCTGAGGGAGAGCGAGCTGGCCCTTTGTTCTACTTAGTTTTTATAGTTTTGTAAGTGGGAAGTACAGAAGCAAAAATTGCAATTAGGAGCCCCTTACCACTATTGGTTATAGTCATATGTCCTTTAACATGATAGGACCATGTTCAATTTGCAAGCCATACATTATTTTGGAGAAAACAAAATTTACAAGTCAACACAATGGCAGAAAGATATCTTTTTACATATTAAAAGGCATTCCCATATTATCTAGTGTTCATCTGCTATCTCTCTGTCCAGAGTCACACGTGTTAACTACACGCATTTACATAGGAGAGGTAGTTTTGGTGGGGACAAATGCCCACAAATGGCTCATTGCTATGAGAAAAGGTTTATTTTGGCTTTTCTCTCCATGTACCTGGCTAGCCATTCACCCTTTTCCCCACAGGCATGGTGGAATGTCTGGGAATCCATGTTTTCCTCACCTTTGCATTTACAATACAATGCCAAGGGCCATTCTGGTTATGCCAATCACACAGTACAGAGACTATTCTCACAATTTCTCTGCACACCTTAACCCAAACTAATAAAATGTTCTTCAAGCCTCCCAAAATATTAATATTAATTCTGTAGCTTTTGGTACTTTACAACACCTGTGGGTGAAGTGGCTCAGTGGCTCCTCAAAGACTGAGCTTCTGTTTTTGCTGGATGAGTGGGATGGACAAACATATCAACCTCAGTTTCCTCATTTTGAAAAACAAGGTAAAGTATTTTCCATAGGGGTTATTTTTTAAGGATTAAATGAGATAATTCATGTAAATCACTTAGTAGAATTTGTTACACACAAATGTTAATAAACTATTAAATGTTATTGTCATTATTTTCCAATGTGAAATATAGAAATCCAAATCCTCTGTACTTCAGTTGTAATACCTGGCAAAGGTGGCGGCTGGTCTGCTAGCCAGTTTTTGGACCTTTGGTCAGCTCCAGTCTCACAGGCTTCCATGATTATAGAGGAGCTGGAGGCTGAAACCACTTCTAGAGGTAAGAAGGGCAGCAGTGTGGGCAGCAGCAACTGAAGGGTGGGCATCTGTAATAGGTCCGATTTGCAAGACAGAGAGTGGCAAGACCTGGTCAAGACAGAAAATGGCTCCACTTTTCTTTGCTTGACACCTGGGAGAAACTTCACTGAATTCCCCCTGCCCCTTTCCTGCTTATGGCAGTTGAATGCTGATGTCTAAATTCCCAGAACTTGTGAATTCATTACCTGACAACTAAAAGGGACCTGCAGGTACGATTAAGTTAAGGATCTTGACATGAAAAGATTGTTATCCTCGTTATCTGGATGGGCCCGATATAATCATGAAGCTCCTTATAAGAGAAGGCAAGAGATCAGAGCAGGAGATGGCAGTGGTGATGGAACCAGAGACTAGAGTGATGTGGCCAGCAGGTGAGGAACATGGCAACCTTCAAGAGATAGAAGAGGCAAAGGATGAATTCTCCTCCCACCTTCATCCCTGGAGTCTTTAGAATGAAGCAGTTCTGCCAACACTTTGATTTGAGTTCTATAATACTTATTTTGGACCTGTGAAAATATAGGAGAATAAATTGGTGATTTTTTTTATAATAATTTTATTTTTTTAATGGGGTGACATCAATAAATCAGGATACATATATTCAAAGATAACAAGTCCAGGTTATCTTGTCGTTCAATTATGTTGCATACCCATCACCCAAAGTCAGATTGTCCTCTGTCACCTTCTATCTTGTTTTCTTTGTGCCCCTCTCCCTCCCCCTTTCCATCTCCCATTCCCCCCACCCCCCCGTAACCACCACACAATTATCAATGTCTCTTAGTTTCACTTTTATGTCCCACCTACGTATGGAATAATGCAGTTCCTGGTTTTTTCTGATTTACTTATTTCGCTTCGTATCATGTTATCAAGATCCCACCATTTTGCTGTAAATGTTCCGATGTCATCATTTCTTATGGCTGAGTAGTATTCCATAGTGTATATGTGCCACATCTTCTTTATCCAGTCATCTATTGACAGGCATTTTGGTTGTTTCCATGTCCTGGCCACTGTGAACAATGCTGCAATAAACATGGGGCTGCATGTGTCTTTACGTATCAATGTTTCTGAGTTTTTGGGGTATATACCCAGTAGAGGGATTGCTGGGTCATAAGGTAGTTCTATTTTCAGTTTTTTGAGGAACCACCATACTTTATTCCATAATGGTTGTACTACTTTACATTCCCACCAACAGTGTATGAGGGTTCCTTTTTCTCCACAGCCTCTCCAACATTTGCTATTACCTGTCTTGCTAATAATAGCTAATCGAATAGGTGTGAGGTGGTATCTCATTGCAGTTTTGATTTGCATTTCTCTAATAGCTAAAGAAGATGAGCATCTTTTCATATATCTGTTGGCCATTTGTATTTCTTCCTGGGAGAAGTGTCTGTTCATATCCTCTTCCTATTTTTCTATTGGATTCTTTGTTTGTTTGTTGTTGAGTTTTATGAGTTCTTTGTATATTTTGGATATTAGGCCCTTATCTGAGCTGTTGTTTGAAAATATCATTTCCCATTTAGTTGGCTTTCTGTTTATTTTGTTATCAGTTTCTCTTGCTGAGCAAAAACTTCTTAGTCTGATGTAGTCCCATTCATTAATTTTTGCTTTCACTTCTCTTGCCTGTGGAGTCAAATTCATAAAATGCTCTTTAAAACCCAGGTCCATGAGTTGAGTACCTATGTCTTCTTCTATGTACTTAATTGCTTCAGGTCTTATGTTTAGATCTTTGATCCATTTTGAGTTAATTTTAGTACAGGGGGACAAACTGTAGTCCAGTTTCATTCTTTTGCATGTGGCTTTCCAGTTTTCCCAGCACCATTTATTGAAGAGGCTTTCATTTCTCCATTGTGTATTGTTGGCCCCTTTATCAAAAATTATTTGACTATATATATGTGGTTTTATTTCTGGACTTTCTATTGTTCCATTGGTCTGAGTGTCTATTTTTCTGCCAATACCATGCTGTTTTGATTGTCATGGCCCTATAATATAGTTTGAAATCAGGTATTGTAATGCCTCCAGCTTCATTCTTTTTCTTTAGGATTCCTTTGGCTATTCAGGGTTTTTTATAGTTCCATATAAATCTGATAATTTTTTGCTCTATTTCCTTAAAAAATGTCATTGGAAGTTTGATGGGAATTGCATTAAATTTGTATATTGCTTTGGGTAATATAGCCATCTTGATTATATTTATTCTTCCTAGCCAAGAACAAGGTATATTCTTCCATCTCATTATATCTTTTTCGATTTCCCTTAACAATGGTTTATAGTTTTCATTATATAAGTCCTTTACATTCTTTGTTATGTTTATTCCTAAGTATTTTATTTTTTTTTGTTGCAATCATGAAGGGGATTATTCTTTTGAGTTCATTCTCAATTGTTTCATTGTTGGCATATAGAAAGGCATATAGACTTCTGTATGTTAATTTTGTATCCTGCGACCTTACTGTATTGGCTTATTGTTTCTAATAGTCTTTTTGTGGATTCTTTGGGGTTTTCGATGTATAGGATCATATCATCTGCAAAAAGTGATACCTTTACTTCTTCTTTTCCGATATGGATGCCTTTTATTTCTTTGTCTTGTCTGATTGCTCTGGCTAGAACCTCTAGTACCACATTAAATAAGAGTAGAGAGAGTGGACAACCCTGTCTTGTTCCTGATTTAAGGGGGAAAGCCTTCAGTTTTGTGCCATTTAATATGATGTTAGCTGATGGTTTATCATATATGGCCTTTATCATGTTGAGATATTTTCCTTCTATACCCATTTTGTTGAGAGTCTTAAACATAAAATTGTGTTGTATTTTATCAAAAGCCTTTTGTGCACCTATTGATAAGATCATGTGGTTTTTATTCTTTGTTTTGTTGATATGGTGTATTAAGTTAACTGTTTTACGTATGTTGAACCATCCTTGAGATTCTGGGATGAATCCCACTTGATCATGATGTATTATTTTTTTAATATGTTGTTGTATTCGATTTGCTAGTATTTTGTTTAGTATTTTAGCATCTGTATTCATTAGAGATATTGGTCTGTAGTTTTCTTTTTTTGTGCCATCCTTGCCTGGTTTTGGTATGAGAGTTATGTTGGCCTCATAAAATGTGTTTGGAAGTATTGCTTCTTCTTCAATTTTTTGGAAGACTTTCAGTAGAATAAGAACCAAGTCTTCTTTGAATGTTTGATAAAATTTGCCGGTATAGCCGTCAGGGCCTGGACTTTTATTTTTGGGGAGGTTTTTAATGGTTTTTTCTATTTCTTCTCTACTAATAGGTCTGTTTAGGCTTTCTGCTTCTCCTTGACTCAGTCTAGGAAGGTTGTATTGTTCTAGGAATTTATCCATTTCTTCTAGATTGTTGAATTTAGTGGCATAGAGTTTTTCATAATATTCTACAATAATTCTTTGTATATCTACGGGGTCTGTGGTGATTTCTCCTCTTTCATTTTGGATTTTGTTTATATGAGTTCTTTCTCTTTTTTCCTTGGTAAGTCTTGCCAAGGGTTTGTCAATTTTGTTGATCTTTTCAAAGAACCAGCTTTTTGTTCTATTAATTTTTTCTATAGTTTTTCTGTTCTCTAATTCATTTATTTCTGCTCTGATTTTTATTATCTCCTTTCTTTGGCTGGTTTTGGGTTTTCTTTGTTCTTCTTTTTCTAGTTCCTTAAGGTGGGAAGTTAAGTGGTTCACCTGGGCTCTCTCTTGTTTGTTCATATATGCCTGAAGTGATATGAACTTCCCTCTTATCACTGCTTTTGCTGCATCCCATAGATTCTGATATGTTGTATTGTCATTTTCATTAGTCTGTATATATCTTTTGATCTCTGCACTTATTTCTTCTTTGACCCATTCATTTTTTAAAAGTATGTTGTTTAGTTTCCACATTTTTGTGGGATTTTTTTCCTCTTTTTTGCAGTTGAATTCTAGTTTCAAGGCTTTATGATCAGAAAATATGCTTGGTACAACTTCGATGTTTCT
Source organism: Saccopteryx leptura (assembly GCF_036850995.1). NCBI lineage: Eukaryota > Metazoa > Chordata > Mammalia > Chiroptera > Emballonuridae > Saccopteryx > Saccopteryx leptura. The sequence continues at coordinate 193,123,569 of NC_089505.1, forward strand.
GAATTTGCTGATGTTGTTTTTGTGGCCCAACATATGGTCAATTCTTGAGAATGATCCATGTACACTGGAGAAAAATGTATACTCAGTCACTTTGGGATGAAATGTCCTGTAGATGTCTATCATATCCAGGTGCTCTAGTGTTTTTTTTAAGGCCACTATGTCTTTGTTGATTCTCTGTTTGGATGACCGATCTAGCGCTGTCAGCGGTGTATTGAGGTCTCCAAGTATGATTGTATTTTTGTCAGTTTTTGTTTTAAGATCAATAAGTAGCTCTCTTATATATTTTGGTGCTCCTTGGTTTGGTGCATATATATTAAGAATTGTTATGTCTTCTTGATTCAGTGTCCCCTTAGCCATTATGAAATGGCCATTTTTGTCTCTGAGTACTTTTCCTGTCTTGTAGTCAGCATTATCTGATATGAGTATTGCTACACCTGCTTTTTTTTGGATGTTATTTTCTTGGAGTATTGTTTTCCAGCCTTTCACTTTGAATTTGTTTTTATCCTTGTTACTTAGATGAGTTTCCTGTAGGCAGCATACAGTTGGATTTTCTTTTTTAATCCATTCTGCTACTCTGTGCCTTTTTATTGGTGAGTTTAATCCGTTTACATTTAGTGGAATTATTGACACTTGTGAGTTCCCTATTGCCATTTTATATCTTGCTTTCTGTTAGTTTTGTGTCTTGTTTGATCCTTCTCTTTTGTTTTTCTATCTTTTGTTTTTATTTGGTTGTATTCCATACATCTTTCCTCTGTTGCTATCTCTTTTATCTCATGTGCTTCTGTGGTGGTTTTTTCAATGGTGGTTACCTTTGAGTAATGAAAAGGGTCCCTACCCTGTTCATTGTAGCGAACTATTTTGTGAGTACTTTTGCACTCCATCGTCCTTTGTTACTATTAATCTCCATCTTCTCCCCCCCTTTCTTTTTGTTGTTGTCACAGTTTAAATTTGGTTTTAATGTGTTCTTCTTGGAGCTTTTACTTGTGGCTCTGTTTTTTTTTTGTTCTTTGTATCTGATTGGAGAACCCCCTTTAGTAATTCCTGGAGTGGGGGTTTTCTGATGATAAATTCCCTCATCTTTTCTGTATCTGTGAATGTTTTTATTTCTCCTTCATATTTGAAGGATAGCTTTGATGGGTATAGTATTCGTGGCTGAAAGTTCCTCTCTTTCAGGACTTTAAATATCGGGGTCCACTCTCTTCTAGCTTGTAGAGTTTCTGCTGAGAAATCTGATGATAATCTAATGGGCCTTCCTTTATATGTTGTATTCTTTTTTTCCCTGGCTGCCTTGAGAATTTTTTCTTTGCTGTTGGTTTGTGTCAATTTCATTTTGATATGCCTTGGAGTAGGTTTGTTGGGGTTAAGAAAACTCGGAGTTCTGTTTGCTTCTTGAACTTGAGGCTTTAGTTCTTTCCACAGGCTTGGGAAGTTCTCATCTATTATTTGTTTTAGTATGTTCTCCATTCCATTTTCTCTCTCTTCTCCCTCTGATATACCTATTATTCTTATGTTATTCTTTTTGATGGAGTCAGATAATTCTTGTAGGGCTATCTCATTTTTTAAAATTTTTGAGTCTCTTTTTTCTTCTCTCTGTTGTGCCTCAAGTTGCTTGTCTTCTATTTCACTAATCGTCTCTTCTATCTGACCTGTTCTATTAGCTAAGCTTGTTACTTCGTTTTTCAGCTCATGAATTGAGTTTTTCATCTCTGTTTGATTTGTTTTTATAGTTTCAATTACCTTGGACTTATATTCTTTGTGTTCATTGAGTTGTTTTCTGAGCTCCCTAAATTGCCTTTCTGTGTTTTCTTGTATATCTCGGAGGATTTTTAGGATTTCTATCTTGAATTCTCTGTCATTTAGCTCCAAGGTTTCCAATATATTAAATTTTTTCTCCATAGATTTTTACTCATCTAGCTGTGTTACCTCTCTTTCTTTTGTATTCATGATATTCGATTTTCTCTTCCTTAATGGCATCTGAGGGTGGTTGTGTTGATAGTATTAATGGGATTTAATAAAGAATAAAAAGTGAAAAAAATAAAAAATCGAAAAAAGTTTTTTTAAAAAAAAATTAATAATGAAATAAAGAAAAATAAAATAAAATTAAAATAAAAAAAAATGGAAATTATTCCCCCCCTCCTTTTTTCCTCTCCTCTACTCTCCCCTCTTTCTTGAGAAAATCTTGTGGTGAACTGTGAATTATAACAAACAATGCCTGTAATGGAGGGCCTGAATTGGGGAAAAGTAATAAAGGGGCAAAAAAAAAAGAAAAAAAAAAGAAAAAAAGAAAAAAGAAGGGGGTATGGACCCACAAAAAGCAAATAAAGAAAAAATTTGGGTCAAGAATAAAATGATTTGCTTTTAGGTGTTGGTTGACTAAGAGTTATGATGAGAGGAATAAGAGGAAAACAGAAAAATGGGGGGACAAATTAAAAAATTACTATTGTATTTAGTGGAACAAGAACTAGATAAAATGGAGAGCCAGGGATGGGAGCACTGTTAGTGAGTTAAAAAGGTGAAGTAAAAGCCCCCCAAAATGCCACAAACATAAGTTTGAGTCCCAGATAAGATAATTTGTTTGTTATTGAGGTTTGAATGAGAGGAGATGTAAAGGAGAAAGGAAGAAACTAATATAGAGGGAGAAAAGAAAGAGAGAGAGAGAAAAAAAGAGGGAACCACTAGAAGAAAAAAGAAAAAAGAAGAGAGAGAAAGAGAGAGAGTTAAGGGTTTTGGAGTGCAACCCTCATAGAGAGAAAGGAAGAGGAGAGAAAAGATAATGGGAGATGTAACACTTATGGGTAGTGTAGTTCAAGGAGAGGAGAGAGTAAGACCGGCAGAGAGTTAATCGGCCAAATTGGAGGAGGAAAAAAAATATCAAGAATGGAGATAAGAGAAACAAACGAACAAATATAATAAAATGGGATAGGTTATAAAGTCTACAGATTATTCTTGAGTTTGAGAGGTTATCTTCTTGCTTTTTTTTTTTCTCTCCCTCTTCCTGGTCAGTGACTCTGTACCCCAGGTTCTGCCCCTTTGGCACGCTCAGGTAGAGGTTTGCAGTTGATAAGTCTCTATGGCGATGTCATGTATTGTGCTTTAGTCTCATTGGCAGTCAAGGCTCATTAGCATTTATAGGCTCCGACAGTGAGAGAGTCCGTGTTCCTGGAGCCTTTCTCCTAGTCTTTCCTTCCTCAATTAGTAGACTGATAATCCAGCTATGGGGTTGCTGCTGCCTCTGCCTGGATAGTAAGAGGCTCAAAGAGCTGGCAACTCTCCACTCTATTTCCACTCAGCACAGGGCTCTGGGTAAGGCTCAGTCAGTCAGAGCTGCTAGCATAATCAGGTGGGGTTTCCACCCACTCAAAGACCTCTGGCTCTGCCACTCTGTCCAGTAACACAGGCGGGCGCCCAATTCCGGGGCACTTGGAGGAAACTCTCACTCACTATCTGCACGCGCAGACCAGGATATCCGGCTGGCAGTCTCACGCTCTGAGTGAAACCCCCAACTGCATGGAAAAGTTCCTGTGTTGGAATTAGCTCTTGCTCCGTCCCCTTGCGCGGCTTTTGCAAGGCTCTGGGGTGGCCCGAGATTCCGCTTTGGCCCACACAAAGGCCCCTGACTCTGCCCCTCTGTGCGATAACACGGGCGCGCATTGCCGAGGCACTTGGAGGAATCTCTTACTCACTATCTGTGCGCGCAGACCAGGATATGAGGCCGGCCGCGTTTCTCTCTGAGTGAATCCCCTACCAGCACGGAAAAGTTCCACTGTTGGAATTAGTTCTCGCTCCCTCCCATGTGCGGCTTTCCCAGGGTGCTGGGGCTGCCCAGAGATTCTGCTTTCATTCCACACAAAGGCCTCTGACTCTGCCTCTCTGTGGGGTAACACGGGCACCCACTCCCAGGGCTTAGGAAAGAATCTCTCGCCCTCTATCTGCGCGCGCCAACCAGGAGATCGAGTAAAATGGCTGCCCCGCTTGTCTTTCTTTGTTTGGGTTTGGCGCGAGTGTTAGCTTGTATTGCCCGGGTTGCCACAGGATCAGTTTTTCCTCGGCTTGGATATCCGTGCCACAGCCTGGTTCAGCCGTTTGTGCCGCAGCCTGGATCTATTCACCCCCTTTGCCTGCCTCAGTTTCTATATTCACGGATCCCAGAGAAAGCTGCCCTGTTTAGGTTAGTGAGGAAGGTGGAGCATTTCTTACTCCCTATTTCCTTTGGGGTTAGGTTATATATTTAGCCAATTTTTCGCTCGACCATACCTTTGGGTGTATTGTGAAACATCTGGAGGCTCCAAGGATAGGTTTTTCTGTTTCTGGTTGAAGATCTTGTTGAGTTTTGGGGGAGATTTATCAGTATCGCTTCCTACCCCGCCATTACTCTGACGTCATCCTAAATTGGTGATTTTTTTAAAGCCATCAGGTTGGCAGTCATTTGTCACTGCAGCAACAGGAAATGAATATACTCCCCAACTGACATAGTCATTCCTTCTTTACTGTTTTCTTTCTCTCTCTCTTTCTCTCTCTTTCTTTCTTTCTTTCTTTCTTTCTTTCTTTCTTTCTTTCTTTCTTTCTTTCTTTCTTTCTTTCTTTCTTTTTTTCCCTTTCAAGTGAGAGAAGGGGAGATAGACAGATTCCTGCATGTAGACCAACTGGGATTCACCCGGCAACCCTGTTTGGGGCTGATGATTGAGTCAACAGAGCTATTCTTAGAGCCTGGGGCCAACACTCAAACCAATCAAGCCACTGACTGTGGGAGGGGAAGAGAGAGAGAAGGGGGAGAGGGAGGAAAAGAAAAGCAGATGGTCGCTTCTCCTGTGTGCCCTGACCAGGGATTGAACCCAGAATGTCCACACATGGGACTGATGCTCTACCCACCAAGGCCCTTCTTTACTATTTTCTGTTTGTGTACTTCGTTCATACCTATATTACAGCACATATAAGATCCTATTGTGTTTACTTGTTTGCCTGTCTATCTTCTCTACTGAATAGACAATCAAACTCCTTGAGGTCAAGGGCCTCAAGAGCCTTAGAGCCTATCAGGGGGCTTAGTACATAACAGGCTACACAAATTTGGGTGACCTGAATTAATATGTGAATGAACAGGAGGGTTTGATGGTTACTCTATCAAGCTGTCTTAGTCTGTGACTATCTTATAGGACTTTCCTAAATTATCCTCCTTGGCTTAAAAATATTAAACATGATGTCAATAATAATAATTAAAAAACTATATGCATGAACTTATATCCATGGAAATGACAATGTCATTGATCCCTTTGGTATTTCACTGGCTGTGGTCAGTTTGAAGGTAAAAGCAATAATTTTTCACTGAGGGATCAAGACTGTAGAGAAGGGTAGGAAGGAGAGAGAAAACATGCAGAGCTATTTAGGAGTTTAAAAGAAATATAATTGAAGCAAGAAGTGATCAGAATATGCAGCAGCTATTATTCTAAGAAAAATAAATTCATGAGATTCAGATTTCAGCATAACAGAGAAATAAAAGAATGATTTTCACATTTTCCACAAGATGTCAACAAGCTGAATCTGTCAAGAAATGGGGCAAAGGTCACATGGGAGCCATTGGAAAGATGTGGATGGAATTTATTCTGTCACACAGCACCATCTCAATTAAAAAATTACTGGAGGACTGTCATTTAGATTCTTGTTTTTCCAGAATCTTTTAAATAGAACATTGAAAGAGCTTATTTAGTCAATAGGAGGACCTCTGAAATCTTCCCATTAGGTTTGCAGTCTGAGATAATTAATGTATGAAATGGTCTATTGCTTCTATTTTGACAGGAACTGTCTGTCTGAAATGTATGGAAACTTGAAATAAGCAAAGCAGTGAGTCCCCTGGGATGTCCAGGTTTTTTGTTATTCTATTGGATGTTGCCATACCTAGGGTTCTGTCTGAGCCACACTGGGGTCACAAGGACCTAGAGAACAGACATATTCTCCTGGGCAAAAGTCTTAGTAGCAAGCAATGGGCTGATGGGAGGAGCATGGTTTAAGGGAGTATGGCATAGACAGTTCATGCTCAAGGGTGACTGGTGGGCACAGTGTAGGCTCACAAATCAGCTCTTGTGGGTGGGTGGAGGGGAGAAAACCCAGATTTATTTGTAGTGGTTGCTAATTATCATGGTGTAAATATTTCTGCTGTGGTTGATTTTAATTGACTGGCGACATTTCTGAAAATTTAATGATTGGCCCTTTCTAGCCAGTATAAACCAGCTCCAGCGTACACTGGATGTGTGTGTTGTTAAAGGTGGATGGACATCAGGTGATTATATGACAAGGAGAAGTTATAATTGAGAACTTTAATGATACTATGAAGGCAGTCCTAGAGATTGAGCTTTTTGTCAGAGAGTATGCATCTGGGAAACTGACACACAACTTTCCAGTCTGCAATGACCTTCAGGAATGTGCTGTGGTGTTGCCAGTTGTTTTTGCATCTGGCAGGTAAGTGGACTTATGACTAGAGTCTGCAGAACTTCTGACAATCCAGGGGAAGATATGCTGAGACTGGATAATAGTAGTGGGGACCTTTTTTTGTTGGTGCCAAATGTATATTTATGCCAAATGCACATTTGTATGTGCCAGACGTGTATTTGTATACATTACAGTCATGAACTCCATAATGATGCTTCCATCAATGATAGGCAGCATATAAAACAGTGGTCCTTGAAGATTATAATGGACCTGAAAAATGACAATTGTTGTACATGTGGAGTTTCCTGGTGTTGTGCTTGGCTCTGTGCAGAGTTGAGAAAGGATGACACTGTCCTGGTCAATAGCAGAGGTCCCAACCCTGTGCTTTGGGATTGGTGGAGCTTAAAGGTATTAAAAAGATACTGGGAATCCCAATGTTTGTCTGTGTTCCTTTTTTCTTTTTTTTAAATGAGAGGAGGGAAGATAGAGAGACTCCTGCATGTGCCCCTACTAGAACTCACCTGGCAACTGCTGTCTGGGGCCTGATGCTCAAATTAACCAAGCTATACTCAGCACCTGATGCCAAGAGAGAAGAGACAGAGGGAGGGTAAGAGAAGAAGATGGTCACTTCTCCTGTGTGCCCTGACTGGGATCAAACCCGGGATGTCCACATGCCAGGCCCATGCTCTATCCACTGAGCCAACTGAACAGAGCGTGTCTGTGTTTTTAATCAGTGGCTACTCAAGGTAAAACTATTATGCTGTGGATATTATATTGACATGTAAAAACTTCTCTTGTATACTTAAAAAAGAGGAGAACTAGATATGGAAGACAACAACTGAGACAACTAGTTTAAAAGCAAATAATTTTCATCGATTGAAAACGGGCAACTTAAAACCTCTTTCCAAACGCTGGTGTATGCATATGTACATATGTATATGTTTGTCTGTATGTGTATGTATGCATGTATACAGGTATGTATGTGTGTGTGCCTATGTGTGCTTATGTCTTTGTGTGAAAGGGGAGAGAGGAAAGAAGTGGGTGGGTAGAGAGGAGGAGAGACATGAAGGCAGGACTCGGCCATGGGGCTGTGTGGAAGGCCATCCAAGAGGAGAGTGTTGGTAACAGTGGGAAAAGAAGGAGAGACAACAAATATGGGCTAAGCATGAGACAGGACAGCATTCAGTGCAAGTTCTAACAGTCCCTGATTAGCAATCTTCATACCACCTGCTATCTTAATTTCCCTTTGCCATGTAAGGTAACATATTCATAGGTTCTGGGGATCAGGATGTTGAAATCTTTAGGGAGAAGTCATGTTCTGAACATGGCAGTCAATACTGTAATTCCCTTTTCCTCCTCTGTAATCTTGATTTTCTATTATTGTGGTATTTGTAGTTCTCAGGGTATAGTAGGTAAGGCCTCAAAATGGTCCTGCTTTGCTTCTGCTTTCATTTTCCAGAGGCCATTGCATTATTCTCCCTCTGGGCCCATACAGCTTTGCCTCTGGCTTTTTTAAATTTAAATTTTTATTTATTTATTTGAGAGAGGAAGGTGAAGGGGGGGTAGAGACATAGATTTGTTGTTGTTTCACTTATTTATGCATTCATTGGTTGACTCTTGTATGTGCCCTGACTGAGGATCAAACTCACAACCTTGGGATATCAGGAGGACTCTAACCAACTGAGCAGCCTGGCCATGTCAAGGTTTCTGGCTTTTTGCTGAAGACACAAAATTTGGAATTAGATCAAGGAGAAAAATACTCTCTTCGTCCAGGCTTTCTATGTCTCTCTTGTCGTAAGCATCAGTATTTCTATCCAGTCACTCCTTATAGCCTCCTCCCCCCCCCCCCCCACTGTGCTCCTATTCAGGCCTGCCATATGTATTCATTCCTTTTTCATATGGCCTCCTTGTCAGAGTAAATCCATCTGGGAGCAGAGTGTGCTTACTTCCTTTTGGCATCCTCTCTCCCTTTCCATGAGTCTGCGGAAACCACGTACTAGCCTAGGGTCAGCCCAGCTCTTGGTTCTGATGTGTACTTTATTTAGAATTTGCTTTAGGTTATTTCAACAGGTAAGAAATGATATCCTTTCACCGTCTTCTATCCCCTTTCTCAATCTCGATTGATACACAACATGCTCTCTCATCATTCCATAATCCAAAGTAATCACAATGGGAACACATGAGGGACACCAGGGTGACAGAGAGCTCAGAAAGAACCAGAAGACAGGAAGAAAGAGTGCACGGTCTGCCACACACAGGCTGTGCACTTGGCCTCTGTAGATTATTAGGTGGCCTGGGAAACACTAAAGATGTTATTTCCCAATTTTATTTTTTACTAGTTCAGTATTAGCATTTGGGTCCCAGGAACCTAAAGATGTCCAGATAGAAAGCTCAATGAGCTCTGACCTTATAATTTAGTCTAGAAATTCTGTATTTTTAAGCAATCTATATTTAGCAAACTGTAGGCCCCTTTGAGGTTGAGAGTATTCCAGGAAGCCCTGTAGCCCTCAGGCCATGTCTGAAACATGACTCAGTATCAAATTGAAAAGAATAAACATGTTTGATTCATGCTGATTTAATTTTCTTTACAAACCCATGTGGAATCCTAGCAGCATTGTCTTTTTGGGGTTTCCATAACCCAGGGATGCGGATGGGGATCTGACCATCCCTAGAAACATTTGAATACTGAGTCCCTGGCTTTTGAAGTTTCCATGCTCAGCCACTTGGGGTCTATATAGTTTCAGGATAATTGAATAGTAAAAAGGATTTTTTTGGTAAGCATCTCTGCTTCTCAAAATAAACTGGTTTCCATGAAACCCCAGGCCTCTAGGGTTCCTTTCCCACCTAAACACTGAGGAAGGCACTAGAGATTGCTTCTTCCAGCAACAAGAAGCCTGAACAGGGGCTTGAAAGGGAACAATTAGGATGCAGCAGGGCCTGGCATCTTTCTTCCCCTGTTTCCCCTTGTCATGCACAGACATAATGGTACAGCTCTGCACTGTCAGTCAAAGCTTTTACCAGGCCATAAGTTTCTTATCATTTATGCGTCTCTCTTCCCATCATGTCATTTCTTAGAGCCCTATAGTTACCAGTGTTGTGCATCTGGGCTGTCAACAGGATCTCCTGAATGAAATATAAGTAAATAGATTTCTGTAACAAGGAAGGAACAAAATCAAGAGTGGTTCTATAACAATCTCCTCTCTGGTTCTGGTCTGCCTCGCTCTCACCAGACTGCTTCTTCTTCATTGCAATGCTAATGCAATGAAGACTCAGTTCCAACAAGGGTGAGACTCTTACATTGCATTTCCAATTAAGCCCACTCTTCCAGGAACCCCTGTGTTCACAGAAGATATGGAAACCAGCATTAAGATGAAGAGAGCTTTCCCTTTAATTGGATGCTTTTGAGAGGGAAGGTGGCCTGTTGCCAGCTGGAGTCCTTTCTGTTTTAAATACAGTGGTACCTTGAGATATGAGCAGACCAACATACTTTTTTTTTTTAAGATACGAGCTGCAACTTAGTCTGTATTTTTGTTCGAGATCCAAACGAAATTCCGAGATACGAGTCATGATTTGGGAAGCTGCCGCTAGTTGGCGCATTGGCGCACTGGTCCAGTATCAGCAGCACAACACCATTATCTTGTTCTTTCTCATGTGTTACCCACAGAATCAAGTCGAATCTCGTGCGCTGTACTCGTTCTTGCATCATTTTTGCATTATTTACTAACTTTTTTTGTGTGCTATCATGGGGCCAAAGAAAGTAAGTATAAAGGACAGTGGTGAGAAGAAGAGAATGATGTCGATAGAAGTAAAGCAAGAAATAATAGAAAGACATGAGTGTGGTGTAAGAGTGATTGAACTGGCAAGGCTGTACAACTGCAATTCGTCTACAATTTGTACCATTCTTAAACAAAAGGATGCCATCAAAAGTGCAAATCCAGCAAAAGGAACTACATTTCTATCCCAATTAAGGACAAATATCCATGAAGAAATGGAGAAGCTTCTGTTGGCGTGGGTGAAAGAGAAAGAGCTGGCAGGAGATACAGTGACGGAGACTGTAATATGTGAAAAGGCACGTATTATTTATGACGACTTGAAGAAGAAAGAACCATCAATCTCAAAAGAGGCAGCAGAAGATACATTTAAGACAAGTATGGCTGGTTTGAAAATTTCAAGAAGAGATCTGGCATCCACTTGGTGGTGAGGCATGGTGAAGCTGTGAGTGCTGACATTAAGGCAGCTGAGGAGTACATTGCACGTTTTGCTGCGCTTATAGCAAAGGAAGGCTACACCCCCCAACAAGCATTCAACTGTGATGAAACAGGATTGTTTTGGAAAAAAAATGCCCCAGAAGACTTTCATCACCACAGAGGAGAAGAAGCTGCCAGGCCATAAACCCATGAAGAACCATCTGACCCTTGCATTGTGTGCAAATGCTAGCGGTGACTGTACAGTAAAGACACTGTTAGTGTATCATTCCAAAAATCCTCGAGCCTTTAAGACCCACAAGATTCTTAAAGAAAAACTGCAGGTTATGTGGCGCGCCAATGCTAGGGCATGGGTTATACGGCAGTTTTTTTATTGAATGGGTAAATCTCGTCTTTGGTCCTGCAGTGAAAAAATATCTTCAAGAAAATAAACTCCCAATGAAAGCATTACTAATCCTTGAGAATGCTCCAGCCCACCCACCTGGTCTTACAGATGACATCCTCAATGAGTTCAAATTCCTGAAAGTCCTCTACCTCCCACCCAACACAACTTCAATCTTGCAACCTATCGATCAGCAGGTCTTCCAACTTTAAAAAGCTTTACACAAAGCACTAGTTCCACCACTGCTTTGAGGTGACTGAGAATATAAATCTAACCCTTTGAGAGTTTTGGAAAGATCACTACAACATCGTGATATGTTTATGCATTATTGACTTGGTATGGCAAGAGGTTATAAAAAGAACCTTGAACTCGGCATAAAAAAAGTTATGGCCTGATGTTGTTGCAGACAGGGACTTCAAAGGATTCGAACCGGAGACTGAGACCAAGATAGAAGCATTGGAAGAGATTGTGTCCCTCAGAAAGTCAATGGGTCTGGTGGTAGATGAGGGTGACATAAACGAGCTCAATGAGGAACATGAGGAGGAACTCTCAACTGAGGAGTTGAAGGAGCTACAGATGATGCAACGTATGGAGCTTCTGCAAGAGATTAGTAGTGAGGAGGAGGAAGAGTTGGAGGAAGTGATTTCTACAAGTGAAATTAAAGACATGTTGGCAATGTGGGAGAAGCTTTCAAGTTTCACTGAAAAGAAACACCCAGAAAAAGTTTCAACTGGTCATGATTCAGCACTTTTTAATGACACTTGTTTGTCACATTAAGGCAGGCAAAAGCAAACTGCTTTGGATAGATTTTTATTCAAAAGTCCTGCAAGTGAAAGTGCCGAAAGTGCAGCCAAAAAGGCAAAAACAGGTGATGATTAAATGAAAAATATGTAATGTTAAGCTTAGGTTAAAGTTTAAAGTTAAGAAAGTGCATTTTTTTACAATTAAGTTTCTGTGGTTTCATTTTAAGTAAAGAAAGTGCAGTTTTAGTTTTGTTTAAAGTAAAGAAAATGCAGTTTTAATTTACATTTAGTGTTAAGAAAGTGCAGTTTTAGTTTACGTGTATACAGTGCCTGCATCCCTCCCTCCTCCTCTGCCATTCACCTCCGTTAGCTGCACTCATCTGTCTCCAAGGTAAGAATACAGTACTAAATAACACTTTTTTCTTTTATTTTATATATTTTGTTATGCATTGGTAAAGTATACTTGTGTGTTTCTTAATTAAAAACATATCTTTTTCATAATTTAGGATGGTTTGGGGATGTTTCACAGGGCTGGAATGGATTAAATCTATTTCAGTTATTTTAAATGGGAGAAATTTGTTTGATATACGAGTTGACTGACTTACTAGCTCGGTTACAGAACAAATTAAACTCGTATCTATCTCAAGGTACCACTGTACTTCAAAATTGACTTATGGTTTTGTGGGTATCACTGAGGGCTCAGTCTATTTTGCTCTCCTGAGAGGATACCCCCTCTCCTCTGTGTTAAGCAGAATAGTGGCCCCCATGATGTCCATGCCCGAATTCACAGAATCTGTGACTATGTTATCTGATACATCGAAAATAAATGTAATTTAGGTTATGGATTTTGAGATGCGGAGATTATCTTGGATCACCCAATGGGCCCAATGCAATCCTGAGCATTCTTATAAGTGGGAGAAGGAGACCAGAGAGGCAGAGAAGTGATGCTAGGAGGAGAGTCTGGAATGAGACAACTGCTGGCTGGGGGTCAGGAGCCAAGGAAGACAGGAAATGAGAGAATTGGAAAAGTCAAGAAGATAAATCCTCCCCTAGAGCCTCCAGAAGGAATGCAGCCTTGCATCATCTTGGTTTTAGCCCAATAAAGCCATTTTAGAGTTCAGACCTCCAGCACTGTAAGGTCCTAAATTTTGTGATGCTTGAGGCCACTAAGTATATGGTAACTTGTAAGAGCAGCAAGAAGAAAAAAATGCATTCCTGCAATCAGACAGGTTGTAGTTAGGCTCTTCAGTGGCAAGGATTCAGTGCACCTTCAACAATGAGAGTTTATTCCAAGGAGACCTGTTTTGAGGAGTCACCTACCAGGAAGAGGAGGACTTTGAGGTGGCCTGGGGACCTCAGCAGGAGACCAGGCAGCTTTTGGCCTGAGGTGGTTCCTTCTGCTCTGTTTGTTCGTTTTTCAGCTGGCTCCTTTGCCAGCTATTTTGCATTCTATTCTTTATCCTGGGTTTCTGTTTCTTTCAGTTCCTTCTCCCTCAAAGATTTGCCCAGAGAATGATGCATCATGGTCACCACCCTAATCCAGAACATTCCCTTAGCTTCAGATTTCTCTGTTATCTGCTCCAGTCTTTCAGAATGTCTTATTTCACTATCCTAAGGGAGAATCTGATTGGCCCAGCAAAAATGACCATGACTGGAGCGCTTCATGGGTTATTGGTAAGCCCTTAAGTGGATTGTCTTTAGATTACATGCCATTGCCAGTCCAGTCACCATGGTCAGGGGTCAGAGTGAAGTGTAAGCAATGTAGCTTCCTGAGAGCTATGTCCTTACTGGGGCGTGGCTGCCTAGAAGGAGCAGCCGATGGAGGGGCCGCTGGTAGTTACTGAGGGCAATTTAGGGCACAAATATTACTCAGAAAGTTGATTTTCTTTCTGAATCTGGAGTTTAGAGACAACTTCACATGGAATCTATCACTGATAAATTATAAGAAGTTTTCAAAGGCCATCCAGTTCCACCACCATCTCCCTCCCTCACTTGCTTACTCCCAAGTAAGAATGAATATCTATTTCATGTCTGCAGGAAGCTGGGGATTTGTGAGGCAGATGCACAATAAGGTAATTCTTGTAGAGTCTGGTTAATGGCATTAAAGACCTAATCAGGAAAGATCAATGTCAAAGAACAAAACAAAACCTGAAAATAACATCTGATAAATACCTACTCTGTGTCGGGCACTGTTTTAAGCACTTGGGCTATCCTGTAAGCGAAACTTCAGGGAGCTGTCATTCTAAGCAGGAGAAAGAGACAAAATAATTAAAATCTCCTTGAAGAGGCTGGCTGTTTGTTTGGTACTCAGTCTGAGGAGCCAGGAGGACTCTAGGTCAGCTCAGAGTGTCAGAGGAATTGAGCAGCAGGTAACGGGCAGGGATCTGGGCCTCGAGGGGGGTCAGGGCAGGTTTCAAGGAGGCTAGCACTGGGGCTGGGGGCTGGTGGTGCCACAAGGTGGTGGGGTGCCATCCTGAGGGTATCACGTCACAGGCATTATGGATAGGACTAAGCCAGCTGGGGGATTATGGTAAAGGAGACCTGGTGGTGAAGATTAAGATTTGGAAATGAATTTTGTACTTTCTGAGAATTGGTTGTAATGCTGGGAACTTTATAAAGCAGGGTTGTATGGAAGCAATGTGGGCACTAGGCTGACATTTGGGGGTTTGGTGTCTGAGGAATCAGACAAGAATCCAAGCTGGGAACTAGCAGCAATGCCCATTTAGCACAGGGCCCTGAGCTGCTGACTTCAGGCCTTCTTGGTCCGTTTTCAGAGTCTGGAGTAGAGCAGGGCTTAGACTCACCAGGCAAGTAAGCCTAGTGGTTCCAGCTGTGCCAGCAAGAAGATACAGGCAGGGATCAAGACAGGTGCTTCTAGTCAGGTCTGATCCTGGAGTGTTCCCTTCCTTGTGTGTCCTGAGATCTTCCTTGTGTTTCTAGTTCTGATTGTTAAAGTTACAAACAGCAAGTTTAAATTTATTCCTTACAATATCCTTCCAAATATTTAAAGACCCTTATCAGAATATCCTGGGCAGTAATTTCCAAGTTTCTTAGCAGAAGGTGCCTCCCCCAACACCCACCACTCCTTGATGTGACTCTTAGGCTACTGCCGATATGAAGGTAGAGGAGAGAAGAGCTCCTACAGAAGCTGCGTTAGGGCCCATGATTCCACCCTCCCTTCCTGCTTCCTAGTTCCTGGCAACCCCTTCGGCATCCCTGTGAAAATGTCAATGCTGTGTGAGACCTTTCCTTGAGACTTCTCTTTTTCAGGCTAAATGTCTTAATTCTCTCCATGACTTCTCAGTGCTTCCAAAACCTTCACTAATCTAATTACTCTCCCCCAGGTAAACTTTCGTCAGTGTGCTCAGTGACTGTAAATGGTCAGACCGGGACGTCCAGACGATCCTTGTCTCTGAGTAGAGTCCTGGAGCACGCTGGGTACCTGTTGCTGATGTATGTGTCCACCCTGCTCTCTGCGTTTTCAGTGCTCACTAGCTCACACCATAAATACATATTGAGTCCTAACCATGAGGCTCAACATTAAACCTTTTATATTAAGGTCTGGGGCTAAAGGAGAAAATGAAACATAGTCTTCATTTTGAAGGCTGTTGGGGAAGGTGGGGGAGAGAAAAAGGAAGATGTGTTGGAGGTTCACTTGGCTACAGTTCAGGAAATGATGCAACCGAGATAAATGAGGGTGGAGAGGAGGAGCAGGTAACTCTCCCTGGGGGAATGGGAGGACTTCATCTTGATGAGTTTGCTTCTCTGGGCTCCTGTCTAGCCCTGCAGTCTAGTCCTTAACTGGATAACCTGGGGTAAATAAATATATCCCCACCCCCACCTCCATTCTCTCTCCTTTAGCATAGGGGGGAGGGTTGGACTTGAATCTTTATTTCCAGGGTCCTCTCATGGTCCATCCCAGGATCTAGTCATGGTCTTCCGCAGCTTCTGATATGGTACCCCCAACTGGAGTTCAAAATGCATTTTTTTTTTTGTAAAAGCACATTTTTCAGTAGTGATTAGGGATACTTTGAGAGATGCACAATGGCAATTTGAAGTCTGACAGTAACATTCCTCAGAGGAATGTGCATGGTTTAGGCCAGAGGTCCCCAAACTATGGCCTGCAGGCCACATGCGGCCCCGAGGCCATTTATCCGGCCCCTGCTGCACTTCTGGAAGGAGCACCTGTTTCATTGGTGGTCAGTGAGAGGAGCATAGTTCCCATTGAAATATTGGTCAGTTTGTTGATTTAAATTTACTTGTTCTTTATTTTAAATATTGTATTTGTTCCCGTTTTTTTTTTTTTTTTTTACTTTAAAATAAGATATGTGCAGTGTGCATAGGGATTTGTTCATAGTTTTTTTATAGTCCGGCCCTCCAACGGTCTGAGGGACAGTGAACTGGCCCCCTGTGTAAAAAGTTTGGGAACCCCTGGTTTAGGCCCTACTTTAGGGGATAAAGTCCTTATTTTCCCAGAATTCAGAAAAATCTTTCCAATCCCCATGCATAGCCTCAGACCACCCTTGCTCTTCAGCTTCTACTTCACAAGGGACCCTCAGTCTGGCCGTTCATTCTGGCCCCAGCCCTGCTCTTTCATCCTGGAGTAGAGTGGGTGTTTGCTTTCCTTCTGGGCTGAGTCCCCGTCCCAGACCCCAAACCCCCTCCCACCCTGTTTCTGGATTTTATCGGTTCAAACCTCCATCTCCGCGGTGTGTACACACACCCTTAGTGCTACACAGGAAGTAGAACCCAGCTACTATTAATAACACAGTTTGTGGTCTAGGACAATGGATTTGAAACATGGCTTCTTTGGAAGTTGAAAATTTACTAACCTTTCCTTGTTTCCAGTCATAATATATTTCCATCCTGGCCAGTTAGCCACTGCTCAGTTAGATCAAATTTAATGTGAAAATATTTTTTAAAATGGAAAAGTTTGTTGATTCTTATTTTTTTTAGAGAATTCATTGCTTTTGTCTTCTGTTCATCTAAACTACACATTATTTCCTCTTCTTCTTGTAAAGGTTATTGCTTTTTCCTTAATATTATAAACCCAAATTTCCCATCAGATAACTTTGCTTGTCTTTTTTTATTTTTAACAGACACTCTAAAGGATCTTAATTACTTTTGCTAATGTCCTATGACCCTGATTTCCTCCATGTGTCATCTTCAACATGACTTGTATTCCTCTGGAATGCTGGGGTCTCTAGATCTTACTAGAGGAATTTTTGAAACTTTTGATCATTGAGCATCCTCTATGATCCCAAGCAGAGGTGTCCAGGATTTTTTTCCTTTACATGTATGTTTTGAGGACATAGATTGTTGTTTCACATTTCCCTTAAATTGCACTAGTTTCCAACTTGGGAACTTTTTTCTCTTAGCAGCTCCAACTCCAATCTGCAGAGCTCTCTGCACTTGCCCTTACATATGCGGAGAATCGAAGGTTTTTGAGAAGAGGCAAAGGGAGGACCTGCTCTTCAATTCTCACCACATGCTTTTAGATTGCATCTTGATCTCTTAAGCTTTCTATTTTTAGCTGTCTCAGAGGTTATGATGACTTTGAGTTCACTTGCAGTTGTTTTCTGAAAGTCCACAACATCATTAAGGACCCATGTTCTTTCTGACTTTTCACTGTATCTCTTAGTTCCCTTCAGCGTTTCAAAATAGCTACAGTAGTTCTAAGCACCCCATACTCACAATGGCCAATGTCCAGAGGCAGAAATGGAGACAGTGGCAAAGAAGCTGGTCCCAGGAATCATTCCCTGTTCACTGGCCAGATTAGGGTCATATGTCATTTTCTGAATCCATCAGGAATAAGAAGATGGAATTACCATAATTGATTTAAACTATTTAAGATTTACTGCCATGAGCATCAGATTAGGCAAGCCTTCTAAGAGGTCTTGTAGAAGAATGTGGATTTTTTTTTAACACATCATTATTATATTTATTATTATTATTTTTTTTTTTATTTTTTATAAATAAATTTTTATTTTAATGGGGTGACATAAATAAATCAGGGTACATACATTCAAAGAAAACATTTCCAGGTTATCTTGTCATTTCTGTTGCATACCCATCACCCGAAGAGAGATCATCCTCCACCACCCTCCATCCAGTTCTCTCTGTACCCCTCCCCCTCCCCCTCTCCCTCCTTCCTTCCCCCCACCCCCATAGCCACCACACTCCTGTCCATGCCTCTTAGTCTCGCTTTTATATCCCACCAATGTATGGAATCCTGAAGTTCCTGTTTTTTCTGATTCACTTATTTCACCCCGCACAATGCTACCAAGACTCCACCATTCCTCTATAAGTGATCCGATGTCATCGTTTCTTCTAGCTGAATAGTATACCATGGTGTATATGTGCCCCATCTTCTTCATCCAGTCCTCTATTTTTTTTACAGTGATTAAAAGCCTTTAAGCAAACTCTTGGCCAATACAGCAAGCATCCATAAAAGAGTAGTGTCCTTAACATGTTCCCCAAGTCCAAGTTGGCTCCATCACCATGCCAAATCCCTGAAAAATGCAACCCAACCCCAGTTCAGTCTGTTAGGAGCTGTCACAGGGAGCAGGAGTCCAGGAAATTTTCCCACAGGAAAAGTCCTTATGGCACTGGAATTGTTGTCACCATTCTATACTTTGCAGCTCATGTCCAAGTCCCAATGACTGCTACTTCTATCTGGTAATGATTCAGGTAGACTGGAAAAAGCCATTTGCAGCATGCGTGGATATGGAGCTTCTGTTCTCCTCTGCCTGGAGAGTTGAGACCAGGTTGCTTTTCCCTGGAGCACTGCGACTGTGGCATGGTAAAGAGAACCTTGGGATACACTAAGCTGGGTGGCAAAGGTAAATTCATAATACAAGTTGGCAAAAGGAGGAAAGAGAGCTCTAAATTAGGAGTAGGTCTCAGCCTGAAATATGAGTGGGGCATTGAGGTAGGAGGGATAAAGGAAACACTATATATTAAGCAAAGCAGCATAAAATAGGACTATCAACACCCACAACAGAGATCTTTGAGGGAAGAATAAAAAACCTGACTATTCAGGCAAAACATAGTTAAGTGGCCCTTGTGCGAATGAGATCAGTTTACCTGCTTCTTGGAAGAAATACCCTAGGCTCGTCCACAGTGTCGTAGATGGGGCCGACGGCCCTGGGCACCTTCAGCCTTCAGTGGCAAACCCCAGCTTTCTGGTCAAGGTTAGGTCATAGGTGGCTGGAGCAGGGCTGGAAGAGACTGAACCGTCCCTTAGAGGAGCGAGGGGGAAGCCCACCTTCCAGTGTCCCTGTTTCCTCACAGCAGAGGTGTGTAAGCCTGGCAGGCTTTAGCTCAATGACCTTCCTTTCCACTATTGAAGCAGGACCCAGATGGCATCCTATGAGACCCCTTTGGGGTGTTGGAGCCTTTAAGGGCGTATCCTAAAAGCTGGTAGTTCCCCTGATCTCTTTTGGGCTTTTTCTGCCTCTAGGTATTTTAAAAGCCATTCTCAGAAGATCTCGCTGAGGGGTTTGAGGATCCCCATCTGCCTATATAAATCTTTTCCATATATCTGGAGATATTTGGAAAAAAGACAGAACAGTGTTATTAGCTAGATCTAATAAAGAAGGTAGTAGTTTGCAGGTGAAAAAGATTTGGTGTCTCCTGTTCATCAGCATTCAAAAGAAATGTAAATTTTTTTTTTTAAGTAAAAAGCATGATGTGGTAGACCCGTCGGAGTCATTGGCCTGGTGTGCAGGATTCCCGGGTTCGATTCCTGGCCAGAGCACACAGGAGAAGCGCCCATCTACCTCTCCACTCCTCCCCCTCTCCTTCCTCTTTGTCTCTCTCCTCCCACCTGCAGCCAAGGCTCCACCGGTGCAAATCCACCCTGGGCACTAAGGATGGCCCCATGGTCTCCGCCCCAGTCGCTAGAATGGCTCCGGTTGTAACAGAGCAACACCCCAGATGGGCAGAGCATTCCCCCCAGTAGGCATGCCAGGTGGATCCCAGTCAGGTGCATGCAGGAGTCTGTCTGACTGCCTCCCCATCCCCATCCTCAGAAATATACAAAAAATAAATAAATAAAAGAAAAAATACACACACACACACACACACACCAAAAAAAAAAAGGGGGGGGGGCATTCCCTTGTGCTAAAGCTCCAGGGAGCATGGAGTGAGCTTGAGTATGTCCTATGAAACATGGAGCTCTATGTTTACATATAAGTCTTTGAAGAAGGAGGAACTGCTGAAATAGTTTATCAGCATTTTTCCCTAAGATAGCAGTCTTTATAGTGGGAACACCATACGTAAATATTTGCTGTCTGTCTATAGATTAAAGGGGGGAATATGGCAAATGCTGAAAAGCCATGATCTTTGTGCCCCTCCCCTCCCCCAACCCCTCCCACTCCTCCCCCCACCCTGTAACCCCAACACTGTTGTTCATGTCTCTGAGTCTTATCTTTATGTCCCACCTATGTATGGAAACATATAGTTCTTCGTTTTTTCTGATTTACTTCTTTCACTCAGTATAATGTTATCAAGGCCCATCCATGTTGTTGTAAAAGATCCTATGTCATCATTTCTTATTGCTGAGTAGTATTCCATAGTATATATATACCAAAGCTTTTTAATCCACTCGTCCTCTGATGGACACTTGGGCTGTTTCCAAATCTTTGCTATTGTGAACAATGCTGCCATAAACATGGGGGTGCATTTCTTCTTTTCAAACAGTGCTATGGTGTTCTTGGGGTATATTCCTAACAGTGGTATAGCTGGGTCAAAAGGCAGTTCGATTTTTAATTTCTTGAGGAATCTCCATACTGTTTTCCACAGTGGCTGCACCAGTCTGCATTCCCACCAGCAGTGCAGGAGGGTTCCCTTTTCTCCACATCCTCGCCAGCACTTATTCTGTGTTGTTTTATTGATGAGCGCCATTCTGACTGGTGTAAGGTGATATCTCATTGTGGTTTTAATTTGCATTTCTCTAATCATTAGTGATGTTGAACATTTTTTCATATGCCTATTGGCCATCTGTGTGTCCTCTTTGGAGAAGTGTCTATTCATTTCTTTTGACCATTTTTGGATTGGATTGTTTGTCTTCCTGGTATTAAGTTTTACAAGTTCTTTAAAAGTTTTGGTTATTAACCCCTTGTCAGACGCTATGTCAAATATATTCTCCCATTATGTAGTTTGTCTTTTTATTCTGTTCTTATTGTCTTTAGCTGTGCAGAAGCTTTTTAGTTTGATAAAGTCCCATATGTTTATCCTGTCTTTTATTTCACTTGCCTGTGGAGACAAATCAGCAAATATATTGCTGCGAGAGATGTCAGAGAGCTTACTGCCTATGTTTTCTTCTAAGATGCTTATGGTTTCATGGCTTACATTCAAGTCTTTTATCCATTTTGAGTTTATTTTTGTGAGTGGTGTAAGTTGGTGGTCTAGTTTCATTTTTTCGCAGGTAGCTGTCCAGTTTTCCCAACACCATTTGTTGAAGAGGCTGTCTTTACTCCATTGTATTGTCTTACCTCCTTTGTCAAATATCAGTTGTCCATAGAGCTGTGGGTTTATTTCTGAGTTCTCTGTTCTGTTCCATTGATCTATGTGCCTGTTCTTATGCCAGTACCATGCTGTTTTGAGTACAATGGCCTTATAATATAACTTGATATCTGGAAGTGTGATACCTCCCGCTTTTTTCTTCCTTTTCAGGATTGCTGAGGCTATTCGTGTTCTTTTTTGGTTCCATATAAATTTTTGGAATATGTGTTCTATGTCTTTGAAGTAAGTCATTGGTATTTTTATTGGTATTGCATTGAATTTATAAATTGCTTTGGGTAATATAGACATTTTAATGATGTTTATTCTTCCTAACCATGAGCACGGTATATGCCTCCACTTATTCGTATCTTCCCTGATTTCTTTTATCAATGTTTTATAATTTTCCGAGTACAAGTCTTTAATCTCCTTGGTTAGATTTATTCCTAGGTACTTTATTTTTTTTGTTGCAATGGTAAAGGGAATTGATTCCCTGATTTCTCTTTCTGACAGTTCATTATTAGTGTATAAAAATGCCTCTGATTTCTGAGTATTGATTTTATATCCTGCCACCTTGCCAAATTCTTTGATCAGGTCTAGTAGTTTTTTGACTGAGACTTTAGGGTTTTCTATATACAATATCATGTCATCTGCAAATAATGATAGTTTTACTTCTTCTTTTCCAATTTGGATGCCTTTTATTTCTTTTTCTTGTCTGATTGCTGTGGTGAGGACTTCCAGAACTATGTTGAATAAGAGTGGTGAAAGGGGGCCTGCCTTGTTCCTGATCTTAAGAGGATTGCTTTTAATTTTTGCCCATTGAGTATGATATTGGCTGTGGATTTGTCATAGATGGCCTTTATCATGTTGAGGTATGTTCCCTGTACTCCCACTTTGCTGAGAGTTTTGATCATGAATGGGTGCTGGACTTTATCAAATGCTTTTTCTGCATCTATTGAAATTATCATGTGGTTTTTCTCCTTTCTTTTGTTTATGTGATGAATCACATTGATTGATTTGCGAATATTGTACCAGCCTTGCCTCCCAAGAATAAATCCTACTTGATCATGGTGTATGATTTCAACAAGTTCTACAACCAGAGACAGAAAAATCTATTCTTTGAGCATCTGGAAGTCCCACACACTGAACAAGAAGGTATGATTGAGCGAAAAGTTTGCTAAATATATAATCAACCCTGAAGGATATAAGACGGAGAACAGAACACTCTGCCTTCCTCACTAACCTGAGCAAGGGCTGCTTTCACTTGGAACTGAGAGAGAGTGGGGGCTGGGGGCGTGGAGGGAGCCAGGCTGAGGCACAAATGTCCAAGCTGAGGAAAGAGTGTGCCCCTGGCGACAGCCCACACAAACTAACACCCATGCTGGACCCCAGCAAAGGCGGGTGAGTAGTGCCACCATTAGCCCCGATATCCTGGTCGGCGATACAGCCAGTGTGCGAGAGGTTACTCCTAACGCCCCAGGCATGGGCACCTGTATTCCTGGACAGAGGGGCAGGGTCAGAGGCTTCTGTGTGGACTGTGACCAGAGTCTCGGTGTGGTCCCTGCTCCCTGAACAGCGATGTGTGGGGAGTGTGCAAAAGTGGACTTCCCTATGCCTGGACTTCTCCGGGTGGGTGGGCAGGGCACCTCACCCAGCCATTCAGGCTAACAAAGAACATTCCCAGGGAAGAAAAAATATAGAAGTGCTAGGGGAAGGGGCACACAAGCAGCTTGCAGTCTGTCTCTGGAGCAGATCCCAGAATTCAATCGCAGAAATTAGCTTAACCCACAGTCTGCTCACCGCCCAACTGGCTTACGCAGCTCTAACTGACAAGATCTCTTTCAGTTCAGTGATCTAAGACAAGAGGCATGATATTTTTTAGTGCCTCTTGCTATGCATGTAGGGGAAGGGGCAACTTCCTGTCAGCTGATACAGGATGAAAAACATTCCTACGGAACAGACCTCAGAGAACACTGCAGAAGTTAGACAGGCTAGGCTGTAGGCTTTTTAACAAGAAAGAAACCTGCAGAAAGCAATCCCATCAAACGCTAAGACAAATTTAATGAGATATACCCCGGGAACTGAACAGAAGTCAACATGCCCCCATACCTGCTTAAGCTGGTGTTTTGATTGGTAGAGCTTTTATACTCAGGGCTGTATACTAAAAAGAGGGACTTGGCAGCTTTTAAGACCTCCTGTTCTGCAGGCAGTGACTAGGGCATCTTCATCCTAGCCAAAACAGGTTACAAAGTGCAAAAAGCCTGGGGAGAGTGGTCCCACAGAGTGCTGGGCATACTGGACATGCCTGGAGGCTCATAGAAAGGCACCTTGAGAGCAACTGGCTCCCAGCCCTGCCTGATTACACTGGTGGCTCTGACTGACAGAGCCTTACCCAGAGCCCTGCGCTGAGTGGGGCTAGACTGGGGATTTGCCAGCTCTTTGAGCCTCTTACTCTACAGGCAGTGGCAGTGGCAACCTCATAGCTGGATCACCAGGCTGCTAATTCAGGAAGGAGATATTAGGAGAGAGGCTCTGGGAAAATGGACTCTCCCATTGTTGGAGCCTGCAAATGCTAACAAGACCCGACTACCAACGAGACTGAGGCCTAGTGTATGACATCGCCATAGAGACACATCAACTGCAAATCTCTACCTAAGTATGCTATGGGACAGAGCCTGGGGTACAGAGCCACCGACAAGGAAGAAGGAGAGGAAAGAAAAAGGAAGAAGAGAACCTCTCAAAATCAAGAATAATCTACAGTCTTTAACAGTCTTTATAACCTTTTCCACTTTTTTTTTGTTTCTTTCATCTTCTTTATTTTTTTTTTTCTTCTTCCACCTTGGTCTTTTTATTCTCTGCTCATCTTATTCTTTTCTCTTCATCTTGAACTACATTACCCATAAATGTTACATTTCCCACTTTTTTCTTTTCTTTTTTCTTTCTCTCTATGAAGGTTATACTCCAAAAACCCTTAACTCTCTTTTTTCTTTTTCTATTTTCCCTTTTCCTTTTTTCTCCCTCTCTCTTAGTTTCTTCTTTTCTCCTTTACTTTTCCTCTCATTTGATCCTCACTCACAAACAAATTATTTTATTTTGGATTCAATTTTTTGTGTGTGGCATTTTGTGTGTTTTTTTACTTCACTTTTTAACTCATTAGCATTCCTCCCAAGCCTGGCCCTCCATTCTATGTAGTTTTTGTTCCACTTAATACAATAGTATTTTTTTCTTTTTCTTGTTTCCCTCTTATCCCTTTCACTATATCTCTCAGTTGACCATCATTTACAAGCAAATTATTTTATTCTTGATCCAATTTTTTTTCTTTTTTGCATTTTGTGGGTCCCTATCTCCTTTTTGCTGCTTTATCACTTCTCCCAAACTCAGGCCCTCTGTTATATGTAGTTTTTGTTCCATTTAGCACAATATAATTCTCAGTTTTTCATGGTATTTTCTCAAAGAAGGAAGGAAAAGGGAAAAAAAGAAATAATAATAATCATTTTAATTATTTTTTATTGTTGTCTTTTTTGTTACTTTTTATTCTTTATTAATTCTCATTAGTGGTATTAATAAAAGCACCCTCAGATGCCATTAAGAAAAAGGAAATAGAATATCATGGATACTAAAGACAGAGATGTAGCACAGAGAGATAAGAAAAAAATCTATAGAAAAAAATTTAATAGATTGGAAACCTTGGAGTTAAATGACAGAGAATTTAAAATAGGAATCCTAAAAATACTTAAAGATATACAAGAAAACACAGAAAGGCAATTTAGGGAGCTCAAAAACAACTCAACAAACACAAAGAATATACTACCAAGGAAATTGAAACTATGAAAACAAATCAAACAGAGATGAAAACCTCAATTCATGAACTGAAAAACAAGATAACAAGCTCAGCTAATAGAACAGGCCACACAGAAGAGAGGATTAGTGACATAGAAGACAGGCAACTTGAGGCACAGCAGAGAGAAAGAAGAGAGAGACTCAAGAATTAAAAAAAATGAGAAAGCCCTGCAGGAATTGTTTGTCTCCATCAAAAAGAGTAACATAAGAATAATAGGAAATAAGAAGGAGAAGAGAGAGAAAAATGGAATAGAGAACATATTCAAACAAATAATAGAGGAGGACTTCAAGAAGCAAACAGAACACTGAGTTATCTTAACCCCAACAAACATAATGAAAGACACATCATAATGAAATTGGTACAAACCAACGACAAAAAAAATTCTCAAGGCAGCCAGGGAAAAGAAGAAAACAACATATAAAGGAAGGCCTATTAGATTATCATCAGATTTCTCAGCAGAAACTCTACAAGCTAGAAGAGAGTGGACCCCAATATTTAAAGTTCTGAAAGAGAGGAACTTTCAGCCAAAAATACTATACCCATCAAAGCTATCCTTCAAATACGAAGGAGAAATAAAAATATTCACAGATACAGAAAAGATGAGGGAATTTATCACCAGAAAACTCCCACTTCAGGAAATACTAAAGGGAGTCTTCTAACCAGATACAAAGAACAAAACAAAACAAAATCACAAGTAAAAGCTCGAAGAAGAACACAATAAAACCAAATTTAAACTGACAACAAAAACAAAAAAAGGGGAGAGGACGACGATTAACAGTAGCAAAGGACCATGGAGTGCAGAAGCACTCAAAAGACAGTGTACTACAATGAACATGGTAGGTACCCTTTTTATTACTTAATGGTAACCACCCCTGAAAAAACCACCAAGAAGCATATGACTTAAAAAAGGTAGTAACAGAGGAAAATAGTATAGATTACCACCAAACAAAAACAAATGATAGAAAAACAAAAGAGAAGAATCAAACAAGATATAAAACTAACAGAAAGCAATATATAAAATGGCAATAAGGAACCCTGAAGTGTCAATAATTACACTAAATGTAAATGGATTAAACTCAGCAATAAAAAAGACACAGAGTAGCAGAATGGATTAAAAAAGAAAATCCAACTGCATGCTGCCTACAGGAAACACATCTAAGCAACAAGGATAAAAACAAATTCAAAGTGAAAGGCTGGAAAACAATACTCCAAGCAAATAACATCCAAAAAAAAGCAGGCATAGCAATACTCATCTCTAACAATGCTGACTACAAGACAGAAAAGTACTCAGAGACAAAAATGATCATTTCATAATGATTAAGGGGACATGGAATCAAGAAGACATAACACTTCTTAATATATATGCACCAAACCAAGGAGCACCAAAATATATAAGACAGCTACTGACTGACCTAAAACTAAAAACTGACAAAAAACAATCATACTTGGAGACCTCAATACACAGCTGAGGGCTCTAGATCATTCATCCAAACAGAAAATCAATAAAGAAATATTGGCCTTAAATGAAACACTAGAACAATTGGATATGATAGTCAGCTACAGGACATTTCCTCCCAAAATGACAGAGTATACATTTTTCTCTAGTGTACATGGAACATTCTCAAGAATTGACCATATGTTGGGCCACAAAAATAACATCAGCAAATTCAGAAAAATTGAAATCGTACCAAGCATATTTTCTGATCATAAAGCCTTGAAACTGAAATTCAATATTAAAAAAGAGGTAAAAAACCCCACAAAAATGTGGAAACTAAACAACATACTTTTAAAAACTGAGTGAGTCAAAGAAGAAATAAGCACAGAGATCAAAAGATTTTACAGGCAAATAAAAATGACAATATGACATATCAGAATCTCTGAGATGCAGCAAAAGCAGTGATAAGAGGGAAGTTCATATCACTTCAGGCATATATGAACAAACAAGAGAGAGCCCAAGTGAACCACTTAACTTTACACCTTAAGGAACTAGAAAAAGAAGAACGAAGACAACCCAAAACCAGCAGAAGAAAGGAGATAATACAAATCAGAGCAGAAATAAATGAAATAGAGAACAGAAAAACTATAGAAAAACTTAATAAAACAAGAAGCTGGTTCTTTGAAAAGATCAACAAAATTGACAAACTCTTGGCAAGACTCACCAAGGAAAAAAGAGAAAGAACTCATATAAACAAAATTTAAAATGAAAGAGGGAAAGTCACCACAGATATCATAGATATACAAAGAATTATTGTAGAATACTACGAAAAACTATATGCCACTAAATTCAACAATCTAGAAGAAATGGATAAATTTCTAGAACAATACCACCATCCTAGACTGAGTCAAGAAGAAGCAGAAAGCCTAAACAGACCAATTAGCAGGGAAGAAATAGAAAAAACTATTAAAAACCTCCCCCAAAATAAAAGTCCATGCCCAGACAGATATACTAGTGAATTCTATCAAACATTCAAAGAAGACTTGGTACCTATTCTACTCAGCCTTCCAAAAAATTGAAGAAGAAACAATACTTCCAAACAAATTTTATGAGGCCAACATAACCCTCATACTGAAACCTGGCAAGGACGGCACAAAAAAAGAAAACTACAGACCAATTTATCTCATGAATACAGATGCTAAAATACTAAACAAAATACTAGCAAATCAAATACAACAACATATTAAAAAAATAATACATCATGATCAAGTGGGATTCATCCCAGAATCTCAAGGATGGTTCAATATACGTAAAACGGTTAACGTAATACACCATATCAACAAAACAAAGAACAAAAACCACATGATCCTATCAATAGATGCAGAAAAGGCATTTGATAAAATACAATACAACTTTGTTTAAAACACTCAACAAAATAGGTATAGAAGAAAAATATCTCAACATGATAAAGATCGTTTATGATAAACCATCAGCTAACGTAAAACTGAAAACTTTCCCCCTTAAATCAGGAACAAGACAGGGTGTCCACTTTCTCCACTCTTACTTAACGTGGTACTAGAAGTTCTAGCCCAAGCAATCAGACACAATAAAAAAATAAAAGGCATCCATATCAGAAAAGAAGAAGTAAAAGTTTCACTTTTTGCAGATAATATGATCCTATACATCAAAAACCCCAAAGACTCCACAAAAAGATTACTAGGAACAATAAACTAATATAGTAAGGTCGCAGGATACAAAATTAATATACAAAAGTCCATAGCCTTTCTATATGCCAACAACAAAACATTAGAAAATGAACTCAAGAAAATAATCACCTTCACGGTTGCAACAAAAAATAAATAAAATACCTAGGAATAAATAAACATAACAAAGAATGTAAAGGACCTATATAACTAAAACTAGAAAGCATTGTTAAGGGAAATCGAAAAAGATACAATGAAATGGAAAAATACTCCGTGTTCTTGGATAGGAAGAATAAATATAATCAAAATGACCATATTACCCAAAGCAATATACAAATTTAATGCAATTCCCATCAAAATTTCTATGACATTTTTTTTAAAAATGGCACAAAAAATCATCAGATTTATATGGAACTATAAAAAATCCCAAATAGCCAAAGCAATCCTAAGGAAAAAAGAACAAAACTGGGGGCATTACAATACCTGACTCCAAACTATAGTATAGAGCCACGACAATCAAAACAGCATGGTATCGGCAGAAAAATAGACACTCAGACCAATGGAACAGAATAGAAAGCCCAGAAATAAAACCACATATATATGGTCAAATAATTTTTGATAAAGGGGCCAACAACACACAATGGAGAAAAGAAAGCCTCTTTAACAAATGTTGCTGGGAAAACTAGAAAGCCACATGCAAAAGAATGAAACTTGACTACTTGTACTAAAATTAATTCAAAATGGATCAAAGACCTAAATATAAGACCTGAAACAATAAATTACATAAAAGAAATATATGTACTAAACTCATGAACCTTGGTTTTAAAGAGCATTTTATGAATTTGACTCCAAAGGCAAGAGAAGTGAAGGGAAAGATAAACGAATGGGACCACATCAGACTAAGAAGTTTCTGCACAGCAAGAGAAACTGACAACAAAGTAAACAGACAGCCAACTAAATGCGAGATGATATTTTTAAACAACAGCTCAGATAAGGGCCTAATATCTAAAATATACAAAGAACTCATAAAACTCAACAACAAACAAACAAACAATCCAAAAAAAAAATGGGAAGAGTACATGAACAGACACTTCTCCCAGGAAGAAATACAACTGGCCAACAGATATATGAAAAGATGCTCATCTTCATTAGTTATTAGAGAAATACAAATCAAAACTACAATGAGATACCACCTCACACCTGTTAGATTAGCTATTATTAACAAGACAGATAATAGCAAGTGTTGGAGAGACTGTGAAGAAAAAGAAACACTCATTCACTGTTGGTGGGAATGTAAAGTAGTACAACCATTATGGAAGAAAGTATGGTTGTTTCTCAAAAAACTGAAAATAGAACTACCATATTACCCAGCAATCCCTCTATTGGGTATGTACCCCCAAAACTCAAAAACATTGGTACATAAAGACACATGCAGCCCCATGTTCATTGCAACATTGTTAACAGTGGCCAAGACATGGGAACAACCAAAAAGCCCTTCAATAGATGACTGGATAAAGAAGTTGTGGCACATATATACTATGGAATACTACTCAGCCATAAGAAATGATGACATCGGATCATTTACAACAAAATGAATGGATCTTGATAACATTATACGGAGTGAAATAAGTAAATCAGAAAAAACTAAGAACTGCATGATTCCATACGTAGGTGGGACATAAAAACGAGACTAAGAGACATGGACAAGAGTGTGATGGTTACGGGGGGGGGGGGGGAGGAGGGAAAAGAGGGAGTGAGAGAGGGGAGGGGAGGGGCACAAAGAAAACCAGATAGAAAGTAACAGAGGACAATTTGACCTTGGGTGACGGGTATGCAACATAATTGAATGACAAGATAACCTGGAGATATTTTCTTTGAACATATGTACCCTGATTTATTAATGTCACCCCATTAAAATTAATAAAAATTTATTTTAAAAAATGATATGTACTGAAAATAAATGCCAATATGGTAATAAGGTTATATTAGGCTTAAAAGAATAATAAA
Source organism: Saccopteryx leptura (assembly GCF_036850995.1). Lineage (NCBI taxonomy): Eukaryota > Metazoa > Chordata > Mammalia > Chiroptera > Emballonuridae > Saccopteryx > Saccopteryx leptura. The sequence goes on from NC_089505.1 coordinate 193,153,809, forward strand.
TGATTTTTCCTTTATTTTTTTGTATTCTGATATTACATTTATAGTGAAAATACTTTTTTGACATAAACATATAAAACAGTTTAATTGGATAGCTCTTTAATAGTTCCTTTTTCTTTTCTATGAACACCTCTGAGTAAAATTCTTCCATTTCTGGGGGGTGGTCTAGTCTAGATTTATTCAAGATTAAACTGTGTTATCACCTTTTCTGCATCAGTTGATATATTTTCATATTTTTCTAGGAAAGTTTTCTTCTGCCATTCTCCCCTCAATAGCTCTCTTTGTGCACATTGACCTTATGTTGTTAGTGTAATTTTCCCTCCCCTGACATTCCTCTGTCGATATTTTCTGTCAGCCTCTCATTGGTTCTCTATACCGATTTTGTCTGTTAAATTGCTTTGCATTAATTCTACATCTCATTATCTTCTTCACATCTTTTTTCCCACAATTGCCCATCCATTGTGTCCATTTTGAAGGTGGAGAAGGACTTTCTGTTCATTAATTACTTGGCTTATCTTCTTCCCTGCTCTCCTTCCTGTCTAAAATTACTTATCTCCACACGCTTTTTGCGAGAATATTGAGACATGCGCAAATTGATGGGAAAGATGAACACGAGGTTAGAAAGCCAAGAGCAAGGTCAGAGTGCAGTTAGGAGCTAAGGGAAGCCAAGCCATTTCAAGCTCACACCACAGAAACAGTCTGGGTAGGACACTGCCACTAGTGCAGAATCTCTTGTTACTGCTGAACATTATCACTGAAGCCTAGGCACGTGCTGGACTGAGACTCAGAATCTGCAGCTGGAGCATCTTATGCTCTGCACCTAGGTCACATGTCCACACACTCAATGCCATGGGTGAGGCCAACAAGGCTCATTCACAGGAGTTTTCCCACACGGCAATAAAGTTCAGAGCCTGAACAAACAATAGACAGCACCAATGTCTTCCGCACTTCTTAGAATGAATCCTAAATTCCATATGATGTATGCTGTGATTTTATGCTGCTAGTCTACAGTATGGATTCTTTTTTCAAGTAGAATTCATCCATACAGCGTTTTATTTCTGCCTTTTATGAGCATTTCTCTAGCTCTGGTATTGTATTATGAGGTAAGATGATATCTTTCACCTTCTTCTTGTTATAATAACCTTATTTTATGGAGGTTTTTTTAAAAAAAAAATCTCCACAAAAGCAACTTTATCTGTAATGGCTTCCTCCATGCCTGATTCTTAACAAGCATATCTGTTTACCTGTTCCTGTCCCCATCCCAACATACACATACCACACAACACTCATGTTAACTATGTTAACTTTTCTCACTGTTGATTTCAATAAAGAGGAAAACCGAGGCAATTTCCAAATTGTCAAAAAGATGACTCTATTAGGGAATAGCAGAGGAATTGCAATGTAGGCAATGCAAACTGTAACCGCTTCCTGTGAGTCCGCTGAGAGTTTGGAGGGGCTGTATCTATAGGCAGGGAATAGAAAGAGTGGGGAGAGGGTCCCCTCAGAGTTTGTTAAAATAAAAAACAAGCGGAGACAAGCTTTGAATATTCTCTAACAAGACAAAACCAGTCCAGCCATACAAAGCTCAATTCAGCTTATTTTGTAAAATCAACCCTGCTTGGGTCATTTCTTGTTCCTATTTTTGGAAACCATAAGCAAAATTTCCTAAGGTTGATCAGGACAACCCTTGACCAACTCCCTATCATTTAAGAAAACTTTGATATTACCAATCTTCTGTAAAGGCAGGCATTTAAAAGAAGTCAGTCTCTCAGTCCTGTTTTGTTTTTTAAGGCATTTAACTGAATTTTTCCATTTATGTCCTCCAGTCCCATTCTAAACTGAAATTCCTTCACACCATTAAACTATATAAACTCCTAAAAGGCAGATACTGCTTCTCACCATTTTATCCTAAGACAGGGCCTGGCACATATCATGCATTTAATAAATGCTTGCTGGATGAACAAATGCATGAATAAATGTCTCCCCCTCTGTATCTTTTTTTTTTTAATATATTTTTTTAAATTTTATTTATTCATTTTTAGAGAGGAGAGAGAGAGACAGAGAGGGAGAGAGAGGAGAGACAGAGAGAGAGAAGGGGGGAGGAGCTGGAAGCATCAACTCCCATATGTGCCTTGACCAGGCAAGCCCAGGGTTTTGAACCGGCGACCTCAGCATTTCCAGGTCAATGCTTTATTCACTGCGCCACCACAGGTCAGGCCCTTCTGTATCTTTTGTTCAGTGTCTGAAAGCAAATGTATGTCCTATATTTTCTAGAACAATCACTAGAAAGAAATTTACTTCTTTTCTGTAAAGAATACTCATCAATTTTCTAGCTAAACATGGTTCATTTCTGTATCATTGTAAAATTTTCTTTACAATAGCTTCTTAAATCCTAGATGATTCTTTGTCAAGCCACATCCCAATTTTGGTTCAGAAAGAGGTGGCTCACACCTGTTCAATTAGCTGTTATTAGCAAGACAGGTAATAGCAAATGTTGGAGAGGCTGTGGAGAAAAAGGAACCCTCATACACTGTTGGTGGGAATGTAAAGTAGTACAACCATTATGGAAGAAAGTATGGTGGTTCCTCAAAAAACTGAAAATAGAACTACCTTATGACCCAGCAATCCCTCTACTGGGTATATACCCCAAAAACTCAGAAACATTGATACGTAAAGACACATGCAGCAGCCCCATGTTTATTGCAGCATTGTTCACAGTGGCCAGGACATGGAAACAACCAAAAAGCCCATCAATAGATGACTGGATAAAGAAGATGTGGCACATATACACTATGGAATACTACTCAGCCATAAGAAATGATGACATCGGAAAATTTACAGCAAAATGGTGGGATCTTGATAACATGATACGAAGTGAAATAAGTAAATCAGAAAAAACCAGGAACTGTATTATTCCATACGTAGGTGGGACATAATAGTGAAACTAAGAGACATTGATAAGAGTGTGGTGGTTACGGGGGGGAGGGGGGAATGGGAGAGGGAAAGGGGGTGGGGAGGGGCACAAAGAAAACAAGATAGAAGGTGACAGAGGACAATCTGACTTTGGGTGGTGGGTATGCAACATAATTGAACGACAAGATAACCTGGACTTGTTATCTTTGAATATATGTATCCTGATTTATTGATGTCACCCCATTAAAAAAATAAAATTATTAAAAAAAAAAAAAAAAGAAAGAGGTGGCTCCTGTACTTACTATGAGAGCAATCACACACTTCTCAAAATGCTATTACAAAAAATAAACAAATCAAAGATAACTTTTCTCTTGTGAAGACAAATGTAAGGGAGGGCGGGTTTTCCTCGGCCGAGGCACTGTTGGAGACTGGCTTCTCCGCTGACTGCCGGGCAGTTTGCTGGTGTCCGCTTTCTGGGGCTGCCACTCAATTTCTGTCAAAAACGTAGCTGAGAAAAACCATATCTGTGTACTTTGCCCTGAGGAGTGTGAACTACGGTTATCCCTTGGTCAATTTTCTCCACCCTATCAGACCTTTTTTTTTTATAAGAAAGCTTTATATTGACTGTTTTTATGATGATAAAATGAAATGCTTGAGAAACATAAACTATCTACCCAAACAATTAAAAAAACACCAAAATATTATATTAACTAGAATATAAAGAAGATATAAAAGCAGATTAAGTTATAACCCAATGTTGTATGTTTCCATAAGCAGTATTAGATACTGAGCACAGGCACTCTAGGAGACAAGATGAAGCAGTCAGATGTTCTACGGGTCACTGTGAATATGTGACAGTTATCTGTGCAGCATGACACAAGTGTGTTGTGTATGGAATGGTGAATAACTTTTGGCTCAATTCCAAACAAAGCTAAGAGCTTCTCTTGATCATATCGTAGGTCCATTCATTCTTGGAAAATTCACTGATTAAGGAAAAACTATGACAAAAAATATATTTTGGGATTGTATGTGAAATTTTTTTTTAAACTTTCCCCCAACTTTTTATGATGAAAAAATGTAAACTTATAGAAGAGACAAAAAACAATAACAAAATGACTACTGGGCATGCCCTCTATGATTCAACCATTTGCCCTCCCCCACAGAATCATTTGGAAGTGGTCACAGATACTCCAATTTATTTCAGTATGTAACTTCTAACAGTAAGGACTTTTTTGTGTGTGTGTATTCATATACTGCTATTATGCCTAAGAAAATTAACAATAATTTTATAATATCATCTAATTTCTAGTTGGTATACAAAATTCTCCATTTGACCCAACCATGTATTGCTTTCATCATTGTGATTTTTAGAAATCAGAATCAAATCAACATTTATTTATTGTATTTGCTTATAATGTTTATTAGTTTTTATTTGATCTACAATAATCCCTCCACCTATTTTTCCCCATGACATTGATATATATATTAGTGTACTATATGCTATTGATATTATATATATATCCTGAAGTCACTCCATGTTAAAGTTCTTAATTAATTAATTAATTAATTTATTTATTTATTTTTTTCCCTGTATTTTTCTGAAGCCGGAAACGGGGAGAGACAGTCAGACAGACTCCCGCATGTGCCCCACCAGGATCCACCCGGCACGCCCACCAGGGGGCGACGCTCTGCCCACCAGGGGGCGATGCTTTGCCCCTCCAGGCGTCGCTCTGTTGTGACCAGAGCCACTCTAGCGCCTGGGACAGAGGCCGAGGAGCCATCCCCAGCGCCTGGGCCATCTTTGCTCCAATGGAGCCTTGGCTGCGGGAGGGGAAGAGAGAAACAGAGAGGAAGGAGAGGGGGAGGGGTGGAGAAGCAGATGGGTGCCTCTCCTGTGTGCCCTGGCCGGGAATCGAACCTGGGACTTCTGTACGCCAGGCCGACACTCTACCACTGAGCCAACCGGCCAGGGCTTAATTTATTTTTATGGCTTTATCACAATCTATTGTACTGTATATTAGTTCTCTGACTAGTTTCCTATTATGGACATTTGCATTATTTCCAATCTTTTTTTTTTTTTTTTTTTACAACTTATGCTGCAACAAGTAACTTTGTGGACATGTTGTTCCATAGCTGTGGAAGTGTAACTTGAAAGTAAATTCCTAGAAGGATTGCTGGGTGAAACATTTGGTATTTTAGATAGCACCAAATTCTTCTCCATAGAAGTGCTACCATTTTGCCAACATACCAGCTTTGTGTGAGAGCATGTGATAAACAAGATTTTCATCTACACGAACATCAGCCTTATATTTTAAAAGACACAAGGAATGTGGTACAGTTCTTTTTCATGTCCTGCCTATTGAAGGATGTTGAGCATCCCTGGGCTCTGCCTGTTAACTGCCAGGGGCCACCCTCACATTGTGACAATAGAAAACTCCAGTATAAATTTCCAAAATGACTCAGCAAGAACTGACCTCAGATTCCTCTAAAAATTACCCTTTGGATTAAGGGGGACTTTCAGAGAGCTGTGGATTAAGGGGGACTTTCAGAGAGCTGTGTACCTGGGCCACATGATTTTTTGCTTCCTTCATGGCTGCTTTTACTGAGTGGCTCTTGAAATTACACTATTTGTCCACAGGGAAGGATGTACTGTGAAGCAGCCCTATGCAGCTGCTTGTTAGAACCTCTGCAGGGATGCTCTTGCTTCCAACATTCCTCAGAGACCTCTTTCCAAAGATATTTGGGGGAAATGTCTCTCTTGTATCAATCCCAAGAAAAATTTTGTTTCCCTTGCTATTGTCCTTTAAACACAATGAGTCTCAAATGTGACCTGGATCTCTGTTCTCTACTAGATGCTAGACTAGGACTAGACCAATCTTCTAGCTCATGCACAAGGTTTTATGATTTACATTTCATGGGTGAACCTTACTCCTGGATTTATCTAATTTTCCTATACTCTTAATTTCTCTTTGTTTGTTTTCCTGACTTGCCAACTTTTTAAATCAGTGGTATTACATGATTTTATAGTTGCTCTTAATCATTCTTCTTTACCTTAATGTTTCTCTTTCTGTCCCTTTTCTGTCTGCCTGGCTTTTTTGCAGATATGGCTTTGAACATTGCAGCCTCTATTTAGCTACAACACAATTTGACCAACTTTGTTGCAATCATGATATTTTCTGGGAATGTATGCCCTTTTGCTCTTCAGTCTGCTTGGTAATTTTACTGCAAAATCAAGCCAGAAGTTTCCTGTCATTTTTTATCCTAGCGATTTCTGTGTAAATATAAATATATTATTTATTAACTTGTTACCAAGAGGCATTTTACACTCTTCAACCTCAAAAATATAAAATCCTTGGTGGTGCAGTGGATAAAGTGTTGACCTGGAACACTGAGATCACCAGTTCAAAACCCTGGGCTTGCCTGGTCAAGGCATATATGGGAGTTGATGCTTCCTGCTCCTCCTCCCTTTCTCTCTCTCTCTCTCTCTCTCTCTCTCTCTCTCTCATTCTAACTCTCTCTCCTCTCTAAAATGAATAAATAAAATTTAAAAAAATTTAAAAAAATCTAAAATCCTGGAAAATTTTCTTGCAGAGAGCCCCAGGAGCTGTTGCTGATGTTACCACTGGATTTCCCCCTAATATAGAGCACTCCAGGTTAAAAAAAAAGTGCTTCCTGCCTTAAAGTAATATAGAACCTCATTATGGGGAAGGGCAGGATCTTTACATTCAAAAGCAAAACAACTGAATAACTTTTGTCATGTGAAAGGAACACTACTAGCATTGTTTCCAGCTAAGACATTATAAAATATCTTCTTGTGATGGATAAATTATGGTTGTGGTCCATTCTTAATGTCTATGAATTTCTAAAAAATCTTTTTATAGACTTGCATTTGTTGAAGTCTAAAGTCCTTTTACCTAGCATTGTGGATCCTTTTTAAGAGTACAGAGCACCTTGGAGTTTTCTGGTAATTTAGGCCACAGAGTTAAGTGATTTCCCTGAAGCCACATGACTGGTTATAGTCACCACATCGAAGTATATACAAACGATGCACTGATGGTCAAAAGTGTTCAAAATGCTTCTCTTCAACCTTCCCTCCTTGCAGACTTGAGCTGTTTTGGTGATTCTGAAGAGGAAGACTGGCATTGTGTTTTGTACTTTTCTTTTTTTTTTTTTTATATAATTTAATTTTTTTAATGGGGTGACATCAATAAATCAGGATACATATATTCAAAGATAACAAGTCCAGGTTATCTTGTCGTTCAATTATGTTGCATACCCACCACCCAAAGTCAGATTGTCCTCTGTCACCTTCTATCTTGTTTTCTTTGTGCCCCTCCCCACCCCCTATCCCGCTACCATTCCCCCCTCCCCCCCGTAACCACCACACTCTTATAAATGTCTCTTAGTTTCACTATTATGTCCCACCTACGTATGGAATAATACAGTTCCTGTTTTTTTCTGATTTACTTATTTCACTTCGTATCATGTTATCAAGATCCCACCATTTTGCTGTAAATTTTCCGATGTCATCATTTCTTATGGCTGAGTAGTATTCCATAGTGTATATGTGCCACATCTTCTTTATCCAGTCGTCTATTGATGGGCTTTTTGGTTGTTTCCATGTCCTGGCCACTGTGAACAATGCTGCAATAAACATGGGGCTGCATGTGTCTTTACGTATCAATGTTTCTGAGTTTTTGGGATATATACCCAGTAGAGGGATTGCTGGGTCATAAGGTAGTTCTATTTTCAGTTTTTTGAGGAACCACCATACTTTCTTCCATAATGGTTGTACTACTTTACATTCCCACCAACAGTGTATGAGGGTTCCTTTTTCTCCACAGCCTCTCCAACATTTGCTGTTACCTGACTTGCTAATAACAGCTAATTGAACAGGTGTGAGGTGGTATCTCATTGCCGTTTTGATTTGCATTTCTCTAATAGCTAAAGAAGATGAGCATCTTTTCATATATCTGTTGGCCATTTGTATTTCTTCCTGGGAGAAGTGTCTATTCATATCCTCTTCCCATTTTTTTATTGGATTGTTTGTTTGTTTGTTGTTGAGTTTTATGAGTTCTTTGTATATTTTGGATATTAGGCCCTTATCTGAGCTGTCATTTGAAAAAATCATTTCCCATTTAGTTGGCTTTCTGTTTATTTTGTTATCAGTTTCTCTTGCTGAGCAAAAACTTCTTAGTCTGATGTAGTCCCATTCATTAATTTTTGCCTTCACTTCTCTTGCCTGTGGAGTCAAATTCATAAAATGCTCTTTAAAACCCAGGTCCCTGAGTTGAGTACCTATGTCTTCTTCTATGTACTTAATTGTTTCAGGTCTTATGTTTAGATCTTTGATCCATTTTGAGTTAATTTTTGTACAGGGGGAGAGACTGTAGTCCAGTTTCATTCTTTTGCATGTGGCTTTCCAGTTTTCCCAGCACCATTTATTGAAGAGGCTTTCTTTTCTCCATTGTGTGTTGTTGGCCCCTTTATCAAAAATTATTTGACTATATATATGTGGTTTTATTTCTGGACTTTCTATTGTTCCATTGGTCTGAGTGTCTATTTTTCTGCCAATACCATGCTGTTTTGATTGTCGTGGCCCTATAATAGAGTTTGAAGTCAGGTATTGAAATGCCCCCAGCTTCATTCTTTTTCTTTAGGATTGCTTTGGCTATTCGGAGTTTTGTATAGTTCCATATAAATCTGATGATTTTTTGCTCCATTTCTTTAAAAAATGTCATTGGAATTTTGATGGGAATTGCATTAAATTTGTATATTGCTTTGGGTAATATAGCCATCTTGATTATATTTATTCTTCCTAGCCAAGAACAAGGTATATTCTTCCATCTCATTATATCTTTTTTGATTTCCCTTAACAATGGTTTATAGTTTTCATTATATAAGTCCTTTACATTCTTTGTTATGTTTATTCCTAAGTATTTTATTTTTTTTGTTGCAATCGTGAAGGGGATTATTCTTTTGAGTTCCTTCTCAGTTGTTTCATTGTTGGCATATAGAAAGGCTATTGACTTCTGTATGTTAATTTTGTATCCTGCGACCTTACTGTATTGGCTTATTGTTTCTAGTAGTCTTTTTGTGGATTCTTTGGGGTTTTCGATGTATAGTATCATATCATCTGCAAAAAGTGATACCTTTACTTCTTCTTTTCCGATATGGATGCCTTTTGTTTCTTTGTCTTGTCTGATTGCTCTGGCTAGAACTTCTAGTACCACATTAAATAAGAGTGGAGAGAGTGGACAACCCTGTCTTGTTCCTGATTTAAGGGGGAAAGCCTTCAGTTTAGTGCCATTTAATATGATGTTAGCTGATGGTTTATCATATATGGCCTTTATCATGTTGAGATATTTTCCTTCTATACCCATTTTGTTGAGAGTCTTAAACATAAAATTGTGTTGTATTTTATCGAAAGCCTTTTCTGCGTCTATTGATAAGATCATGTGGTTTTTATTCTTTGTTTTGTTGATATGGTGTATTACATTAACCGTTTCACGTATGTTGAACCATCCTTGAGATTCTGGGATGAATCCCACTTGATCATGATGTATTATTTTTTTAATATGTTGTTGTATTCGATTTGCTAGTATTTTGTTTAGTATTTTAGCATCTGTATTCATTAGAGATATTGGTCTGTAGTTTTCTTTTTTTGTGCCATCCTTGCCTGGTTTTGGTATGAGGGTTATGTTGGCTTCGTAAAATGTGTTTGGAAGTATTGCTTCTTCTTCAATTTTCTGGAAGACTTTGAGTAGAATAGGAACCAAGTCTTCTTTGAATGTTTGATAAAATTCGCTGGTATAGCCATCAGGGCCTGGACTTTTATTTTTGCGGAGGTTTTTAATAGTTTTTTCTATTTCTTCTCTACTGATAGGTCTGTTTAGGCTTTCTGCTTCTTCTTGACTCAGTCTAGGAAGGTTGTATTTTTCTAGGAATTTATCCATTTCTTCTAGGTTGTTGAATTTAGTAGCATAAAGTTTTTCATAGTATTCTACAATAATTCTTTGTATATCTACGGTGTCCGTGGTGATTTCTCCTCTTTCATTTTGGATTTTGTTTATATGAGTTCTTTCTCTTTTTTCCTTGGTAAGTCTTGCCAAGGGTTTGTCAATTTTGTTGATCTTTTCAAAGAAACAGCTCCTTGTTCTATTAATTTTTTCTATAGTTTTTCTGTTCTCTAATTCATTTATTTCTGCTCTGATTTTTATTATCTCCTTTCTTCGGCTGGTTTTGGGTTGTCTTTGTTCTTCTTTTTCTAGTTCCTTAAGGTGGGAAGCTAAGTGGTTCACCTGGGCTCTCTCTTGTTTGTTCATATATGCCTGAAGTGATATGAACTTCCCTCTTATCACTGCTTTTGCTGCATCCCATAGATTCTGATATGTCGTATTGTCATTTTCATTAGTCTGTATATATCTTTTGATCTCTGCACTTATTTCTTCTTTGACCCATTCATTTTTTAAAAGTATGTTGTTTAGTTTCCACATTTTTGTGGGATTTTTTTCCTCTTTTTTGCAGTTGAATTCTAGTTTCAAGGCTTTATGATCAGAAAATATGCTTGGTACAACTTCAATTTTTCTGAATTTGCTGATGTTGTTTTTTTGGCCCAACATATGGTCAATTCTTGAGAATGATCCATGTACACTGGAGAAAAATGTATACTCAGTCACTTTGGGATGAAATGTCCTGTAGATGTCTATCATATCCAGGTGCTCTAGTGTTTTGTTTAAGGCCACTATGTCTTTGTTGATTCTCTGTTTGGATGACCGATCTGGAGCCGTCAGCGGTGTATTGAGGTCTCCAAGTATGATTGTATTTTTGTCAGTTTTTGTTTTAAGATCAATAAGTAGCTGTCTTATATATTTTGGTGCTCCTTGGTTTGGTGCATATATATTAAGAATTGTTATGTCTTCTTGATTCAGTGTCCCCTTAGCCATTATGAAATGGCCATTTTTGTCTCTGAGTACTTTTCCTGTCTTGTAGTCAGCATTATCCGATATGAGTATTGCTACACCTGCTTTTTTTTGGATGTTATTTGCTTGGAGTATTGTTTTCCAGCCTTTCACTTTGAATTTGTTTTTATCCTTGTTACTTAGATGAGTTTCCTGTAGGCAGCATACAGTTGGATTTTCTTTTTTAATCCATTCTGCTACTCTGTGCCTTTTTATTGGTGAGTTTAATCCGTTTACATTTAGTGTAATTATTGATACTTGTGAGTTCCCTATTGCCATTTTATATCTTGCTTTCTGTTAGTTTTGTGTCTTGTTTGATCCTTCTCTTTTGTTTTTCTATCTTTTGTTTTTATTTGGTTGTATTCCATACATCTTTCCACTGTTGCTATCTTTTTTATCTCATGTGCTTCTGTGGTGGTTTTTTCAATGGTGGTTACCTTTGAGTAATGAAAAGGATCCCTACCCTGTTCATTGTAGCGAACTATTTTGTGAGTACTTTTGCACTCCATCGTCCTTTGCTACTGTTAATCTCCATCTTCTCCCCCTCTTTCTTTTTGTTGTTGTCACAGTTTAAATTTGGTTTTATTGTGTTCTTCTTGGAGCTTTTACTTGTGGCTCTGTTTTTTTTTGTTCTTTGTATCTGATTGGAGAACCCCCTTTAGTAATTCCTGGAGTGGGGTTTTTCTGATGATAAATTCCCTCATCTTTTCTGTATCTGTGAATGTTTTTATTTCTCCTTCATATTTGAAGGATAGCTTTGATGGGTATAGTATTCGTGGCTGAAAGTTCCTCTCTTTCAGGACTTTAAATATTGGGGTCCACTCTCTTCTAGCTTGTAGAGTTTCTGCTGAGAAATCTGATGATAATCTAATGGGCCTTCCTTTATATGTTGTATTCTTCTTTTCCCTGGCTGCCTTGAGAATTTTTTCTTTGCTGTTGGTTTGTGTCAATTTCATTATGATATGCCTTGGAGTAGGTTTGTTGGGGTTAAGAAAACTTGGAGTTCTGTTTGCTTCCTGAACTTGAGGCTTTAGTTCTTTCCACAGGCTTGGGAAGTTCTCATCTATTATTTGTTTTAGTATGTTCTCCATTCCATTTTCTCTCTCTTCTCCCTCTGATATACCTATTATTCTTATGTTATTCTTTTTGATGGAGTCAGATAATTCTTGTAGGGCTATCTCATTTTTTAAAATTTTTGAGTCTCTTTCTTCTTCTCTCTGTTGTGCCTCAAGTTGCTTGTCTTCTATTTCACTAATCGTCTCTTCTATCTGACCTGTTCTATTAGCTAAGCTTGTTACTTCGTTTTTCAGCTCGTGAATTGAGTTTTTCATCTCTGTTTGATTTGTTTTTATAGTTTCAATTTCCTTGGACATATATTCTTTGTGTTCATTGTGTTGTTTTCTGAGCTCCCTAAATTGCCTTTCTGTGTTTTCTTGTATATCTCGGAGGATTTTTAGGATTTCTATCTTGAATTCTCTGTCATTTAGCTCCAAGGTTTCCAATATATTAAATTTTTTCTCCATAGATTTTTTCTCATCTAGCTGTGTTACCTCTCTTTCTTTTGTATCCATGATATTCGATTTTCTCTTCCTTAATGGCATCTGAGGGTGGTTTTGTTGATAGTATTAATGAGATTTAATAAAGAATAAAAAGTTTAAAAAATAATAAAAAAAATCGAAAAGAGTTGTTTTTTTTAAAAAAAAATTAATGATGAAATAAAGAAAAATAAAATAAAATAAAAATTTAAAAAAAAAAAAAAAAAAAGGAAATTATTCCCCCCCTCCTTTTTTCCTCTCCTCTCCTCTCCCCTCTTTCTTGATAAAATCTTGTGGTGGACTGTGAATTATAACAAACAATTCCTGTGATGGAGGGCCTGAATTGGGGAAAAGTAATAAAGGGGCAAAAAAAAAAAAAAAAAAAAAAAAGAAAGAAAAAAGAAAAAAAAGAGCGTATGGACCCACAAAAAGCAAATAAGGAAAAAATTTGGGTCAAGAATAAAATGATTTGCTTTTAGGTGTTGGTTGTCTAAGAGTTATGATGAGAGGATTAAGAGGAAAACGGAAAAAGGGGGGGACAAATTAAAAAATTACTATTGTATTTAGTGGAACAAGAACTAGATAATATGGAGAGCCAGGGATGGGAGCACTGCTAGTGAGTTAAAAAGGTGAAGTAAAAACCCCCCAAAATGCCACAAACATAAGTTTGAGTCCCAGATAAGATAATTTGTTTGTTATTGAGGTTTGAATGAGAGGAGATGTAAAGGAGAAAGGAAGAAACTAATATAGAGGGAGAAAAGAAAGAGAGAGAGAGAGAAAAAAAGAGGGAACCACTAAAAGAAGAAAAAAGAAAGGAGAGAGAGATTGAGAGTTAAGGGTTTTGGAGTGCAACCCTCATAGAGAGAAAGGAAGAGAAGAGAAAAGATAATGGGAGATGTAACACTTATGGGTAGTGTAGTTCAAGGAGAGGAGAGAGTAGGACCGGTAGAGAGTTAATCGGCCAAATTGGAGGAGGAAAAAAAAAGTATCAAGAATGAAGATAAGAGAAACAAACGAACAAATATAATAAAATGGGATAGGTTATAAAGTCTGCAGATTATTCTTGATTTTGAGAGGTTATCTTCTTGCTTTTTCTTTTCTCTCCCTCTTCCTGGTCGGTGACTCTGTACCCCGGGTTTTGCCCCTTTGCCACGCTCAGGTGGAGGTTTGCAGTTGATAAGTCTCTATGGCAATGTCATGTATTGTGCTTTAGTCTCGTTGGCAGTCGAGGCTATTAGCATTTATAGGCTCCGACAGTGAGAGAGTCCGTGTTCCTGGAGCCTTTCTCCTAGTCTTTCCTTCCTCAATTAGTAGCCTGATAATCCAGCTATGGGGTTGCTGCTGCCTCTGCCTGGATAGTAAGAGGCTCAAAGAGCTGGCAACTCCCCACTCTATTTCCACTCAGCACAGGGCTCTGGGTAAGGCTCAGTCAGTCAGAGCTGCTAGCATAATCAGGCGGGCTTTCCGGCCATTCAAAGACCTCTGGCTCTGCCACTCTGTCCGGTAACACAAGCGGGCGCCCACTTCTGGGGCGCTTGGAGGAAACTCTCACTCACTGGCTGCGTGCACAGACCAGGATATCCGGCCAGCAGTCTCACGCTCTGAGTGAAACCCCCAACCGCAGGGAAAAGTTGCAGCGTTGGAATTGAGTCTCGCTCCGTCCCCGTGCGCGGCTTTTGCAAGGCGCTGGGGTGGCCCGAGATTCCGCTTTGGCCCACACAAAGGCCCCTGACTCTGCCCCTCTGTGCGATAACACGGGCGCGCACTGCCGAGGCACTCGGAGGAATCACTCACTCCTTATCTGCGCGCGCAAACCAGGATATGAGGCCGGCCACGTTTCCCTCTGAGTGAAACACCCTCCAGTACGGAAAATCTCCACCGTTGGAATTAGTTCTCACTCCCTCCCGTGCGTGGCTTTCCCAGGGCTCTGGGGCTGCCCAGAGACTCTGCCCTCGGCCCACAGAAAGGCCTCTGACCCTGCCTCTCCGTGGGGCAACACGGGCACCCACTTCCGGGGCTTAGGAAGTAATCTCTCGCCCACTAACTGCGCACCAACCAGGAGACCGGGTAAAATGTCCGCACCACTTGTCTTTCTTTGTTTGGGTTTGGCGTGAGTGTTAGCTTGTATTGCCCGGGTTGCCACAGGATCAGATTTTCCTTGGCTTGGATCTCCGTGCCACAGCCTGGTTCGGCCGTTTGTGTCGCGGCCTGGATGTATTCACCCCCTTTGCCCGCCTCAGTTTCTATATTCACAGTTACCAGAGAAAGCCTCCCTGTTTAGGTTAGTGAGGAAGGCGGAGCATTTCTTACTCCCTATTTCCTTCGGGGTTTGGTTATATATTTAGCCAATTTTTCACTCAATCATACCTTTGGGTGTATTGCGAAGCATCTGGAAGCTCCAAGTATAGGTTTTTCTGTTTCTGGTTGAAGATCTTGTTGAGTTTTGGGGGAGATTTATCGGTATCGCTTCCTACCCCGCCATTACTCTGACGTCATCTCTCTCTGTACTTTTCTTAAAGCCCAAAATAAGATTTAGGTATAGGAAAAAACCAAATCATGACTTTTGGAAATTAAAGGCAATATAAAATTAAATTAAATTTATTAATAGATAAACAAACAAATACATAACATTATATGTCAAATATCAAGTAAGGAATTGTTTGTAGATGAGGTACCCCTGCAGCTAAAATACTGTCTCTGAGAGCAGACTGACAGCTATGGTGGGGGTGAGGGGTGAGGGGATAGAAGGTAAGAGAGGTAGAGGGATAGAGCATAAAAGGACACACACACACACAAAAACTCATGGACATGGACAACAGTGTGGTGATTGCTGGGAGAGGGGAGGTGGAGGAGGGTAAGGAGGCATAAAAGATGACGGATGAAGACTTGACTTGGAGGGGGGGTGAACACACAATACAGTGTACAGATGATGTGCTGTAGAATTGGGCACCTGAAACCCGTATAATTTTGTTAAATAGTGTCACCCTAATAAATTCAAGTAAAAAATAAAATAAAGTAATGCTTCTGAAACTGCATTAAAACCTGAGAAAATAATTAAGTAAAACTAAGACCTGCTAATTGGATTCAGTCCTGGAGATATTTTAGTTTAGTTTCTTTTTTTTTTTTGCCAGAAGTAGTTATTGTTTAATGACTCTAACTCTAAACTTCCTGAAACCTAAGGTGAAAAAAAGAAGAAATAAGGGTTACACAGCTGTCTAACAAAGGAAGACACAAAAATCACGAGGAGAGACCAACCATAGCTCAATTCTGAGAGAAAGTGGACATATGAGTTGGGAGAAATTTTAGTTTTGATGGCATTGAGATAGTTATTAAATCGATGATTTAACCCCTCTCTCTTCCTTGGATGGAACGCATGAAGAGGGTATTGGGATTCCTATTTTGTCAGGAGAGTGGTATATAGAACAGAGAGGAAGCTCAGAAGACCTTTTCCCCCTGGTCTGTACACTTAATGATGTCTCTTTCCAGTTTGATCTGAGGACCTCAGGAGAGGTAGCCCTTCACCTCCAACAGTTGCCTATAGCTGTCCAATCACCACCTCTCTCTAGGCACTCTTTAGACTTCTAGATGACTTGTGAACATATATGCCAAAGGGTAGACTTTTGTGATTACTAGAACTTTTTAGGCACTGAGTACAAAAAAACAGCACTGCAAATCACAGTCTGGTAGAGGAGAGTGTCAGAAACCCATCCTTGCAAAGAATTTAACTGACTCACCAACCTCTGCTTTTCTTTTTGAACTTAGGATTTTATAATTTTCCTTGCAAGTGCTTCAAAGTATTTTATTTTCAAAGAGCATCCCATTTATTTATTTTCCAAAATAATGGGAAGAATTTTCCATGCAAGCAATAAAAAATGCTTTTTTAAAATGAATAATTCCTGAGCTGTTTCTAAGACAACCAGGAGGATAAAATAAAATGATAAAACAGAAGCTGGGAAAATGGAATTTTTGTAATTATAGAAAAACCAGTATCTTTAAAAATTAAGAGTTAAAATACTGATTTTTGGAATTTGAAATCTTAATAATTCAGGTCACATTTAAATAAGTGCCCTGGGCAATTTATTGTTGAGAATTTGATGTTGATAGATGTTATGCAAGTATAAAATGAAATGCTATAGAAATAAGATATAATATCCTGTTTTTCAAGCTTAATTCAGTCTCTATTGAGATAACAAAAGTTTTTGTATAAGCTATACTATCGTTGAAAATGGATAACACTTAAAATGTCCTTCCTGAGGTATTTTATGAAAGAGCTATTTTTCAAGTTATTTTGCCAACAGGATTCTTAAGACACAAACACAATAATTCAAAGGGAAATGTAAAAGGTTGCAGAGCTAATTTTTGAAAACTATCAAGTTATCAATAAATTGCAAAAGGCATAAAAAAGGTAATGAGTATCAAATCATCCCTAAACTTATATGTTGTTACATGTTGATTATATCTCAATAAAGCTAGGGAAAATGTAGCTGTCTATTAAAAATGAGCAGAATTCTTTCTTACACTTAGAAATAGATTTCATGCTCAAACGAAATATGATCTTTTACGTTATATGTGTCCACTTTATCAGACAACTTCAATTGAAGACAAGCAGAAAACAGCTTTATTATTTCCCATCTCTGCCTCTTCAAACGGGTTCCTCGGACTTGTTCTTCCTTGCTCCTTCCCTACGATCCTAGGAGGGCCCTTTAAATTTTCCATTCATTTTCACAACAATAAAAAGCCCGCTGGTCACATTCAGGAAAAAAGTCCAGTTCTGCTCAAAGTCTCACGCAGTTAATCAATCTCCTGTTGCATCTGAGTCCTGCCGTCTGTTACAGATCTGAGGGTGGGGTAAGGGAGAAGCCTGGCCAGCTGCCCATTTCCTCACCCTGCTCCTCATTCCCCGACCACCAGGCAGCATCTGACTCCTTCCGGGCTGCAGGTTAGGGGAGAGAGAAGACTGGGTGGCAACATGGCTCTTACTTGCTAGCACAGCCTCTGGGTGGGACTGAATCCAAATACTAACTTTCTTCTCTTGTGGGCTCCCTAGTGGTTCTGCTGGAGGCACACATGGCCAAAAAACTCTCACTGACTGTGAGACTCCTTGTCATGGGCAGTGCCTCTAGCTGGTGGCTGACAGGCAGCCCTCGCTCCCTGCTTTCTGCAGGCCCACCCTCTCCCTAGCCTCTCCAGGTACCCTCCTGGGAGGAGTTCCTCTCGAGGTGACCCAGCTTGGCTTACTTCTGCAGGGTCCATCTCTGCCCCATTGGGTCTCAGGCATCCTGGGCTTGCCAGTTGGGAAATGCAGGCCTTTCCCACGGCAGCCACCTCCCCTGCTGGGTTCCAGGGACTGGACTACTCTCAGAATGCTTCACCCAAGGCCTCTCATACCAGCAATCTACTCCGAAATAGCTCAGGAAAAATGTCTTTGTATTATATTGGTAATTTTCTTATACATTTGAAATTGTTTTAGAACTTGAAAAGATGAGTATATATACAATGCACATATAAACATTATTCTAAAAACATAATGAGGATGTATGTCATTATACAAAGCCTATAACATGACTTTTTCACTTAAAGTATGTTATAAACATTACTTATATTAACATAGAAAATATGTATAACAATTTTTAAGGCACATAGAGTTCATTGTACATAGAAACTGTAGTTTTGTTTTGTTTTGTTTTTTACAGAGACAGAGAGAGGGATAAACAGGGACAGACAGACAGGAATGGAGAGATGAGAAGCATAAATCATTAGTTTTTGGTTGCACATTGCGACACCTTAGTTGTTCATTGATCGCTTTCTCATATGTGCCTTGACCGTGGGCCTTCAGCAGACCGAGTAACCCCTTGCTGGAGCCAGCGACCTTGGGTCCAAGCTGGTGAGCTTTTGCTCAAACCAGATGAGCCCATGCTTAAGCTGGCAACTTTGGGGTCTTGAACCTGGGTCCTCTGCATCCCAGTCTGACGCTCTATCCACTGCACCACCGCCTGGTCAGGCTGAAACTACTTTTTTTTTATTTTTTGTATTTTTCTGAAGCTGGAAACGGGGAGAGACAGTCAGACAGACTCCCGCATGCGCCCGTCCGGGATCCACCCGGCACGCCTACCAAGGGTGACGCTCTGCCCACCAGGGGGCGATGCTCTGCCCCTCTGGGGCGTCGCTCTGCCGTGACCAGAGCCACTCTAGCACCTGGGGCAGAGGCCAAGGAGCCATCCCCAGCGCCCGGGCCATTTTTGCTCCAATGGAGCCTTGGCTACGGGAGGGGAAGAGAGAGACAGAGAGGAAGGAGGGGGGGGGGTGGAGAAGCAAATGGGCGCTTCTCCTATGTGCCCTGGCCGGGAATTGAACCCGGGTCCCCCGCACGCCAGGCCGACGCTCTACCACTGAGCCAACCGGCCAGGGCCTGAAACTACATTTTTTTTAATTTTTATTTTTTATTTTAGTGAGAGAAGCTGAGGCAGAGACAGATGCCTGCCTGTGCCCTGACCAGGATCTACCCAGCAATCCCACTAGGGGGCAATGCTTTTCCCATCTGGGGCCCCTGCTCTGTTGTAATCCAAGCCATTTTTTTAGTGCCTGAGGTGGAGGCCATGGAGCCATCCTCAGCACCTGCGGCCAATTCACTCCAATCAAGCCATGGCTGCAGATAGAGAGAGAGAGAGAAGTGAGAGGGCACAGGGTAAAGAAGCAGATGGGTGCTTCTCCTGTGTGCCCTTACTGGGAATCGAACCTGGGAAATCCACACACGGGCGAATGCTCTACCACTGACCCAATGGCTAGGGCCTAGAAACTGTAGTTTAATTAACCAAGCTTCTCTTTTTGTACTTTTAAGTCATTTATATTCTTCTACTATGATAGATTGTGCTACAATAAAAAATAAAAAAGATTTGGACAGAGATAACATTACTGCACATAATGACATCCAGGGGTCTGGTTTCTCTGCAAATTTGCTAAACTGCAAGGAAGCCCTTAGCCTATTGCCAGTTATAGCTTATTATTCCCTGAAAGCTGAGAAGGATTGAATTTTCTCTCCTTCACAGTTCTTTGTGACCAGGCTCAGTAACTCTGGAAGTGACACATCTCAATGTGAATTTTCTCCCACTTTAAAACCTAACACAAAAATTCCTTTAAACAGTGTCAGAGTGCATTAGATCCAAAGAACAGACATTGGGTTCCCGATCAGAATGGTTCCAGTGCCATCAGGTTGTAATGAGAAGACAGAGGTGACGATGGATGTGGATCATGGCTGGACACTTAGCTTTCTTCTTTTAGTGTGTTAAAGGGAAGCCTCTTGATTTGCCAGGTCTTTTAAAGATATTATTTAAAAAATAAAATAAATTTAATTTAAAAATGTATTGTTTACTGTTAAAATTCTATCAAACACCTGTTTTCAGTGACTAAAATGTTGGGACCAGCTAAGTAGACAATTGTAATAATGACACCTTATATTTATATGGTGGCTTATGTGTTTCAAAGCCTTTTACTTTTTTGAAAAATTTTTATTTAGAAAATTAAATTTAACAGGGTGACATTGATCAA
The DNA here is from genome assembly GCF_036850995.1 of Saccopteryx leptura. Classification (NCBI taxonomy): domain Eukaryota; kingdom Metazoa; phylum Chordata; class Mammalia; order Chiroptera; family Emballonuridae; genus Saccopteryx; species Saccopteryx leptura. The sequence continues at coordinate 193,173,760 of NC_089505.1, forward strand.
TAAGAGTATACAGGTCTCAGGTAAACAGACTTTTCCATTTATTATTTAATCTGATCCTTAGAAACTCCTTGAAAGGTGATCAGAGAAAATATTCTCATTCTCATTTCATTGATCAAGGAAGCAAGAATGAGCTGAACTGATGTTCAAGTTCCCAATGCCAGGCAGAGGGAGCCATCTTCTCATGGCACCTGGCTGCCCGGTGTGCTCCCACCCCACAGGCCCCCCACCTCCATCTTTCCATCTGGTACTTCTGTCTACCCAGTTGTTCAATAGATTCCTTTTCTTTTCTCTACATTTCGCTTCCCACATGTCCTGCCCATTCTACTCTGAAACATATCCCGAGTCTGTTCTGTTCTCTCCATCCCCACCACATGCCTCCCTGTCCAAGCCAGCATCACCTCTCGCCTGGACTACAGCCACGGGTGCCAAACCCGGTCCTCCTTCCACTCTTACATTCCCACGGTCTGTCCTTCACACAGCAGCCAGGCAACTTTCCTCAAACGCACATCAAATTCTGTTCCTGTCCTGCTCAGGACCCTTTAAGTGCCCTTTGAATAAACTCCAAAAAAGCCTTCACCTTGACTGCCGATACATCAAGCTGCACATGACCTGGCCTCTGCCTGTCTCTGACCTTTCCCACTACCACTTACCACCTTTCTTCTCCCATCTTTCCCTTCTTCCCCATCTCTACTATTTCCTACTTTCTCCTCCCTGCCCCCCCCTCTACCTCCTACCTTCCACCTGCTCAGGATGTCCCCCACCAGGCTTATTTTTCTCTGTTACTGGAACATACCAAGCTCACTCTTTTTCTAGAGTCTCTCATGACCTGAAGCCCTCTGGCTCCAGCCCTTCCTCCAGCTCTTTCTCATCCTCCAGATCTGTGCTTGAAGACCACTGCTTTAGAGAGGCCTTCCTGAGCATGTCTGAAGGAGACTCAGTCACTGTCATATTGTCTTACTTTCTACCTATCATGTCCCTTACTTTTGGTTTATCGTGTATTGTGTATATCACTAAATACGGTCCCATTTATTTAACAAGCAGTGAAGCATTATATTTATCAATATGAGCCCGGCATTATCTGTTTCAGCAATATCAACTCATTGAATTTCTATAAGAACCCTAATATACTTTTCTCAGATAAGGAAGTGGAGGGCAGAGAAGCTTCCTCAAGGTCATCCAGCTTGTAAGTGGCAAAACCAGTATTTGAATCCAAGCAGCTTGGTTTGAGAGTCCTTGCTGTTGGATGGGGGTGTTTACCATGTTTAACTCGGAATGCCTATCACATAGAACAGGGCCTGCTCAGGTAAGCTCTTGATAAATATTTGTTGAACAACTGAAAGATTTCATAGTTCCTATGGGGACCCTGACACTGGATCTCCATGAGCTTGTCCAGGGAATACCCCACCATGTTCCTTATCTTTAAACCTTCGGTATTATTCAAGAACTGGACTAGTTAACACTTCCTGAGATATTTCAATATAACTTCGTCTTTAGTTGTAACCAAAGCTATCATCTTCCTGAAATCTACAGAGTGACAACTAACTTTTCCATGGTGATTTATAATTTCTACAGAACCTTTTTACACATCTTCTCATTTAATAGTGGTCAAGGGAAAAACAGCATTCCAACCCCCTCAGGAGATAAGCTGAGACTGAAGCAGTTATTCTCATTAGCTCACTGGGTTAATGTAATAGTTTTTCACCTGTAGTTAAACCCAGATGAGAATACCCTTCATCATAAATTTGCCTATGTCAGTAGCGTCTGCAGGAAACATTCATCTGAATTAGTAAGACTAATTTTGAGTTATCACAGTTAGATTTCATTGAGAATGTTTAGTTATAAGCTAAAAAAACAAAAACAAAGTAGAAATAGATCTTATGGCAGGGCTGGGCCAAGCCCAATTGATCAAATACTGCTATTTTTTAGAAAAATATATTATCGCCCATCTTTCCACATGTCTCTCATTGTTTTTACAGAGCAACTGCTATCTATCGACCGTGGAGTTTCCTGTAAGCTTGCCCGCCCCTGATCAGCTTATGCTCTAAACACGTCTTGGTCCATTCCTCTCCTCAAACCTGCACTTTCCTGTGTCCTGTTTCCTTGTGCAGTCCCTGAGTAACAGTCATCCCCAGACTCTGCACAGATGTCACTTTCTCCTTGATCACTTCAGTCCATGGTGCTTTCATTTTTGCATAGTTGTCACAGTCTGCCTCCTGGGTCACAGGCAACATGAAGCTAGTCCAAGGCAGTGTTAAGAAGAGGGGCTTGGGTGGCAAATGACCTTGTTCAAATCCTTGCTCTGCCACTATCTAGACGTGTAAACTTGGGCAAAGTACTTCATCTTCCTGCGCAACTTATGTTTTCTGCTATAAATGGGGGGGAATACAGTACCTGTCATGTAGGTCACATCACTGCACTGAAAGCACTCAGAACACGGCCCAGCCCAACATAAGTGCCATATAACAGCATCAGTACTGTTGAGAACAGCGACAGGTTTTGTGCTCATCACTACTCTTGCATACTTAATAGGCACTCCATTATTGTGTTTTGAGTCTAGTATCACTAATTTCCTTCATTATAGGCCTCAGTGCATTGAAGTATTATTTATCTAAAATAATATTACACCATAAACTACTTAACAGACATTTAAAATAAAATAATATTATTCTTTTACAAGTTTATTTTAAATGTACACATTCCTGGGCTCATAAGAATACATACTTCCTAGTCTCTTTTATAGTTAGGTTGGGGCATTATGACAGTAACTGTAAGACCCCCTTGTGTCTTCTTCTGCCTCCTCCATATTCTCTCTCCCCCTTCGAGAACTGCTTTTTGTGACAGCTCCCTGCCATGTTTAAGATGGCAGCATCACAAAATGGAAGGAGTTTGCAATGCCCACCCGAGTTCTTGATAGGAGGAGAGACTCCCAGGAGAGCTGCCTGGCCTGTACTTGATTGAGATGCTGGAGGGGCAGAAACCTGTGTCACTGTAAGCCACACAGATTTGGGGATTGTTTGTTATACCAACTGGTATTGATTACCCTGACTATTATAAAAGGCCAAGGAAATGAAAATGGAGACTTCACCGGGCTGTTTTTCTCCTACTTCAGATTCAACAACTTGTTTACCATGATATCAGTTCACCAGAGTTGGCATTTGTCATACGTGTGTGATTGGCTGGCCTCACAGCTCTGGGTTTGCAGGTGGGTGGTCCAGGGAGGGCAGAGATACCATGTTGAAGTGCATGTCATTGAACCTTGTTCAGAGAATGTGTCAAGATTGAGCAGCAGAGGTCAACAATATAAAAATATTTGTGTAGTAAAATCTAGAAACAATGACATAGGTCCTTCCATACTCTTCCCGGCCTGGCCCCTGGAACCTCCCTCCATATTCCTGTTCCTGTTCTTTGTTGGTTCCTATAGGAGCCATTCACAAAGTGTGATGCATTTATATCTCTCATCAGAAATAAACATTAAACATGGGAAAGTTAATACAGGCCCTTATGACATGCTGAGAGTTTAAATGAGCTCAGAAGTCTTGCTGAGGCAAATATATTAAATATGTAGAACCTTAAAGCCCTAATAAGGTTCTTTTTTTTTAAAAGACTTTATTTATTCATTATAGAGAGGGGGGAGAGAGAAGAGAGAGAGAGAGAGAAGGGGGGAGGAGCAGGAAGCATCAACTCCCGTATGTGCCTTGACCAGGCAAGCCCAGGGTTTTGAACCGGCAACCTCAGCATTTCCAGGTTGATGCTTTATCCATTGCGCCACCACAGGTCAGGCAATAAGGTTCTTAACAGGCAATGAAAATGAACTATTCCCTAGAGTGTTGACCTGGGAGTGTGTCTTTGTTGTTTAAATTAGGATTACAATTTTCCCAGTTAACGGTTTATTAATGAGCTCTAAACAAAAGTGTTGATCTCAGGAGGAAGTGCTGTTTCTTCCTCTTGTCCCTGGTGAAACACTACCCATACTAATTGATAGGAAGCTGATTTTTAGGAGACAGGAAAGCCCTGAGGCCTTTGTCACATTGACAGTGGTGGCTCATTACAGGTTTGCCAAATCATGGCTGAAAGCAGGCTACTCTCCTTTCGCTGTTGTCCCTGGAGCACAAGGTTCTGCCATGCTGTGATGGCGCACATGCTCATGAGAAAGTGCTTCCCTCTTCAATCCAGTCTTATTTCCTGCGTGGGGACCTTTGGGAACTCTGGAAAGCACCACTCTCCTTGATATTTTATGAAAAATTTCTTGTCATTTAATTATACTGCCTCTAATTTCATCAGTTAGAGAGACATTTGGATGGTGAAGATTAGGCAATCTCCTCTTTAAAAGTGGAATAAATTACAATACATATGGAAGACAGAGAGTCTATTCTTAATGTATATAGCCAATATACAAACCAAGGAGAAAAAAACAGAACAACTGAGAGACAAAAAAGAGAAGAACATGAAAATATACCAATAGCCTATGCATATCTTCTATTAAACAAATTACCAGTAAGTAAAGAAAATAAATGCAATGTAATATAAATGCCTTGAAGAGAAATAGCCCCTTACCTTCAATCAAATTGAAAAACATTTTACCTTTTACAGTACCATCTAGTGACATTGGGGTATGGGTAACAGTAGGTATTTTTCAAACACTCTGGCCATAGTAAATCAGAGGACTATCTGGATATATTTATCCAAGGTTTTAAAAATGTGACTGCTTAATTTCACTCCTAGGAATTTAATCTAAGGAAATAAATGTGAGTGAATGTGAAGATTTACCTAAGGGATATTTATTGCAGAATTATTTTAAATAATATAATTAGAAAACAACCAAAACCCCCACAATGGGGAATTGGTAAAATAAATTACAGAACATCCATATTATGATAGAATGCAATGTAGTCATTGAAAATGATGTTCTAGAGCACCTAATGGTATAAGAAAATGTTGCTGACATATTATTAAGTGAAAATGGAAAATTGCAAGACAATAGTACCCTGATTTAGGAAAATAAAAGGAAGAATATTATTATTTACATAGAAAACAGATTGAAAAGATATATACCAAAATATTAATAGTTATAATGTTAGTGTAATGGGGTTTTCTTTCTGCGTGTGTGTGTGTGTCTGTGTGTGTAAGATTTTCTATATTTTTCAATATTTCCTCTAAGAGACATGTATTTCTTTAATAATCAGAAAAAAAGGTTTTATTTTTCTTTCTATTTTTTCCTTTTTTTTATTGATTTTAATTTATTGTGTTTACATAGATTGTAGTGTTGCCTCCAATGCATTCTCCTCCCCCGTATTCCCTTCAACATCTCCCTTGCACCCCTCCCCATAGCGCCCTCCCCTGTTCCCTTCAGGTTTATCCCATCCTATCATCCCCCTTCCCTCCATCCTCTTTTCCTCTGGTCCCTTTGATTTCTCCTCTCTCTTAATTCCATTACTCAGTTCACATTGTTCATTGGATTCCTCAAATAAGTGAGGTCATATGATATTTTTCTTTCTCTGCCTGGCTCATTTCACTTAACATAATAGTTTCCAGGTCCATCCATGTTGTCACAAAAGGTAAGATTTCCTTCTTTTTCATGGCCCCATAGTATTCCATTATATATATGTACCATTGCTTTTTAATCCACTCATCCACTGACAGACACTTGGGCTGTTTCCAGATCTTTGCTATTGTGAACAATGCTGCCATAAACATGGGGGTGCATTTCTTCTTTTGAAACAGTGCTATGGTATTCTTGGAACATATTCCTAAATGTGCGATGGCTGGGTCAAAAGGCATTTCGATTTTTAATTTTTTGAGGAATTTCCATACTGTTTCCCAAAGTGGCTGCACCAGTCTGCATTCCCACCAGCAGTGCAGGAGGGTTCCCTTTTCTCCACACCTCTCCAGCACTTATTCTGTGTTGTTTTGTTGATGAGCGCCATTCTGACTGGTGTGAGGTAAAATCACATTGTGGTTTTAATTTGCATTTCTCTAATGATTAGTGATGTTGAACATTTTTTCATATGCCTATTGGCCACCTGTATGTCCTCGTTGGAGAAGTGTCTATTCATTTCTTTTGCCCATTTTTGGACTGGATTGTTTATCTTCCTGGTGTTGAGTTTTTGAAGTTCTTTATAAATTTTGGTTATTAACCCCCTTATCAGACATATTGTCGAATATGTTCTCCCATTGAGTAGTTTGTCTTTTTATTCTGTTCTTATTGTCTTTAGCTGTGCAAAAGCTTTTTAGTTTGATATAGTCCCATTTGTTTATCCTGTATTTTATTTCACTTGCCCCTGAAGATAAATTGGCAAATATATTGCTGCGAGAGATGTCAGAGAACGTACCTCCTATGTTTTCTTCTAAGATGTTTATGGTTTCATGGCTTACATTTAAGTCTTTTATCCATTTTGAGTTTATTTTTGTGAGTGGTGTAAGTTGGTGGTCTAGTTTCATTTTTTTGCAGGTAGCTGTCCAATTTTCCCAACACCATTTGTTGAAGAGGCTGTCTTTACTCCTTTGTCTTAACTCTTAACTCCTTTGTCAAATATCTGTTCTCCATAAAGGTGTGGGTTTATTTCTGGGTTTTCTGTTCTGTTCCATTGATCTATATGCCCGTTCTTATGCCAGTACCAAGCTGTTTTGAGTACAATGGCCTTATAGTATAACTTGATATCAGGAAGTGTGATACCTCCCACTTTATTCTTCCTTTTCAAGATTCCTGAGGCTATTTGTGTTCCTTTTTGGTTCCATATAAATTTTTGGAATATGTGTTCTATATCTTTGAAGTATGTCATTGGTATTTTAATTGGTATTGCATTGAACTTATAAATTGCTTTGGGTAATATAGACATTTTAATGGTGTTTATTCTTCCTAACCATGAACACGGTATATGCTTCCACTTGTTTGTATCTTCCTTGATTTCTTTTATCAATGTTTTATAATTTTCCAAGTACAAGTCTTTAATCTCCCTGGTTAAATTTACTCCTAGGTACTTTATTTTTTTGTTGTTGTTGCAAAGGTGAAGGGGATTGTTTCCTTAATTTCTCTTTCTGACAATTCATTGTTGGTATATAAAAATGCCTGTGATTTCTGTGTATTAATTTATATCCTGCCACCTTGCTGAATTCATTTATCAGGTTCAGTAGTTTTTTAACTGAGACTTTAGGGGTTTCTATATACAGTATTATATCATCTGCAAATAATGATAGTTTTATTTCTTCTTTTCCAATTTGGATGCCTTTTATTTCTTCTTATTGTCTGATTGCTGTGGCCAGGACTTCCAGGACTATGTTGAATAAGAATGGTGAAAAGGGGTACCCCTCTCTTGTTTCTGATCCTAGGGGGATTGCTTTTAATTTTTGCCCATTGATTATGGTGTTGGCTGTGGGTTTGTCATAGATGGCCTTTATCATGTTGAGGTATGTTCCCTGTATTCCCACTTGGCTGAGAGTTCTGATCATAAATGAGTGCTGGATTTTATCAAATGCTTTTTCTGTATCTATTGAAATTATCATGTGGTTTTTCTCCTTTTTTTTTGTTTATGTGATGAATCACATTGACTGATTTACAAATATTGTACCAGCCTTGCCTCCCCAGAATAAATCCCACTTCATCATTATGTATGATTTTTTTCATGTATTGCTGGATCTGGTATGCTAATATTTTGTTGAGTATTTTAGCATCTGAATTCATCAGGGATATTGGCCTATAATTTTCTTTTTTTGTGTTGTCTGTGCTTGGTTTTGGAATCAGAATTATGCTTGCCTCATGAAAAGAGTTTGGAAGTCTTTCTTCCTCTTGAATATTTTGAAATAGCTTGAGAAGGATAGGAGTTAGTCCTTCTTTGAATATTTGGTAGAATTCACTTGTGAAGCCATCACGCCCAGGACTTTTCTTTGTTGGGAGTATATTGATAACTTTACAATCTCATTTGTTGTAATTGGTCTATTTAGGTTTTCTGATTCTTCCATGTTGATTTTTGAAAGATTATATGTTTCAAGAAATTTGTCCATTTCACCTAGGTTGTCTAATATTTTGGCATACAGTTCTTCATAGTATTTTTTTACAATCCTTTGTATTTCTGTTGTGCCAGTTGTTATTTCTCACTCTCATTTCTAATTTTATTTATTTGAGTCCTCTCTATTTTTTTCTTGGTGAGTCTGCTTAAAGGTTCATCAATCTTGTTTACTCTTCCAAAGAACCAGCTCTTGGTTTCATTATCCTCTGAATTGTTTCTTTAGCCTCTATGTCATTTATTTCCACTCTGATCTTTATTATTTTCTTTTCCTTCCTTCTACTACCTTTGGGCTTTACTTGCCGTTTTTTTTTTGTTTGTTTGTTTGTTTTAGTTCTTTTTGATGCAGGGTTAAGTTGCTTATTTGGGTTTTTTCTAGCTTCTTAAGGTATGCCTGTAATGCTATGAACTTCCCTCTCTGTACTGCTTTTGCTGTGTCCCATAAATTTTGAGTTGTTGTATGTTCATTTTCATTCGTTTCTAGATATTTTTTTAAATTTCTTCTTTGATCTCATTTTTAACTCATTCGTTATTTAATAACATGCTATTTAGTTTCCAAGTATTTGAGTATTTTTCAGTTTTTCTGTTGTGGTTGATTTCTAGTTTCATGCCATTGTGATCAGAGAAGGTGTTTGATATGATTTCAATTGTCTTAAATTTGTTGAGACCGCTTTTGTGCCCTAACATGTGGTCTATCCTAGAGAATGTACCATGAGTACTTGAAAAGAATATATATTCTGCTGCTTTAGGGGGAAAGGTTCTGAAGATATCTATTAAATCCATTTAATCTAGAGTGTTCTTTAAGTCTGCTGTTTCTTTGTTAATTTTCAATCTTGAGGATCTATCTAGTGATGTTAGTGGGGTATTGAAATCCCCAATCATTATTGTATTGCTGTTGATCTCATCCTTTATATCCATCAAAGTCTGCTTTATATATTTAGGTGATCCTATATTAGGTGTGTAGATATTTATAATGGTTATATCTTCCTGTTGGATTGCTCCGTTTATCATTATGTAGTGACCTTCTTTATCTCTTACTATTGCCTTTGTTTTAATGTCCATTTTTTCTGATATAAATATTGCTACCCCAGATTTTTTACATTTCCATTTGCGTGAAATATTTTTTCCATTCTTTTATTTTCATTTTATGTGTATCTTTTCTTTCTTCTTTTTTTTTTTAACACAGAGAGAGTGAGAGTTAGAGAGAGGTATAGACAGGGACAGATGGACAGGAACAAAGAGAGATGAGAAGAATCAATCATTAGTTTTTCATTGCAACATCTTAGTTGTTCATTGATTGCTTTTCCCTATGTGCCTTGACCATGGGGCTACAGCAGACCGAGTAGCCCCTTTCTCAAACCATCGACCTTGACTCCAAGCTGGTGAGCTTTCCTCAAACCAGATGAGCCCGCGCTCAAGCTGGCAACCTCAGGGTCTTGAACATGGGTCCTCTGCTTCCTAGTTTGATGCTCTATCCACCACACCACCACCTGGTCAGGCTATCTTTTGTTTTGAAGTGTGTCTCTTGTAAACAGCATATGTATGAATCCTATTTTTTTTTATCCACACAGCTACCCTATGTCTTTTGATTGGATCATTTAATCCATTTACATTTAAGGTTTTTAATAATATGTAGTTATTTATTGCCATTTTATTCTTTAAAGCTATATTCCTCTTTTATTCTTTTCCCTGTTTGTTCTGTTTATAACAGGCCTCTTAACATTTTTTGCAGCATTGGTTTGGTTGTAATGAATTCCTTGATTTTTTATTTATTTTTTGGTCTGGAAAGCTTTTTATTTCTTCTTCAATTTTAAATGATAGCCTTGCTAGATAAAAAAGTCTTGGTTGTTGGCTCTTGTTCTGAATTATTTTGAATATTTCTTGCCATTCCCTTCTGGCCTCAAGTGTTTTTGTTGAGAAGTCAGATGTCATTCTTATGGGGGCTCCTTTGTAGGTGATAGTCTTTTTTCTCTAGCAGCTTTTAATATTTTCTCTTTATCTCTTAGCTGTGGTATTTTAATTATGATGTGTCTTGGTGTAGATTTCTTTGGGTTTCTCTTTAATGGAGTTCTCTGTGCTTCATGAACTTCTGTGACTTTTTCCTGCATCAATTTAGGGAAGTTTTGAGCTATGATTTGATTGAACAAGGTCTCTATCCCTTGTTCTTTCTCTTCTTCTTCAGGAACCCCTATGATATGGAAGTTGTTTTTCTTTAGGTTTTCACAGAACTCTCTTAGAGTTTCCTCATATTTTTTCAGCCTCTTTTTTTTTTTTTTTTTTTTTTTGCTGCTCCACTTCCGTGTTTTTGTTTATCTTGTCTTCTAAATTGCTGGTTCAATCCTCTACTTTATCAAGCCTGCTTTTAATTGCTTCTAGTGTAGTTTTAATTTCTGATATTGTATTTGTCATTTCTGACTGGTTCTTCTTTATTATTTCAATGTCCTTTTTGATGCTTGTTATCTCTTTATTTATGTGTTCATTGTGTCCAGCCATTGTTGTTCTAAGACTTTTCAGCATTCTAATAATCATTATTTTAAACTGCATTCAGTAGTTTGCCTATTTCCATCTCACTCAGTTCATTTTTTGGAGGTTTCTCTTGTTGGTTCATTTGGATTGCACTTCTCTGTCTTCCCATTTTGTGTGTATACACCAGGGGTAGTCAACCTTTTTATACCCACTGCCCACTTTTGTATCTCTGTTAGTAGTAAAATTTTCTAATTGCCCACCCGTTCCACAGTAATGGTGATTTATAAAGTAGGGAAGTAACTTTACTTTATAAAATTTATAAAGCAGAGTTACAGCAAGTTAAAGCATGTAATAATAATTACTTACCAAGTACTTTATGTCTGATTTTCACTAAGTTTGGTGGAATAAATCTTTATAAAACAAGTTACTATAGTTAAATCTATCTTTTTATTTATACTTTGGTTGCCCTGCTACCACCCACCATTAAAGCTGGAATGCCCACTAGTGGGTGGTAGGGTCCAGGTTGACTACCACTGGTATATACCCTCCTCGTTTGGGTGTGTTGTTTTTAGAGCTGGCTAAGTCGAGGGTTGGTGTTGTCTGCCTCTAATTTTCAGTTGTATTATTTCTAGGTCTTCTTGCGTTGGCATCAGCTGTTGTTTGTAATTCACTGTCCTCTTTTTAGATTTATTTATTGATTTATAGAGAGGAGAGAGAGAAAGGAAGAGGGTGAAGAAGCTGGAAGCATCAACTCTTAGTAGTTGCTTCCTATATGTATGGCCCTGACCAGGCAAGCCCAGGGTTTTGAACCAGTGACTTCTGCATTCCAGCTCAATACTTTATCCACTGTGCCATCACAGCCAGGCTGTTTTTAAAACAATACAAAAATGTAAGGGACCACTTATTGACTTTATAGTTATTCTCTTTCCCTATATGGAAACCCCAGGACCCCAAAGACTACTCACAGTACATATCCATCACTTCTTCAAATAAATCTATTGTTTTACATCAATAAATGACTTCCTGCATGACATCTGAGCCATCTTTGAGATAGAGACCCTTGACTGTATTTTGATTAATCCCATTGACTTCACAACAGTGATAGAAAGGTCCTTTGGAATTTTTTTTTCACTATGAAAGTGTGCTCTGCTGCCAAGTGGTTAATTCTAGGTAACAAGCCCTCCTCTGTTGTGATTAGAATGTCTTGAAAGTGGAATAGGTGCTTTGGGAGGTGGGGAGTTCTTTAATATGGGACAATTCACATAGAATCAAGAGGACTTTGTAAAATGTCACCGATATTTGAACCAGATGACTTTGAAGGCATCATCCAACTCAGGCTATGAGCCCAAGTTCAACCTTCTTGAAGAGGACAATCAGAGCAGAGCACCTTTTATTTGATTGAGTGACATTTTTAATTCTGCCTTCAAGCTTGCAATTTTGTCATAAATTAATAGCTTGTCCTATTAGTTTAGATTATAACACTAATTAGATATCTGGCATATGGGTATTTATGAGCCTTGAAAATAAGGGCCAAGAAATCACAAGGCCAACAGCATTTTTATCGGCTTCATTTCGTCCCTGCAACTAAATCCCATATTCACAGAGATAAAGAAATGTGGTTGGTATCCTTTCACATATATGTATATTTCTTAACAAAAATATTTATTGATCTTGACAGTTATTTTTTTCCCATAGGTTTTACTTGGCATTTTGTTTGGATTTCAGGCTTCTCTGGATGAAATCATGATTTAATTGTCTGATCAGTGAACATTGCTCATTAAACATAAATGTGCAAAGAGCTTTGGAGATTGAAGTTTCATGTTTTATTTGTTGAAAAGAAAGAGGTCATGTCAACTAATCAACTGTAACATACATAAATGCTACCCCCAAGTCTCAGAATGTGAAGTTTAAAGGAGAGATTATACAACCATCTAGTTTATAAGTACTGAAGGAGGTTCCTTGAATGTCTGGGTAAAGTTGGGTTCCACTGAATACAGACTGACCACTCAAATGGCCTCACTATGCTTATTGGTTCATTTAGGATGGGCTCAGTAAGATGACTGATTTTGGAATATTTTAATCTAGGATCCAAAATAGCTGAATTGCATTTATTTAAGCATTCTGTTTGTACAGCGAAAATGGGCAGTGATTTTTTCTAGGGAAAATTGTGACTTGACATTAACTTCTTTGGTGTTTTTTTCTCCTTCAACAAGTATAAGAAGAAAAGCATGAGGTTTTGAATTAAAAGCAAGACAAAAATGGGATTTAGACTAGCTCTGTACTTACTAATTTCATAACTTTGATTAAGGTATTTTGTAGCTTTGAGGTTTACTCATTTTAAAATTTGAATAATAAATAACTATACTGCTCACAAAAATTAGAGTATATTTTATAGCTTTATATTCATTTTGAAATATCCCCTAATTTTTGTGAGAAGTATAATCTATCTTGTAGGGTGGTTGTGATAACTGAATGAAACCAGGTATTTATTTGTTTAGAATTTGCTTTGCTCTAGAAAGGATTTAAGGTAGCTTATAAGCAAGGCTCTATTAAACACACATGAACACAAATATACATGTCACATACATATGCACATAAATACACATATACAATACAAAAATATAGCATAAATTTAAAACTTGCACAAAAGCTGAAAAGAAAACAAAGGTAGGAACATATGAAGAGAGAAATAAAAATATCAGTGGGATACATATTTGGTTCTAGTCTTTAGAGAAGCTACCAAAAAATGTAAAAAAAAATCTAGTCTATAGAACACTTCACAGTATACATAATATACAAAGAACCAGTTGCCCAAGAGAACTACCAAATATCATTGGTTCCAAGATGAGATAGGAAATTTTTCCATGTATAAAAGATAGTGTATGATATAATGGGTGAATCTTTTACAATGACCTTACAATAAATGCAATAATAAGCTTCATAGGGTGGTTCTATTGATTTTTCATGGCAGTACACCAAAGTAAAATACAACAAGAAAAAATAAAACATGTAGAACTTGTCTGTAGATATCTTACACCTTGATGATCCAGCTTGTCCATCTAGGAGAATAAATAAACTGCATCTTGCAAACAATTCTTCCAGAGCTAAACAAGATAATATATGTTAATGAGCCTATAAATAACAAAGAACTGTAGAATTGTGCATGGTTTTTCTCTTGGAACCTCTAACACTCACCAGATACCTAGCTCATGTCCAGACGAGTGGATCTGTCATAATTACAAAGCAACTCGACAGACTTTTCTTTGATAAAGTTAGCTCATAAAGACTTAAAGGGTTATTATTCCTGTTAAGAAATCTGCATTTTTAATAAGCAACTCTTAGAGATCTCAAACCCCTAAAGGCCCAAAGAAATGAGTCTTTAATGGTAATGCTTTGTTCCTTTAATGGGTATGAAGGAAGTATTTTTTTTCTGTCATTTTGTCATCTACATAAGTGATTATTGACTCTGTTATACATAAATCTATTTCTCTAAGGGAGAGAGTCAAAGTCTAAATCTGGTAAACAATTTTTTTAATTTTCAGATTTGTAGGGAAGGCATTCATTTTTCAAGGGAAAACTTTCATTGTCTCTGCATCTGTCAAGACAACTGTTGCTAATGGAATGTTGTTCTTAGTACATCCTAAATGATTCCAGAATGATTCTTCCCTGAATAAATCTTACTCTGTTCCCAATAGCAACACACCATTCACAATAAGACCTAAGAGAAACAATTGATTTTCAAATTGATTTTCCCTTTTGTAGAAAGCTCTTACCATTTATTTTAAAATGTTTCCTCTAATTAAAGCTTATTATTTTTTAAAAAATCAGTTTCAGTCTTTATGCTTTGTGGTAGGAAAATGCTCCAAAAATCAAATAGCTTGCAGTGTCACAAAAGAAAACAAATTCTTCAAATTGGGAGTTGTTTTGGAAAGAGATCATCACATGAAGAACTGATCAATTCCTTTTGTGCATCAATCCATGAATATATCTATGATAGTCAGGAATGGAAGCTGTCATGCTAACCAATTTCATAAAGGAGCACAATAAGCAAGATGATGGATGGAGTCACCACCTCACATTTTAGTCCCCACACTCACAATGACTTCAGCTGATGAGGCTATACGTATTCTCTGGGCACTCACAAAGCCTTTCTTATTAAAAAAAATATACTGACCACTTAATTACTTTAGACTAGTGGAGCCTATGTGTTCATCTGGAGTTCATGTATCTTAACAATGGCAAAATCCATATCATAAGTTGTCTCTATATATCCTTCTAGTTAAAGAAGGGTTCTTCAGAAGCTAACATAATGTCTCTTCCAGGGAGGAACACTGTTTTTAACCAATTTGTTTTTACCCATTTAATTACCTGGAGAATTATTATTCATGAAGAGAAAGTGAGCATCACTGAGTGAAAGGTTGCAAAACCATTAAGTAGAAGCATTCATTGATTGAACAGACTCTTTCTGACAAATTCCCTGGAGACTTGGTAAGTACAGGATGAGCCTAGGAGAGGAGTGAGGTTGTGAATGGTGATCAATTTAATGACCAGCTGGAAAGCTGTTGAATGTTCCAGATAAGTAGGGAGTGTAGTCCAATGAGGACACAGAAAGCACACAGTAATTTAAACACAGAGAACTTAATACAAAGAATTTTAAGCTATGATAGAGTAACTAGAAAGATGTAAAGATAACTCTAAAGGGTACTATAAGGCTGAAGGACAGTATCCAAGGAAGAACAAGCTTGGGAAGGTGTGCTTCCCCAACACCGAGGTTTAAACCTCTATGGAGAAGAAATGGTTAAAATCCACTGGGTAGTGGAGAACTTTGCTGGGTTGCCAGCTCTAATGCTCGTCCATAGGTGCCACGGAAATAGGGAACAGTCTTCTTCGGTGCAGGTGAGTTGGGCAGGCATACAGAAAAGGGAGAGAGCACCACTGTGGGCGTTGCTTGGTGTCTACCTTGGGAAGGTCATGGTATGTGGTCACCGGGCCCAGGCAGGGCTGCAAGGTCATTGAAGGATGGCAGATATGCAGCTGGAACAGAACACCACCAGGGTCCCCAGACACATGCCCCATAAAAAGACTAGGCTGTGGAAACAAGAAGATAGAAAATGCAGCCACCAGAACCAGGAAGAGACATCTCCTTTGACTTGTATATAGTATCCCTGCAGTACCCTCTACTGATAAAGCTTATACTGAGTTCACTGTGAAAAAAAATGCTTATACTCCAGTCTATTTGGCAGAACAGGTACTGAAGGGTGAATTCAGAGCTGAGAGGTCATGCATTGATAACTGGCTCATTTATGATGATACAAAGCATCTTCCAAAAGCTGTGAGAAAAAAGAAAGAGGGAGGGAGCTGCTGTCCCATCCACCTTATATGCCAAAGGAACTGGCTTTTGTGCTGATGTGCAAATGCTGAGACTTATAGAACATGGTCTATGTAGATGATGAGATGGACAATAATGATGTTCTGCTTGGGTAAAGTTGTGCAGCCAGTCAGTACATTTAACTAATTGCTTAACAAACAATTACTTTACTTTTGTTCCTGATAGCATAATGAGTACATCCCACCCTATGTACTGTCATTGTCCTCCCTCCCCCCAGTCAATCCAATCAGCTAAGGCAGGGAAGAAGTCAGGTTAGTTACTAGGGCTCAGGTAAAAGAAACAAGTTGATCTTTCAGTTTTCACACAGCTGATGAAGAGTCGGTCAGACAGCGAACATTTGGTGAAGGTTAAACAGACTCCTGCACTTTGGGAGGGCTGTGAGGAGGTGAAGGGGGCGCAGAGATGGCTCTGACAATTGGTACTTAAAAGGACCTGATAATCAAAAATAGTAGCTTATAATGCTCTCTCCCTGCCTTCCTCTTATCCTGGCAATGTGAGACCACTCCACATGCAGCCCACTTGCAGACTCTCCTTGACATTTGCCTGAACCTAATTTCATCTAAACAGTAATGCTAGATGGGGAGGGGGTGGTGGGCTGGGGGCCCAGCCTGAGGGTCCTCACATCTCTTAGGAACTGCAGAACGCCTCAGGCTTCTGTGCGGGGATTCAGGTGCTGGGTCCCAGAGGCTTTTTCTACTCTCCAGGAGCACTTAGAGCTGCATGTCACTGTGCCATCAAGATACATGCAAAATATATATTTTAAAAATGAAAATAAATAGAAAAAGCCACCATAGGGTGCTAATAATGAGAAAAACACGTGCAAAAATGCAGTTGCGTAGGCAGCAGCGTGACTGCCTTTGGTTGGGAGCAGAAAAACAGCTAAATATACCTTTCATTGATCATAATCGGTTACAACTAATTTGTGAGAAAATAGCACATTTCATGAGTGTGGGTCTTTTCAGTTTTACCAACAGAAAAATTTATACCAAAATTATTAAAAATGTGATAGGTCTATAAGCTATAAAATGACAGGAAATTGTAGTTATTTGTTTAATATAATCAACTTGGGTAAATCATTTCAAATTACCAAATTGTATGTGTGTACGTATATGCGCATGTGTGCGTAATCTGGCATTGTTCACTCAGACTCAGATAATTTCACTCTTTATAATGCCTTATAATACAGAGCAGATATGATGTGATTGAATACAAATGTTATTAAAGTTTGGTTTTACTAGAGATCAAGGATTTTTTAAAAAATTGCTTATTCAACCATTAATAGTTAACAGAATGAAGAAAGTCTCTGTGTATGTGTGTGAGACAGAGACATTCTATAAAACGACTTTTGCAGTGACATTCTGCTGAATAACAGAGTTACCTGATTGATAATGGGACTTAGTGGCAACATGGGGGTTTTTCCTAAGTGAATTACATTGAAAAGATAATAATGTTTGGAAGCCTTCTCTGTTTTCAGATTTTATTAAACCCTGTGGGGTCTCTCAGAACTACTTGTCTGTAATCATCAGTGGATAAGAATAAATGGTAATTCCATCAAAAGCCTAAATATTTCTCTCCTGAGACAAGGGGCTCACACAGGCGGGAGCTGTGCTGTTCAGGGGCTTAGGGGGCGGGGCAGGAGGTACACAGGGGGGGCGTGGCTGTGGAGACTCAGTGGAGGAGTCAGGATAGTAGAGGAGGCAGCCTGGAAAGCAGTTGTGAACTGTGGAAGTTCTCCTATGTACGGTGCCACCTTTGAGCCTCACCACAACCCTGGGGGCAAGTGAAAAGATGGATTTGTAATTTCGATTTAATGAATAAGGAAAAATTCAGAAAGGTGGAAGGATTTTTATGCCCAAGGTCATACAGTGGACATGCAACAGAGCTGGGATTGGAAATGCAATCTTCTAACCACAAATGTTGTATTCTTTCTACTTCATCACACTGACTCTTATCTGCCAGGTTCCTTCTCAAGTTTTAATTTTTTTTTAATCCATGGGTTAAAAACATGGGAATTAATGGTAAACAGTTAGTGTGCTTCATTTTTTAAGGATAAATGTCTTCCTTTAGTGTTAAGTAGTAGTAATAAACTATAGATACTTTCATTAAATGTATTTAATAAGATGCCCAAGAGTCCTTTATAACTCAGTTAAATGAAATAGATTAACTATCAATAAGGAGGGCATCTGATAAGGCCTCATAGCCAAACAAAGCATGGTAACATTTCTAAGGAAGTGCTAAATATAAGACAGGTTGTCTTGCTCTAGTAAGCATGCAATGTCAAAATTTAACCAAAACTGTTCCCAGAAAATAAAGTTTCCATGTTATGTGGAAATAATGCATTTTTGGAATCTCATGGGATAGGTAGAGAAATAGAAAAACATCTGTAAGTTCTTTTTAGTTTGTTTCCTTGCAAAGAAACAAGAGCTTGTAGCTGTAGGAATGGTGGCATAAAAAAGAAATGAGAAACATTGGTTTTGATTGTAATTGGAGAGGGTTCACCACTTTACTAGGCTCGCTAGTGAGTTTTCAGCAACTTGGGTAACAATGACTTAATATGTACTGTCATACTGGGTGAGCAGAAAACTCAAAGCCCTGATCCCACTAACACCAGCAGCCAACAGCAAACAGACCGAAGTACATTTACTTAATACCTCCTCCATGCCAGTCTGTGCCAGTCACTGTACACAGGGAACCCATTCACAAGTCCCGAACAGTCCTATGAGGGAGCTAATGCTGCTTCCCCATTGCACAGAGGAGACTGTGGAGGCTTAGAACTGCCCTGTGATTTTATTTTTAAAGTAGTTAGCCTATGATTTTATTTGTACAGTTGATTCACTTTTTTTATTTCATATACTCTTAATAACTAGCCTTTAAGTATGTGACAAAAAAATTTGCTGTCTGCTTTAAAAGTGAATCTTAAAACATAAGCTAACTTGATGAATTTCCTACCAGGGAGTAGAAGAATAATTATTAAATGTCAGAAAAGTGGTGAATTCCTTTCTGGGGGTCATTTTTTTAAAAGCCAAGATTTGGGGAGAGGGTAAGAATGGTCATGAGATTGGATTATCGGCTTTTGAACATTCCTTCAAAGACCTGATGTTCAGTGATTCTGCAACATTACATTTAGAATTAAAATCTAGAGCAGCGGTTCTCAACCTGTGGGTCACTGATCTAGAGTGAAAGGTGCTTTCACTTTGGCGTAGTACCAGCTATACCAAATCAAAGTTTCGAAAACTGAGCGAAAGGCTATGAGGAGAGGCTGGTAAATGGATCTAGATGCAGAGTCTTGGATGAGGGCAATCTGGGGATCTAGTGACCGTCTGAAATAGCGAGTCCAGACTAGGCAGGCAGAGAGATTAGGATGTTCCCAGAAGCCAGTGATCTGCTATGAAAATCAGATAAAACTGGGCCAGCTCGTTCAAAATGGCAGGAAAAAGGTAGGGCAGGGAAATTCTTTGAAGCAACAAAAGGGGGGGCACAAGCTAGTTTCAGGGTTCCTGTAGTTCCACTTGTGATCAGAGGAGGAGCAATTGTGGGTACTTAAGCAGCCAAACATGGTTTTTAAAGTGAGTGCCTTATTACAATCATGCCCAACTAATGTGAAATCCTATTGCTTTTTATTTTTGGCATCCTCATATTCCTCCTAAAATAGTGGTATGTTATGACTTTTAAGAATTTGAAATAATTTAAAGACGTTTTGACATGAATTTTGAGAATTTCAGTATACCTTACTAGATAACTAAAGACACTCCCTACATGGCTCCAAAGCAATAGTTTTCAATTGCTGGTTTGCTCTTGGTAGCCATTAGCCAAATTTTATGAATAATATCAACATTAGAAACAGTTTCACTGTTCTTTGTGAGGAAAGTTGAAGGATTAAACATGATACAACACCTACTCTTACCACCCCCAATCCTCTCTGAGGCTCATGAGGTACCTTTTAGAAACGCTTAGGACTCTGGGAAGAATAGTTTGAAAATTATTTCCTTGAAAAAAGAAAATCTATTTGTTGGTAGCCTCTGGGAAAATGTCTGAGAAATTGTCTCTTACCATGCCTTTAGAAGTTGTAGAAAATTGTCTCATATTTCATATGCCTGCAGGTATAATATGGGCATAATTATGAATGAACTGTCTTTTCATAAATGTTAAGCTATTGAACTAACTAATGAATGACTAGATTGGGGAAGATGCTCAGTCCCTTTTGGAATCTCAAGCCCAACAGTAGATTTGGGACATTCAAGAAGTATGTGGTTGAGGGTAGAGCACAGCTAGCAGGAAGAGTTTCTGGCACCAATGATTTCAAACAGTAATTGAGTCCAATTAAAAATTTAAAAAAGGAAGTATGCAAAGGTATTCACACTTAAATCAGTACAAAAAGAAGAGTATCTTAGAAATGGCTATCCTTGAACTTCTGCCTGTTAGCCATATTAGCCTTGAATATCAAGGGTTTAAAAAATCTTGAGCTGGACATAAGCTCAGTATGCAATGTCATAATGTGTAATTTGTAACTTTTGCATAATCTGTATGTGTATTCAAAGGATGTGTCAATACACAGAGTCTTGATTTAGTAGCCAATTCATAAAAAAAAATAAAAATGTTCCAAAATGTCAATTCATTTTTGAGATAGAAAATTCACAGATTGACCATAAATAAAAATGTTTACATACTTCCTTGTGTCATAGCCAAATTGTAGGTGTTTAGGGAAACTCCTTTAGTTATTTAACTTGAAAATGGTTGGTGGTTCACTTTTGAATTTGCGTTCTTTAATATCTTGCTATTTCAGTCACATCGTACATCGACAGTATTGGTAATACTGTCAAGTTTATTAATGTGGCTATATCAGAAGTTATTTCTCCTATTTTGAATATTTTCCTTTCTTTTTGGTATTTTAACCAACATAATGATATAGTTATAAGGCATTATTAATGCTAGCCAGTGGTCCTACACATATTATTATTACATACAGAAACATTTGAAAATCTCTAATCACACCATCATTATTATTACACACAAAAAAGTTTTTATTGTACTAGGCAAGATTGCCCAGAGATTGGTTTTCTTGCTGAATGACTTATAAACTCTCTGAGCTTCAGTTTCTTCTTAGCTATAAAATGAGGGTTAATACTATTTACCTTCTCTAATGATTATGAAGAGTAAGTGCAATAAGGCATATAAAAATGCCATCAACCCAAAGTACTATAAAAATGAATTGTGATCATGTCAAAGCAGAAGTCCAGGATAGAACTTAGATTACAGCCACACAAACAAGCCCCTCCCACTTCTGCTGCCACAGAGTCACGTTTGAATAGCTCTGGTTTAGGTACCCTGATGAAAATGTGTGTGAGCTCACTCTAGGTCCCATCTTTAGAATGCAGCTCTTACATCTTCTGCAAGCTCAGTTGAACAGCTTGAGGAAGTACAACAAAGACCTGAAAACTAAAATGCAATTCTAGACAAAGCAGTCAAGGTTTTACAAGCTCGTACAATAACCATGTTCAGTTCTGACAAATAGAATAAGCCATGAACCGACTTCTTTTAACTCTTCCCTAAGGAAACACAATAAGTCATAAGAGTTTTATAAGTTGTCTGTCAGCTTTACTGTCTCTTTCTCTCCTTTTGTCTGGCAAAAACAATGTGTTACTTCACAAAGAAAATGTCTATTATTGACTTGTTGCCAAGAATTCTGGCTTCTAATGTGTAAGGTGTTTTCAAGTGGCCATTGTAGAATATGCTGGGCTTTTAGGAAAAGGGGGTACAAAAATGAAATGAAGTAGAAAAAGAACCCATTGTAATTTTATAGGTGAATTGATGAATATCAAAAGTTTTAAAAATTCAAATTGCCATTTAGGGTGACTATGGTGATTTTCAAAAAGAATAAGTGACTAGGTTGACCAGTCACCTCCTTGCTGCTGTTGCGGTCTCTGAGCCTATGATCCTGTTAGCAGAGCTCTCTCTTGTCCTCTCTACCAGGCCAAATCCTACTCATACTTCAAGACCCATTCCAGTTTCACCTGCTCGGGGCACAGGAAGCTAACATGACTTGTTGCTCCTTGGAATACCTGCCATACTTACCTTAATTACCCCAGTGACTAATTATCTTTAGTTGTTGGAGTTAATTTTCTTTAGTTGTAGAAAAAGAGTTGCAAAACCAACCTGTTTTGTTCACATGTTAAAGGATTGCATTTCTAACTTCCACATGCGATATTGAACTGAACCCTGGATTTGGGCATAAATTGGATTTAGAAATTCCAAGGCAAATTCTTTTTATTATTCCTCCTCTGGTTCATAGCGTAAGAAGAATTAGGGGGCTATACATCAAGCCCCAAATTGGTTTTGTGTGGAAAAATTACATAGAGCATTGTTTTTTACTGAGCAGCTTTGGAAGAGGTTTGGAACAACTGTCAGAGTCTGTAGGAGACCTTTTGGGGTGGGAGAGAGGCCGGCTGTGAAAGTGCAAAAGACCTCAAATCAGTGACACAGCAGCCTCTGGCTTTTCAGTGTGAAGTGGGGATTACTCACTCATTTTTCCTGTCAGTCTCCAGTCCCTTCTTACTTTTTGCTCTGTTTTTTGTTTTGTTTTGTTTTTGTTTTTGTTTTTTTTTTTTTAAATGAGAGGAGAGAGACAGTGAGACAGACTCTCACATGCACCCCAACCAGGATCCACCCGGCAACCCCTGTCTGGGGTTTATGCTCAAATCAACCGCGCTATCCTCAGAGCATGGGGCCAATCCTCGATGCTCCGGGTGATGCGTGAACCAATTGAGCCACTGGCTGCGAGAGGGGAAGAGAAAGAGGAGAAGGGGGAGAGAAGCAGATGGTCTCTTTTCATGTTTGTCCTAACCAGGAATTGAACCCAGGACTTCTGCATGCCAGCTCAATGCTCTATCCACTGAGCCAACTGGCCAGGGCCTGCTCTGTTTCCTAAAGATTTTCCAGTTCCTATTTCAATCCAGTTTACTTGCGTTTTGGGGTAACCGTAATAATTTATTCAGTTTTCCAACTTGAGAGCTTTGGTGCTTTTTAAATTTGTGTCTTTAGTGTGTGATGTGAGAAATTCCTTCTTTGAGCCATTTACTCCATTTATTCCAGAATTTGAGAGTTGAAGGGGTTCATTGTATAACCAGCCCTGCATGATTTATGCCGCCTTTGCCTGTCAGGAATCCTGTGAACATTGAGTTCACTGAAAAAAACTATGGTAATTATATTTAAAATTATGAATCCCCTCAAATCCAGAAAAATTTCTAATAATAAAAAGAAAGCATTTCAAAGGCATATAGAATGAGAGTCCTAGAAAGGGTTGAATTTCTTCAAGGTTTTTTTTTTCTTAAATGTTATTCTTTCCAAAACTCATTCCTAAAATATGGTGCTCTATTTTATTCTTAAAACATTCCCGGGAAGAAAAATTGACTGCATTCTCTGGCCTTGTTTCAGTGCTTGACAGCCTTTGGAATCAGAAAGATGTGTGACACCTAAACTCTTGCTGCAGTCTATGCCTGACCTCCCTGGCTCTGTCTCACTGGAGCCCGGAATATTGATTACCCCCACTTTCGATACAACCCACTTGTAGGGAGCTCTAGGGGTTTAAACATTCTGACAGTGGCCGTTTGACATTTGTCATGTAAAGTCATTTGAAGATGACTTGATACTTCTCCTGAGCTGTACTGCACCAACCACCTGCTCTGCCTTGTTATGTACTCCCCGCCAGCCCCCACTCCCACCTCCCTCCCCAGAATCTCGCCTGCTTCTTTGTCTGTGCTCTGTTTATGCTGTGTCCCCTCCTGGCACATCCTGCAGCTTCACCTCACCACCACAGTGCAAAGCCCATGAGTTTATTAGCAGGGACCTTGTGTCTTTTGCTTGCAGCTGGATAGCTGTAGCATTAGGTGTGTCTCAGCTGTATCTCCCACACTGGATGCCAAGAACAGTGTCAGGCACTCTACACATAATAGTTAAGTGACATTTAATATTAACATTCATATTCTACCTGAACATCAAAGACCCTCTACAGAGACAGACAACCACATACCCCTTCATTCAACACAATTCAATGGATGTCAGCAGCATATCCAGCATTGCGCTTTTATATTTGCATTTGCAGGTATATATAGTTGTTCCCTTTTTCCACATTACAGATTTCCTTCATGTTAAGATTTAGCTTCCTACAATTGTTGATGAGTGAAAATATCAGGTCTCATTAACACATCAAAGTAATGTCCTTCAATTCCAGGCTGGGTCACAGTAATATCCTAGACACCCATAGTGTGTGCCAGGGACTAAGCTAAGGGCTTTATAAATCTTAATTTTCTTAGGCTACTTCTGGTACTTTTTTGTAGCATCTTTGCCATAAACATCTTTGGCTGCAAGCATTTTTGCCACATTTTTGCTGCATGACTAATTGGCCATAAGGTAATTTTGCTATAAAAGAAATAAAATATCTAGGTGACAGATTTTATTTGTTTTGTTTTTTCAATGTTGAATCAATGTATTTAAGCTAGTTGTTGGTTTGGTTTCATTTTTCTATTGATGAGTTCTCACAGTTATCCCATTTTTATATTGTATATAAATCATGGCCCTCATAACTGTCTTTCCAGTGACTTGTAGACATGGTAGTGGTGGTATTGGTCTTAAAAGAGCTTTTCTTCCAGATGAAAATTGGGTCCACCGTTTGGTTTCTTATTATGAAACACATGACATTGGGAGGTGGAAGAGGTAGAGAGCCCTCTCTGAGGGTGTAAAGTTGTGCCCACATTTCCCATAGAACAAGGGCAAAAGTTTAGGTATGATCCACAAAATAAAATCAGTTATTTGCACAGTATTGCCATGAAGCTACACACATTTTAAATTTATTCAAATGTTTTGTATTCTCAATAAATTCCTTTAAATGTTATTCATTGTTTCATATTTCACTCATTATGTCCTTCTTAACATCTCTCTTTTATTTGTATTTATTTTATTTTACATTGAAATTGCCTTACAGCCTGTTAGTTACACAGTGAGAATAGTTGCGGCAAAGATGCTGTGGCAAAAGCACGTTGAACCTTCTTAAGCACCCTATGTGTTAGATATAATCATTATCTAAGGTACAGGTAGACTAAGTAATTTGCCCCAAATCACACAGTTATAGAAGCCAGGATTGAAACTCAGGTAGTGTGGCTCTGCAGCCAGGGCCCAAACTACCACACCAAACTGCTGCTTTCTTGCTATGCTGCTTGACTACGGCTCTTATGTTCCCCTCTCTGATTCTGCTGCTGGGGACCACTCTCTATGCCCTGGAATGCTACTCCTTTTATACACAAATACTGGGATTAAGATTCAGAAACTCAGAGTTGGCTTTTTCCTTCTCAACCCACGTTCAGCATTTTCATGTTGAACATGTTATCTCTCCTATTGGACCAGAAACAACTGTGAAAACAGCTAATATGGCTTACTCATCTCCCCTCCCTCCCTCCACATTTTACAATACAGGGCAGTGCTCTAGACATAGTAGGTATTTAATAACTATTTGTAAAATAAGTAAATAAATGTGCTTAGACAATTGTTCTTGCTCTTTTCTTTTAAAGCCAAATGGCTCGTAAGAGTTTAAAAAGCTAAAACTCACCTGTCACTTCTGAGATGGATTATAGGAAGTGTAAATAAACAGTCCCCTCTAGCTGTGGAAACATAGGCTCAAATGGGCACGTAAAGAGCCCCTGAAACTGGAAACTAAGCAATGTCTATGAGACATTGTTCAGTGGCCAGTGGATAAAAGATTGCATTTAGGGAGAAAGATGAAATATAACATTAGAAGATGGTATCCTCTGTGGTAGTTTTAATAACACAGTAAAGAATATTTTATGACCTTTGTGATAGTTCTTATCTGATAATGTCAGTGGTAGATTAAAGATGGCTACAACTACTTTGCTACTCTTTTATCTAACAGCAGTCTAATTTTCTTCATCTTTAATTTGGGTTGGCTTTAATGACTTGTTTGATCAGTAGAATGCAGTGGAAGTAATGCTACATGACTTCCTTGTGTAGGTCTGAAGGAGCCTTTTGGTTTCCATCGAGGCCTCTGGGGACATTCACTATGGGAATCTAGCCACCACACTGTGAGAAAGCCCAAGCAACCCTGCGGTGAGGACAACATGGAGAGAAGCAAAGACTTCTGACTGAGAGCACAGCTGTGTTCTCAGCCTACAGCCAGCACTGACTGACCAGTCATGAGAATAGGTCGTCTCAGCACCTGAATAGGTGGACCCTCTAGCACCTCTTGAGCTACCCTTACTGATATGCATGGAGCAGAGGTACCCTGTTCCAGCAAGGTCTTCCCCAATTCCTGACTCAAAAAGATTGTGAGCAAAGTGAAACTGCTATTTGAAGCCACAAGCTTAAAACACAGCAATAGATAACAGGATGATGTAATGGACACAGTGAGAAAGAGCTACAAATACAGCCCATCAAAGAACTTATCACCTCATATGTGGCTCTTCACAAAACATACCCACTAATTCTACATACATCTTCTGTCTTCACCCCTTGAGTCATGTGGTGCTTTGAAAAGAAACTGCTCACTTCTTAGGTCATAGCTCAAAACTATGTCAAAGAAAGAGGGGGAAAACACCTCAGGCTCTGTAATTCTAGGTTCAAATTGTGAAGAAATTAAAATGTGATATTCTGACCTTGAAAAATTCAACACATAATCCTATGATTGCTTTAAACCTCAATTTATAATATTAAGAAAAATCTAGGTCTTCAACTAGATCAAATACTTACTAGATCAACCATTTTAGAGGCATGTTGTGCAGAATAGAATATCTTCCCTCCTCCAACACTCAAAGTCTATCATTGAGTTGATCATTATATATGATCCTCCTTTAAGTGCAAGTATACAGGGAGAGTTAACACCGGAACAATTAATACAGCTCTCAGTTATTCACAGGTTAGACTCAAGTTAGCAAAATTCCAGTTGACTATGTAAGCACAGGGGAAATGGAGTGACTGAGGTCCATTAGGCAGAAAGAGAGCACAGGGCTTCTGGGAGGTAGAGCAGAAAGTCTGGGGGGGGAAGTTATATAAAATGTGATGTGGGAAGTGTCTGAGAATCTTTCCTACTTTACTGGCTTTTTTTTTAGGCTGACCAAACTTCTGGGACTTGTGAGAACCTTTGATAAATACAAACTTAGAAAGGGTTAACCAAGACAGCCAAAGGTATTCCATTATTCTTTCCAATTATTACTTCTGCGAGAACTCATGATATTCTGTTTCCTCCCAATTTTATCTCCTCTCTGCCCCTTTCAAGTGGGAAGATCCCTCTAATGCTCTTTGAAATTGGATTTGCTTGACCTCTGGTGACTGTTATTCTCAGCTGAACAGGGTATTTCTGTCTTTGCTTTCCCCACATGGCTGCAAATGCTCCTGGCCTTATAGCTTGTCAGCTCATTATCAGAATATTTGCAGAATAGTCAGAAATCCTAAAAGAGATAGTTAAACAGATATTTCCCTCAGGGCCTGCACAAGTTGTCTTCACACACACTGTCTAGGGAAGCCTACCAAATTCTTTGAGGACACAAGAGGAAAATACCTAGTTATTTTTACATAGTAGTTCAGATTATTTATATCTTTTTTTGGTTCAAATACTTTCTTCATTGATCATTTCACTTTCCCTATGGCTAATTAATCACAGGGCAAAGACTATTCTAAAGAAAAGGGCATTTCTCCTCTGCTGTGTCCCACCCCATACACTTCATGAGATCTTTCTACAAATAGAGTTCTATTATATTGGTGTTCATCTCTTTAAAAGAAGGGAAATGAGAAAGCTGGAGTTTGAGGCTATTTCTACAAGAGTCCTTTCTTTCAATTTCTATTTAACCTTACTTACCATGGCAGAAGATACTAATATATGAGTTCTCTTTGGGGCAGATAATTAGATCACAATTACATTTTGTGGCATCTTTGTGAGCCTATGTGACTGATAATCATTAATGTGACTCCTTACACAGAAAAGAAATGTGTCACATACAAACCCAGGTATGTCTTCTATTCTCTCTCAATCTTTTCTCTACATCTCATAAGTGGACAGAACTCAGGCAGGGTTATAAGTTGGCAGGAGCCTAGGTCCCTGAATGGTTGCATGGAGCAGAGCTCTCTATTGCCAACACTGGAATGTGAATTGACTGAAATCTTATTGTGCTAAATCATATTGTTTATTTTAGAAATTAAACCCACCCTGACTAATAATTTTCAACCTTTTTCTCTTCTCCTCACAAATTCTCCCTGGCCATATGCCTGCACGATTCTCTGTTCCTGAGGCTATAATTTCTTAAATTGGCAAATGACTAACTCTCCAAAAATTATTTGTTTATGGCCCTACTAAGCTATAAATTCCTTAAGGCAGAACATTTATACTGTTAATGTTTTCTTTATTGCTGTCTATTATGCAGTAAGTTAAATAAACAAATGTATCAGATGCTATAAATAAATGTTATTAAGTAGTTCCTTCTTAAGGTACTTATCATCAAATTGGGAAGACAAAATGTGTACATTTGTAAGGTATTATATGGAAAGTGCTTATAGTCTATACAGGAAATAACTGCAGTGGTAGGTCAGAGGAGGGAGCTAATATACAGCCTGGTGTAGTTCAGGAAGTTTTCATGTCAGTGAGTTGAGGTGAACTAAACTTTGCAGGGCAGATAGAATTCTAAGAGTTGGAAAAGATGGGAAAAATCAAAGAAAAAGATGAAGAGACAGCATCTTTAGAGTCATCCATTGACATAAGAACAATTAAAACCTAGTTGTGTATCATTTTCCAAAAGTGAGTTCCTGGG
Organism: Saccopteryx leptura; assembly: GCF_036850995.1. NCBI lineage: Eukaryota > Metazoa > Chordata > Mammalia > Chiroptera > Emballonuridae > Saccopteryx > Saccopteryx leptura. The sequence goes on from NC_089505.1 coordinate 193,202,418, forward strand.
TCAATTAGCTCATTGACAAGATTATACTTCTCTTTGCCTCCTGGCATTTTATGCTTTCATGTAAGATTTTAGGCAGTTCTCTTGATTTCTCCCTAAATAAGATATACAAAGAAATACTCATTATTGACATTCTTTTAAATATTCCATATGTTGTAGTCTTTTCAATATACCAGGAAAGGTTTTCTTGTCTTTCTCTATTCTGTCCATCTATGAGTAATTTAAACTTGCTGCAATCCCATTGAAAGTATTTTCTTCCATATTTTTTTTCCTCATGCATTACTATCCAACTTTAACAATGCTTAAGTGAGTATAGATACATTTATTTCAAAGGGCTCTAATTCATCTTTCATCATAGGAAATGAAGAAGACTGAGAATGTCTATCAGAAGAAGAGGTTAAGTGCCGAAGATCTTGGCTCTCTATAACCAACAGAGATTTGTTGGCTTATTAAAAGAGAAGGTGTTGATGGTTCATTAGTAGTTTGTAGATGAAGAATTCACTAGGAATACAAATTAAGCTAGGCCACATTGATCATTGTTCAGGATGGAGGATAGACAAGGAGGCAGCTGGAAAAGACAGTCATTAGGAAAGGGGGAGAGAGAAAAGGATCCTGGGGGCTCTGGTATGGACTGAGGAGGAATAATTTTTGAGAGCCTCTTTTGTGTTCATTTTCAACTGGATCCATCCTATTTCCATTCCAGAATTTAAGTTCCCATTCCTCACCTTACCCCCAGTCACTGAAGTGCTCCAGGTTTTGTCATGGGAGCTATGGTGATGGAATGGTGATTTGGGGACAAAAACAAGAGTAATGGAATACTTACATGAGCACATAGTTGTGAGATTTTATTTCATTTTCTAATGCATCCAAAAACTTAATGCATTCTCTTCCAGATATACTCAGGCCCCACCTCTTCCTTCTCTTAGAGTATCTGTGGTTCCCACCACTCATCTGGCCTTCAGCAAATTCTGACTTGTACTGTGATTTATTTCCTACAAGTGCTGTTTCCTTCCTCTGTGATGACCCATAGCCCTGGTACCTGCATCTATATAATGCTGCATAGTTGTTACCCATTTCTCTTCCTGATAAGCTCTGAGCTTCCTTACTGGAAGAGAGGTTTTTCCTTATGGCCACCATCTCCCTGGTGATTGGCACTGTATCTGACATATGCTAGATCTTCAACAAACACTTGCTGCTTGAATGGTTGGGTGAAGAGATGGAAGGACAAATAAACAACAGTTCCCTCAAAAGTGGGGCTGTGTCACACCTCTTGTACCCCTGGTACTTAGCACACCATTCCTTGAACAGTGTTCCAGCTCAGCAGACGCTCTTTCAGCAGGAGGATCTTTGGAAATGATCTTTAAGGGAAGGGTTATCCATTCCTTTTTGATTTCTTTATTCGTTTTGCCCAACTTACTCCCCAAAATGTTTTAAAGTAACCGAAGATAAGGATTTGGCTTACTTCTCAACTACCTTATCAATGCAGGATGGCTCTTTTGAATTTCGAAGAGTCAGCTGGTTTTATGGCCACTTTTATGTGTGTGTCAGAAACCATCATCCCTTTAGCAGTGGGACCTTGGGTAGGGCACCTGTATGATTTAACCCAAGCATATTTCCTATCCTGAATGAGACAACTATGTACAAGGGAGGGACACGGAGTTAAAGGATGGTTGTTTAACATCCTGCCACATCTACATATTCAACTGAACTCTCAATAAAAAATGAATGGGTCCTAAAAATCACTCACCACTTTTAGCAGCACTTTGAAATTCCTTTAAAACATTACATATTCCTTAAAAGCTATGCTTTCAAGCTACATGTGCCATGAATGTTTGTAGTCACTTTAAATTTATGGGATTACAAGGTTAGGTTTTGCCATGCTCTAAAAGTTGGAGTCCAGTTTAAATCAAACTGGTTTTTATTTAAATCACACGTTCTCTGACTAGTAAGCTCACAACTTCCTCTTTCTACATCAACTGAAATGTTCTTCTCCCCAGTCTCATCCTTCTCCCACCCTTGTCTTTTGCCTCACCTCAATAAAATCATCCATTTATCTAATAACTGCCATGGAAACTCCATTAGTGCTGCTATATTTTACTTCAAATATTACCTACTCAGGGCATCCTGCTGAGCACCAACAGATGTTTCCTTCCTGGCTGATGGCCAGCCTTTTCCAGGCCATTGTTCCTTAGAGCAGTGGTCCCCAACCCCCAGGCCATGGACCGGTACTGGTCCATGGGCCATTTGGCACTGGTCTGCAGAGAAAGAAGAAATAACTTACATTATTTCTCTTTTATTTATGCTTAAGTCTGAACGATGTTTTATTTTTAAAAAATTACCAGATCCCTCTGTTACATCTGTCTAAGACTCACTCTTGACACTTGTCTCATAAGTTCGACAATTATATTTAGAAATACCACAGTTTTTATTCCAGTCACATAATTTTATTTTGTGCATTTATCTGTCCCACCCTAAAGGCCGGTCCGTGAAAATATTTTCTGACATTAAACCAGTCTGTGGCCCAAAAAAGGTTGGGGACCACTGCCTTAGAGGACATTTTCACCTATGTGAGTTTATCAGATTAAAAATGGTTCTTTCCACTGAGTTGTCCTAATGACCAAAAAAAAAAAAAAAAAAAAAAGAAAGAAAAAAAAAAGAAAAAAGAAAATGTGTATTGCTTTATGCTTTTAATTGTCTGCCCCACATGCTGGAGCCACGTCTGCACAACTATCTCCAGGCACATAGGGCTCTGTGGTGTTTTATGCCATCTAGAAAATAATGTTTTCATTTTCCATCCTAGTAGACTAGATGCAGGCAGCTCTGTGCACCACTGTAGAGTGGACTCAAGTTAGATTTGATGAGTTCCCCTTCCCTCTTCCGTTCTGGCCATCTGTTCTCCTCACCCACCCAGGCTTCTCCCACCCCAACCCCATTATAAATTGAATTGTGTCCTCCAAAAAAGATAAGTTTAGATCCTAACCCCCAGTACCTCAGAATATGACCTTATTTGGAGATAGGGTCTTTATGGAGGTGATCAAGTTAAAATAAAGTCACTAGCTGTAATCCAGAATGGCTGATGTCCTTATTAAAGAAGAAATTTAGACATAGGAAAAGACACCCAGAAGGAAGACACGAGAATACAGCCATGTGACTGGAATGACACAAGTACAAGCCAAGGAATACCAAGAATCACCAGCAAACACCAGATGTCAGAGAGAACATGACCCTGATGACACCTTCCTTTTGGACTTTTGGTCTCCAGAACTGGGAAGCAATGGATTTCTGTTGTTTTACACCCCCAGTTTTTGGTACCTTGTTACAGCAGCCCTAGCAAACTAATACTCCTCTGCCCACCATTCAAAATGCAGTCACCACAGCCTAGGGTTCCTTCATCGCCATGCCCACTCTGGCAGAATTGCAGGTAGCAATTCTTCCCCTCCTGCACCTCTAGCTAGCTATCAAAACCTGTCAGTCTTTTGTTCCACTTCTGCACAGCCTTGCCGTCTTTGGGATAATTAAGTATTAATGAAGCAACTTCCTGAGTACAAATGCATAGTGAAGAATGAGCAGTGGGTTGACAGATTAATAGTATATATATAAGGTCTACCGGAAAGTTCTGTCCATTTTTGGAATAAAACAAAATACAAATTTTTCTTACCATCAATAAACTTTATTAAATAATATAATTGCCATTATTATTAATGATTTCTTGCCAGCATGAGGGCAATTTTATATCCCATTTTTGAAAAATGTTTTATCTTTTGATGCGAAAAATTGAACCAGTGCTTGTTTAATATCTTCTTCATTTTTGAATTTTTTGCCCTTCAAAAATTTTTGTAAGGACAAAAACAAGTGATAGTTGGAGGGTGCGAAGTCCAGGGAATATGGTGGATGCGACAGACATGCTTCTGTAGCATTTCTTCCTTGTTGAAATTCGTAAAAATTACAGTGGCGTAAATGAACTTTATCAGTAGCCATGGGTACACTATGGCTTCACACTTAAGACTAACGTGAATCAACTTTGTTTTAGTTAATTTGCTACGTCAGTATGTATACATTAAGTGATAAAAATAGAGAGGCACACATGCGCCAAATAAACATGTGCTTACGTGTTGAAACTTGTTCTGATAGAAACGGAAAGAACTTTCTGGTAGACCATATATATTAATTACCAGAGGATTATTTTTTTATTTTAGTTTTTAATTACAGTTTACATTCAATACTATTTTGTACTAGTTTCAGGTAAACAGCATAGTGGTTAGACCAGGGGTACTCAACCTTTTTATACCTACTGCCTACTTTTGTATCTCTGTTAGTAGTAAAATTTTCTAACTGCCCACCCCTTCCACAGTAATGGTGATTTATAAAGTAGGGAAGTAACCTTACTTTATAAAATTTATAAAGCAGAGTTACAGCAAGTTAAAGCATATAATAATAATTACTTACCAAGTACTTTATGTCAAATTTTCACTAAGTTTGGCACAATAAATCTTTATAAAACAACCTACTATAGTTAAATCTCTTTTTATTTATACTTTGGTTGCTCTGCTACTGCCCACCATGAAAGCTGGAACACTCACTAGTGGGCGGTAGGGACCAGGTTGACTACCACTGGGTTAGACAATCATATACTCTACAAAGTAACCTCCCCAATATTTTCAGTACCCATCTGGCACCATATATAGTTATTACAATCTTATTGACTATATTCGCCATAGTAAACCTTTCATCCTCATGACTATTTTGTAATTACCAGTCAGTACTCCTTAATCCCTTCACCTTTCCTCTCCCAATCCTCCAAATGCCCCTTTAAGAACAGCTTAACTCATGTTCCTCAATGTCCACAGTTTCTCTGAGAAATTATTATCTTGTGTTTTAATTTATCATAACACAATTCAATAACATTTTTATTAATTATTTTCTAGTTAGAAAATCAGAACTTCTGTCTTGCCATGGTTATGACAATTGAATGTACTTTTTATGGAAAGCATGTTTTTATTTTTAATTTTTATTTCCTTCCAGTTTTGAGGTATAACTGACAAAGAAAAGTTATGTATATTTAAGGTGCAAAATATGATGTTTTGATGTACATAGACATTGTGAAATGATGTTTTAAATCTATTTTCCTCACACCAGAGTATGTAAGACATTTTCTGTTTTCTCAAAATGAAGAAACACTTGCAATGGAAGGAATGGCGGGTGAGGAACCTGGGCTGAAGTGTTGTTGTCCTCTTCAACCTCGCCAATGGCCTGTTCTGCTACTGAACTGGGTCTCATTTGATGCCAAGCCAAATTTGCTAGCGAATTATTAGCCACTACATGCACATATACATTTGCCTGAGGTTTTTAGAACATACAAAAATTGTTCATCCATCTTTCTGCCTCATTAAACTGCTTGTCTAAATGACACTCTCTTCCCCCACCCTGTTCATAGGGCAAATGTGCCGAGAGCTACTTTTAAAATAAAATATTCAGGGTCCTAGAGGCTGAAAGATGGAACAGAAATTCCCTGGAGTGTTTAGAATTAACATCAAATTATAAATGAAGAGCTCTTTATAAATAGGCCGAAGGAGTGGGAGTAGAGATATGAGTGGATGGGCAGGGTTCCAACCCCTGCCTAACCTTCAGGAAAATCACTCCTCCAGCATGAGTCTGAGTTCACCTGCTGGAAAAGCTCTTGGGACCCTCAGGGGTGATGGCCCTGTCTCTGAGGTGGCCCTGAGTTCTCAGGAAGCCCTCTCCAGGCTGCCCCTTAAGGCCTGGTCCCAGGCCTCTCACAGCCCACCCAGGGCAGTGGGCCTCAGCAGCTGCCCTGAGCAAGACTGAGATGAGGAGGAGACAACCTGACAGGGTGTGAAGGCTTGACCCAAGGGGTTTTTTTGAATGATAAACAGTACAAGGTTCATAATCAGATTTCTTATTTTTCTAAGTTTCCAAAGCAGGCCAGGCACTACCTATGATTAAGCCTCCAAAAGGGCCTTCTATGGGCCATCAGTCACTTTTGTTTTTTTCTCCTCTCACTATAGAAAACAATGCAGGCCACCTTGGAAACAACTCTTACTGGATCTGGAGGGATGATAGATTATGTTGTCTTTCACTAGGTACAGGAAAATTCATCTTAAATATAGACATACAAAATCCCCATATTGTTTCATTGAAACATAATACATGCACATATTCACATATGCTTTTATAAAATACAATCTTTTTGTCACAGGTATTGTTGTAATCAAATGCTAATCAGTGCCTATAAAGTTTCAGTTATGCAAGCTGAGTAAGTTCTAGAGACCTGCTATACAGCATAGTGCCCATAGTTAAGAATTCAGTATGGTAGGCCAGTTGGCTCAGTGGTAGAGTGTTGGCCCTGTGTGTGGAAGTCTCAGGTTCATTTCCCAGTCAGGGCACACAGGAGAAGCGCCCATCTGCTTCTCCACCCTTTCCCCTCTCCTTTCGCTCTCTCTCCTTCCCTCCTGCAGCCAAGGCTCCATTGGAGCAAAGTTGGCCCAGGTGCTGAAGATGGCTCCATGGCCTCCACTTCAGATGCTAGAATGGCTCTGGCTGCAACAGAGCAACAGCCCAGATGGGCAGAGCATCACCCTATGGTGGGCATGTCGGGTGGATCCTGGTCGGGCATATGTGGGAGTCTGTCTCTCTGCCTCCACACTTCTCACTTCAGAAAAATACAAAAAAGAAAAAAAAAGGATTTAGTATTGTATACTTAATAATTTGTTAAAAAGTGTAGCTCTCATATTAAGTCTTTTTACCACAGTGAAGTAAAATGTATATTTAATAAAAAGTAAGCTTTCTCTTCTCCCAGAACTTTTAGGCTTTCTCTTCAGAGGCAATCAATATATCCTTCCAAATATGTTTTTATGCATCAACAAAAACATACAACTATCAGTGAATGTGTTCTTTTTATACAAGAATACCATACTCAATATTTGAGATCTTGCTTTCTTCACTTAGCATCATTCAAGAGCTCTGTCCATGCCTACAGAGACGGATCTAACTCTTTTAAAGCTTATACATGCATGTCTTATCAGGTGTGCAGGTTGATTTGTGTGTGTGTGTGTGTATGTGTGTGTGTGTGTGCGCACATGAGCACATGTGCACATGCAGGTTGATTTGCCAGATATATTATCAGCAGTGGAACTGTTAGATTAAAGGTATATAAATTTTTTATTTTGATAGATATTGACAACTTTTTCTCTAAAGAGAGCATGTCAATTTATATTCTCTGCCTCTCTGCTCTCTTACAAGTATTGTACATGTCAAACTTTTGATATTTGCGAAATGTATAAGTCAACAAATGTGTCTTGAGTGATTGTCTTGCTTCTAGTCTTGTCCCTTCAATTTACTTCTAACCCCGCAGCTGTGATCTTTCTCAAATGTGAGTCTAATCCTGTAACTGAGCTGTATAAAACTCTTCTGTGACTCCTCATGGTCCTTAGGATCAAGTTCCATTTCGCTGACTGGCTCACAAAGTCCTTAGAGTTTGAGCCCTGGTTAGGTCCACTGTCACACTATGTTTCAGCCATGCCAGACCACTCTGTCTTCCTCAGACAGGCCCCACTCTCCCGCACCTCCATCCAGGCCATGCCTCTGGGCTCCTCCTGCCCGAGGACACGCTCTCCTTCCTGCCTCTCCTGCACTGGCTTACTCCTACTCATCATTCTGCTTTAAGCTTAGCTGTAGCACCCACTAAGTTATAATGGGGATTCCACTAGCTGTCTACACATTCCCCTGTACTTTGCTTTTTAAGTGATGTAATGTTTAGTGCATACAAAATAATATATGTAACATATATGTAAGTTATGAGGCATAATTATAAAAACAGACACCTATGCACCTACCAACCCTCCTTAAGAACCAGATGGCTGCCAACACTGTTACAGGTGCTGCTCTCCTGTCCGTCACAGCTTTTACCGCAGTGTGTGGCAATGGCCACTGTACTTGTTCCTATTTTCTACTATATTTTTAGTTCTGGGGGCACAGGTCTGGGTCTGACTTATGCATAATGATATCCCAGGGCCAAGCATGGGGCCTGAAAAGTTGTAGGTATTTAACAATATTTTATAACTGAATTTAATAATATCCAGAGAGAATACTTAAAAAAAGTATAACAGGCTCTCAGAGAGTGGGTAAGTTATTATAAACTTACCATCAGTTTACTCTGTACTTTGGGTCACTTTTCCAAGGTCATGGGTCTGTTTGTATAGTTAGTATAGCCTCCTTCTGTGTCTCCTTTTATGAAGCTAGGCTGCTCAGACACGTTTCTTCTCTCTCTCTCTCTTTCTCCCCCCCCCCTTTTTCTTTCTTTCTTTCTTTCTTTCTTTCTTTCTTTCTTTCTTTCTTTCTTTCTTTCTTTCTTTCTTTCTTTCTTTCTTTCTTTCTTCCTTCCTTCCTTCCTTCCTTCCTTCCTTCCTTCCTTCCTTCCTTCCTTCCTTCCTTCCTTTCTTTCTTTCTTCCTTTCTTTCACTGTTGTGCATTTTTTTTTAATTTAAATTTTATTTTATTTATTCATTTTTAGAGAGGAGAGAGAGAGAGAGGAGAGACAGAGAGAGAGAGAAGGGGGGAGGAGCTGGAAGCATCAACTCCCATATGTGCCTTGACCAGGCAAGCCGAGGGTTTCGAACCGGCGACCTCAGCATTTCCAGGTCCACACTTTATCCACTGCGCCACCACAGGTCAAGCACTGTTGTGCATTTTAATTTTCAAATCACATATCAACAAGGTTGAACAGTTCCTGGCTTACCAACCACTTACCTTAATGTTGTAATTGCGAAGTAAATGAACTTTTTCTTCCACAATAACGAGCAGATTCAGTTATTGTCCAAAGCTAGACATGTCATTCTGGAAGGTGATTTTACAAATTAAATGCAACTAGTTACCAAATAAATAAAGAAACATCTCACTCATGGAATTTGATCAAGATAATAATAGTAATTCTTTTTTAGTATATGTGCTGTCAAAGGGAACACAATAATAGTAACTCTAAGTTAATAAGGACTGATCATATTTCAGGCATGTTGTAGATTTTATGTTTAGTTTTAGTTTTTAGTTTGAGAGGGTTGGAAGAGAGAGAAGCAACAATTTGTTTTCCACTTAGTTGTTCCATTTAGTTGTACATTCATTGATTGCTTCTTATATGTGCCCTAACTGGGGATCCAACCTGCAACCTTGGTGTATGGGGGTAATGCTCCATCCACTGAGTCACTGGCCAGGGCCTACACTGTAGATTTTTTTATTAGGGAAGAGGAGGAGAAATAGAGAGACAGACTTCCACATGCACTACCACTGGGATCTACCCGACAACCCCATCTGAGGCCAATGTTCCAGTACCAAACCATTTTTAGCACTCCAAGGGAGCTATCCTCAGCACCCCTGGCCACACTCGAGTCAATTGGGCCACTGGCTGCAGGAAAGGAAGAGGGAGAAAGGGGGGAGGGGTGAAGAAGCAGATGATCGCTTTTCCTGTGTGCCCTGACTGGGAATTGAACCTGGGATGTCCATATGCCAGGCTGACATTCTAGCCACTGAGCCACAGGCCAGGGCCACTGTAGATTTTGTTGCTGATCCTCAACATAATACTGCAATGTTTATTTCCATTTTTAGATAAGTACATGGAGATTCAGTGGGTAAGAGGTTGAATTAAAGTGGCTTCAGTGTGGACATGACAGAGTTGGAATTGAGAACCAAGTCCTTGTCTCCCCAAGCCTAAACCCAAGCTCTTTCCCCATATCACACTGCATCTCAGACAACAGTATAACTAAAGAAATAGCACAAAGCCATTTTCAAGTATTTTCCTTACTTTTTAAAACTTTCCATGGTCTATCATTTAAAAAAAATAATTTTTATAGTTTTAGAATGATAACCTTTACTGCTTTTTACACAGTATTAAATACTTACAAAAAGGAGTAAAGGAGAGAAATACTACTTTGCTTTTTAGCAATTCTTTTTTTTTATTTCTTCTTCTTTTCTTACTTTTAAGCGAAAGGTGGAGAGGCAGAGAGGCATAATCCTGCATGGACCCCAACCGTGATCTACCCAGCAAGTCCCCTACCAGCTGATACTCTGCCCATCTGGGGCCATTGCTCTGTTGCTCAGCAATGGAGCTATTTTAGCACCTGAGGAGAGGCCATGGAGCCATCCTCAGCACCAGGGGCCACCTTGCTTGAACCAATCGAGCCAATTTGTTTGAACCAATCAAGCCATGGCTGTAGGAGGGAAAAAGAGAGAGAGAAAGAGAAGGGGAGTGGGAGGGGTGGAGAAGCAGATGTTCACTTCTCCTGTGTGCCCTGACTGGAAATTGAACCCAGAACTTCAACATGCCAGGCAGATGCTCTACCACTGAGCCAATGGGCCAGGGCCTCTTTTTTTTTTTTTTTTTTTTAGCAGTTCTCGATTCTATGTAGTCATTTATTGATTCATTTATCTGACAGATATATGAATGGCACTATATGCCAGGCACTGTCCTATGTGAATAAGACAATCATCCCTGCTCTTGTGAAACATTCTAATCAGAGAACACTGGCAAAGATATGTAGTAATAAGTTTTAAATAGGAAATATAAAGCAAGATAAGAATAAAAAGTGACAAGTCTGGATATTTCTTTAAAACTGGAATTCACATGAGATCTCCCTGATGAGATGATATTTGAGTAGAGACATCAATGGAGGGAAAGAGAGAATCAATGAAGATATTGGAGGTGGAGGATGGGGAGAGGGGTTCCTTGGGCAGAGTGTACTTGGCTCTGTGTGCACATATATGCTGAATTTATAGAATATTACAAGCTATAAAGTTGTTGTTTACATTTTATATAGATTCTCTTACTTTGCATAGGGCTTACTGATTGAAGACCTTATCTTAAGTCCTCAAAGCACTAGTAACTTTTTAATCTAAGGCCCCCAGTGGCTCCTGGTACTTCACTGAAAAAGAAACTTAACTCTTGCCTGCTTCTTGTTGACTTTGAATGATAAGAAGGTTGCTCAACCACCCACTTCTCACTTAGCGAGACTCTGAAGAGATGGCATGATGGGAGGTTTAATGTGATGGCACCTGTGAAACACAAGTACATGTCCTCATATGGAGCTTTATTCTTCTTCTGGTTATTGTTATGAGTTTGGAAGTCAGAGGCACTCAGCACTATTGTATTTATCAAGCAAAAAGATGTCACTCTCTGTGTATTAGGCATAAAGCCATTCAAAGTGTATGCATACTTTTATCCCTCCAATCAAACTAGGGCATGTTAGACCAAACACCACATGGGGTGGTCTAAGGAGAGAGAAACTCTGAGGAACTATCCCTGTGAGAGTGGTCCATCAAAGTCAGAAGGATGTACAGGGCCAGGCATCCAGTGCCCTGAAAGTGACATCAGAGAATGAAAGGGAAGATTTCCACACAGGATAGGTGGAGCAGAAGGGAGGGAAGCCACTGAGTGGGAAACGAAACAAACACATTTAATACAAAATTGCACAATGAAAGGAAAGCAGAGTTACAGTGCCAATTAGCAAATCAGTAAAGTGCATACACTGGCAAACCATGGGAAGCAGATGGTCAGGGAGGCTTGTTAATGAAAGAAAGCATGGCTTAAAGCATAGCTGGACTGGAGCTTCAGCATAGCCACAGGGTGACAGAGATCTGGTGAAGGTGGGTGGAAACTGCCTCCCAGCCATGTTTCCCAGTCACCTCTGCAAAAATAGCATGGGATGATGAGAGAAATTTCAAAGGAAATCAACTGCTGTGCAGAGTCTGTCAACTCAGGTGTGTTGCTTCAATTTAGCCTTACTAAACAAGCATGACCTACAGAAAGATGAGTGGTGTTTTCTACTTGGCTAATCATTAAGGTGCTTTCCCAAAGGAACCATCTGTCAATAAGATGCATTTGAAGTAATGGGAGGAGACAACGGACTATTAAACAATGGAGTGATGTGAACATTCAGCTCACCTTCAAGGTCTCAGAGAACAAGTAAAACAAAACAATTTTAGAGACTTGGAGAGCCCTGACTTGTTGAGTTGATTTCTCACACACACTCTCTCTTTTACTTTGCAACATTTATGAAAAACTAGATGACAAAAAAATTTTTGCATGGTTATAGATTCTCAAAATTTCCCCTGGGTTATGACTCAGATTTAGTGAGAGAATCCTATTGATGTTAATTGCCGTGATAATGAAAGTAACTTCTAACATTTGCATAGGTCATTCAGGTTCATCACAGCCCTTTCACTTATGTGGTCATATTTAATCTCCACAAGAATGCTTAGGTGTTCTATATTTCCATCTTATAGATGAGAAAGTCGGCCCAGGCTCATGCTACCAGAATTTGGTAGCAGTCACAAGAGCAGAATTGTGAGGTCTGTATTCTTTAGCTCCCTCTGCTTTCCTTTCTGTCCAGCCAAGGAAGAGACCAAGCAGTGGCTTTGAACCTCGTTCTCTCTTTGGAGGACACTAAATGTCCTTGGCCACTGATTTATTGTTCCCACATGTGGGGACCTCTTTATAACCCACAGGGGTGGGAGACAAAGACATCGTTCACCCATTTGTAGGCAGAGCTGAGCAACCCAGGGTTGTGCTGTTGGCCTCAATAGCTAACAGTAACAAAGGACCCATCAGCTTCTAAGGTCAGCTGCCCAGAAGTCAGGGTCTTGCTCCCAAAGCAGAGTCAGATCCTCATGGGCATCAGCTCCATGTTCTGTGCTTCCTTTAGCACCCTGTTCTTTCCTTCCTGCCAGAACATAAACCCTCTGAACCTGTGCTTCTTGAAGTATTCAGTAGGGTGTTCTCAAAGATGTTATGAGACACTGGGATGGTGGGATTTGGGTGTTGAAGAGAGGATTCTGTGATCAAATGAGCTTAGGAAATGCTCTTAAAGATTTACATGAACATTAGTCTATCAAAGTTCCTGAGAAACCCCACAGTAAGGAACTATTCAATTTTATTTATCTGTGGTTCTGAACTTCTTTCTTTCCTGTAACCCCTACTAATGTCTAGTGGGCCATTAATTTACCCATTACTGAGTTGTATAATTATGCAATACTCCAAAATAGACCAGAGCACAGAATATTCTGGAAATACATAACTACCTGTACATGGCTCAGTACACAGTAGAACCTTCAGTTGTGTAAAATTCTGAGGTATTTTGTAATTCTTTAGGGGTCAAAGTGCACTAATATTTAAAAGAGTGAAACTATGACCAATTAAACAAACATGTTCATTTGGCAATAGATCAGCAATTCTTAAATTTTGTTGCATTCAGCACCATCAGAACTTTAAAACTTTGATGCCCATGCTACTCCCAGACTCATTAAATCAGAAACTGTGGGGGTGCAACCTAGTATTTTCAAAGTTCTTCAGGTGATTTCAATATGTAGCCAACACTGAGAACCAAAGGTAGGAATGATTATTGTAAAGCTTTGAACAGATATAATACTGGGAAGGGTTCTGGAGGCTTATTTGGACCACTTGAAAATTGTCCATGAGTTTATGGAATATCTCTCCTCCTTTCAAGACTAAGACAAATACTAGAGACTTGGTTTATCATTTCCACAATTCTAATAGATAGGATGTGTTTCTAACATGCCTGTGATTGACTTATTTATACACAAATAGGCTTGACTTACGTATATTGCAGAAGACTGCCAATGTGAAGTTTTAACTATAGCATCATGTGGCAATTTAGTTCAAAGTAGACAAATACAGATTGTAATGAAAGACAGTAAAGAGTTGGCTTGAAAAATGTTTTTTGGAGGGATACACAACACAATCAACTCTGAACCAACTACTGAATTCAGAGTGTTGAATACTCTGTGGGAAATACTCCCTTTCAAAAACTACTTGTGCAAATATATGGACTAATAGTGGTCAAGGTAAAACTCATGTTATTTTGATCACCTAGAGCCATGAGGAAAGAGGAGACACATAACATGGAATAGAGTTAGGAAATTTAAGGAGCTAGATCTCTCAAAAAAGGGTGGACCTTAATGAGATCATGTAGTGACTTCTGAGTAGTCAGGAATAAAGAGAAGTAAAAATAATAATGGCTAAACTTTACTGAACACTTCCTACAGGCCAGGCTGTGTCCTTAGTGTTTTACCTGTTACTTCATTTAATTCTCACTCTTTTTTTTTTTTTTTTTACAGAGACAAAGAGAGAGTCAGAGAGAGGGACAGATAGGAACAGACAGACAGGAACGAAGAGAGATGAGAAGCATCAATCATCAGTTTTTCGTTGCAACACCTTAGTTGTTCATTGATTGCTTTCTCATATGTGCCTTGACCATGGGCCTTTAGCAGACTGAGTAACCCCTTGCTCAAGCCAGCGATCTTGGGTCCAAGCTGGTGAGCTTCGCTCAAACCAGATGAGCCCGCGCTCAAGCTGGTGACCTCAGGGTCTTGAACCTGGGTCCTCCACATCCCAGTTCGACGCTCTATCCACTGCACCACTGCCTGGTCAGGCTAATTCTCACTTTTGATGAAGGTACTATTTTTATCTCCATTTTCCTGATGAGAAAACCGAAGAGATTACATTAGCTAATGTATGAAAAGTGCTTGGGTACTAGAGCTGGTGCAGGACAAACACCCAATAGTGTTAGCTCCTAATTTTTGAATTGTAGAATTATAGAATGTTAGAGTTAGAAGCAATTTTAGAGCTCATTAGTGAGACTTGTTATTTTATTTCTTAACAAGAAAATACACAAATAAAACTAACATGGAAAAGGAGGCTGCGGCAATGCCATTCACCAAATATCCCTCCAAAGATGATGTCATTCTTTGCTCCTGATGGCTGGAGTACCACAATCAGAGTTCCCCCAAGTCCTTTAGGCTGTGGTCATAGAGTGGCATTGTTTGACCACCTACCTGGGTCACCCAACATGGAGACTCTGATGAGCATTCTCTCTTTCCCAAAATGTCCACAGGGCCAAAAAGATAAAATTTTAGAATGACTAAGTATAAACAGTCATGTCAGTACCATATGGTACAAGAGTCCGTTCATTTGTTTATACATTCACTGGGCAACTATTCATGGGACAGGATGAACAGTTATTGAGCAATGACCATATGGAGATGCTGTGATGTGCCTCCTGATCCCCTTTCAGAAATGAAGGACTTACTGCCCCAGCTGCTGGGTGTGCCATTGGTAGGCAGCCTTCAACTGTCAGCCCCCTTTGAAGAATGTCTTAATAAAGAGAGCTACCTTGCCCAATGCTATGCACCCAATCCATCCTAGGATTGCCCACATTCAATGACAGATTGAGTGGGTGGGTTGGGGTGTACGGAGGTAATGAGTGGAGAGGGGGTAAGGTGATAAAGTTCCTCCACTGTTGTCCACCCAGGACAGCTCTGAAAGGTTGTTCCATGTTTAGATCTCCCTGCAACATCAGCTTTTGCTTTCAACCTCTCCCCATCCCCATTCCCAACACATTCATTCATTCATCAACAAATATTTATTGACTACTTTTTTGTGGCCAGAATCTACAGGCAAGAGTATATAGAAAACATATTCAAGAGTAGACTGTATCATATTCATGATGCAAATGATATCCTCAGGGATGAAAAGAACCTAGCAGAATATTAATATAAATTCCCTGCAGAGAAAAACTGTAGAGACTCTGTTTAATCATTGTTCATAGAGACAAAAAACCAGAAACTGAAAGACATATTATTAAATGCTTTAATTCCCCCAGTAATTGAAAAAGGAGTTGTCAATAAATACCATCACTAGAACCCAGTAGTTAACTTTGCTGGAGGTCCCAGCTAACATTTAGGGTCTATCTGTGTGGGATAAGCCCTGTTGACTTAGTCTATAATGATGAGAAACATGGGTATTCCAAATTTAAAGGCAGGGTCAGCTGAGTGCTTACACACACTGTGTACTGTAGGAATTTAGAACAGAATGATAATAACATTTACATAATACATAATAATAGATATAACATGTTATTATGTACAGCAGGTCCTCAACTAACATCCTTTCCTTCTACATTGTTTTGTTATTATATAAGAAAAAAATGATTGATTCCTATCCAGGGCCACTGTCTATGGAGTTTGCAAGTTCTCTCTGTGTCTGTGAGAGTATTTTCAGGTTCTCTGGTTTCCTTCCACATTCCAAAGATATGCATGTGATGTAAATAGGCGTGTCTTCTTTGTCTCCATCTGAGTGAGTATGCTGTGATGTGTCCTGTGATGAAAGGGTATCCTGTCCAGGGTTTGGTCTCACCTTGTACCCTGAGCTGTGGGGATAGGCTCCGGCCACCCATGAGCCTGAGCTGGAATAAATGGCTTGGAAATTATCATTTTACTTGTTTTTATTCAGTGGATGGATAGCTTGTATTTGTTTCAACCCTTAATATGAGAAACATTTAGGGTCTTTATCCAGAAGTTCGGCGATGTTTTTGTGACCAGAAATATACCAAAGGAATTGTAACTCTCTTTTTATTGATAAGCCTATTGTAAAATTGGCCTTGTTATACATAGTTTCACTTAAAGATGCACCTATGAATGATGTTAAGTGAGGACTTACTATACATGTCAAAGTGATTTAGTAAAATAATGATATTCTATGTATTCAAAAAATATGTTTTGCCCTGGCAGGGTAGGTCAGTTGGTTAGAGCATCATCCTGATACTCTAAGGTTGCAGGTTCGATCCCTGGTCAGGGCACATAGAAGAATCAACCAATCAATGCATAAATGGGTGGAACAACAAATCAATGTTCCTTCTTCTCTCTACCTTCCTCTCTTTCTCTTAAAATCAATTTTAAAAATATTTTTTAAAAATCCACTCTATGAGGGCAGGAATGTTGATCCATTACTATTATTATTTTTTTTCTGAGGATTATGATAGCTATAAAATTGATTTTTATGCTTCTAACAAGTTTTATTTTTGTAGTGAAGAAGCAAGAAGATTAAGTTATTCAAGGTGATGCATGGCCATTTCACTTGGTGCTCTAGGAAAAGATTTCTATAGTCGATAACAAAATTTAATCATGTCTGATTTTAAAGATGGCGTTGTAGAAATTGTACTATCTAATCTTATCTTGTAGTTTAAGAATTATCCTTGCAATTTAGACACATTGCCACCAGAAAGAGAGAGGGAACTATCAGCAATTAGATGAAGCTTTTAAGTGTTTCAGTGTTTCTATGATTTGAGATAATGTCTCTCTGATTATTCATTCTCCCTCTAAACAATAATAATACATTTTTAAATTTTACAATAAATTCTATACTGTCAAAAATAAACTATTTTAGAGCAAACTCTCTACTAAAAGAAAATACTTCAGAAACAGGATTTGGCAAACTTTTTCCATAAGAATCTGAGAGTAAATATTTTAGGTATTGTGGGCCATGCAGTCTCCGTTGCTACAAATAACTCTGCCTTTATAATGTTAAAGCAGCTATAGGCAACAGGTAAATGAATGAGTGTGGCTATATTTCAATAAAAATTTATTTACAAAATCAGGTGGTGGGTTGGATTTGATCCATGAATTATGGTTTGCTAATTCTTGCCCCAAAATAAGTATTGCAAATCCAGTTGCATACAGTGAAGCAGGATGAGTGGAGTCTGTCACAAATCAGGGAGCACATATGCCATTTAGTGGCTGACCCCACTAGTCCCCAGTGGATAGTGGCCATATTTATTTTAATCTTTTTTTTTTTTTTTGAATGTGAGCCCAGTGTGGCCAGGTCTTTTTAATTCTTCTAGATTTTTATGAGACAATTTCCAATTATTTTATTTTAGTAATTAATTCTATCAACAACCACCTTGGTTATCTGGCCAGTAGAACAACTTGGTGGACTGCATTTGGCCCTGTTGTGCAGCTTCTGCTGCAAAGCAATTTTTAAATGAACCAACATGCTCAAGATATAGATGTTGAGATTTCTACCATTATCTTTCCTTTTTAAAAACACTTTTAATTGAATCTATTGGGATGACATTGGTTCACAAAACCATTCGAATTACAAATGCACAATTCAGCATACCACCATCTGCCTACCTCATCATGCACCCTCTGCCCCAGCAATGTCTCTTTCTGTCATCATTTTTCCCAACTCTGCCAGCTTCTCCCTAATTCCCAGCCCTTTTTCCCTCTGGCCATCACTACACTGTTGACTGGGTCTAGGTGTTATGTACATATGTTTCTAGGCATGTACACATGGAACAGACAGCTGTCAGAGGGGAGAGAGTTGTGGGGGAGGGGATTGGATGAGAGAAGGTAAAGGCATTATTCTTCTTTGTTTTAGTCAATAAATTTTGCATGTAACATTGTGCAGGTATAAGGTGTACAGTGTGTTACTTTGGTTCGTTGATAGATTGTAACATGATTACCATTATTCTTAATATAGCCAGACACTTATATAATATCAATTAAGTTGCAGGCCCTGTTCTAAGTGTTTTATTAGCTTATGAACTCTCTTTGCAACAACCTTGTAAGGTAGATGCTATTACTATTTCACCTTGGGCAAAGAAAAGTGGAGTGTCTTGCCCAAGGTCACACATTAAGGAGTGGCAGAGCTGGGATTTGAACCCAGGCAGCATGAAGATAGAGTGTGTGCATGGAAACCACTATGCAAGTGGTTCTCAAATTTTTTGAAGTCAAGGTGCACTTAAAATCATACAAATAGTTGTAGGCGCACTATAGACAAATTTCTGAGAAATATGTTATAAATAGTTAAGTCAAATATTAAAGAAAAAATATATAAAGTCCAAGCATGCTTTTATGGTAATTAAACAAAATAAACACAACAAAATTAAATTTATTCTGACATTAAAAACATTTTTATGTTACAGTTTTGAGTTATGTTTTTTAGAATTTGTAAATACAGAGGGGTTAAAAATAAAAGAAAATGACAAAAAGTTATCTTTTTATGTAAAGAGATACATTCTTAGTAAGATTTAGTAAATCCGAGGAAAATATGTTAAGTTTTTTCATTCTTGTATTTATGAAAAACATGAGCCTGATGTGTCCCAGTGATTTCTTCAATGTTTGGGCATATATTTGAAAGGCAAACTCTCATTTCCTCGTCAATACATTGAAGAATTCCTCTCTTTTTTCTCTTAATTGTGTTGAGTGCAGAAAACCCCCACCATGCATAACATCTTAACTTTACACCAAACAAAGGATAGAAGAAACTTGCCTCCAGTCTTTCCGGGGAACATGGGGGGTAGTGTAAACAATCCAGCACCACAGCTTAACAGCCTTTTGCAACCTAATCAGGCAAGTGAGGTGGGGGTTGGGCAGACTGTCAGCTTACAGCCAATTCCCCACACCTCTGTCCCCCAAAAATCTAAACTCCAAAAACCCTGTTGGTTTTTTGGTCCCCAACAGGCACACATTTCTCTGGAATACCATAGGGCACACCTGGAAATCTTCTAGGGTGCACCAGTGTGCCCTGGCACACACTTTGAGAACCACTGCACTATGCTATAACTGCCCCTCTGGGGCTACTGTCCTCTTTTTGCCCTGCATTATTAAGTTTTGGCCATGGCGAGAGAAGGCGACAAAAAGATTCTGTTTCTCTCTTTTTTAACTG
The DNA here is from genome assembly GCF_036850995.1 of Saccopteryx leptura. Classification (NCBI taxonomy): domain Eukaryota; kingdom Metazoa; phylum Chordata; class Mammalia; order Chiroptera; family Emballonuridae; genus Saccopteryx; species Saccopteryx leptura. Next base: position 193,221,943 of record NC_089505.1, read on the forward strand.
GACTCAGGGCTCTAGAGTCAAGATCCCTCCCCAGTCAATGTATCTTTCTGTTCCAGCTGTGGACTTTGTGGCTTTGGGGAAAGTGTATCTGAGATGCTTTCTTCATTAGCCTTCTGTGAAGTAAGTACCTCAGCAAATGTCAACTCAGAGACTAGGTCATTCCATTACTCCTGTTTATATTTTATTATAATCATTTTTTTGTAAAGCCCAATCTGTTTTGGAATTTGGATTAACTCTATATACAGTATTTGGTTTAATTATCCATCTTGTTTTTTGAATCTGTCCCAGCAAGCCCCAGTGACTTCAGCTATGCCTGGAAAGATTTTTTTTTCTCTTAAAATTACAGTAACAAAATTACAGAAAGGAAATCAAACAGAAATGGAAATTGTTTTTAAAAGGACAATAAAAATTTATATCTAAATGTGACTAGTGGAAAGCATGGTTTTGAGAGCAAAGTGTAAATTTCTATTTTCTCCAGCCAACTTAAAAGAAATAGCAAATTAGGTACTTGTAGCACTTTTCTAAAATGGCAGCTATAAATTTTACTGTTGATATTTGAAGATATTCTGTAAAGTAATTTAAACTGCAAAGGAAATGCAGGAGGCAAAACAAATCATGGTACCTCTTTTTTAAAAATGGAAATACCTTTGGGAGGCCAATAGAGCTATCAGTCATACACAATTTAATATGCAATACGGTGTTCAGTAAGGCTTTCCTCTGAAGCTCAGGGAAGCTGGGGTCTGTTGGGAAAGGAAAATAGTTTTAGAATTCTGGGATCATGTGAGAGTTATAGCCAGAATGAAGGTGGTTTCATGATAGAAGCAGGGTTTGCCTGAAACTGGCCCAGTTTTAAAACTGAAAGTCCCACATGCCAGGAATCTCCTCAGCTCTAGACAAACTGGGACACTTGGGGACCCTGACATCTTTGGACAGTACTCTTGATTTCCCATCTGGCTGCCTGCCCTCCTCTTGTCACAGCTGGATCTTCATAACCCCTATCTGCAGGTGTGGCTCCCAGGCTCTGACGATCTCCTTCAGTGTTTCCCGCGTTTCCTTGCTCACAGAATCACTTGCGTGCTTGTAAAACACATGCCCCAGCTGCACTCCTGGAGACTCTCATTCAGAGATTTGGGGTAGGTCCTGAGGATTTGTAAATTCATCAAGAACACAGGGGAGACATTTGGGAAGCACTGGTTAGCCCATTTTCAGGGCTGGCACAAGGACCTCCTGTCATAATAAGCAGGAGAAATAGCAGTGATCCTCGCACACTGTGGTCTGACTTGGACCTTCGCCCAGGGCTAGCAACTGGGTTTCCAGGTGGCTCCACACACGCAACATCAGTTACTGTCTTTGAATCTCTGTCCAGAGACTGACCTCTCCTGGTGGTGGACAGAGGGCTTCGGTGCTTCCTGCCTTTCTCAATCTCTTAAATAGCTTGTTCTGGGAATTCCATGCCTGTCATCCCTCTCTGTGCGTAACTGTCAACGGGACATAATCCCACCTTCACCTGCAGCTGCCGTCACCTCTTTGACTCTCCACAGGCCTGGCCTCTTCCGATTTCCCACACAGGCTGTGTTTAACCTTTTCTATCTGGATATTTTTGAGAAGAATGCAAAAGACAGGGGACACTGTTGATGGGTGTGAGCCCCTAACCTGACCACTGCAGTTCACTTCCAGTTGTGTGACCTTGGGCTTCGCTTTTTAATTTGTCCAATGGGGTAATAATAGTATTGACTTCATGACATTGTTGGCAGGTTTCAACGGGAGGAAATCTGTAAAGCACTGAATGCAGAGTCCGACACATATTAAACTCTGCAAATGTTAGCTATTGTCCTCACTGTTATTATCGGTACTAGTGCTACCACCATCAGTATAACTGCAACTATTTTTCTCCACGAAGTAGGAGAAGGGTACAGAAGATAAGCTACGAGAAGTTCCTTTATTAATTTTTTAAAAGAATTGTCAAGGGCTTCCAATACACCTTGGAATTTTAAAGCAGCAGTCTCCCTCCTCTTCGTCTCTTCATCCTTCCTCACCACATCAAAAGACTACAGCAGCCATATTTTCACAGGCATCAGGGTATTTGATCTGGTCATTCACTGGAAAAAAGTTAATATCTAAGCCCTTCTAAATATTTGGCACTACTGTCATTCTACATTTGACCTTTGATTGGAGGACCATACTTTGGGCTAAGATTTTTAGGCAGGGTAAAGATGTATTGGATATAAGGAAGATTTGGTGGTCTGGCCTATAATCCCAGCCCTTTTTGTACTGTGAAATTCTAGCAGCCAACTAAATTTTAAGGTGCAAGGCCACCACCGACTGTATGGTGTTTGCCCCAACTCAGTCAATGCCCTCTTCAAAGGGAAATTCAGTTACATGAGTCAATTTATCTTTCATTTCCTATCAAAGAAAGTCAATCAGATTATTTTGCTCAGGGAATACTTATCAGATGAACAATTTTGCCTTTTAGACCCTACTCATTGCTGACTAGGATTCATCTCATTTGTAACACTAACATGAAGGCAAGGCCTGGCCCTGGTCAGTTAGTTCAGCGGTAGAGTGCCAGCCTGGCATGTGGAAGTCCTGGGTTCGATTCCCAGTCAGGGCACACAGGAGAAGTGACCATCTTCTTCCTCCCCCCCTTGTCTTTCTCTCTCTTTTGCTCCCACTATAGCTCAAAAGATTTGAGCAATTTGGCTCCGCAATTTGGCCCTGGGTGCAGAGGATGGCTCCATGGCCTTGCCTTAGGCACTGAAATAGTTCTGTTGCCAACCAACAGAGCAGCAGCCCCAGATGGGCAGAGCATTGCCCTATAGGGGGCTTGCTGGGTAGATCCCATTTGGGGTACATGCAGGATTCTGCCTCCCTGCCTCTCATTTAATAACAACAACAAAAAAAAAGGCAAGGCCCTCTGCTGATTAAAGAAAACCAGTTGCCTCAGTGAAGCACATCAGAAGGATGCAACGGTAACTGACAGTGTGGCTGCTTTCCCAAGGTCTTCCCAGATGTAAGTGCTAGAACAGGCAAGTGTCCACTGCACTGTCAACTTAAGAACCACCAAGTGCTCCAATCTGTGGTTTTAGCAATATACATTTGGTTTTTTTTAGGTGAGAGGAGGGGAGATAGTGAGGCAGACTCCCACATGCACTCCAATCAGGATCCACCCAGCAACCCCATCTGGGGCTGATGTTCGAATACCAAGCTATTTTTAGTGCCTGAGGCTGATGCCCTTGGACTAACTGAGCTATCCTCAGTGCTTGGGGCTGAAGCACTTAAACCAATTGAGCCACTGGCTATGGGAGGGGAAGAGGTAGAGGGGGGAGAGGGAGGGGTAGAGAAGCAGATGGTTGCTTCTCCTGTGTGTCCTGACCGGGAATCAAACTGGGGATGTCCATATGCCAGGCTGACACTCTATCCACTGAGCCACAGGCCAGGGCTGCAATATAAAGTTTTGACTCCTGGTTTTTAGCATTGCTAAGATTTTCATCAGCATCTTAGGTTTTCTAGGAGTGGTAGAAGCATTCTGATAACACACTTGACAGATTTCACATCACAGTTAAATACACAGGTATTGCAAATTTAGAAGGGATGAGCCCCACCCATTGTGTGACTGATGTTCTCTATCTGAAACTGTTAGGTAAATAACAGTCAGGTGATTCTGCCTTCCTTGGTTGTTCCCAGGAGCCCTAAATCTCAAACACTTTTTGCAAAAGTGTCAGACAGTGTTATTTTGGTTCTAGATGTACTTTTCCAAGGAAGAAGTGAAAACCTCTCAGAATTAGCAGTGTGAACTCCTAACTCAGGCACATGGGTGTCACCAGTAGTGTGCAGTGCGCCCTTGACTTGGTTTTGTGATGAGGAGATGAAGAGGCGCTCTCTTCCAGGAGTGGCTCACAGCTTTGTGAGGGCCCATGTGACTGCTGGGAATCCTGTCAGATCTCATTCTCACAGGCACCTCTGTGCTGACTACTCAGACCTCTTCTGCACTGACCTCCTGTCCCTCCACCGATCTAACTGGTACCACAGAGCTCAGCACTCCAGAGTTTAAGGTATATTGGGGTAGTGTCTACAGCTTAGCTGTGTGGTGGAGATTGTGTGTTGTCCTTCTTTGACTCTCTCATGGCTCCTGTCACTCCAGTAACTGCTGAAAATGATGATGATGATGATGCTGGGAGCATGATGACGATGAGGACATCTGAGCAACAGTAGTAACTTATGTTCATGCACTGGCAAAGCCAGTTCTGAGCCCTACTCAGAAGTACTTTCACTTCATCCTCACGGGAACCCTTTAATACAGATGAAGAAACTGAGGCTGGAAAATTTGAATGGCTTGCTAAGGCCACTGTACAGGGTTTTGCATTGTTTTCTCCAAAATTCATGTCCTCCTGAAACCTGCAAATGTGATCTTCTTTGGAAGAAGGGGTTTTGCAGATTTAATTAATTCAGTTAAAATGAGGTTGTAGGGGAAGAAAATTTTTTTTCCTTCTATCCTTATATGTTCTTGGCTGGGGCCCCATAACAAAAAACATATTAACAAAAGAAAAATAAAGGGTTTTTAAAATTATTATTAACATGTAAATCTTATGTATATATGGGAGATACTCAGGGAAAAATAAGTCACTTTCAGAGGTAGCTTAGAATTTAAGCTTAATTACCACCCTCAGCTAAAAACAAAAGAGAAAAGGATATGGAGGAGGCCAGTTAAGGTGATGTGACCAGGAAAAGCTTGAGGGTGGGCCCTAAATCCAATTGTTATTGTCCCTATAAAAGGAGGAATATTTGGATACAGACACACAGAATATACACAAGGAGAGGAAAGCCATGTGAAGACAGAAACAGACATTGGAATTATGCCGTGACAGACAGAGGAACTCCAGGGATTTCTGGCAACCCCCAGAAGCTTGGAGGCAGACCTGGAAGGATCATTCCCTCAGAGCCCCCAAAAGAACCAACCCTGCTGACACCTTAATTTCAGATCTCTACCCTCCAGAACTCTGGGAGAATAAATTCTGGGTTTTTTAAAGCAACCCAGTGTGTGCTGTTTGTTATGGCAGCGCTTGTTAACTAATATAGTCACATGGGAGTCTAACAGATACTTAGGTGACTCAGTGACTTAGGCAGTGACCTCAGCCAACCTGTCGCTTACCTCCCTCATCTGAGAGATCAGGGTGATGTCAATTTTTAAAAGAATCCCATATAACATGTTTGCCACAACATAATCCTTGGCGTTCAGCATACTTTGCTGTTTAAAGCACTTCACATAGTACAGCAATACAAGTGATATGAGCAGAATGAGTCTGGAAGCATTGATGCGAAACTGGTACAGGAGGTTGTTTCTGGGGATGGGAACTAGTGGCTGGGGCCAAGGGTGGGGGAGGTCATTCACTCCACCGTACACTTTTTGTACTGCTGAATTAGGTACCCCATTCACACAGTACCTACTATTTATTTATTTATTTATTTATTTATTTATTTATTTATTATTGATTGATTGATTTCCGAGAGCAAGGGAGAGAGGAAAAGAGAGAGAGAGAGGGAGATATCGGATCACAGATCTCTTCCTGTATATGCCCTGACCAGGGATCAAACCGGCAACTGTGCTTTGGGATGAAGCTCTAATCAGCTGAGCTATCCGGCCAGAACAATACCAGTTTTAAAAGTAGACATTTAAAAATCATCAAGATCTATGTGGCAGTTACTATCCATGACTCACTTTTCTTTTCTTTTTCCTCTTGCTTACTAAAGCAGAGTCCTCAGTAAAACATGGTGTAGGGCAGTGGTCTCCAACCCCCGGGCCATAGACCGGTACCGGTCTGTGGGCCATTTGGTACCGGTCCACAGAGAAAGAAGAAATAACTTACATTATTTCCGTTTTATTTATATTTAAGTCTGAACAATGTTTTATTTTTAAAAAATGACCAGATTCCCTCTATTACATCCATCTAAGACTCACTCTTGACGCTTGTCTTGTAAGTTCGACAATTATATTTAAAAATACCACAGTTTTTACACCAGTTGCATAATTTTATTTTGTGCATTTATCCGTCCCACCCTAAAGGCCGGTCTGTGAAAATATTTTCTGACATTAAAACGGTCTGTGGCCCAAGAAAGGTTGGGGACCACTGGTGTAGGGGACATCGAGACACTGGGCTGGGGACCCAGGATGAGAAGAACCAGTCCGGACCGAGTGTTTGGTATGTGTCCCTCACACTTGCTGTACCCTCCTTGTCCTGGCTTAGGTGCCACTTCCCACTGGTGTCTCTGTTTCATTTGTAAAACACTCCATTTCATTTGTCATCTGTGCTCCATAGAGTCAGAACCTCCATTCATTTATCAAAGAGTTTCCCAGGTGACATGATGTCACATGCCTAGGTGCCTGCCCTCTGAAGGTGCTCAGGTGAAATGCCCTGACTAAGATCGCTGGGGCCCTACCCTACTTCCTAGTGGATGAGGGCTCCCCCCCCCAGCCAGCCTGGGACTAGGCATCTCACCCGGAGCTTTGTAACCCCAGAAGGAACATGAGCACTTTGGGGAGACCAGCACCCAGAAATATTCCACCCCCAATCTCTCTTAGGCCAGTCTCTCAGAATCTATGAAACATCAAGCAATGTAATTGATTCTAGAATGAGTTGTGCCCATGGTGGACCTGAAATGCCGAAGGCAGCACATTTAGGAACAGCAAGGAGGAGTGAAATCTATTTCCAGCCAGTTAAAGTGGAGCTGTGCTCACATTGGCCTCCCCACACCCTTTCCCACTTAACCTTCAATGCAGCTAGAAAATCGTGCCGTTTCCCCACTCCCTCCAATGCACTGTAATGTGTGGCATTCTCAGTGGGTAAAATTGCCAGGCAGGAATTTTGGATGCTGGTCTCTGAGGGGGAAAATGTCCCACGAAGATATGAGTGCAAACTCACAGGGTGGGCTGTGGCATCTGCCACCCTGACTGGCTCCCGCCTGGATCTCCCTCATGTTGGCATCTTAATGGACATGAACCACTAACCTTGTTTTAACTCACAGAATTGCATGTTTTTCTGCTCTCCCTCTTTCCCTTAGCAGTAATTTCCCCCAATATAACCATTTTGACTCAAAATGAAACTTTAATAGGGAAGAAATCAAATCTTCACTTCGGTATGAAGCAAACAGGACTTGGAAAGGTTTCTAAATGTTTCCAATTAGAGGACAGAAAAAAAAAAGTGTGACAGGCAGCCACAGGGAAATGTTTTTCATTTATTCAGAGTCACCTAATAGAAAGAACCAATCTGTCAGAAATACCAAATGGGCACTGGTCTGGATTGAGAACAAAGGCTCCGTTACAAATAGGAACCCGCACTCTGCAGCGGGAAGGCAGAGCTGTTTGCTGAGGGCTCAGCACCTGGAACAGAGGTGCCCGACTGGCCAGTTAGACTGGATTCAGAGTCACCTAAATCTGGAATCTATTATGCTTGGGACACCTGTCAGCTAGAAATAAGAGAGATGCCTAGGGCGGTAGAAGGGCCAGCGTTCTGTTTGTTAGACTAGATACCTGGCCAGCTGTTCCTCACAAACAGAACCTGTGTGACTTAACGTCCCCAGTGTATTAATTGATAATGCTATTTGCTTAGTACTGATACACACAGTACCACACATACGTGTAAAACCTCGCTGAATCTTCCCAGCCAGCCAGGAGCTAGTTACTATTGAAATCTTCTTCACCTCACAGATGAGCAAACTGTTCAGAAGTTAAATGTGAGTTTACAATGATTGGAATGTGAAACCAGATTGTCTAGAATCAGTAGGTGAGGCTGGTTTACTCATCCAGTGGGCTCTTTATTACATAAATAACAGAATGCACTCATTCATTCCAGAAACATATACTGTGATTCTACTGAGTGCTGGGTGCTATGTCCAGTGCTGGGTGTTGTGCCTGGTGCAGGGTGGTGGTGAGAGAAGGCAGGGATGCAAGTGTGAGTAACACCCAGGCTCAGGCCCCGGGAGCCCACCTCCTGCAGGAGAAGGCAGACACAGATAGTGATGAGATGGCGAGGAGGGCAGGGAGAGCTGTCTGGGAAGCCTAGAGGTCATCCTGAGGTAGCCTGGCAGGAATGGCCTCAGGAGAGGCTTCCTGGGGGAGGTGGGTCTCAAAGAATAAAGGGGAGTTAAGGGGAAGAGCATACATGAGGTGGGTGAGGTATTTGTGGTGTGCCTGTAGCCTGTGAGGTATATGTGCATGTATGTCTGTGTGTGTGTGTGGTGTGAGGGGTGTGAGAGAGGCATGCACACAAACTGGGTGTGCATATGTTTAGTATATGTGGTATCTGTGTGGTATCACATTTAACTTCTTGCATGTGTCTAGGAGTTGCATATGGGTGTAACAGGTGAATTATAGGTGGGTGTATGTTTGAGTGAAGTATGTATACCATGAGGTGTATGTGTGTGAGGTGTGTGTATGTGATATGTGAGGTATATGTATATGTTTATATGTGTGTCTCTGAGGTGTAAGTGTATAGTGTGTATGTCTCAGGTATAGATGGGTGTGTATTTGTGTGTGGCTATGAAGTGTGTGTGTGGTATGAGGTATATGTGGTGTGAGGGCAATATGTATGCATAGAATGTGTAGTGTGTATCCAAGGTGTGTATGTGGGGTGTGAGGTAGTGCAGGATGTCTATAAGCAGATCCTCACAGCCCGTATACAGTGGAGGCAGAAGTGAGGAGACGTGGGGTGGATGGTGCGAGCAGGGCTAGGTCACGGAGAAGCAGGCTGTGTTGTGATGCCGATTTTCATGTGAAACACATTTGTAAGGTATAGGAGTTTATTTTTCATCTGTGATAACAACAACCTTGAGTACCTGGAGGGAGGGAGGGAGGCCATAAAATAAGGTCCGAAAATGAATAAAGAGCCAGGTAAGGGGGCAAAGCATTCTGAGGGATGATTCACTTGTTGTGGCCCAATGTTCTAAAGGTCTGTGGGGGAGAGCATGCTGAGCTGCCCTTCAGCAGAGAGCTCCTCAAAGCCCCAGGGTGATAGGCAGTAGGCTCGAGTTCAAATCCTACTCCCTCTACTCATTGCTTGTGCAATTTGGAGCAAGTAGTTTAATGTTTCTGAGCCTTGTCTTCCTCACCTGGGAAGTGAAGATAAAGGTGGGCCTTGCAGGGATTTGGGAAGTATGACTGAGCTAAGACTGTGTGTATCTAGAGCCTCCCTGGCACTCAGGACAGTTGGCTTTCTCTAGGCACTTAAATGGGGCCATGGTGAGAGGATCTCCTTCAGATAATCAACAGCAATGGAGAGATACAGAGGAAATTTGGCCCCAGACAAGTGAAGAAAGTAGATGAATACTTAAAGGAGAGCCTAAATATTTTGGTTTGAATGCTTTCTGTTTGTGTTTAGAATATCATTTCACCTAAATCTCAATTCTAGAAGCATCAGAGATGATCTCCAGTGATTTAGATGAGTGTTAAAAAATTATCAAAAGAGATGAATTTTAATTCACTTTAACTTAGTTTCAAGAGATGGGGGTAAGAGTTCAGTGGCACATTCTAAATTTTAGTCATTTAAAAAAGAAGTCAAGACACACCATATTCCCTCCTTAAGCTTCAAAAATGTTAGTTTAGGAATAACTATTCTGTGAGTTTTAAAGTAATGAGATTTGAGGTATTTTACAAAAAAATAAAATAAGAGAGAGAGAGAATACCACTCATTCAGCTAAGATATTTTATTAAAGATTTCCTTATGGAAGATGGCATTTCTTATAACCATTTCTCTGATTAATTACTCTGAAGGAAGATAGAGAAGGCTTTCTGGGATAAGAGGTTGAAATAGAAATTTTGGTATTTTTTAAAAGACTAATTTGAAATTTAAAATTTTTATTCCCAGAGAAAAATAGTTGAAGCATCTTAGGTGAATTGTAGCTTAGACCTAGTGAACTGCAAAGGTCATGCTTCCTTTAGAAGAGCTGCATTGCTTTAAGATAGAATGTGCATTGCAATTAATTTAATAGCGAATTAAAATGAGGTATGGGAAGCAGTGTGGCATTTCGGCCTGCCCATCAAGCTGCTGCCCTGGACAAAATTATAAATTAGATAAGAATGTCAAGGAGTTTGTTTTAATTATTTGTTGTATAAAAATTATCTCCAAATTTAGTAGCTTAAAACAACAAACATTTCTAATTATACATAATATTTGAAGGTCAGAAATCTGGGAGCAGTTTTGCCGAGAAGTTCTGACCCAGAGACTCTCATGAGATTGTAGCCGGAATGCTGATGTAAGCCAGAGTTGTAATCATCTGAAGCCTTGCTGGGGTTTGAAGATCCACTGCCACACTTATTCAGGTGGCTGTTGCCTGGAGGCCTCATTTCCTCACCACATGACCTTGTCTGTAGGACTGCTGATGACATGCAGGTGGCTTCCTCCAGAGAAAGTGATCTGAGAGATGAAAGCAATACCATGTTCATGGGTAGGAAGAGTTAACATTATTAAAATGTCCATACTACCCAAAGCAATCTATATTTAATGCAATTCCTATCAAGATACCAATCATGTATTTCACAGAACTAGAAAAAATATTCCAAAAATTTATATGAAACCACCAAAGACCCCAGAGAGCCACAGGAACCTTGAGAAAGAATAATGAAGTTGAATGAATCATGCTACCTGATATTGATCTATACTATAAAGCCATAGTAATCAAAACAGCATGGTACTGGCATAAAAACAGACATATCGATCAATGAAACAGAATAAAGAGCCTAGAAATAAACCCACACCTTTATAGTTAATTAAGATTTGACAAAGAAGGCAAAAACATACAATGGGGTAAAGATAGTCTATTAAACAAATAATGTTGGGAAAAGTGGGCAGATATGTGCAAAAAAATTAAACTAAACCACTTTCTTACACCAGACACAAGAATAAACTCAAAATGGATTAAAAACTTAAATGTTAGATTCAAAAACATAAAAATCCTTGATAAAAACATAGGCAGTAAAATTTTGTAGCAATATCTTTTATATATATATCTCTTCAGGCAAGGAAAACAAGAAAAATATAAATGGGACTACATCAAACTAAAAAGGTTTTGCACAGCAAAGGAAACCATTAACAAAATGAAAAGACAATTCACTGAATGGGAGAACATATTCACCAAGGATATATCTGAAAAGGGGTTAATATCCAAAATGTATAAAAAACTTACAAGACTCAACACCAAAAACCCCAGACAGTCCAATTAAAAAATGGGCAAATTATCTGAATAGACTTCTCCAAAGAAGACATACAAATGGCCAATAGACCTATGAAAAGATACTCAATGTTACTAATCATCAGAGAAATGCAGATTGAAATTACAATGAGGTATCACCTCACACCTGTCAGAATGGCTATCATCAATAAGTCAACAAACAACAAGTATTGGGAAAGAAGTGGAGAAAAGGGAACTTTCATGCACTGTTGGTGGGAATGAAGACTGGTGCAGCCACTGTGGAAAGCAGCACAAAGTTACCTAAAAAAATAAGAAATGGAATGGTGTTATGACCCAGTGTTTCCACTTCTGGAAAAACATCTGAAGAAACCCATAACGCTAATTTGACAGAATATATGCATCCATATGTTCACTGCAGCATTATTTATAACAGCCTAGGTTTGAAAGCAGCTCAAGAATCCATTAGTGGATGAATGGATAAAGAAGCTATGGTACATTTACACAATGGAATACCACTCAGCTGCAAAATAGAAGGAAGTCTTACCTTTTGCTACAACATGGATGGCCCTGGAAAGCATTATGCTAAGTGAAATAAGCCAGTCAGAGAAAAACAAGTACCATATGATTTCACTCATTTGTGGAATTTAATGAACAAAATAAACTAACAAGCAAAATAGAGACAGACTCATAGATGGAGAACAGGCTGACAGCTGTCGAGGAGGTGGGGTTGGGGGCTGGGTGGGGTCCTTGGTAGAGGGATTAAGCAAAAAAGAAAACTCGTGGAGATGGGTTGGTGGTGGCAGGGCAGGGCTGCAGGAGCCACGGTGATCTGAGGGAGCGCACACAGGCTAGTCCGCAGAGCTGAGAGCCATGGCAACCGCTGTGGTGGTCTGAGCTCCAACGCAATCCTGCTGGCCTTTGGAAGTAGAACAGGCCCAGATGACAACAACGGTGGTCCAAATGGCTGCACACAGGCCTGCCCACAGAGGCAGAGGCCGTGGTGGCTGCTATGGAGGTCTGAGCTTGCGTGCAATCACACGTGCGCAGTGAGCCGGCCCCTGGTGGCGACTGAAGCCCAGGGACAGAAGAAGTGGCCCAAATGGGCGCGTAGGCTGCCCGCGGTGGCGGAAGCCATGACCAGCTGCTGCAAAGGTTCGAGCTCACCCGCAATCCAGCCCACAGTGTGAGCCCACCCTTGGCAGTGGCTGGGGTCCAGGCCACCTCAGGGGCCATCCCAGCAGGTGCGCGGGCCCACCAGGGGCAGCAGAAACTGTGGTGGCCAGGCAGGCAGGCTGGCAATGGTGAGCCTGAGCCCAAACGCCCAAGGCAGGGGAGGGGCCCAGCAGACTGACCACACATCGGGACCACAAAGGCCACACCCACTGGGCCCCTGAGACCACACCTTTCTGAGTGCTAGAAAAGAAAAATAAAATAAAATAAAATTAATAAAAAGTCTGGATAGAAAGACATCTGAGGCTAAGGGGCAAGCCACATCTAATACTGTACCTAATCACTAAATTATAGTACTAAGCCCAACAAGTAGCCAGCAATAAGAGACAGCAGAAAGCAGATCTCAGGGAAACGTGAACTTTTAAAGGAACTTCCCCCAGGCCAAGAGTAGATAAAAGCTAGCCTAGGAGTGCAGCTGATATTTACAATGATACCTGGGCCCAGCAAAGGCAGCCACAAAATCTGGATCACCTTTAGCTCCAAAAAAGTAGATAAAAGCCAGTCATGGGCAGTGACCCCCACCGATCTGTGCCAGGCTCCAGCCAGAGAGGTCCAGAGCAGGCTCATCCAGTGGCCAGATAAGGAGAGCATCAGTTCAGGACCTAATAACCCTTGTTAGAGTGGTAGTTTAAGGAAGGACTCATCACACCTGACCCAGTTAAGACATAGAAAACACTGACACAAATAGCAAAAAGAATAGTAATAGCAGATAAACAGTCCTCAACAGATTACAAACAACAGCTGATGCCAAACCAAAAAGACCTAGAAACAACTCAAATGAAAATTGGAGATGAAAAATACCAACCCTAGACTCAGCTAGCTACACAGACAACACACAAAAAAAATGAGTGTATACACAAACAAAATGGGAAGACAAAGAAATGCAATCCAAATGAATCAACAAGAGAAATCCCCAGAAAAAGAACTGAGTGAGATGGAAATAACCAAATTACTGGATACAGAGTTTAAAATAATGACTGCTAGGATGGTTAAAGATATTAGAGCAACAATGGATGGACATAATGGACACCTAAATAAAGAGATAACAAGCATCAAAAAAAACATTGAAATCATAAAAAAGAACCAGACAGAAATGAAAAACACAATATCAGAAATGAAGACTAACTAGAAGGAATTAAAAGCAGGCTGGATGAAGCAGAGTATCGAATCAGTGACTTAGAGGACAAGATAAGTGAAAGCATGGAAGCAGAACAGCAAAAAGAAAAGAGGATCAAAAAGTCTAAGGAAACTCTAAGAGAGCTCTGTGACAACATGAAGAGAAACAATATCCACATAATAGGGGTTCCTGAAGGAGAAGCAAAAGAACAAGGGAAGAGAAACAGTTTGAAGAAATTATAGCTGAAAATTGCCCTAAATTGATGCAGGAAAGAATCTCACAGGTTCAAGAAGCAGAGAGAACCCCATTAAAAAAGAACCCAAAGACACCCACACCAAGACAAATCATAATCAAAATACCAAAGCTAAGAGATAAAGAAAGAATACTAAAAGCTGCAGAGAAAATCAGTCTATCATCTACAAAGAAACCCTCATAAGGATGACATCTGACTTCTCAACAGAAACACTTGAGGCTAGAAGGGAATGGCAAGAAATATTTAAAGTATTGCAGAACAAGAACCTACAGCCAAGACTTCTTTATCCAGCAAGGCTATCCTTTAACATTGAAGGAGAAATAAAATGCTTCTCAGACAAAAACAAAAACAAAAAAGAACAACTCAAGGAATTCATCACAACCAAACCAATGCTGCAAGAAATGTTAAGGGGCCTGCTGTAGACAGAATAAAGTGGTGAAAAAATCTAGTAAAAGAAGAATGTAGATTTAAAGAAAAAAATGGCAATAACCACTACATATCAATAATAACCTTAAATGTAAATGGATTAAATGCTCCAATCAAAAGACATAGAGTAGCTGAATGGATAAGAAAACAGGACCCGTACATATGCTGTCTACAAGAGACACAGCTTAAAACTAAAGATGCACATAGACTGAAGATAAAAGGATGAAAAAAAATATTTCACGCAAATGGAAATGAAAAAAAAAGCTGGGGTAGCAATACTTATATCAGACAAAATGGACTTTAAAACAAAGGTTATAATATGAGATGAAGAAGGTAATGATAAACAGAGCAACCCAACAGGAAGATATAACCATTATAAATATCTATGCACCTAATATAGGAGAATCTAAATATATAAAGCAGACTTTGATGATTTAAAGGGTGAGATCAACAGCAATACTATAATAGTAGGGGATTTCAATACCCCACTAACATCACTAGATAGATTCTTAAGAAAGAAAATTAACAAAGAAACAGCAGACTTAAAGGACACACTAGATCAACTCGATTTAATAGATATCTTCAGAACCTTTCCCCCTAAAGCAGCAGAATATACATTCTTTTCAATTGCTCAAGGTACATTCTCTAGGATAGATCACATGTAAGGGCACAAAAGCAGTCTCAACAAATTTAAGAAGATTGAAATCATATCGAGCACTATCTCTGATCACAATGGCATGAAACTAGAAATCAACCACAACAGAAAAACTGAAAAACACTCAAACACTTGGAATCTAAATAGCATGTTATTAAATAACAAATGGGTTAACAATGAGATCAAATAAGAAATAAAACAATGCCTAGAAACAAATGATAACGAGCATACATCAACTCAAAATTTATGAGACACAGCAAAAGCAGTCCAGAGAGGGAAGTTCATAGCATTACAGGCATACCTTAAGAAGCTAGAAAAAGCTCAAATAAACAACTTGACCCTGCATCTAAAAGAACTAGAAAAAGAACAGCAAGTAAAGCCCAGAGCTAGTAGAAGGAAGGAAATAATAAAATCAGAACAGAAATAAATGACATAGAGGCTAAAGAAACAATACAAAGGATCAATGAAACTGGGAGCTGGTTCTTTGAAAAGGTAAACAAGATTGATGAACCTTTAACTAGACTCACCAAGAAAAAAAGAGAGAGGACTCAAATAAATAAAATTACAAATCAGAGTGGAGAAATAACAACTGACACCATAGAAATACAAAATATTGTAAGAAAATACTATGAAGAACTATATGCCAAAAAACTAGACAACCTAGATGAAATGGACAAATTCCTTGAAACATATAATCTTCCAAAAATTAATCTGGAAGAATCAGAAAACCTAAACAGACCAATTACAACAAATGAGATTGAAACAGTTATCAAAATACTCCCAAAAAAGAAAAGTCCTGGGCCTGATGGCTTCACAAGTGAATTCTACCAAATATTCAAAGAAGAACTAACACCAATTCTTCTCAAGCTATTTCAAAAAATTCAAGAGGAAGGAAGACTTCCAAGCTCCTTTTATGAGGTGAGTATAAATCTGATTCCAAAACCAGGCAAAGACAACACAAAGAAAAAAAATTATAGGCCAATATCCCTGATGAATTTAGATGCTAAAATCCTCAACAAAATATTAGCAAACCAGATCCAGCAATATATTAAAAATATCATACATCATAATCAAGTGGGATTTATTCTGGGGAGGCAAGGCTGGTACAATATTCGCAAATCAATCAATGTGATTCATCACATAAACAGAAGGAAGGAGAAAAACCACATGATAACTTCAATAGATGCAGAAAAAGCATTTGATAAAATCCAGCACCCATTCATGATCAAAACTCTCAGCCAAGTGGGAATACAGGGAACATACCTCAACATGATAAAGGCTATCTATGACAAACCCACAGCCAACATCATACTCAATGGGCAAAAGTTAAAAGCAATCCCCTTAAGAGCAGGAACAAGGCAGGGATGCCTCCTTTTACCATTCTTATTCAACATAGTTCTGGAAGTCCTAGCCACAGCAATCAGACAAGAAAAAGAACTAAAAGGCCTCCAAATTGGAAAAGAAGAAGTAAAACTATCATTATTTGCAGATGATATGATATTGTATATAGAAAACCCTAAAGTCTCAGTCAAAAAACTACTGGACTTGATAAATGAATTCAGCAATGTGGCAGGATATAAAATTAATACTCAGAAATCAGAGGCATTTTTATACACTAACAATGAATTGTCAGAAAGAGAAATTAAGGAAGCAATCTCCTTCACCACTACAATCAAAAAAATAAAGTACCTAGGAATAAATTTAACCAAGGAGACTAAAGACTTTTACTCGGAAAATTATAAAACATTGATAAAAGAAATCAGGGAAGATACAAACAAGTGGAAGCATATACCCTGCTCATGGTTAGAAAGAATAAACATCATTAAAATGTATATATTACCCAAAGGAATTTATAAATTCAATGCAATACCAATTAAAATACCAATGAGTTACTTTAATGATATAGAACACATATTCCAAAAATTTATATGGAACCAAAAGAGAACATGAATAGCCTCAGCAATCTTGAAAAGGAAGAATAAAGTGGGACGTATCACACTTCCGGATATCAAGTTATATTACAAGGCCATTGTACTCAAAACAGCTTGGTACTGGCATAAGAACAGGCATATAGATGAATGGAACAGAATTGAGAACCCAGACATAAACCCACAATTTATGGACAACTGATGACAAAGGAGGTAAGAGCATACATTGGAGCATAGACAGCCTCTTCAAAAAAAGGTGTTGGGAAAATTGGACAACAACCTGCAAAAAAATGAAACTAGACCCCCAACTTATACCATGCACAAAGATAAACTCAAAATGAATAAAAGATTTAAATGTAAGCTGTAAAACCATAAGCATCTTAGAAGAAAACAGGCAGTAAGCTCTCTGACATCTCTCGCAGCAATATATTTGCTGATTTATCTCAACAGGCAAGTGAAATAAAAGATAGGATAAACAAATGGGACTATAAAAAGCTTTTGCACAGCCAAAGACAATATGATCAAAATAAAAAGGCAAACCACACAATGGAAGAACATATTCGACAATATGTCTGATAAGGGGTTAATAACCAAAATTTATAAAGAACTTGTAAAACTCAACACCAGAAAGATAAACAATCCATTCAAAAAATGGGCAAAAGATGTGAATAGACACTTCTTCAAAGAGGACATACAGATGGCCAATAGGCAGATGAAAAAATGCTCAACATCACTAATCATTAGAAAAATGCAAATTAAAACCACAATGAGATATCTCCTCACACCAGTCAGAATGGCGCTCATAAACAAAACAACACATAATAAGTGCTGGAGACGGTGTGAAGAAAAGGGAACCATCCTGCAATGCTGGTGGGAATGCAGACTGATGCAGCCACTGTGGGAAACAGTATGGAGATTCCTCAAAAAATTAAAAGTGGAAGTGCCTTTTGACCCAGCCATCCCACTTTTAGGAATATCCCAAGAACACCATATCACTTATTCAAAAGGAGAAATGCACCCCCATGTTTGTGGCAACAGTGTTTACAATAGCCATGATCTGGAAACAGTCCAGGTGTCTGTCAGTGGACGAGTGGTTTAAAAAGCAGTGGTACATATACACAATGGAATACTATGGGGCCATGAAAAAGGAGGAAACCTTACTTTTTCAACAGCATGGATGGAACTGGAAACTATTATGTTAAGTGAAATAAGCCAGGCAGAGAAAGAAAAATACCACATCATTTCACTCATTTGAGGAAACCAATGAACAATATGAGCTAAGGAGCAGAATAGAGACAGAGGAGGGATCAAAGGGTCCAGAGGGAAAGTAGACAGAGGGAAAGGGGATGATGGGATGAGAGCAGAAAAGGAAAACTGGGGGGGTATTGCAGGGAGAACCAGGGGGATGTGGTGGGTAACAAGGGGGAGGGGAGAAGTATTTTGGTGGACACTAGAATCTATGTACAGCCAATAAATTAAAATAAAATTTAAAAAAAGCAACTAGTGGACACAGACAATAGTGTGGTGATTGCTTGAGTGGGGGAGGGTTAAGGTGTGTTAAAGAAGGATATGGGGTGACAAATGTTGAGAGGGGTGACTTGTCTTGGGGTGGTGAATACACAATAGGATGTACAGATGATATGTTGTGGAATTGTGCACCTGAAACCTATATAGTTTTGTTGATCAGTGACCCCAGTAAACTCAACAAAAGGAAAACATATATATAAAGGGGAAAAAAAAGTCAACTGAGCAAAACACCAAAAAAGTCATCTGAGCAAAACACCAAGAAAAGAGTGATAATGTCTTTTATAGTCTGACACACCATCACAGCTGCTGTATTCTGTTGGTGACACAAACCAGTCTTAGAACAGTGTTATTGGGACTGCACAAGGGTATGAATACCATGAGGTGGGGATCATCTGCATCTTCAGAGCATAATGATTACACTTACTGATGCTAGCTAGATTCCTTTGAAGCCTGGCTCAGCTTATTACCTGAGTGACTTTAGGCAAGATACTTAAACTTCTTGTGTTGCCATTTTCCCATTTAGAGAATAGAAATACTTGCACCCATCTCAAGCTAATACATGCAAAGCAGCTAGAATAATGTCTGGCATCTAAGTTCTTCTTCAACTCCTTGGTTATTCATGCCCTGCCTCTTTGCTTCTCCCTTGTAAAAAAAAACTTACTCTAATGCCTTATTATACAGGTGGATAACAGTGTTAAGTATTTACCCTTCTGGGTATGTTTTCATATTAATTCAGAATAATGTCTTGAGTTTAAAGGTGAAGCTGATAACTGTGCATACCAAAATGACTTTAGAGAGGTGGCTGGGCTTTTCTTAGTCCCTGGAGTTTCCTCTTTAAAAACAACATACACGTTGCCATACATTGTATGGTGAATATCATCCTAGGAACTGATAATTTGTGGTTAAAATGTATTTGAAAAATGTCTTAGGAAGATTAAAACTGATGTTTCTTAAGTCAGCGTATCTTAAAGTAGAAATGTGTGTGTTTGTTTATATGTGTACAATCAGTGCATCTTTAACTGGTAAGATATATATGATATATATTTATCTGTCCCTTTAAAAAGGAATACAAGTACATCAAAATCAATAACTTTGTGCATTAAAGCACACAATCAACAAAGTGAAAAGGCAACCTATAGAATGAGAGAAAAATGCAAATTATACTTATATATAAAGAACTTCTAGAACTCAACAATAACAACAAAAACCCAAACATCTCTCTTTAAAACTGGGCAAAGAATTTGAATAGACATTTCTTCAATGAAGATATAAAAATAGCCAAAAAGTACATGAAAACATGGTCAATATCACTAATCATTAAGGAATTTCAAATCAAAGCTATAATGTGATAACATCTTGCATCCATCAGGATGGCTACTGTTAAAAATACAACAGCAGAAAATAGCAAGGAACAGAGTGGCTGTAGTGAAAAGGGAACTTTTATTGACTGTTGGTGGGATTGTAAAATGGTGCAGCCACTGTGGAAAACAGTATGAAGTTTCCTCAATAAATTAAAAATTGAACTATCTTATGACCCAGCAATTCCACTCCTGGGTACACACACACACACACACACACACACACACACACACACACACACACAAAATGAATGCAGGGTCTCAAAAAAGTAATTCTACACCTATGTCCATAGTAGCATTACTCACAAAGCCAAAAGGTAGAGCAACCAAACTGTCCATTGACAAATAAATGAATAAATGAAGTGTTGTACATATATACCATATATATATATCATATATGTATATACTATATATACCATGGTGTGTGTGTGTGTGTATATATACACTATAGAATATTAGTCAATCTTAAAAAGGAAGGTAATTTTTTTTAACTGAAAGGAGGGGAGATAATAAGACAGACTCCCACATAAGACTCAACAGGATCCACCTGGCAACCCCTGTCTGGGGCCAATGCTCGAATCATCTGAGCTATTTTGAGTGCCTGAGGTTGATGTGCTCAGACCAGCCAAGCTATTCTCAGTGCCCAGGGCTGATGCTTGAACCAATCGAGCCACTGGCTGTGAGAGGGGGAAGTGGAGAAAAGGGAGGGAAGAGAAGTAGATGGTTAATTCTCTGATGTTCCCTGACTGGGGATTGAACCCTGGATGTCTGCACACTGGGTTGACACTCTGTTCACTGAGCCAACTAGCCAGGGCCAAAGGAAGGTAATGCTGACATGCTACAACATGGATGAAACATGAATACATTATGTTAAGTGAAACCAGACACAAAAAGACAAATACTGTATGTATTTATTATATGAGGTACTTAAGGTAGTCAAATTCATAGAAACAGAAAATAAAATGGAGGTTGCCAGGGGCTGGGTAAGAGATGAATGGGGTGTTGTTTAATCAGTGTAGTTTTAGTTTTGTGAGATGGGAAAAGTTCTGAAAATCAGTTCCACAACAATGTGAGTGTACTTAACACTACTGATCTGTACCCTTAAAATTGGTTAAGATGGTAAATTTTATGTGTATTTTACCCCATTAAAATAAATTTAAAAAGAATACATGATTCAAGATAGACAGATTATCATGAATTTAAATTAATGTCAGTTTTCCATAATACATATATATATATATATATATATATATATATATATATATTATACTATACTATATCTGGAAACAAAAATCTAATTTTATAGAAAAGACTTTTCTAAATTGTTAGTGACTACCAAAGCAGAATTTTTAAACAAGGGACACATTTTCATTGCGAAGAACTTTTATTTATTTATTTATTTTAGATTTTATTTACTTATCTTAGAGAGAGGAGACACAGAAAGAGAGACAGAGAGAGAAGGGGGGGAGGAGCAGAAAGCATCAACTCCCATATGTGCCTTGACCAGGGAAGCCCGGGGTTTCGAACCAGCGACCTCAGCATTCCAGGTCGATGCTTTTACCCACTGCTCCACCGCAGGTCAGGCCAGAATTTTTAAAAGTAATTGTTATTAAAAGGGAAATGTGGTTCTTTGGAGTTTGAATCATGAAAGTATATTATTAAAAGCAAAGGTAAGGGATCATTTTATTGAGAGCTACATGTGCACAAGGGGAAATCAAAACCAATAAGGACCTTGCAGGAAAAAAAGCAACCTTATTTTCTTAGGAAGAGTTTGTTTTTAAAAGAGAGCTATCACCCAAATTTTTTTCTTATTTGCTTTGTGTGGGTCCATACACCCTTTTCTTTTTCTTTTCTTTTTTTTTTTGCCCCTTTATTACTTCTCCCCAATTCAGGCCCTCC
This sequence comes from Saccopteryx leptura, assembly GCF_036850995.1. Lineage (NCBI taxonomy): Eukaryota > Metazoa > Chordata > Mammalia > Chiroptera > Emballonuridae > Saccopteryx > Saccopteryx leptura. Next base: position 193,243,517 of record NC_089505.1, read on the forward strand.
ATTACAGGCATTGTTTGTTCTATTCAGTACAATATAATTTACAGTTCACCACAAGATTTTCTAAAGAAAGAGGGGAGAGGAGAGGAGAGAAAAAAAGGAGGGGGGGAATAATTTTCTTTTTTAAAAAAAATTTTTATTTTATTTTATTTTTCTTTATTTGATTATTAATTTTTTTTGAAAAAAACAACTCTTTTTGATTTTTTATTTTTTTAACTTTTTATTCTTTATTAAATCTCATTAATACTATCAACAAAACCACCCAAGGATGTCATTAAGGAAGAGAAAATTGAATATCATGGATACAAAAGAAAGAGAGGTAACACAGCTAGATGAGGAAAAATCTATGGAGAAAAAATTTAATATATTGGAAACCTTGGAGCTAAATGACAGAGAATTTAAGATAGAAATCCTAAAAATCCTCCGAGATATACAAGAAAACACAGAAAGGCAATTTAGGGAGCTCAGAAAACAACTCAATGAACACAAAGAATATATTTCCAAGGAAATTGAAACTATAAAAACAAATCAAACAGAGATGAAAAACTCAATTCACGAGCTGAAAAACGAAGTAACAAGCTTAGCTAATAGAAGAGGCCAGATAGAAGAGAAGATTAGTGAAATAGAAGAAAAGCAACTTGAGGCACAACAGAGAGAAGAAGAAAGAGACTCAAAAATTAAAAAAAATGAGATAGCCCTACAAGAATTATCTGACTCCATCAAAAAGAATAACATAAGAATAATAGGTATATCAGAGGGAGAAGAGAGAGAAAATGGAATGGAGAACATACTCAAACAAATAATAGATGAGAACTTCCCAAGCCTGTGGAAAGAACTAAAGCCTCAAATTCAAGAAGCAAACAGAACTCCGAGTTTTCTTAACCACAACAAACCTACTCCAAGGCATATCATAATGAAATTGGCAAAAACCAACGGCAAAGAAAAAATTCTCAAGGCAGCCAGGGAAAAGAAGAATACAACATATAGAGGAAGGCCCATTAGATTATCATCAGATTTCTCAGCAGAAATTCTACAAGCTAGAAGAGAGTGGACCCCAATATTTAAAGTCCTGAAAGAGAGGAACTTTCAGCCATGACTACTATACCCATCAAAGCTATCCTTCAAATATGAAGGAGAAATAAACACATCCACAGATACAGAAAAGATGAGGGAACTTATCATCAGAAAACCCCCACTTCAGGAATTACTAAAGGGGGTTCTCCAATCACATACAAAGAACAAAAAAAAAACAACAACAACAAAATCACAAGTAAAAGCTCCAGGAAGAACACAATAAAACCAAATTTAAACTGTAACGACAACAAAAAGAAAGGGGGGGGAGAGGATGGAGATTAACAGTAGCAAAGGATGATGGAGTGCAAAAGTACTCACAAAATAGTGCTGTACAATAAACAGGGTAGGAACCCTTTTCAATACTTAAAGGTAACCACCATTGAAAAAACCACCACAGAAGCACATGAGATAAAAAAGAGAGCAACAGAGGAAAGATGTATGGAAAACAACCAAATAAAAACAAAAGATAGAAAAATGAAAGAGAAGGATCAAACAAGACACAAAACTAACAGAAAGAAATCTATAAAATGGCAATAGGGAACTCACAAGTGTCAATAATTACACTAAATGTAAATGGATTAAACTCACCAATAAAAAGGCACAGAGTAGCAGAATGGATTAAAAAGAAAATCCAACTGTATGCTGCCTACAGGAAACTCATCTAAGTAACAAGGATAAAAACAAATTCAAAGTGAAAGGCTGGAAAACAATACTCCAAGAAAATAACATCCAAAAAAAAGTAGGCGTAGCAATACTCATATCTGATAATGCTGACTACAAGACAGCAAAAGTACTCAGAGACAAAAATGGCCATTTTGTAATGGCTAAGGGGACACTGAATCAAGAAGGCATAACAATTCTTAATATATATGCACCAAACCAAGGAGCACCAAAATATATAAGACAGCTACTTATTGATCTTAAAACAAAAACTGACAAAAATACAATCATACTTGGAGACCTCAATACACCGCTGACGGCTCTAGATCGGTCATCCAAACAGAGAATCAACAAAGACATAGTGGCCTTAAACAAAACACTAGAGCACCTGGATATGATAGACATCTACAGGACATTTCATCCCAAAGTGACTGAGAATACATTTTTTTCCAGTGTACATGGATCATTCTCAAGAATTGACCATATGTTGGGCCACAAAAACAACATCAGCAAATTCAGAAACATCGAAGTTGTACCAAGCATATTTTCTGATCATAAAGCCTTGAAACTAGAATTCAACTGCAAAAAAGAGGAAAAAATTTCCAAAGAAATGTGGAAACTAAACAACATACTTTTAAAAAATGAATGGGTCAAAGAAGAAATAAGTGCAGAGATCAACAGATATATACAGACTAATGAAAATGACAATACGACATATCAGAATCTATGGGATGCAGCAAAAGCAGTGATAAGAGGGAAGTTCATATCACTTCAGGCATATATGAACAAACAAGAGAGAGCCCAGGTGAACCACTTAACTTCCCACCTTAATGAACTAGAAAAAGAAGAACAAAGACAACCCAAAACCAGCCAAAGAAAGGAGATAATAAAAAATCAGAGCAGAAATAAATGAATTAGAGAACAGAAAAACTATAGAAAAAATTAATAGAACAAGGAGCTGGTTCTTTGAAAAGATCAACAAAATTGACAAACCCTTGGCAAGACTTACCAAGGAAAAAAGAGAAAGAACTCATATAAACAAAATCCAAAATGAAAGAGGAGAAATCACCACGGACACTGTAGATATACAAAGAATTATTGTAGAATAATATGAAAAACTTTATGCCACTAAATTCAACAACCTAGAAGAAATGGATAAATTCCTAGAACAATACAACCTTCCTAGACTGAGTCAAGAAGAAGCAGAAAGCCTAAACAGGCCTATTAGTAGAGAAGAAATAGAAAAAACCATTAAAAACCTCCCCAAAAACAAAAGTCCAGGCCCAGATGGCTATACCAGCGAATTTTATCAAACATTCAAAGAAGACTTGGTTCCAATTCTACTCAAAGTCTTCCAAAAAATTGAAGAGGAAGCAATACTTCCAAACACATTTTATGAGGCCAACATAACCCTCATACCAAAACCAGGCAAGGATGGCACAAAAAAAGAAAACTACAGACCAATATCTCTAATGAATACAGATGCTAAAATACTAAACAAAATACTAGCAAATCGAATACAACAACATATTAAAAAGATAATACATCATGATCAAGTGGGATTCATCCCAGAATCTCAAATATGATTCAACATAAGTAAAATGGTTAATGTAATACACCATATCAACAAAACAAAGAACAAAAACTACATGATCTTATCAATAGATGCAGAAAAGGCTTTCGATAAAATACAACACAATTTTATGTTTAAGACTCTTAACAAAATGGGTATAGAAGGAAAATATCTCAACATGATAAAGGCCATATATGATAAACCATGAGCTAACATCATATGAAATGGCACTAAACTGAAGGCTTTCCCCCTTAAATCAGGAGCAAGACAGGGTTGTCCACTCTCTCCACTCTTATTTAATGTGGTACTAGAGGTTCTAGCCAGAGCAATCAGATAAGACAAAGAAATAAAAGGCATCCATATCGGAAAAGAAGAAGTAAAGGTATCACTTTTTGCAGATGATATGATCCTATACATCGAAAACCCCAAAGAATCCACAAAAAGACTACTAGAAACAATAAGTCAATACAGTAAGGTCGCAGGATACAAAATTAACATACAGAAGTCAATAGCCTTTCTATATGCCAACAATGAAACAATTGAGAACGAACTCAAAAGAATAATCCCCTTCACGATTGCAACAACAACAACAAAAAATACTTAGGAATAAACATAACAAAGAATGTAAAGGACTTATATAATGAAAACTATAAACCATTGTTAAGGGAAATTGAAAAAGATATAATGAGATGGAAGAATATACCTTGTTCTTGGCTAGGAAGAATAAATATAATCAAGATGGCTATATTACCCAAAGCAATATGCAAATTTAATGCAATTCCCATCAAAATTCCAATGACATTTTTTAAAGAAATGAAGCAAAAAATCATCAGATTTATATGGAACTATAAAAAACCCTGAATAGCCAAAGCAATCCTAAAGAAAAAGAATGAAGCTGGGGGCATTACAATACCTGACTTCAAACTCTATTATAGGGCCACGACAATCAAAACAGCATGGTATTGGCAGAAAAATAGACACTCAGACCAATGGAACAGAATAGAAAGTCCAGAAATAAAACCACATATATATAGTCAAATAATTTTTGATAAAGGGGCCAACAACACACAATGGAGAAATGAAAGCCTCTTCAATAAATGGTGCTGGGAAAACTGGAAAGCCACATGCAAAAGAATGAAACTGGACTACAGTTTGTCCCCCTGTACAAAAATTAACTCAAAATGGATCAAAGATCTAAACATAAGACCTGAAACAATTAAGTACATAGAAGAAGACATAGGTACTCAACTCATGGACCTGGGTTTTAAAGAGCATTTTATGAATTTGACTCCACAGGCAAGAGAAGTGAAGGCAAAAATTAATGAATGGGACTACATCAGACTAAGAAGTTTTTGCTCAGCAAGAGAAACTGATAACAAAATAAATAGACAGCCAACTAAATGGGAAATGATATTTTCAAACAACAGCTCAGATGAGGGCCTAATATCCAAAATATACAAAGAACTCATAAAACTCAACAACAAACAAACAAAGAATCCAATAAAAAAATGGGAAGAGGACATGAACAGACACTTCTCCCAGGAAGAAATACAAATGGCCAACAGATATATGAAAAGATGCTCATCTTCTTTAGTTATTAGAGAAATGCAAATCAAAACTGCAATGAGATACCACCTCACACCTGTTTGATTAGCTATTATTAGCAAGACAGGTAATAGCAAATGTTGGAGAGGCTGTGGAGAAAAAGGAACCCTCATACACTGTTGGTGGGAATGTAAAGTAGTACAACCATTATGGAAGAAAGTATGGTGGTTCCTCAAAAAACTGAAAATGGAACTACCTTATGACCCAGCAATCCCTCTACTGGGTATATACCCCAAAAACTCAGGAACATTGATACATAAAGACACATGCAGCCCCATGTTCTTTGCAGCATTGTTCACAGTGGCCAGGACATGGAAACAACCAAAAAGCCCGTCAATAGATGACTGGATAAAGAAGATGTGGCACATATACACTATGGAATACTACTCAGCCATAAGAAATGATGACATCGGATCATTTACAGCAAAATGGTGGGATCTTGATAACATTATATGAAGTGAAATAAGTAAATCAGAAAAATCCAGGAACTGCATTATTCCATACGTAGGTGGGACTTAAAAGTGAAACTAAGAGACATTGATAAGAGTGTGGTGGTTATGGGGGGAAGGGGGAGAGGGAGAGGGAAAGGGGGAGGGGGAGGGGCACAAAGAAAACTAGATAGAAGGTGACAGAGGACAATCTGACTTTGGGTGATGGGTATGCAACATAATTGAACGACAAGATAACCTGGACATGTTATCTTTGAATATATGTATCCTGATTTATTGATGGTACCCCATTAAAAATAAAATTATTAATAAAAAAAGAATTACATCACACTGATATAGAAACATGCCCTTCAAAAGTTCATTTGTTATTCTTTTGTGATATGTTTTAAAATTTAAGATATTCTACTAAAATAATGAAATAATAATAATAAAAAAAGAGAGCTATCAAATGTTATTTCTCATGTTCAAATGAAGGCTAAGAAACAAGATTTCACACATGTATAATGATATAAATATATACTTTCTCTAGCTGCCTATAATGACTAATGATGGACAAGGAAGAGAAAATAAGGAAGAAAAGCAGGGGGAGCCCTACTGAAGGCAGAGGACATGGAGACAGAGGATGTAATCAAGCTGTTCTTCATCCCTCTTCTGCACCTTCAGAATTTCACCAGTACCCTAGCTCTACATGATAGAGCTGCTCAGAGTTCTGAGTTCAAGTATCAGCTAAGAACACCTTATCTTTCTTGGTCTCCTTTCAGGTCCTTTGTGCACACAGAGCAATTATTTACAACTTTGAAGCAAGAACATTTCTCTCCCTTGCCTTGCCTCCTTTCTGTGCCATAACCTATTATTTCCTGGCTTCAGAATGGGAACCAGTGACTTGAAAAGTGATCTGGTTTCGCAGCAGCGATTGTAATTACTTCAATGTGCCCCGCTCAGGTGCAGTTTGGTGACTTCTTAGACAGACTTTTCTGGGGAGGATGGCTGCTTTTAGTCCCATAACCATTCCACAGGCTGTCCCAGAGCAGGTTAGTGGCTCCTGTGATATGGTGCTTGCCTTGCAGAAGGCCCCCAGCTCAGCTGGCCCCTGCTCTTGTTAGGGAGAGTTGAATGTTAAACAACATGAGGCCTTTTGGTTCTGACAGGCAGCCACACCCACCACACCCTGTCACAAATAGGACTTTGGAAATCACAAAGGGTCCATAATAATACCACTAGCTTGTGTCTCTGTGATCTTTGCATGTACCATATCATAGTTATATCATTTTATATCATCATATATGATCTCAGTTGAAAACTACAGCAACACAAGTTGGATAGGGTCAGTGTCATTTCCATTGTAGAAATCAAGATTGTGAAAGGAAACTCAAAGAGGGCTAGAAAATGTCATGTACTTACCCAAGCCCACCCAGTTAGTTTCAGAGTAGGAGCTAGGACTCTTCTCTTGACTCAACTCCAGTGGTGGGACTCAGCCAGTTTGCACCAGTTTGGCAGAACTGATACCTAATATTTTGTTGAGTTCGATGAACTGGTTCTTAAAATAGCACTTGTAATCAGGATTCTCTCTAAGGTGAGCACCTGGGCAGCGCCCAATGTGGAAATCACAAATTTACTTTCCTTACTCTTTTTTTAATGTTCATCTGAACAACAGCATATTCTAAGCGCCTGTAGTAATGTTCATTCCAGCCATAGGTGAAAAAAATTGCAAGTGAGGATGCCAATTAAGAAGTAATATGGAAATGTCTTAAGTAATAGTTTTCTTGTCAGGTATTATTTAATATTGTTTCATTAATATTTTAAAACTCTTTCTTATAACATACTCTTTTTGTGTACCTCTTTTACTGTTCTTATTTAGGTATTAAATGCATGAAATAATAGAGGGAGGACACGGGAGGGAAGAAGGGAGAGAGTTAGGGGGAGGGGGAGGGGCACAGAGAAAACTAGATAGAGGGTGACGGAGGACAATCTGACTCTGGGCGAGGGGTATGCAACATAATTTAATGACAAGATAACCTAAACATGTTTTCTTTGAATATATGTACCCTGATTTATTAATGTCATCCCATTAACATTAATAAAAATCTATTTAAAAAAATAATAATAATAAACTACCTTTTGGTATATTGTTTTTTTTTATACTTAAAATAGTCATTAGGGCAGAGAACCAGTTGTTAAATTATTTTAATCCCGCCACTGCTCCACTTCAAATCTAACGAGAAGTAGAAGCCTAAGAGAACTTTACAGCATTTCCCTTACCAATATCAAAAGAGAGTGACAATGTCCTGCAGAAAATATCATGAAAGGACCATCTGATCAATATTCCTTAAGACCATTAGGCCTTACTTGCAATGATTTTCCCTATTTCCATCCTGTGTGAAATTGAATAAAGAATCTCTAACTACACCACATTTTAAGGGTCCTATAATGTGCCGAAGAACCAATGGCCTTTTTATACCTCAGCAGACCCAGTGGTGTCTGAGTGGCATCTCTCCTCTTTCAGGTAGAGACTCCTTAGTTGATTCTGGTAACTAAGGAACACCTGAATGGTTTTTATGGAGCATATGAATGTCAACTGTGTCTCATAAATAGGACTGCCACATTTAGCAAATAAAAATCCAGAATGCTAAATTAAAATTGAATTTAAGATAAACTCAGATTACTTTTTTAGTAAGTATGTCTTAAATTTTGTGTTTTATCTGGCAACGGTACTCAGAAATAAATAAAAATAATAGATATTTTGGGTTGTTTAGCTGCATGTAAGAATTGTTATGGCAGCCATCTAATATTCTCATTCTATATCTAGGGAATACCTCTTATTTTAAAAATATATTATTTTGTTATCATGACTCTAATAAGGTAGTCCTAAGTTTCAGATAATTAAATTGAAATAGAATCTCTAATCTCCTTGTAACTTTAGTTTCTGGCTTGTTAAAGATGCATTCTTCTATATCTGAACTAATTGAATACTATTGAATTAGGAGTAGCCTAGCTAATTCATCAAGAGAAATTTAATTTCTTTTTTGGCTTAAACACCTGAATCTTTGAGCATGGTGCTCTAAATTCACTTAAGCTAAGATCAGAATTTACAACAAAAAGGGGAAAATGATACTACCGATTGGTGAGATTAAGATAGAGCTGTAGGCTGTTTATACAATTAAATGAGGGATATGTGATCATCTCCATGGTAACAAGTCATATGGAGACATTCAGAGTTGGGGGAATCAAAATTTTGCTTTAACAGAAGGTTTGCATATGGAAATTTAGAAAATAGAACAAAATTGTAATGTCTATAGCAGAAGGTACAAAAGCTGATATATATCCAGAATAGTATAGTATGCCCTTAATAATGCTCATCAATTGAAACTTGCATTTTTCCTTGAAATGCAAGGTCAAGAAAAGTGCAGAAGGATTCTGGCAGGTTATAAAAAGTACCTTGTACAATTAGAGAATGGCTTAAAGCCTGGTGTTTTATGTGAAATGTGGTAATCTACTCTGGCTCGATTGTATTCATCCTTACAGTACTGTGATGCACGTGAGCAGCCGTATTCTATTGATTTGTACCCCGGTTTAACCTTACACGGTACTAGAACTTCAAGTTTGAGTCCACTTCACTTCAAGTTAGGAAAGCACAGTGGATACTTATTAACCATAATCGTACTCCACTTCTGGGAAGTGGATCAATGAATCACCATGTCCATGGAGATGGAGTGCTATGACTGGGCCATCTTCGTGGTCACAGGGATTCATTGATTATCAAGTCAAAAAATGTTCAGTGAGGGTCCTCTGGATGTCAGGCACTAATCTAGGCACTGTGCTATGTCAATTAAAAGACAAATAAAAACATTTTTAAAATCTTCTCCAAATGGGAGGATCATAGGCTAGTGAGGGGAGATTAACAGCTAAGACCATTCATTGGTTTATTCCATAAGCAAATATTCATTGAGCCTGCATGCCAGGCACTGTTGCAGATGCTGTGATTGTGGTAATAAACAAAACAGGCAATAATCTCTGCCTCGCAGAGCTTGCAGTAGAGTGGGGAGCCAGACAATAAACTTAAGAAATCAGTACATTCTATGTTAGGAGGTGATAATCACTATGGTAAAAAGAAAAAAAAATAGAGCAGTATAAGGGGAAATAGGGATTTGTGGATGGGGTGGTTGAGAAGTACAGTTTTAGAGGGGTGGCCAGAAAAGGGCTCCCACTAGGGGACATTTGAGTAAAGACCTGAGGAGTGAGGGAGGGAACTGTGAGCCACCCAGACAGCATGGAATCCAAGGCAGCCCAGCTACAGTTTCTCTGATATTTTTCACTGAAGCTGACCAGCACCCTCACTGCTTCTCTGCTTCCAAAGCCGTGGAGAGGGGAACATAGAGCTGCTACATGCTGTGTCTTCTACGTCATGAGAAAATGGTGACGGAGCACAGAGAGAAGACACAAGGGATGGAGAAGGTCCCGGGGGCAGGGAGGCTGGAGCCGGGTCCATGCAGACCCTGAGGCCTACTCTGCTCCTGTCCCTTCAGCAGTCTGGTTATGTGAGACAACGTTTTCCTTCTTCCTCAAGCCAACTCCGGTGGGTTTCTGTGACTTACAAGCATAAAGTGTGACAACACGGAAGGCAACCATCTGGCTGTTTCGGAGCAGAGGGCCTGGGCCCTTATCAGCTTTTCCTAGAGGTCAATCACCTGAGAACACCTGTTCCCAAAGTCTGGTGGCTTGGGCAGGGAAGCAGCTGTGCTCATACGCCCTTCCCAGGGTAATGCTTCTCAGACATTTAGTACTTAGGACTTGTAAATTTTCAGGAAAAATAAAAAGTAAGTTGGGCTGCCAACTTTTCAGGTGGTCAAATTATGGCATGAGAAAATACACCAGCTATCAACCACTGTCATCATTACTTTGTGCATGGTGGGCACCAGAATAAAGGCTAGCATTGTGGGTGATATAGAATAGTATCATCAAAGATCCCCTTTATGGGACACTGAATCAAGAAGGCATAACAATTCTTAATATATATGCACCAAACCAAGGAGCACCAAAATATATAAGACAGCTACTTATTGATCTAAAAACAAAAACTGACAAAAATACAATCATACTTGGAGACCTCAATACACCGCTGACGGCTCTAGATCGGTCATCCAAACAGAGAATCAACAAAGACATAGTGGCCTTAAACAAAACACTAGAGCACCTGGATATGATAGACATCTACAGGACATTTCATCCCAAAGTGACTGAGTATACATTTTTCTCCAGTGTACATGGATCATTCTCAAGAATTGACCATATGTTGGGCCACAAAAACAACATCAGCAAATTCAGAAACATCGAAGTTGTACCAAGCATATTTTCTGATCATAAAGCCTTGAAACTAGAATTCAACTGCAAAAAAGAGGAAAAAAATCCCACAAAAATGTGGAAACTAAACAACATACTTTTAAAAAATGAATGGGTCAAAGAAGAAATAAGTGCAGAGATCAAAAGATATATACAGACTAATGAAAATGACAATACAACATATCAGAATCTATGGGATGCAGCAAAAGCAGTGATAAGAGGGAAGTTCATATCACTTCAGGCATATATGAACAAACAAGAGAGAGCCCAGGTGAACCACTTAACTTCCCACCTTAAGGAACTAGAAAAAGAAGAACAAAGAAAACCCAAAACCAGCCAAAGAAAGGAGATAATAAAAATCAGAGCAGAAATAAATGAATTAGAGAACAGAAAAACTATAGAAAAAATTAATAGAACAAGGAGCTGGTTCTTTGAAAAGATCAACAAAATTGACAAACCCTTGGCAAGACTTACCAAGGAAAAAAGAGAAAGATCTCATATAAACAAAATCCAAAATGAAAGAGGAGAAATCACCACGGACACTGTAGATATACAAAGAATTATTGTAGAATAATATGAAAAACTTTATGCCACTAAATTCAACAACCTAGAAGAAATGGATAAATTCCTAGAACAATACAACCTTCCTAGACTGAGTCAAGAAGAAGCAGAAAGCCTAAACAGACCTATCAGTAGAAAAGAAATAGAAAAAACCATTAAAAACCTCCCCAAAAATAAAAGTCCAGGCCCTGACGGCTATACCAGCGAATTTTATCAAACATTCAAAGAAGACTTGGTTCCTATTCTACTCAAAGTCTTCCAAAAAATTGAAGAAGAAGCAATACTTCCAAACACATTTTATGAGGCCAACATAACCCTCATACCAAAACCAGGCAAGGATGGCACAAAAAAAGAAAACTACAGACCAATATCTCTAATGAATACAGATGCTAAAATATTAAACAAAATACTAGCAAATCGAATACAACAACATATTAAGAAAATAATACATCATGATCAAGTGGGATTCATCCCAGAATCTCAAGGATGGTTCAACATACGTAAAACGGTTAACATAATATACCATATCTACAAAACAAAAACCAAAAACCACATGATCTTATCAATAGACGCAGAAAAGGCTTTTGATAAAATACAACACAATTTTATGTTTAAGAGTCTTAACAAAATGGGTATAGAAGGAAAATACCTCAACATGATAAAGGCCATATATGATAAACCATCAGCTAACATCATATTAAATGGCACAAAACTGAAGGCTTTTCCCCTTAAATCAGGAACAAGACAGGGTTGTCCACTCTCTCCACTCTTATTTAACGTGGTGCTAGAAGTTCTGGCCAGAGCAATCAGACAAGACAAAGAAATAAAAGGCATCCATATCGGAAAAGAAGAAGTAAAGGTATCACTTTTTGCAGATGATATGATCCTATACATCGAAAACCCCAAAGAATCCACAAAAAGACTACTAGAAACAATAAGTCAATACAGTAAGGTCGCAGGATACTAAATTAACATACAGAAGTCAATAGCCTTTCTATATGCCAACAATGAAACAATTGAAAATGAACTCAAAAGAATAATCCCCTTCACGATTGCAACAAAAAAAAATAAAATACTTAGGAATAAACATAACAAAGAATGTAAAGGACTTATATAATGAAAACAATAAACCATTGTTAAGGGAAATCGAAAAAGATATAATGAGATGGAAGAATATACCTTGTTCTTGGCTAGGAAGAATAAATATAATCAAGATGGCTATATTACCCAAAGCAATATACAAATTTAATGCAATTCCCATCAAAATTCCAATGACATTTTTTAAAGAAATAGAGCAAAAAATCATCAGATTTATATGGAACTATAAAAAACCCCGAATAGCCAAAGCAATCCTAAAGAAAAAGAATGAAGCTGGGGGCATTACAATACCTGACTTCAAACTCTATTATAGGGCCATGACAATCAAAACAGCATGGTATTGGCAGAAAAATAGACACTCAGACCAATGGAACAGAATAGAAAGTCCAGAAATAAAACCACATATATATAGTCAAATAATTTTTGATAAAGGGGCCAACAACACACAATGGAGAAAAGAAAGCCTCTTCAATAAATGGTGCTGGGAAAACTGGAAAGCCACATGCAAAAGAATGAAACTGGACTACAGTTTGTCCCCCTGTACAAAAATTAACTCAAAATGGATCAAAGATCTAAACATAAGACCTGAAACAATTAAGTACATAGAAGAAGACATAGGTACTCAACTCATGGACCTGGGTTTTAAAGAGCATTTTATGAATTTGACTCCACAGGCAAGAGAAGTGAAGGCAAAAATTAATGAATGGGACTACATCAGACTAAGAAGTTTTTGCTCAGCAAGAGAAACTGATAACAAAATAAACAGAAAGCCAACTAAATGGGAAATGATATTTTCAAACAACAGCTCAGATAAGGGCCTAATATCCAAAATATACAAAGAACTCATAAAACTCAACAACAAACAAACAACCAATCCAATAAACAAATGGGAAGAGGATATGAACAGACAATTCTCCCAGGAAGAAATACAAATGGCCAACAGATATATGAAAAGATGCTCATCTTCTTTAGCTATTAGAGAAATGCAAATCAAAACGGCAATGAGATACCACCTCACACCTGTTCGATTAGCCATTATTAGCAAGACAGGTAATAGCAAATGTTGGAGAGGCTGTGGAGAAAAAGGAACCCTCATACACTGTTGGTGGGAATGTAAAGTAGTACAACCATTAAGGAAGAAAGTATGGTGGTTCCTCAAAAAACTGAAAATGGAACTACCTTATGACCCAGCAATCCCTCTACTGGGTATATACCCCCAAAACTCAGAAACATTGATACGTAAAGACACATGCAGCCCCATGTTTATTGCAGCATTGTTCACAGTGGCCAGGACATGGAAACAACCAAAAATCCCGTCAATAGATGACTGGATAAAGAAGATGTGGCACATATACACTATGGAATACTACTCAGCCATAAGAAATGATGACATTGGAACATTTACAGCAAAATGGTGGGATCTTGATAACATGATACGAAGCGAAATAAGTAAATCAGAAAAAACCAGGAACTGCATTATTCCATACGTAGGTGGGACATAAAAGTGAAACTAAGAGACATTGATAAGAGTGTGATGGTTACGGGGGGGAGGGGGGAATGGGAGAGGGAAAGGGGGAGGGGGAGGGGCACAAAGAAAACAAGATAGAAGGTGACAGAGGACAATCTGACTTTGGGTGATGGGTATGCAACATAAGTGAACGACAAGATAACCTGGACTTGTTATCTTTGAATATATGTATCCTGATTTATTGATGTCACCCCATTAAAAAAATAAAATTATTAAAATTAAAAAAAAAAACAAAAAAAAGATCCCCTTTATTTATTTGCCTTGTTTCACAAAGGACTGGGGGAAGCTCCTCAGAGCCCAGCACCAGGGAGCTGGCTGTGTTCACAGTGACTGCCCTAAACCACATGGACTTGGACCTTCCAGGAAGAGCCAAGTCATGCTTTCCAAAGAGGTGATGTGTTTTATTATACACTAAATCCCATGAGCTAATGGGTTTTATGGCTGGCCAAGGGTTGCTTTGCCTTGGGGGATGACAGAATAGTGACCATCTATCACTGAGGAGAGAGAAGGAGCATAGGGTTTTGGTGAGCTACTTGTTCACCAAGGGCTCCCTTTCAGAGGTCACTCAGCCTGCTTGGAGGAGGCAGTCCAGTCCTGATGAACTTCATGTGTAATCTCTACTAGCTATACTGGGTCACCTCCTTAGAATTTCGCTTTTGTTTAGGATGGTTGTTCTTCTGAGCACTGCATTGTGCTGACTCAGAAGTTGGAAGAGATTTTCTGTAAAGGGACAGAGAACAAATGTTTTGGGCATTGTGGGCCATGCCATCTCTACTTCAACTACTCAAGTCTGTTGATATTGTGCAAAAACAGCCATTCACAATATGTCAACAAATGGGTGAGGTTGTGGTCCAGTAAAAAAATTATTTACAGAATCAGATGGAAGGCCAGATTTAGCCCACAGGCCATATTTGGCTGACTTGTGTTTAGACTGTTTCAAAATGTAAAATTTAGCCCTTCTCCTTTTGTTAAAGATGCTGATGAAGTTTGTCACCTTTACTCAGGGGTGAAGGGAGGGGGACTAACTTGTACTCTAATCTAGGGCTCCCCTGGCATGTTATTGCTAGGACCTTCTGCTGCATTTATTCTCTGCAGAAGAGAATCCCAGTATTTTCATGATGGCAGTTTTATCTTTTAAAATTTAAAGGATTTCTCAAACCAGGAAATAAATTCAATGTTCTTATTATGGATTAAATTTATCCTCTCTCAGATTTACATGTTGAAGTCCTCGCCCTCAGTGCTTCAAAGTGAAGAAAGTGAATTTCTTTGAAAACAGGGCTGTTGCTGATGTAATAAATTAACTTGAAATGAGGTGACACTGGAGTAGGTTGGGCCTTGATACAATATGACAGGTGTTTTTATAAAAAGGAGAAATCTGGACACAGATCTGCACAGGGAAGTGCTAGGTGAAGACTGGAGTTGGGCTACCAGAGCTGAGGAATGGCCAGCAGCTCGGAGACAGGCCTGGATCAGGTCCGCATTCGGCACCACCCCGGGGAGCAGGGCCCTGGCGACACCCTGGTTCTCACTTTCAGCCTTCAGAACTGGGAGAGGACAAATGCTGGTGTGTGGTGCTTTGTTACAACAGCCCTAGGAAATGAATATGGGCCCATAATGGAAAAGCATGACCCAAAGTAGACCAATCATAGATTTCACCTCTCGACAGTGGAGCTGTCAGTAACAAGAAGATGGAAGGTTGGGCCTTCCTTAAGCATGTGACCTGGGGTTGTAGATCAGAAAAGGGTGTGATGTCTTCCTGGGTTGGTCCAGCTTTATGAGGATACACTGTTTCGGCCTCACTGGGAAGGAGAGCTTCAATGCTGAGTGCAAGGCTAGCGGCCAAGGCACTCGGAAAGGCCTGCCGGCCGCATAGGGGAGGTGTCACTGGGTCCCCCGGCGAGCTCTGTGCCACAGCTCTCCTGAGACCCCTCCCTCCTGGTTTCCATCAGTCCCTCTGCTTCACTGGCTCAGGCTTTCTTCTTTAACCCTTAAGGTATTTTTTGTCACATTTTAAAATTTCTACTTCCCACTTATATTAAAATATACAGAAATAGTCCAAAATGTGGTGAGGTGAACTTAAATTTGAGCCACACAATCACATCTATTTATAAAATCTAACAGATTTTTTGGTCTCTCTCAGCTATATGCACATACTCGTCACATGAGCTTTCTGGCCAGACCATGGCTCAGAGAGGCTCGCTCAGATTTATTCTTCCCTTAAAACATACTAAAGACATACCCATTCAAAGGAAAAGTTCTGCCCTTTCTTTAAGCCTCAGAGGACAATTTCCTGGAAACCACCAGAATTCCAAATACCAATACCTATCCTAAAATAAGAACACAAATGGCTTTGTAGATCAGTAAGTATAGCTGGATAGTATAAAGTATATTGTTGCTATTCTTTCATTCTACAAATATTAACTAAACTTACAGTACAGACCCTACTGCTCCATCACCATTTTGTGAGCATTCCAAAGGGTAGGACAAAAAAGTGTGCTTGCCAATGTTTACATTGACAATTGTAAAAGAGGCCAGCTGTTCAGCAGACACTAGGCATTGATCATTTTAGACATCACCTTAACTCAGCATGAGCCACTGGGATCTTAATAAAAGGGCGTTTTGCTACAAGTTCAGGATGGTGGCCTCAGTCTTATCTTGTTTTACCAGTTTTACCACCTCTACCTCTTAGTTCCACAAGTGGCCTGGCTCTGGTACCTGCCCACCTCCGGGGTTGCCCATTAATGCTCTCCCACCAATGCCCTTTCTGTGCCCCTCAGCCTTGTCCTGTCTCCCCTTTGCTAGCAGCTTGCCTGAAGCTCACTCCACTGAGGCATCATTAATAGTACTTTATCATATATTCTCATTCCTCCTTCCTCTCCTCCTGGAAACTCCAATCCCATGACCCATTTCTGTAGACAAGACATGGGCACCTTGGCAGCTGTGAGAAAGAAGGAAGTATGACAAGCAGAGTGGAAATGGTCACCCTGACCTGGTAGTTGGGCAAGATTGGACCTCTCTCTGTGTGATTTTATTTGTTCTATGAACTGTATGTAAAGTCTGGTAGAATTTGTGTTGCCCCAGATCAGAACATGAATCAACCCTTCCTTCTGTTTTATTCATGCTTTTATCATTGTACACATCACAATTGCCCTACACTACTCATTCTCATGCCTGTCTTTGTTGTTAGGGGATGTCAGTGACTACTATTCCCATCAACTTAAATACTTTTAAGGGTCTTTGTGCTTTCTGAGTGAAAACTAAAACAGTACAATGTTAAAACTTTGACAACATCTGATACAACTTCTCATGCTCATACAAGGAAACAGGCTCAGTTGAGTCAATAGCAGATCTGGGCTTGCTCAGCAGAGATTAGACAATGTCTGATGGCTTTGGAATTATGTTCATCTGTGCTGAAAGTCTTGCCCTTCCTTACTGCTAGCTGGATGAGTTTGAACATGCTATATCTCTTAATCTCTGTTTTCACATTTATAGAAAGAGAATACCATAGTGATAATTACTTCAAAGGTTTTATGAGGAATAAATGAAGTAATACTTGTAAAGTGCATGGTACAACCCCTGACAACTCATTTTTTCCCAAAATTCTCATACCATGTGTCCATGTACTCCCTTATGAAAAGTGAAAAGAGTTCTGTGCTCTTCTCACTACTTTATATAGGCTTCCTAACATTTAATTGCTTAAACCAGGGGTGAAAACTCTTGCTTTGTGGATCAGCATTTCTTAGCTGGCATAAGGATTGGCTGAATGGCCATCTCCTTGGGGTTCCACTCAGTGGAAGTGTCCTGTGATATACTCTATAAATAGAATGAGTAACAGGTTCTGGCCCATATTGGGAAACCCGGAACCAAATAGTCCTTGCTAAGTGGGCTTTGAAAGTTCTTGTGCAATACAGTGCTGTGGTTCAGAACATGGGCTTCGAGTTAAGCAAATATAACTTTAATTCCCAGCTCTGCCTCTCATTAATTGTATGGAGTTGGACAAGTTACTTAAACTCTCTGTGCCTCAACCTCCTCATCTGTAAAGTGAGAATACAATAATATTTTCCTTAGAGATCATTGTAAAAACTAAATCAGGTGATATACATAGAGGATCTGGAATTTGCTGGGCATTGAGTAATGGTGACTATCATTGTTATTATTATCATCTCTGTTAGACGCTGACTCAGAAATCAAGTCATGTGAACTCTAAAGCCCAGAAAAAGAAGTTCCTTCTTTATACTCTTAATTACTTGGATTTGCCACTGGTTTAGTTACCCTGAAATCAATATTTTTTCATCATCTGTAATTATTTTGAACTGTGTCAGGTATTGTGATTAAAGATAAATTGGAAACCATGGTCTCTGTCCCCAAACATTAAACTGTATTTGGACAGAAGTTAGATGATGTTTTATTTGAACAAAGGCTGGACTCAGAGTCAGGAAACCTGCATTCTAATCTCAACCCTGCCATTAAAAAATTATGGATATTCAGCACATTGTTATTGGCTTTGTTTAAGTTTTCTCAGCTAAAATATGAGGTAATTGGACTAGATGTTCTTTAAAAATTTTTCTTCCAGAAGCAACAATTACTCATATGTTCATACAATAGATTAATCTGTTTTGGGTGCTGACTATACAGAGGTGAACAAAACAGACAGCGCCCTGACCTCATGGGGGTTGTCTTCTGGTGTTAAGAGACTGAAGGTAAACGGCATACAAGAAAACATTGGATACGCCAAATGGTGACAAAGGCCATGGGGAAAACACAACTTTATGGGGAGAGAATATTCTGGCACACATTTTGAAGTTTTCTGTAATTTTGAATAGCCTGGCCAGCAAAGGTCTTACAGAGAAGGGGACATTTTATTAAGGCCTCAAAAAGCTGCAAGCAAGCAAGCCATGCGGTTACCTGGGGAAAACACCTTCCAGGTACATAAAACAGTGAAGATGTTGCAGGAGGAGCATAGCTGGCATGGAACAAAGAATAGAGAGAAGGTCAGTGTGACCAGAGCAGAGTGAGGAAAGGGAAGACAAGGTAACAAAGTGATGGGGGGAGGCCAGATCCTGTAGGGACTTGAGTCACTGTATGAATTCTGGCCAGCAGCCATTGATGGGTTGAGCAGAGGAGTGATATATTCTGACTTATGTTCTAAAAGGATGCCTCTGGTTACTGGGTAGAGAATAATCTATGGAGGGTGTGCAGACAGAATAATGGACCAGGGTATAGGCAATGGAGGTGTTGAGAAGGGTTAAGTCTTGGGATGTATTTTGAAGGTAGGGCTGACAGGATTTGCTGTTGGATTGAGAGTTGAGTGTGAAACAAAGAGATGAGTCAAGGACAAAGCAAGAGTTCTTGGCGTTGGCCTGAGAAACTGGAAAGATGTAGTTGACATTGATTGAGATGAAACAAGTTTGTGGGGGAAGAGCAGGAGTCTGATTTAAAGAAAGTTAACATTTTAGATGCATGTTAGGCATCTGAGTAGACAGTAGTTTGACATATCATTTTGTAGTCCAGGGAGAGAGTTCAATCTAGAATTTGTCAACTAACAGATAGTATTTACAACCACAAGACTAGATGCAAGCACCAATGAAATAAAGGTAGAGAAGAAAAGAAGTCTGAGTTCAAATCCTGGGGTTTCCAATGGAAAAGGGTCAGAGAGATAAGGAAAAACCAGCTCAGGTTTATAAGAAGTGGTAAGTCATGAAATAGAAGGAAATCCAGGACAGTGTGGTGTCCTAGAAGCCAGATGCACAGGGATCTATAATTCTAGGACACAGAACAGTCTGCAGCAATGAGTAAAGAGCCGTCATAGATTCCTGCATAGGTGTTTAGAATCCATTGTTGCCTAAAATTCCTGAGAGCTTAGAGTGGAGCTGGTATTATTCTCCAGTGGAGAAAGGAATCTGGTTAGAAGTTGTTTTTAGATTTATTTTTCACCCCTTTCTAAGCAGGTTATACCTGGAACTGACAATTGGCAGTTCTACAGTGTGGTATGAGTCAGAGACCAGAATATAATTTGAGTAAAAAAAACAAAAATAAACATTTGAATCGAAATTTATCTCAACTACAACCAACTAATTTTTACTCCTATGTGTCTTTTACACCAGTGGTCCCCAACCCCCGGGCCGCAGACCGGTACTGGTCTGTGGGCCATTTGGTACCGGTCAACAGAGAAAGAATAAATAACTTACATTATTTCCGTCTTATTTATTTATTTATTTATTTATTTATTTTTAATAATTTTATTTTTTTAATGGGGTGACATCAATAAATCAGGATACATATATTCAAAGATAACAAGTCCAGGTTATCTTGTCGTTCAATTATGTTGCATAACCATCACCCAAAGTCAGATTGCCCTCTGTCACCTTCTATCTTGTTTTCTTTGTGCCCCTCCCCCTCCCCCTTTCCCTCTCCCATTCCCCCCCCCCCCCGTAACCACCACACTCTTATCAATGTCTCTTAGTTTCACTTTTATGTCCCACCTACATATGGAATAATGCAGTTCCTGGTTTTTTCTGATTTACTTATTTCACTTCATATAATGTTATCAAGATCCCACCATTATGCTGTAAATGTTCCAATGTCATCATTTCTTATGGCTGAGTAGTATTCCGTAGTGTATATGTGCCACATCTTCTTTATCCAGTCATCTATTGACGGGCTTTTTGGTTGTTTCCATGTCCTGGCCACTGTGAACAATGCTGCAATAAACATGGGGCTGCATGTGTCTTTATGTATCAATGTTTCTGAGTTTTTGGGGTATATACCCAGTAGAGGGATTGCTGGGTCATAAGGTAGTTCTATTTTCAGTTTTTTGAGGAACCACCATACTTTCTTCCTTAATGGTTGTACTACTTTACATTCCCACCAACAGTGTATGAGGGTTCCTTTTTCTCCACAGCCTCTCCAACATTTGCTATTACCTGTCTTGCTAATAATAGCTAATCGAACAGGTGTGAGGTGGTATCTCATTGCAGTTTTGATTTGCATTTCTCTAATAGCTAAAGAAGATGAGCATCTTTTCATATATCTGTTGGCCATTTGTATTTCTTCCTGGGAGAAGTGTCTGTTCATTTCCTCTTCCCATTTTTTTATTGGATTGTTTGTTTGTTTGTTGTTGAGTTTTATGAGTTCTTTGTATATTTTGGATATTAGGCCCTTATCTGAGCTGTTGTTTGAAAATATCATTTCCCATTTAGTTGGCTTTCTGTTTATTTTGTTATCAGTTTCTCTTGCTGAGCAAAAACTTCTTAGTCTGATGTAGTCCCATTCATTAATTTTTGCCTTCACTTCTCTTGCCTGTGGAGTCAAATTCATAAAATGCTCTTTAAAACCCAGGTCCATGAGTTGAGTACCTATGTCTTCTTCTATGTACTTAATTGTTTCAGGTCTTATGTTTAGATCTTTGATCCATTTTGAGTTAATTTTTGTACAGGGGACAAACTGTAGTCCAGTTTCATTCTTTTGCATGTGGCTTTCCAGTTTTCCCAGCACCATTTATTGAAGAGGCTTTCATTTCTCCATTGTGTGTTGTTGGCCCCTTTATCAAAAATTATTTGACTATATATATGTGGTTTTATTTCTGGACTTTCTATTCTGTTCCATTGGTCTGAGTGTCTATTTTTCTGCCAATACCATGCTGTTTTGATTGTCGTGGCCCTATAATAGAGTTTGAAGTCAGGTATTGTAATGCCCCCAGCTTCATTCTTTTTCTTTAGGATTGCTTTGGCTATTCGGGGTTTTTTATAGTTCCATATAAATCTGATGATTTTTTGCTTCATTTCTTTAAAAAATGTCATTGGAATTTTGATGGGAATTGCATTAAATTTGTATATTGCTTTGGGTAATATAGCCATCTTGTTTATATTTATTCTTCCTAGCCAAGAACAAGGTATATTCTTCCATCTCATTATATCTTTTTTGATTTCCCTTAACAATGGTTTATAGTTTTCATTATATAAGTCCTTTACATTCTTTGTTATGTTTATTCCTTAAAATGTATGGAATACATTTATGTTAATACTTTAAAATAAATAAAGTATTTTATTTTTTTTGTTGCAATCGTGAAGGGGATTATTCTTTTGAGTTCGTTCTCAATTGTTTCATTGTTGGCATATAGAAAGGCTATTGACTTCTGTATGTTAATTTTGTATCCTGCGACCTTACTGTATTGGCTTATTGTTTCTAGTAGTCTTTTTGTGGATTCTTTGGGGTTTTCGATGTATAGGATCATATCATCTGCAAAAAGTGATACCTTTACTTCTTCTTTTCCGATATGGATGCCTTTTATTTCTTTGTCTTGTCTGATTGCTCTGGCTAGAACCTCTAGTACCACATTAAATAAGAGTGGAGAGAGTGGACAACCCTGTCTTGTTCCTGATTTAAGGGGGAAAGCCTTCAGTTTAGTGCCATTTAATATGATGTTAGCTGATGGTTTATCATATATGGCCTTTATCATGTTGAGGTATTTTCCTTCTATATCCATTTTGTTGAGAGTCTTAAACATAAAATTGTGTTGTATTTTATCAAAAGCCTTTTCTGCGTCTATTGATAAGATCATGTGGTTTTTGTTCTTTGTTTTGTAGATATGGTATATTATGTTAACCGTTTTATGTATGTTGAACCATCCTTGAGATTCTGGGATGAATCCCACTTGATCATGATGTATTATTTTCTTAATATGTTGTTGTATTCGATTTGCTAGTATTTTGTTTAGTATTTTAGCATCTGTATTCATTAGAGATATTGGTCTGTAGTTTTCTTTTTTTGTGCCATCCTTGCCTGGTTTTGGTATGAGGGTTATGTTGGCCTCATAAAATGTGTTTGGAAGTATTGCTTCTTCTTCAATTTTTTGGAAGACTTTGAGTAGAATTGGAACCAAGTCTTCTTTGAATGTTTGATAAAATTTGCTGGTATAGCCGTCAGGGCCTGGACTTTTATTTTTGGGGAGGTTTTTAATGGTTTTTTCTATTTCTTCTCTACTGATAGGTCTGTTTAGGTTTTCTGCTTCTTCTGGACTCAGTCTAGGAAGGTTGTATTGTTCTAGGAATTTATCCATTTCTTCTAGGTTGTTCAATTTAGTGGCATAAAGTTTTTCATAGTATTCTACAATAATTCTTTGTATATCTACAGTGTCCGTGGTGATTTCTCCTCTTTCATTTTGGATTTTGTTTATATGAGTTCTTTCTCTTTTTTCCTTGGTAAGTCTTGCCAAGGGTTTGTCAATTTTGTTGATCTTTTCAAAGAACCAGCTCCTTGTTCTATTAATTTTTTCTATAGTTTTTCTGTTCTCTAATTCATTTATTTCTGCTCTGATTTTTATTATCTCCTTTCTTTGGCTGGTTTTGGGTTGCCTTTGTTCTTCTTTTTCTAGTTCCTTAAGGTCAGAAGTTAAGTGGTTCACTTGGGCTCTCTCTTGTTTGTTCTTATATGCCTGAAGTGATATGAACTTCCCTCTTATCACTACTTTTGCTGCATCCCATAGATTCTGATATGTTGTATTGTCATTTTCATTAGTCTGTATATATCTTTTGATCTCTGCACTTATTTCTTCTTTGACCCATTCATTTTTTAAAAGTATGTTGTTTAGTTTCCACATTTTTGTGGGATTATTTTCCTCTTTTTTGCAGTTGAATTCTAGTTTCAAGGCTTTATGATCAGAAAATATGCTTGGTACATCTTCGATGTTTCTGAATTTGCTGATGTTGTTTTTGTGGCCCAACATATGGTCAATTCTTGAGAATGATCCATGTACACTGGAGAAAAATGTATACTCAGTCACTTTGGGATGAAATGTCCTGTAGATGTCTATCATATCCTGGTGCTCTAGTGTTTTATTTAAGGCCACTATGTCTTTGTTGATTCTCTGTTTGGATGACCAATCTAGAGCCGTCAGCGGTGTATTGAGGTCTCCAAGTATGATTGTGTTTTTGTCAGTTTTTGTTTTAAGATCAATAAGTAGCTGTCTTATATATTTTGGTGCTCACTGGTTTGGTGCATATATATTAAGAATTGTTATGTCTTCTTGATTCAGTGTCCCCTTAGCCATTATGAAATGGCCATTTTTTCTCTGAGTACATTTCCTGTTTTGTAGTCAGCATTATCCGATATGAGTATTGCTACACCTGCTTTTTTTTTATGTTATTTGCTTGGAGTATTGTTTTCCAGCCTTTCACTTTGAATTTGTTTTTATCCTTGTTACTTAGATGAGTTTCCTGTAGGCAGCATACAGTTGGATTTTCTTTTTTAATCCATTCTGCTACTCTGTGCCTTTTTAGTGGTGAATTTAATCCATTTACATTTAGTGTAATTATTGACACTTGTGAGTTCCCTATTGCCATTTTATATCTTGCTTTCTGTTAGTTTTGTGTCTTGTTTGATCCTTCTCTTTCGTTTTTCTATCTTTTGTTTTTATTTGGTTGTATTCCATACATCTTTCCTCTGTTGCTATCTTTTTTATCTCATGTGCTTCTGTGGTGGTTTTTTCAATGGTGGTTACCTTTGAGTAATGAAAAGGGTCCCTACCCTGTTCATTGTAGCGAACTATTTTGTGAGTACTTTTGCACTCCATCGTCCTTTGCTACTATTAATCTCCATCTTCTCCCCCTCTTCCTTTTTGTTGTTGTCACAGTTTAAATTTGGTTTTATTGTGTTCTTCTTGGAGCTTTTACTTGTGGCTCTGTTTTTTTTGTTCTTTGTATCTGATTGGAGAACCCCCTTTAGTAATTCCTGGAGTGGGGGTTTTCTGATGATAAATTTCCTCATCTTTTCTGTATCTGTGAATGTTTTTATTTCTCCTTCATATTTGAAGGATAGCTTTGATGGGTATAGTATTCATGGCTGAAAGTTCCTCTCTTTCAGGACTTTAAATATTGGGGTCCACTCTCTTCTAGCTTGTAGAGTTTCTGCTGAGAAATCTGATGATAATCTAATGGGCCTTCCTTTATATGTTGTATTCTTCTTTTCCCTGGCTGCCTTGAGAATTTTTTCTTTGCTGTTGGTTTGTGTCAATTTCATTTTGATATGCCTTGGAGTAGGTTTGTTGGGGTTAAGAAAACTCGGAGTTCTGTTTGCTTCTTGAACTTGAGGCTTTAGTTCTTTCCACAGGCATGGGAAGTTCTCATCTATTATTTGTTTGAGTATGTTCTCCATTCCATTTTCTCTCTCTTCTCCCTCTGATATACCTATTATTCTTATGTTAATCTTTTTGATGGAGTCAGATAATTCTTGTAGGGCTATCTCATTTTTTTAATTTTTGAGTCACTTTCTTCCTCTTTCTGTTGTGCCTCAAGTTGCTTGTCTTCTATTTCACTAATCCTCTCTTCTATCTGACCTGTTCTATTAGCTAAGCTTGTTACTTCGTTTTTCAGCTCGTGAATTAAGTTTTCCATCTCTGTTTGACTTGTATTTATAGTTTCAATTTCCTTGGTCATACATTCTTTGTGTTCATTGAGTTGTTTTCTGAGCTCCCTAAATTGCCTTTCTGTGTTTTCTTGTATATCTCTGAGTATTTTTAGGATTTCTATCTTGAATTCTCTGTCATTTAGCTCCAAGGTTTCCAATATATTAAATTTTTTCTCCATAGATTTTTCCTCATCTAGCTGTGTTACCTCTCTTTCTTTTGTATCCATGATATTCGATTTTCTCTTCCTTAGTGGCATCTGAGGGTGGTTTTGTTGATAGTATTAATGAGATTTAATAAAGAGTAAAAAGTTAAAAAAATAAAAAAAAGAATAAAAAAGTAAAAAATCGAAAAGATTTTTTTTAAAAAAATTAATAATGAAATAAAGAAAAATAAAATAAAATAAAAATTTTTAAAAAAGGAAATTATACCCCCCCTCCTTTTTTTCTCTCCTCTCCTTTCCCCTCTTTCTTGAGAAAATCTTGTGGTGAACTGTGAATTATAACATACAATGCCTGTGATGTAGGGCCTGAATTGGGGAAAAGTAATAAAGGGGCAAAAGAAAAAAAAAAGAAAAAAAAAGAAAAAAGAAAAAAAAAGAAAAAAAAGAGCGTAAGGACCCACAAAAAGCAAATAAGGAAAAAATTTGGGTCAAGAATAAAATGATTTGCTTTTAGGTGTTGGTTGTCTAAGAGTTATGATGAGAGGAATAAGAGGAAAACGGAAAAATGGGGGGACAAATTAAAAAATTACTATTGTATTTAGTGGAACAAGAACTAGATAAAATGGAGAGCCAGGGATGGGAGCACTGCTAGTGAGTTAAAAAGGTGAAGTAAAAACCCCCCAAAATGCCACAAACATAAGTTTGAGTCCCAGATAAGATAATTTGTTTGTTATTGAGGTTTGAATGAGAGGAGATGTAAAGGAGAAAGGAAGAAACTAATATAGAGGTAGAAAAGAAAGAGAGAGAGAGAAAAAAAGAGGGAACCACTAAAAGAAGAAAAAAGAAAAAAGAGGAGAGAGAGAGAGAGAGAGAGAGAGAGTTAAGGGTTTTGGAGTGCAACCCTCATAGAGAGAAAGGAAGAGGAGAGAAAAGATAATGGGAGATGTAACACTTATGGGTAGTGTAGTTCAAGGAGCGGATAGAGTAAGACCGGCAGATAGTTAATTGGCCAAATTGGAGGAGGAAAAAAAGTATCAAGAATGAAGATAAGAGAAACAAATGAACAAATATAATAAAATGGGATAGGTTATAAAGTCTGCAGATTATTCTTGATTTTGAGAGGTTATCTTCTTGCTTTTTCTTTTCTCTCCCTCTTCCTGGTCGGTGACTCTGTACCCCGGGTTCTGTCCCTTTGGCACGCTCAGGTAGAGGTTTGCAGTTGATAAGTCTCTATGGCAATGTCATGTATTGTGCTTTAGTCTCGTTGGCAGTCGAGGCTCATTAGCATTTATAGGCACCGACAGTGAGAGAGTTCGCGTTTCTGGAGCCTTTCTCCTAGTCTTTCCTTCCTCAATTAGTAGCCTGATAATCCAGCTATGGGGTTGCTGCTGCCTCTGCCTGGATAGTAAGAGGCTCAAAGAGCTGGCAACTCCCCACTCTATTCCCACTCAGCAGAGGGCTCTGGGTAAGGCTCAGTCAGTCAGAGCTGCTAGCATAATCAGGTGGGCTTTCCGCCCACTCAAAGACCTCTGGCTCTGCCACTCTGTCCGGTAACACAGGCGGGCGCCCACTTCCGGGGCGCTTGGAGGAAACTCTCACTCACTGTCTGCGCGCGCAGACCAGGATATCCGGCCAGAAGTCTCACGCTCTGAGTGAAACCCCCAACCGCAGAGAAAAGTTGCAGCGTTGGAATTGGCTCTCGCTCCGCCACCGTGCGCGGCTTTTGCAAGGCGCTGGGGCAACCCGAGATTCCGCTTTGGCCCACACAAAGGCCCCTGACTCTGCCCCTCTGTGCGATAACACGGGCGCGCACTGCTGAGGAACTCGGAGGAATCTCTCACTCCCTATCTGCGCGGGCAAACCAGGATATGAGGCCGGCCGGGTTTCCCTCTGAGTGAAACCCCCTCCAGCACGGAAAATCTCCACCATTGGAATTAGTTCTCACTCCCTCCCGTGCGTGGCTTTCCCAGGGCGCTGGGGCTGCCCAGAGACTCTGCCCTCGGCCCACAGAAAGGCCTCTGACCCTGCCTCTCCATAGGGCAACACAGGCACCCACTCTCGGGGCCTAGGAAGAAATCTCTCGCCCACTAACTGCGCACACGCCGACCAGGAGACCGGTTAAAATGGCCGCCCCGCTTGTCTTTCTTTGTTTGGGTTTGGCACGAGTGTTAGCTTGTATTGCCCGGGTTGCCACAGGATCAGTTTTTCCTCGGCTTGGATCTCTGTGCCACAGCCTGGTTCGGCCGTTTGTGCCACGGCCTGGATCTATTCACCCCCTTTGCCCGCCTCAGTTTCTATATTCACAGTTACCAGAGAAAGCCGCCCTGTTTAGGTTAGTGAGGAAGGTGGAGCATTTCTTACTCCCTATTTTTTTAGTGTATTGCGAAGCATCTGGAGGCTCCAAGTATAGGTTTTTCTGTTTCTGGTTGAAGATCTTGTTGAGTTTTGGGGGAGATTTATCGGTATCGCTTCCTACCCCGCCATTACTCTGACGTCATCTAATAATATGTGGTTTTAAACATGTGCTTCACACAGTGCATTCTGACCCTTGTTCACATGGCATGTTGCACCGAAGCAGGCTTTTAGAACTTGAGTCTTACAAGAGGGCTGTGGAAAGGCTACAGAAGGACCGCTGGACATAGAGGAGCTAAAAGGTGGACTCCGAGTGGGACTGTAACTGAAGACCAATGGCAAGGGCGACAATAGCAATGAGTGCTAATGTGGAAGACACTGATAATGGGAGACAGAGGGGGAGGGGAAATCCTAAAATGGCAGAGAAACCTGGAAATTATTGAGTTCATCTAAACTGGGACATGAAAATATTTTTTGAAACCAGGCAAAAAGGGAAAACTTGAAACCATTATTAAATTCTGCTCTTGGAATAAAAAACAGGTTCCATTTCTTGCTCATCCAAGGATAAAGTTTGTAAATTTGTACCAGCTCTATCAAGACAATGGCCACGTCTCACAGACACCACTGCTGGGTGGTGGTGAGAATGGATCCTTAAACTGGTATTTTTGCTTCAAGCTCTGGGTCTCATATGGAGATTGCTTTGGGCTGTCTTAAATGACTTGTTCACTGATTTTCCAAACACCCTTTGAGTGCCTCCTCTGCTTAGCATCCAGTTGCATTCACTGCATGCTGAGGGGACAGATGTGTATCAGATAAGGTTTTTTCCTTCAGGAATTCATAATGTGAAAAGCTGAGACTAACTTTGGTGAAATAGGAAATGATACCAGACTGAAATACTAAAGAGAATGGAGCATAGTGCTATTGGAATTCAGAAGAGGAGGATAAACGGGACTGGAATAATCTAAGTGTGGCCACTCAAAGTATGATCCAGGGATCAGCAGTGTCAGTGTGCGTGGGAAATTGTTAGAGATGCAGACTCTCAGGCCCTTCGCAGGACCTACAATTTCCCAAGATCCTCAGCATGTTGTAGATACTTTAGAACTAGGATGCACTGCTCTGAGAGAGTTGGTGTGTGAGTCAAACTTTAAAGAATTGGTAAGATTTATAGAAGCTTAATATTTATTGATGTTAGATTTCTTTAGGCCCAGTATTTTCTTTTAGGCTTAGTAAATGGAATCCTTGATATCAAAAGCCCTTTTGATTAGTAAAAGAATAAAGATGTGTGTGTATGGGAGGGTGTTTATGCAGAAAGAAGATGGAATTCCAAAGAATAAGGTCATATGAAATAACTAATTACTAGATATAAAGGCTAAAAAATACAAGAATAAAACCTTACCAGCTTTTCTGAATATAGACCCCTGTGGGAAATTTATATTTGTAACCCTCTTGCTCTTCATTCAATGATCCTAAAGTATTCTTGCTAAGATATGTATAAGAAGCCTTCTTGGAAACATCCAAACTTTTAAAATTTAATCTTATTCCTTATGGAATGTAATAGTTCATCTCAAAGACTTAGATGAGAAAGGCCTCTCATAGTTAATAATTGGCATCTCTAACTCCTGAAGTCTTATGGAGTATAGATTTTTTTGGTTGGTAAAAGAACTTTTTTTAAAAAATTAAGTGAGAGGCAGGGAGGCAGAGACAGACTCCCCCATGAACCCCAACAGGGATCTACCTGGCAAGCCCCGTACCAGGCAATGTTCTGCCCATCTGAGGCCACTACTCTATTGCTCAGCAACCGAGCTATTTTAGTGCCTGAGGTGAGGCCATGGAGCTATCCTCAGCACCCAGGGCCAACTTTGCTCCAACCATTTAAGCCATGGCTGCAGAAGGGGATGTGGGGGGGGGGTGTGGAGAAGCAGATGGGCACTTCCCCTGTGTGCCCTGACTGGGAATCGAACCCAGGACTTCCACACGCCAGACCGATCCTCTACCACTGAGCAAACTGGCCAAGGTGGTAAAAGAACTTAAAGTTTGATCTGTTTCTCTGCCTTTGGCCAAAGGAAAATGAAAATGTTGATGACTCTGGTAGACAGAGCAGGTCCTCAAATAATGTCACTTCAGTCAACATTATAACCTTGATGTTGTAGGAACTTAACTCTTATTCATATCAGTTAGCCTATGGTAAAATTGGTTTCATTGCATGCCATTTACTTAAAGTCTCAAACTTATTGACGACTTACAGTGAGGACTTACTGAACTTGAAGGTTTAAAGAAGCTTTCTTTTTTGTCAGATTTGTATCTTGTCCCCTGCCTCCACAGGTGTCTTAGCTTGAGCCCAACCTCCTTTTCCTCCCTCTCTTCTTCCATCCTCTCCTCTTTCATCTCTACTCTGTTCCCTTCTTCTATCTCTTCCTCATTCCATCTGAGCCCCACTGTGGCTTTTTAAATCATCTCTACTGTACCCACACATGCTACCAACACTGCCATTCCCTTTGCTTCTCTGAAGCTTAAATGTTATGTTTGCAGCTGTCAGAACTTATCCACATCTGGACCCCATAGCATGTCTTCTGTGCCTCTCGAATGCCTCATGGACTGTCAAACCTGTAATATTGCTATGTGTGTCTCTGACTTGAAAGTCTTGTTAGACTCTAAAATCTTCTCAAGCAAGGATTTTTGCCTTAATTAGCTTTATATCTCTTCAACATCTGGCAAAAATGGTACTTAGTAAAGACCAAGTGTTTAACAAATTGTTGAGTAAATTAATGATGACAGAAAGATGAGCAAAAGATAGTCTTAACAAGGTAAAAAATAAATAAACAGATATGAATGCTGTACAGGGTGTTTTCTTTAAAGGGCCAGATAGTAAATATTTTAGGCTTTGTAGGCCATACAGTCTCTGTATGAATTATTTAATTTCCTCATTATATTGTGAAACAAGCTACAGGCAATCTATAAATGATAGGTGTGGTTATGGTATAATAAAACTTTATTTATGGATAGATACTGAATTTTGAGTTTCATATAATTTTTATATGTTGTGAAATACTAGTCTTTGTAAATTTTTTCCAGCGGTTTAAAACTTTAAAAGCTATCATTAGCCTGCAGGCAGTAGGAAAAAAGGGTGGGTGGATTTAGCTCTCAGGGAAGTTTGCCAACCCCTGATTTAGAACAATAATTAAATGTTGCAATTAAAAAAGATACACATCAAAGTTTTTATGTTAGTCAAAAGGACAATGGTTGAGTAAATTAGAGTACATTTATGAAATTCTTTGCAGCCAATTAAAGTAACATAAAGACTATGTAGCAACATGGAAAATGCTATGATAAATAGCAAGTTGAATAAATCAGACTTGAAAATTGTGTCTACCCTGATTATAACTATGTTGACTGAATCATGTGAAAACTATATATGCACAAGAATTGAAAGAGAGAATGGAAGCTGCTTGATTTGTAGGAGGTTGGGATTGCGGGTAATTTGTTTTTACGTAAAAGTGAATATAAAGTTTCCTTCTAAGTCTCAGTCAGGTTCTAGGATGCCATTCCCATGGATATTTAGCTCCAGCTGGTTCATCAGGTGAGCACCCTTTGCAGACAAAGAAAGAGGACATAATTTAGATTGGTTAGAGGTCAGGGTTGCTTTAAGCAGTGTTCTAGTTAACCAGTGATCCAAAATAAACAACACACTTAATGTTCTAAAACCGAAACCATTTTTTCTTTAATGTACTCACCAATTCTGTGGGCTAGAAACTCAATGAAGGCACAGCAGCAATGGTGTGTCTCTTCCCTACAATATCTGTAGTCTCAGCTGGGAAGACCAGAACTCCTGCTAGCTACTTAAATTGCTGGGGCTGGAGGATCTACTTTTGAGATGGCTTCTTTACTTCCACCCTGGAGCCTGGGCAGGGATGACTCCAAGGAGTATTGGTTTCCTAAGGCTGCTATAACAAAGTACCACAAACTGTGTGGCCAAAACAAGAGAAATGTATTGTCTCACAGTCCTGGAATCTGCAAGTCCAAGATTAAGGTGTTGGCAGGGTTGGTTCCTTCAAGGGCCATAAGGGAGAATCTGTTCCAGGCCCCTCTCTTCTGGCTTTTGGTGGGTTGCCATCTATCTTTGGCTATCCTTGGCCTGTAGATGCATCACACCAATCTCTGATTTTGTATTTACATGGTATTCTTCTGTGGACATGTCTATCTCTCTGTCCAAAATTTTCCTTTTTACAAGAGCACCAATCATTTTGACCTACCCTACTGACTTCATCTTAACTGGATCATATGCAAAGACCCAGTTTCCATAAAAAGTCACACTTGCCAGCATTGGAGGTTGGGATGTCAGCATTGTGTGGTGGGTGCAATTCATACCACCACAGTTTAACTCAGTTGGGATTGTCGACCATAGCCACCTACAAAGGACCTGTCCATGTGGCATGAGGTAGGGTTTCTTTGTTGTTGTTGTTTTGTATTTTTCTGAAGTTGGAAACGGGGAGGCAGTCAGACAGACTCCCGCATGCGCCCCATCCGGGATCCACCTGGCATGCCCACCAGGGGGCAATGCTCTGCCCATCTGGGGCGTTGCTCTGTTGCAACCAGAGCCATTCTAGCACCTGAGGCAGAGGCCATAGAGCCATCCTCAGCGCCTGGGCCAACTTTGCTCCAATGGAGCCTTGGCTGCGGGAGGGGAAGAGAGAGACAGAGAGGAAGGAGGGGGGGGAGGGGTGGAGAAGCAGATGGGCACTTCTCCTGTGTGCCCTGGCTGGGAATCGAACCCAGGACTCCTGCACGCCAGGCCGCCGCTCTACCACTGAGCCAACCAGCCAGGGTCGAGGTAGGGTTTTGAGAGAAGCATCCTCAAAGCAAGCCTTCCAGGTGAACCAGGTAGAAACTGCATGGGGTTTTTTTGTTTGTTTGTTTTTGTTTTGTATTTTTCTTAACTGAGAAGTAGTGAGGCAGAGAGACAGACTCCTGCATGCACCAGACTGGGATCCACCTGGCAAGCCCACTAGGCGGCAATGCTCTGCCCATCTGGGCCATTGCTCCATTGCAACCAGAGCCATTTTAGCACCTGAGGTGAGGCCATAGTGCCGTCCTCAGCGCCCAGGCCAGCTCACTCCAATGAGCCATGGCTGCAGGAGGGGAAGAGAGAGATAGAGAGAAGGGAGAGGTGGAAGGGTGGAGAAGCAGACGGTGGCCTCTCCTGTGTACCCTGGCCGGAAATCGAACCTGGGACATCCACATGCTTGGTCGATGCTCTACCACTGAGCCAACTGATCAGGGCTGAAACTGCATGATTTTTATGAACTATTTTTGGAATCCATACTTTATTGGGAGACGTAGTCACAGCATTCAAAAGAAGGATGTAGATCTCACCTCCAGATGGGAGAAGTATCAAAGAATTTGCAGTCATATTTAGAAAACACTGCAAGTAGGAATTTTTAATGTAGGGTTCATGAATCCATTGGGAATCCACAGATGGCTTCCAAAGAATATGAGAAACCTCAGAAACTGTGCAACATTTTGTATGAGCTCAATTCCTCTTCTCTGAGGCATGGGTCTACAGAGCTCATTCTAGGTTCAAAAAGGTCTAGGACCTACAAAATGATTAGGAAGTACTGGAGTATTGAGTCCATCTGCTGCTTCCAAACAGAAAAGAACACCCCTCCCTTTCACTAATTCAGAGAGATGTTTTCTGCCTCTGGCTTGGCATAGAGCCAACCTTTCTCTTTCCCTGAGGCAGCTTTTGTCATCTGCCAAATGGTGCTGTTTTGTGACCCTGGTGTCCTTGAAGCTGTTCAGAAGCCTCAGAAAGAGGTCTCCAGTGATCCCAGAGCACTCTGGCTACTGGGTGCACAGGCATGGATTAAAAAGAAGCCTGTAACCCACTCCCTAAACCTGGGAGGCTCTGGAATATTCCCAATTGGCAGTTCTAGGGAGCCAGGGTGGGTCGGGGAAGTTTCTTTCAGAATCATGGCCCCTTCCTGTTCTTCTTCCAACCTTGTTTACGCTTATATGCTACTGCCTGTCTCTCCCACTAGCTAATGAACTCCTTTGGGCACAAGATCCTCTCTTATTTCGCTGTATATTAAAAAAATATTTAATACTATATTTTACATGTGATAATACTCAAAACAACTGGTAATTGAAAATATCAAAGCTGAGCTGTATAAAGTTAGAATAGGTCCCCAGGGATGGTGGTGCCAGCCTTGGGCATGAGGATGCTGCTTATTCATGTGGTTAGAATACAGGGCCTCATGGGCTTAGCATGCTAGGAAGCTCTCATTTGAGGAAAGAGGTCAGCTGCAAATAGGGGCCATAGAGAAGGAGATTTAGGCAGGGCTTAGAGAGTGAAATTGGGAGCTGGTTTGGATTCTATCCCTGGTTCTGTCACTAATAATCTATGGAACACTAGCAAGGCATTTCTAAATGGCATAGTGAACACCAAGTATGAATCTTGGTGCTCCTATATATTAGTTGTGACAGAGGCAGCTGGTATATAGGGCAAATGTCTGGCCCCTAAAGCCAGACTTCCTAGCTCCCCCTCTGATTGCCTATGACCTTGGGCATTAATGACCTTGGACATTATATCCTATAATCCTCAGCTGCCTCATCTGTCAAATACCAACCTCCTGAGCTCGGCAGCCTCTTCCCACTGCCCTGCATGAGAGAGGCACTGCTCTGAGAGTGCCACATGCCTTCACTCCTTTGGTCCTCAGAGCAGCCCTGCTAACTAGGTGGCATATTATCCCATTTACCACTGGTGCAACTGAAGCACGGTGAGGGGACACCATGCCCTCAGTCCCACTTCTGTCAAGGGGCACAGCTGGCATTTGAATCAGGCTGCTGGCTCCCTTAGTCTGTTCCTTTAACCACTGCTTGACTGCACAGTTCCCTGACCTGATGCGCCTAAGCACATTGCAGGAGCTCAACCAATAGCTGTTGGTACTAATGATCATTTTGACTCTCAGAGCCTCATCTTCAAGGCAAGGGCGATATTTCCTAATCAGGGGTAGAGATGGCACTGATGAAGCCCTAAGCTGTTCACACAAGACTGGAGTGCCTGCCTGGTTTGTTATCTCTGGTTTTTAGCTGCATGGAAAGTGGATGGGCCCCTGGTCCTGACGACGCATACTTGGGGACCAGGCTGTCTTAGTGGGGGCTAATCCCATATTGCTTGATGTTTTCTAGCTTGAATAATGCTTTGCTCATAGCACATGCTCAAAAATATGGTTTTCTAATTTTTCCAAGAACTCAAGAATTCTCACTACGCTTGTGTAGGCTGCTCTGGAAGAAGATGTGGGAGCAGTGCCGGGGCAGAAATAATCATGGAGCCCGCCCCTGACTTCAGTCCTACTCAAAGAGGAAACTCACATCTCGTGCAATAGGTTAACCTTCCAGAAACCCACTTAATGCCAAATTCTATTTAATCTGTGCTGTGGATGTTGCCACCTCTTGTTAATGCATGGCGGTTGTTACCCTGTTCTTATGTTTCTATGCAGGTCAATAGTTGTCTGTCTTAGACTTCTGGCAGTTATGGGCTGGGGACCATATCTCTTTACTTACTGTCAGTGGTCCCATGCAAACTATCGGGCTCATAAACATATCTTGGCTGACTCAGCTGCTGTTGGTCCTGTTGGAGCTAATGTCTAGCCCTGGTTATTTACCATCTCAGTTTCTGACTCTGTGGCCAGACAGCTATGTAACATGATATTCTGGTCTTCTCACCTCCATTTTTATTATTTGGTGGCCAGGGCCTGCGTGCTGCAGATGGGAAGAGGTTGTTAGTATGGTGGAGACAGTGGACCTGGTTCATAACTGACTTTGTAGGAGGGAGCTTATTAGGAGAGGAGGGAACTATATTAACAAGCACTAACATGATCAGGCAGCAGGGGGAGCTTTCCAAATGGAATGTGAATGGACACAAAGTTCTTGGTGTTCTAGTGTCCACTCCTCCTACTTTAAGCCACTAGATCAGCAAAAATATGGCCCTGTTTATTTAGTGTCTGCTATGTGGTATTTAAAAATATATTCTTATGACAGAGCACACAGTAAGCACAAATGAATAAAATTATGAATAAATGAATCAATAGACTACCATAGCAAGTTGACAGGTGAGTTCTAGATACACAAAAGGTCACAAAACACTGCGTATATCATTAAAAATGAAGTATAGGCCACTAAAAAGAGCATATACAGCTCTGCTCCTGGCACATGGTTTCCTGCTCCAAGAAGTGGAGGGAGGGAGGAATCAAGGGCCAACGTTTCTCTGCCTGCATCAGCCCTCTTAGTCAGCAGGAGTGTATAGCCAGATAGATCATATATTTAAAAAACAGATGCTCTTGGGCATCCCTCAGCATCTGGGGTTGCTCTCACTTCCTCTTAAAGCAACATCCAACCCCAAGCCCAAGAAACTACGTTAGGAAGTGACAGGCAATGATTTCATTCAGGAAAGTAATGAACACGATTTCACAAGAGGAGGCCACCTGGAGTGCCTCTCAGGACCGCTGTCCCAGGAGCCCTAGACCCGTGTCTGAATGCCACCTGTCATGATGCTGGTATGGACTGCTTTGATGTAAATAAAAGTAGAAATACCTTGAATGGTTCCTGTTTTCTTCTGAAGCCTGTTCAAAGTCTGTTTATTCCTCCAGGGACATTCTGAATCTAATTCCAAATACAAGCTCTGAGATTGTTAAAAGACTTTCCAGAAACATTGGCAGAGAGGAAGTGCCAGGAAAGCCCACACCTGGCTGAGGTGGCAGAATCCTGGCTCTGAGTGACATCTCAGGGAGTAGAGCAAAGGTTCCAGAGGAAAACAGCTTCTGGGAGGAGAGAGCTGTGTAGAGGACGCACTAAGTAAATCCTTACTCATGCACTGTAAGTGTTGAGATGGAAATCCATGCTTACAGGAGACCAGAACCCAAAGGAAGGCCCTGTATATTTCCACTAGACTTGTAAGGAAGTGAATAGTAAAGCAAGAGTCAAGAGACCCAATGGAGCAAAAAAGAAGAAAAGGGTAAGAAGAGAGGGATAAAAGAGAAAATGAGTGTTAGAGAGAGCAGGTAAGGTGAGGATAGAGTGGCAAGAAGTTTGACCTCTGCTTTCTTCCAACTTTTTTTTTTTAGCACAATACATGCATCTCTCAAGAGGCAACTTTATTTTGAGGGATTAACTTCAAACAGTAAAGATGCTCATATTACTATTGACTCCTATTTTTCAACACCAGCTTTTCTCACTAAGGTATTGCTTATGACCAGGCAGAACCTTGCTAATTACCACTTGAGAATGGAATTGTATGGTTGGAGGAAGAACAAAATCTTTGGCCATAGTAACAGTAATTTTGCCCTGGGCCAGGCACTGTGCATGGTTCTGGGCGCGCACATGGCTGTCACTAAGACCCAGTATTTGCCTTCATGGTGAATAACAGCTTAACACATATTAAATGAGCCATTGAGGTTTTTAAACAGGGAAGTGTCATGTTAATACTACATTTTCTAAGATTGCTCTGGGCTGTGTGGTGAAGATGCATTGGAAAAGGGCAGACATAGATTCAGACAGAATGTGTAGTAGTTAGGAGGCAGTTTTAGTAGTTCAATTGGGAGATGATGGATGCATGGGAAAAAGATTAGCAGATGGAATTAAAAGACATTTGGGGTAGAACTGTCATGACTGGAGTATAGATTGGAGGAGAATGGGGCAGGGGTGTTATTCCCAGTTTCAGCCCTTACCAACTAGGTGAAGGGGTGCAATTTACAGAAATACAGGACATTGGGAGAGAAACAGTCTGTGGTGGAAACGATGAGCTTTTTAAAATATTGTTGAGAGATACAACACATTGGCTCACTTGGCCTCTGTTCTATGCTCCTTCTAGTGGCCCATACTATACTTGAGTCACAGCCTAAAACTACATTTCCCACATTCCCTTACAATTAAGGCTTCAAACATGATTTAGATCCATCAATCAGCTATAATCACGAGTCTTAAGTTCAGAGTGAAGGCAAATGAGTCCAAAGCATCCATCTTGCTGATGCAAATCCAGCAGGTATAAGAGCCTGCCAAATATATAATATACTAATAAATAAATGTCAAGAAACTGAGACAGTGAAGCTTAGGAGTTAAGCCTTACTGTAAGGCTAGATTCCAGATCCATCACTCACTAAGGATGGGGAAATTATCATTAAATGGGGGTAATAATAAATAGCTCCTACCTTATGGGTCTTTGTGAAGATTCAAACATTTCAGGAAGATGGTCCAGCACAGTGTCTGGCAAATGGTATCCAATAGATGTTAACTATAACTGGTATGCTTATTTCTTCTCACTCTCCTTTGCATGAAACCTTTATTGTATTAAATAGAAATGTGTTTAGACACTTGGACTATGGGAACATCTTCTACCTTCCGCATTAGACTCAGTGCCCCCAAAATGTGATGAATCCATGTTTCTCTTGCTTTGTAAATATTCGTAGTAATTAGGATGATGTTCTAAACAGTCATTACATCCATCATATAGACAGAATAAAGGTCAAGTTAGGGGACAGTCACTAGCCAGCATACATCAGCAGAGACTCAGCTAAGTGGGATCTTGGGCTGGGGAATAAGAATGTGTGGGTTTCACGGCTGGAGCTGGGTGGATTTCACTGATCAGAGATAAATATCAACCCGGAGCAATGTCCTTCCTGCCAAGAGGAGGAAGCAGCTTGCTTTTCCTGGTGAACAAAGACTGTGCTTGCATGAACGTCTCTAGAGAGAAATGTGTTTGTACATTAGACTGGTAATTAAAGGCTCCCAATAAACCAAATCTCATTACTCAGTTTAAAGAGCTGCCTAGATAGTGTCTGGCATGCTGTCAAACATCTGCCTGGCACAAAGCTGAGCTTGGAGTTGTCCCATCCCTGGGGGAGGGGCATGGGCTAGGGGCCCGTTCAGACCCGCCAGCCAGGGCTCCCGGTGCAGGCTCCCGTTTTTGCTGTGCTGATTGGAAACAAGCCAGTCTTCACATTTCTCAGGCTTAATGGTCCACCCCCCCAAAAAAAAATATCTGAACAGGCTGTTAAGAACTGGGCCGGGTCAACTGCCTGATTCAGTGAACTTTACAGTAATTAACTGCTGGGATCTCAGTCGACATCACAAACCCACGCAGGTTAATCTCAGCCTTGAGGAAAGCTGTTGCTGGTCATTCTTCACTAAGCTGCAGGAGTCTGTTAGAATCAAAGTTCAGTTAAAGTAACACCATCAATTCCTTCCTTCTACATACACTA
This sequence comes from Saccopteryx leptura, assembly GCF_036850995.1. Lineage (NCBI taxonomy): Eukaryota > Metazoa > Chordata > Mammalia > Chiroptera > Emballonuridae > Saccopteryx > Saccopteryx leptura. Next base: position 193,282,567 of record NC_089505.1, read on the forward strand.
GAGCAGGGGTCCCCAAACTACGGCCCGCGGGCCACATGCGGCTCCCTGAGGCCATTTATCCGGCCCTCCCCGCACTTCTGGAAGGGGCACCTCTTTCATTGGTGGTCAGTGAGAGGAGCATAGTTCCCATGGAAATACTGGTCAGTTTGTTGATTTAAATTTACTTGTTCTTTATTTTAAATATTGTATTTGTTCCCGTTTTGGTTTTTTACTTTAAAATAAGATATGTGCAGTGTGCATAGGGATTTGTTCATAGTTTTTTTTTTTATAGTCCGGCCCTCCAACGGCCTGAGGGACAGTGAACTGGCCCCCTGTGTAAAAAGTTTGGGGACCCCTGCACTAGAGCCTATGCTTTGCACTTCAATGTCTGGCTAATTCATCTCTTTCAGAGGGGATAATAATACCTTAGTTTTGTAAAATACTTTCTAGTTTGCAAAGCATTTTCCCTGTTTCCTGTTATAATGTAAGAAGACTCTGGGGGATGTGTTTGCTCAGGAGCCCAGCATTGCGAAGTGGGTCAAGGCAAGCTGCAGTCATCAGTCCCAAACAGCTGGAAATCCAAGCAGATCAGATGCTCCTTTTCCTTTAGTTTCCATTTGGCTTTCAAATGACTTGTTTACAACCAACAAAGCTTTTAATGACTTGCTGAGTCCCATCCTTCTTCCCTCTGAGTTGCTCAGCTGGGAGTAAGAGATGAGCATGCCTATCTGGGAAACATGTAGAAATGCAGTGGTTCTCAGCCCTGTTACCTCATTCCATCACCTGGGAAGCTCCCAAAAATCCAGATGCCCAGGCATATTCTCAGTCGGGTTAAGTCATAATTTCAGGGGATGGGAACCAGATGTGTATAACTTTCTGAAAACTTCCACAACTGACTATAATATAGAGAGCCAGGGATGAAGATTGCTGCTTTAGAGTGCTGATTTTCACAGTGTGGGCCCAGAATAGCTGCATAGGCATCACCTGGGAATTTGTTAGAAATGCCAATTCTCCTGGATCCACTGAATCAGGAACTCTGGGGATGGACCCCAGACACCAGTTTCAACAAGCCTTCTAGGTGATTCTCATGCACAATAAAGTTTGAGAATCAGTTTAGGTAAACAAGACTATTTTATTTTGTTTTTCAATCTGCTGAGATGCTTAAACTGTTAACTGTTACCTCTATTTTATTATTTTTTTGTCTGCAGCAAAACCCAATTCCCTCTTTTGGTAACTCTCTGTAATAAAATGATAAGTCCTTACTCATCTAGGATGAAAAATAACAGGCAGACCATGTTCTTACTGGTTCTTCTTATGGATCAGGAACCAACAAAGCAAAATAATCTTGTGAAGCAACAGAGGCAAATTACTTGGTCTCCAATGAATAAGTCATCTGCTGTGTATTGTTTTATAAGGTGCACTTTTCTAGTAACCATCTTTTGTTTATCAAGTTGGAGCTGCTAGAAAGAAAACATGCCCTAAACAGGTTTAATTAGAGAGATACTTGGTTGGCATTCCCTCGGGAAATTATGATATTGCAGGATGTTTCTTTATTGTATAGCACTGTGGGGAGAGAGCCTCAATTCACACGAAGTGAGCAGAGCTGGGGTAAGCACCAAGAGTGTCGCGGTCCAGCCACAATGAGTCTATTATGGGGTCTTCGAACAGGAAAAGGTATGGAATTGAAATAAATGATAGACAGGGACTTAAAAACATATATATACAGATGGGTTCAGGAGGACGCCACAGCAAACAGTCTCTACTGTTCCTTAGCCATAATGTGCCTGCTCCCAGAAACACATCCACTTTTATGCGTAGAAAAAATGTGGTCCATCAGCAATTCAATTAAGTTTCCAAGGCAACTCAAAGACAACCCCCACCATACCATCCAAATCTACTTTACAATAATAAGAAACTAGCTTCCAGCCTCCTCCAGAGAACTGGGTGAGACAAATGAGAATCAGGTGTAGCTCTTTGTTAACTAGGCAAATGAGGTGGGGTTTGGGCCCAGCGCCTCTGTCCAGATTGCAAAAATACCCTGTTTATTTATTCAGTCCCCAACACCAGAGGATGGGGAAGTAAAAGCTGGGAGAAGATGGCGGTCAGCAGTCATTTAAGCCAAGAGAAATGAAAGCAATGATGTCTTGCTCTCTAATCTAGAGAGTTCTTGAAACTTTAGGATCTGAGATCTTCTGCCCTAAGCATTACTGAGAAGCATGAATGGGTATTTTTCAATGGGGAAAGTTCAAAGACTTCTCCTCTGCAGTTCCCTATACCCCCAAAATATATAAAACCAAATCATAGAAAAAGACAGTCAGCTCTGTAAAGTGCTTTGTAAGTTTTTTTACAACTTGGGTATCCAGAATGTTATTTTACTAAGTAAAAATAAAAAGATATATATTAAGTGGTGTTGGGAAAAGAGCTGTGTTAGATGAGCTTGCTTGCACTTTGCATGATTAGTGTGTGAGCACGTGGCAGAGCCACATGTATGTAGCCTACACAAGGCTATGGATACTTTCACTCACAGTGGTTTTTGTGGATCACTGACCTGCACCGTGAGGCACGGATTGCCTGCCGCCACTGTGAGGGGCCTTTCCCTATCTGTTCACCTGCTGCAGTGAGAAGCAGTTTTCCCTACCTGTTTGCTTGCCCACCATTTTGAGACTCTAATAAACGGGAATGGCCCAAAGCTTTCGGGCTTTGCAGTTCCTCTACCATCAGTCCAAATCCAATGTGGACCTGCGTGACTTTGACCACCAGCATTACATTGGTGATTAACACATAATTATACTTAGTATGTATTTTAACCCTCATAACAACAATCAAAATAAGTATTATTGGCCCATTTTCTGAATTAGAAAACTGAAGGTCAGAAATGCTAAGAAATAATTTAATCAGCTGTTAAAAGACAGAACTAAGATTCTAATCCAGGTCTGTCCAACCTTAAGACCTTTGCTTGCTTCCTTGGTCCAGAAAGACATGACCTAGAAGGAGGAGTTGGGCAGCCAGCTGGCAGTTCTACATCCAACTACACGGAGAGGTCAGTCCAGAGCCTCACACTGCAGGGAGATGACAATGCGGAGCAATTCTCAATGGGGACATCTTGTGACAGCTTCTATTCCAGATTGTGTTTTCAAGGATATTTGTTTAGCAAAGATAGTGATCTCTCCAGGGCAGAGGGCAGGTTTGTTGCCTGACTAGGAAAAAAAAAAAAAAGATATCTCTCTCAAGGACAAAGGCTAAACAGGTTTGTTAGTGCATCCCTTATAAAATTAGGTTTTTCAGCTCGAGGTCTCTCAGCTGACACACACCCACTTTGCACATAGCATCCATCCACCTGAGCCTGCCTCCTCCCCACGGCCCCATAGGACTGGGGGAGCAAGGAGAACCAGTGGTCATGGATCACAAAGTTCTCGTCTCTGATTCAAGAGTCTTGTTTCTTCTGCCAGAATCTATAAACCATAGTAGGCTTACCTAGCTTGTAAGCAAGGTAAAATCTCAGAGCCTTGATGGTCCCTGAAGTCGACTCTTACCCTTGAGTATTCATACATACCAGCACGTGGTACTCCTTCCCTCCCTCTGTGCCCAGTGAATGCAGCTCAGCAGACTGGAGTTTAGAGCCTTCCCACCATTCTCTCGCTTCCCTTGTCTCCCTCACCATGGTTACTGAATCTGAGCAGTGACTATAATTGACAGGTAGGACTTAGGGAGCTAGCAGTGGTGGATGTTAATTTAAACCTGAGGCTCACGTGTGTTCCAAATTAAAACCCTGCTATCATTGAATCACAGACTGAAAGTAATGTTAGCCATGTAAGCCACTTTCCACTTGATATGGCAAACTTTTTTTTTAACCTCTTTTCATTAATGAGACAGAAACTCATACCTAAAAGGAAAAGTGACACAATATTCACGTATTTATGATTTCTTCTCTTTAGTTTCAGTCATGTCCTCGGACAACACACAGACTACACACAACCTCTGTTCCCACATCCCAAGTCTTTCTTTTCCAAGTTAATCAGCTTCCCACTTACCAACGACTCCTCCTCAAACACCCTGACCAGACCCCTTGCTATTCTAGTTATTCTCCTCTGAATATGGTCCATTTTAACCATCTCTGTGTCCAAGTCCTTAAAGAAAAGTTATTTGGTTTTTATATAGTAATGGCTCAAAAGATACAAATGTATTTCCTTCTCACTCAGCCCCAGCCACCACTCCCTCCTCCAGCAACTCATTCATTTCTTGTTCTTTCTTCTAAATATTCTTTATACAGTCAATGTTCATTAATGGGCTGAACATACTGGGCACCGCCAGAGAACAGCTTTACTTTTTCTATCCATAAACACATTCAGAATTTTTCTTACTTCTTGCTAGCATGTCAACCTTTATTCAAAGGTCTATTCTAGTTTAAGACAGATGCCTTAGTCTTACCTTCAATATAAGGCTTTTTCTTCCCTCTATCTGAGCCCAGGCCTTCAGACCGGAGACCAGCAGTAGAAGCATGGACATGGTTTCTCACTTTGATTTCCTCTCTTTGCTGCTGCTGGTTCCTCCAGAGTCAGCGTCGAGGAAGATTTATCGGAAAGGAAGGGCAGCCCAGGCCAGATAGCTCAGTTGGTTAGAGCATCATTGTGAAGCACAGAGGTTGCCAGTCGATCTTTGCTCAGGGCACATAAAGGAACAGATGGATGTTCTGGTCTCTCTTCCTTCCTGTCTCACTAAAATCAATCAATAAAAATATTTTAAAAAAGAAAGAAAGGGCAGAGTCTTTCTCCATGAGTGCTACTGTTATTCATTGCTACCCTTTTTGACCATTCAGTATGAATCTGTGTGGTCTCATAACAGAGCATGGAGTAGGAGTCCCAAAGTATTAAATGAATGTTTAATTTGTATGTGGATGATTAAACTAGGCAAGTTCAGAGATGTGCCCAGACTGACAGAAGATCGCAAGGAGCGCAAACAAAAAATATGTATGCACAGACCTGCTCACTGCCCAAGGTCTGGGGGGAGGAGTGATAGACATACATGTTCAAGACATCACTCTGAACCAACAACAGCCTTTTAGAAAATGTACTCCAGGACTGTGCTAATGTAACAGTAGTGCTGAGGGTACTGTCCATATTCCTTATTTTGAACTGTATAGTTCTCAGTCAGTTTCTCTCATTTTGCACATTTTTAAGTCTTTCAAAGCCAGACTTTATGTTTATCTTTACTAATTATTTTTCTCTTTATTTTGGACCTATGGTTTCTCTCTTTTGATACTTACCTATTATCTAATATATAATTGCCTTTCCAAGATTTTTCATTTCTAAATATAAAAAGGTCATCCACAAGATTGTTAGGTGAACTGATAAAAATATGGAACAAATACAAAGCCATTAGAAATCTTCCTCTATGTTGATATATATTCTTTTAAAAATAGTAAGACTCTTGCCTGACCAGGCGGTGGTACAGTGGATAGAGCATTGGACTAGGACACGGAGGACCCAGGTTTGAAACCTCAAGGTTCCTGGCTTCAGTGCAGGCTTACCAGCTTGAGCCCAAGGTCACTGGCTTGAGCAAGGAGTCACTCGGTCTGCTATAGCCCCCTCCCCACCCCATCAAGGCACATATGAGAAAGCAATCAATGAACAACTAAGGTGCCACAACAAAGAATTGATGCTTCTTCTCTCTCTCCCTTCCTGCCTGTCTGTTTCTCTCTCTGTCTCTCTCTGTCTCTGTCACACACACACACACACACACACACACACACACAAACACAAACACACACACACAGAATAGTAAGACTCTTTACTTTCAGTATCAGTTAAGTTCAGCTGCATATAACAGAAGAAAACATGGAGATAAATAAACTAGTTTAGTTCTTTCTCACTTAGCCCTAAAATTAGTCATTACAGAGCTGCTATGGCAACTCTGAAAGGTATCGAAGACCCAAGGGTTTTCTTTCATTCAGCTCCACCACATGTGGCTTCTATCCTTAAGACAACCTAATAGCTTCTGGAGCTCCAGTCATTATATCCCTAATCCAGCCAACACATCTGTAATCCAGCCAACAGGAAAGGACAGAGGCAAAAGAGACCCTTTCCTTTTAAGGAGTCTTAGATACATTGAGTTTTTTTGTTACTAAGGGAGTTTCTTCTCATGTCAGACTAGACATTTCACTTAACTGAAGTCTACCCTACATTTCTCCAAAAGGACATGAGAGAAATTTTAAGAAATACCTTGCAAGTATAACAGTTACCATAACTTCCTTGTTCCTTTGGTATGCCACTCCAGCAATCTTATCCCAAATCAAATGCAATAGGTTACACTAAATTATTTTTAATAAACCTTTGTTTGTGTCTAATGATTGTCCTGTTCATTTGTTCTTTGATTTTCAAAATCCATAAGTTTAAAATACATTGTATAGTTTTGGAGGACTAACATCAAATTAAATAGTTTATGGGTTTGCTTCCCCTTCAGTAAAGTGGTAGATACACCCAACCCTGCTATACAAAGCTGATTTCTTAGATCAAATCAACAAAAGTTCATAATTACATTTGTAACTTTCCCCAGCTTCTTGGGTTATAATTTGTATCAGCTGGGGTTCGAACAGAAACAGAACCACCAGAGTGAACAGAATAAAGGATTTGTTCAAGGGATTTGACTTCAGGCATTTGAGTGCTATCATCTTAACTTGGTGTTGCAGCCTGAAGTGTGGAGAGCAGGAGGGTAGGAGGGTGAGCTGGACGCAGTGTGGGAGAGAGATCACCTGGGACTCACTTCTGTCTCTCGCTGTCTCCAGTCTGGACCTAAACCTGCCCTGGACGAGGGTCTGAGAGCTGGAAGAACAGGGGTCTGGCTGTTTCTCCATGCCAACAATGTGAACCAACAGAATAGGGACAAGTTGAAGTCACTGCTGAAACTCCCAGCTCCCACCTTCAGAGTGTGGTTGCTGCTTCCCTCCTACCTTCCAAATTTGGTACAAAAACGTCTCTTTGACACTCCCTCACCCAGAATCACGCTAGGAAGGGAGTCTGGGGAAAGACTGTTCTAGCTGAGCTACATGGACACATACATTTGAAAATATCAACTGTTTCAAGGCAGCTGAAAACTCTCCTATCTTAAGTGTTTTTTTCTTAACAATGCCCAACGTATCCTTTCTACTTTGACTTTATTTCCCTTGGAAGAGAAAACAGGAAGTGAATAGATGGGGTCATTCCACTTTCTGTCTGTTAGCATTGCACCATACGTGCCAAGCAGTGGCCTATCCTTATCTTCTACTAGCTCTGATTATGGCTAAAACGCCCTCATTGTCTTTCCTGGCATGTCCCTGGAACTTAGCTTTTCTGGAACTTCCCTCTAAAGCTATTGGACCAGACCCGTTGTTTCTCTGAACAAAATTCAATGCCCACCCCCCTTTTTTGGTTTATGATAAAATCTAAGATGGTGTGGCCCCATTGTCCCAGGTCTCTTACATTCACCCTTCTCTTACTTAAGAGTCAGAAGAGAGTCTAATGTGGGGACTCTCCTTTTTTCTCAATGACAGGAGTACCACACTACAAAGGCCATTAAACAGCACAGTCCCTCTTGTGCTCCAAATATTCCATTCTGGCTGTCTGCTCCCTTTCTGTGATACTTTTTCACTTGAGGCTGACCTTTATGCAATTTATTATAATTTGGACAAAACTGTATATACACATGTGTGTGTAGGACACAATTTGCCCTGGTAACACAGGCCCTCCAGTAGCTTGGCTCTGCCACCACTGTGTCCTCCAGTGTGACTAATTTGGAACAGTCTGTGGGTATGGAGACTATGGTGTAGGGAGCAGAATGGGCTAAAGTCTCTGAAAAATCTGGATGGTTTGGAGCAAACCAAGGCTGGGATTGAGCCCTTTGAGACACAGACATCTGGAGAAAGAGTCCTTTCTTTGCTGAAACTCTAGGTGGAGATCTCCATGAGAACCCGATTGCAGGTGTTCGGATCAGGCAGGACTCAGGCAAATTTACTCTGTGACAGGTGAATTTTATCTTTGTAGTTTTCTTGCCTCCATTGCACCTAGACCTTCTTTCAAGAGACCTGAATGCCCTTTTCTTTATTCATCTCAGAAGAGAAAGCCTAAAATTCTTATTCATCTAAGATATTTATCCTTTTCCAGACCTTTGTATTTCAAGGGGTGGAAAGAAATGGCTCTTCTGGTAGGATTTCAGACATCCATGCCAGGGGGAGTGTCTAAGCATGCACGTGGGTGGGAATTCCTGGATGCCCCCTTCATGACACCAGTGCTAACTGCCCGGTCCTCCTGCAGCTTTCATTTTTGACAAAAAATGAATCCTAAAGAGATGGAATCTGCTGGCACCTGTATCAGGGCAATGGCTGTGACAAGACAGATAGGAGGCTCTATAGCTCTATTCTATTGTTCATACACCCTGATTTTAAAAGCCTCACCCATCACCAAGACCCAGGGCCAGCTGCTCTCATTCACTGCAGTTTAGTCACTTTGAGCTTGTAGGGCCGTGCTGGCACCATCCGCCCCACCCCTGAGCACCAGGCATCTGCTCCAGCAGTGGGACTGGACTGGACTCTTCAGGAAGATTTCTTCCAAGCGCCTCTTGCGTTGGCTCAATACTGATCTTGATTGTTTTTCTTAGGAAAAATCCTTGGAGGCTAAAGGTGAGGGGAGGAGGGTGGGAGCATAATGCTGAAGTAAGAGGAGGGTTGAGCTGATGGAATGTAGTCCCTCTGGGTTTTTCATCTTGACTCCTCAAATGCAACAGCCAGGGGGTACACTCTCCATCATCCACAGGGTCAGAAAGTCTGGACCCTTCTCTGAGACTCAGGAACCAGGTGTGGGGGGAAGTATGGTCAGCTATTTTGCAAACTAATCTGCTAAATTTTCTGAGAAAAGAGTTGCTAGAATTGAGGCAAGTTTATTGCAGACCTAGTGCCTCAATGTGCAGACCAATCATGGGGGGATCTGTTTAAAATGCAGATTCTGGTTCAGTGGGTCTGGCTGGGTTGAGACCCAACATTCTGCATTTCCAATAAACTTTTAGGGGACACTGATGCTGCTAGTCAATGAACCATATGATGTGTAGCCAGGACATATGACACCTGAACCAGCTGTTGTCACTGTGGAGCATTGGTTAGGGCCATGACCACTGTTATAAACGGAAGGTATGTGTGTCCTGCCTCCCCCACCCACAAATTCACATTTTGAAATCTTAACCACAAGTCGTGCTGAATTTGGAGATGGAGCCTCTAAGGAAGTAATTAAGACTAAATGAATCATAAGGTTGGGGCCCCGATTCAGCATATGAAGAAATATCAAAGGCCCTTCTCTCTCTCTTTTCCCCCTTTCTCTCTTTCTTCCTTTCATCCCTCACCTACCAACCTGTTCCCAGAGGAAAGGCCCTTTGAGGATATAGCAGGAAGGTGGTGGTGTACAAGTCAGGAAGAGAGCTCTCACCAGAACACAATCATGCTGGCACCTTGATCTTGCACTTCCCACCTCCAGGGCTGTAGGGAAGTGAACGTGTATTATTTAAGCTCCTATGTCTATGGTATTTTGTATTGGCAGCCAGAGCAGATGAAAACAGCCACTACAGTGCCCACCCCAGATGTTCTAGTCTATAACATTGGTTCTGGAGAACCAAAAAGACTCCTGTGCTCTAGGACCTGACAAGCAGCAATCTCTAAGCCCAGACAGGCTGGCTTCTCCTGCATTATACCACATCACTGTGCTGCCACTCACCCTCGCATTAACTCGGTGATCCCCACCGTGGCTGCACACTGGAATGATCTGAGAGCTTGGCTCCCCCTTCGAAGACTCTGATTTCATTGGTTTGGATACAGGATCGTCTGGGCAGTAGGATTTTTTAAAGCTCCCCAAGTGACCCCACGGTTGAATACCATTGCTCCAAGTAAACAGTTTAGGGACAAGAAACTGGTCCTTCTGGCCTGTTGGAAGAAAGAGAACAGCTATCTTTATGTGTGGGTGTGAGTGTAGGTTTGTGCGGGGGTTGACAAGAGAAGGAAAAGGTGTGACAACAAGCCTTCACTTCAGAGCCACAAAAGGAACACGATGCAGTCCTGTCAATTTCCTGCAAAACTTCTAAGCTGCTGTGGAGATCCTACTCCCTCTGTGATCGCATGTTAGAGTCATCCAAGGCTGTGGAATGGGTCCTCTCAGTTAAGTAAGAACTAAGGCCCTATTTGAGTAATCGCAAACCTTGATAAGTAAAGAAGTGTTTCCAGTCTTCAGTGTCAGTTCCTGATCAATGCCAATCTTATCTGTTTGCTCTGCACAAATACAGATTTTCCCTAAAAGCATAGTGCTGCACTTACTACGTTGGTAGACAATGCCTCTGAGAGGTAAGGTTGTCTAGTCTTTCTGGGTTCCCACTCCTACCTGAGGTGCCAGAGTTGAATAGCTTCAAAGGGAAATTTTGAACTGAGATGCTAAAGGAAAACCAAGAGCAAAAGGTATGATCTCTTCATTTATATATTTAATTTGTATGTACAGTTACCTATGTTAACCCCGAGAGCTCTTAACCAATTACCACATTGCATTTCATTAGTTCCTGGAATGGGGTTAAGTGTTCTGTTGAGGGGCTATTTGTATATATAACCGAAAGAGCAAGAGAATTCCAACACCCATTGGTGACTCAGTCTCCATCTACTTCTGGATTTAATCGACCCCTCTTGACAATCTCAGATGCACAATGCCTGGCTTTATTGTGCTGATGAAGCAGATATCCAGATAGTAGGCATGTCTATCAGCTGGAGTAAAGACCCAACAGATGTGAACATCTCTAGTTTGAGGCTCCTTAGCTTGTGCATAGTGGGAACAGGCAATTGTATAACCTGCACCTGATATAGAGCAAACATTTAGCATATTGTACCCAATTTAATTTGTACAGAAACACTGAGAACAAATATTATAATTTTATTTTATACATGAGGCAACCGAGGTTCTGAAACATTAAGTTATTTCTTTGCCAAGGTCTTGGCAGTATTACAACTGGGATTGATGGTCTGGACGTTGCATGCCAGTGTTCCTAGGAAATGTCTAATCATCTTTATTTTTTTATTGGTTTTAATTTGTTGTGTTTACATAGTTATATGTGTATCCCCGAATATATCTCCCCCCTTGTTCTCCTTGATACCCCCTTTACCCCCTCCCCCTACCGCCTTCCCTCTTTCCCCCCATAATTAACTATCCTGCCCTCTATCTCTCTGTGTTACGTTTATATACTTTCACTAATGTCTTTCCTTTCTTTGATCTCCTCCTCTCTTCCCCTTTCCCTCTGGTCTCTCTTACCCCTTCTCTTCCTCTCTTCCGTTCCTCAGTTCTCACTGTTCATTGGATTCCTCATATGAGTGAAGTCATATGATATTTTTCTCCAGCACCTTGTTAAGTGTTGTTTTCTTAATGAGCACCATTCTGACAGGTGTGAGGTAGTATCTCATTGTGGTTTTAATTTGCATTTCTCTAGTAATTAGTGATGTTGAACATTTTTTCATATGCCCATTGGCCATCTATATGTCTTCTTTGGAGAAGTGTCTGTTCAGTTCTTTTGCCTAATTTTCGATTGGATTATTTGCTTTCCTGGTGTTGAGTTTTAGAAGTTCTTTGTAGATTTTGGTTATTAACCCCTTATCCGACATGTTGGCGAATATGTTCTCTCATTGTGTGGGTTGTCTTTTTATTTTGTTCATGTTGTCTTTTGCTATGCAGAAGCTTTTTAGTTTGATATAGTCCCATTTGTTCATCCTGTCTTTTATTTCATTTGCCTGTGGAGATAAATCAGCAAATATATTGCTGCAAGAGATGTTGGAGAGCTTACCTCCTATGTTTTCTTCCAAGATGATCATGGTTTCACGACTTACATTCAAGTCTTTTATCCATTTTGAGTTTATTTTTGTGTATGGTGTAAGTTGGTGGTCTAGTTTCATTTTTTTGCATGTATTTGTCCACTTTTCCCAGCATCATTTGTTAAAGAGACTGTCTTTACTCCATTGTATGCTCTTACCTCCTTTGTCAAATATCAATTGTCCATAAAGCTGTGGGTTTATTCCTGGGTTCTCTGTTCTGTTCCATTGATCTGTATGCCTGTTCTTATGCCAGTACCAAGCTTTTTTTGAGTACAATGGTCTTATAGTATAACTTGATATGAGAAAGTGTGATACCTCCTGCTTTATTCTTCTTTTTCAAGATTGCTGAGGCTATTTGTGTTCTTTTTTGGTTCCATATAAATTTTTGGAATATTTGTTCTATATCTTTGAAGTATGACATTGGTAATTTAATAGGAATTGCATTGAATTTGTATATTGCCTTGTGTAGTAAAGACATTTTAATGATATTTTTTCTTTCTATCCATGAACATGGTAAGTGCTTCCACTCATTTGTATCTTTCTTGATTTCTCTTATCAAAGTTTTATAGTTTTCTAAGAACAGGTCTTTAACCTCCTTGGTTAAATTTACTCCTAAATACTTTATTATATTGGTTGTAATAGTAAAGGGAATTGTTTCTCTAACTTCTCTTTCTGACAGTTCATTGTTGGTGTATATAAATGCCACTGATTTATGAATATTGATTTTATAACCTGCCACTTTGCTGAATTCATTTATTAGTTCCAGTAGTTTTTTGACTGAGATTTTAGTTTTTTATGTACAGTATCAAATCATCAGCAAATAATGAAAATTTTACTTCTTCTTTTCCAATTTGGATGCCTAATCATTTCTATTTTATGGGGAAGGAATCAGGCTCTAGTTAACCTGTGAAGGGTTACTGAATAGAACAGTTTACAGCTTGCTCAAATGCCATACTTCTCTCTCTGTGTGTGTTCTTTTTATTGTTGTTTGTTTTTGTTTGTTTTCAAGACAGCCATGAGCCTCCTTGTCAGAAGGCATCTTCCCATTTATGGGATTGAATAGGGATGTTAGGTTGGTTCCTGGAATTTCCAGTAGTTGATGGGTTTTAGGATAGAGCCCCTCTTGGCTTTTATCCCTTCAAGGACCTTTTCAGGAAGCAGTTAGGCAGACCTAAAACACATGTGAAATCAAAGGACTTAAAAATCTCAATTTTTTTCCCTTTCATTCCAGCAACAATATATAAATTCAAGTCATTTTTTCTTTCCTGGAACTTACAGCACCTTCTCATCAACCACTGCTGCCAGCTTCACAGTGATTTGTATTAATACATGGATAGCTGGAGCTCTATAGCAGCTCATCACCCTTTCTATTTAAGAACACAATGAGAATACAGCAGTCTTAAAGTCACACTGCTTGAAACAGGATGGAGGTCTCTGCCGTCCAATATCATGGAAAGGTACTTGGTTTGGTTTATCAGTGGTTGTGATGAGTTTTGCATGGGCCTCTCTGACAGGTCTCCTCTGCACCATTGTTCTTGCTATTTCTATGACAAGGTCAGTGAGTGTTAGGCTTGTAATTTGGAGATAATAGCTCTGGATCAAGACTCATGGATACAGAGAACAGACTGACAGCTGTCAGAGGAGAGGGGGATTGGAGGTTGGGTGAAAAAGGTAAAGGGATTAAGCAAAAATAAAAACTCATAGACACAGACACAAGTATGGTGATTACCAGAGGGAAAGGGGGGTGGGCAAAGCAGAAGAGGGTAAAGGGGGATAAATGGTGATGGAAGGAGACTTGACTGGCGGTGGTGAACACACAATACAGTACACAGATAATGAATTATAGAATTGTACACTTGACACCTCTATAATTTTATTAACCAATGTCACTGTAATAAATTCGATATTAAGGCCCTGGCTGGTCGACTCAGTGGTAGAGCGTTGGCCTGGCATACAGGAGTCCCAGGTTCGATTCCTGGCCAGAGCACACAGGAAAAGTGCCCATCTGCTTCTCCACCCCTCCCCCTCTCTTTCCTCTCTGTCTCTCTCTTCTCCTCCCACAGCCAAGGCTCCATTGGAGCAAAGTTGGCTTGGGCACTGAGGATGGCTCTGTGGCCTCTGCCTCAGGTGCTAGAATGGCTCAGGTTGAGGCAGAGTGACGCCCCAGATGGGCAGAGCGTCGCCCCCTGGTGGGCATGCTGGGTGGATCCCAGTCGGGCGCATGCGGGAATCTGTCTGACTGCCTCCCCATTTCCAACTTCAGAAAAAAAAAAAATTCAATATTTAAAAAAGAGACAAATCTTGTCCCATTAGGAATGTTAGCCATTTAACCAGTGGAAATCATTAATGGAATTTGCACTAGAGTAAGTAAAGTCAGTCATTTTTATTTGAGAAACCCAACTAAGGCCCCAGAGGCCTCAAAATACTTTTCCTTTTGTAAAAACTAATATAAATGGAACTACTTTGAAGATGAGTGGGAGCTGCCTTGCGCATCTCATGTCTCAAACCTCTGGAGTATTAAAACAGGGCAAAATAACATTCAAACTGGGCCTAAAGCAACAAAGAACTGTTTGTAATGATAACGTGAGAGCAGATATTATGACTAAACACCAGACTAATGACTGCTGGACTGAAAATTAAAAATGTTTAGAATTAGTGTCACTGTGTTAGCTTTTCTGCACCAATAGAAGTGCCCTCCTTCTGTGAATGTAATCATTCCCCCTTGTATTCTCACAAATACCCATTACCTTTGTCTCCTAATCAGAACAGTATTTGGGTTTCTTCCTGAATCAGTGTTTCCAGAATAGCTATTCTTTTTCTGGTCTTAAATAAATGCTTATCACCTGTCATGTTGGCCTTTTATTTTTACTTTAACACTTTTATCTCACTTTGGCTCATCTTGACCCTTTTACCTGAGCTGAAATGATCCTGATTGCTTATTTATACAATGGATCTCAGAAGTTCAGCTGAAGAGTTTCAATTTTTCTCCAAAATATAAAGAGTGAAACATTATGTTGAGAGGCTCTGAGGAAATAGCAAGGTCTCCTCTGCTATTACAGGTTAGGTAATGATTAGGCATCAGAACCTTAGAGGGTGTTTTGGGGTTGAATTGTATTCCCCCAAAGATATGTTGAACTCTTAATCTTCAATACTTGTAACTGTGACTTTATTTGAGAACAAGGTCTTTGCAGATGTAATCAAGTTAAGATGCAATCACACTGAAGTGGAGTGGGTCCTAATCTAACATGACAGGTGTCTTTATAAGAAAAGGAAAAGAAACACAGAGACACATGGGGAGAGCACCACATGGTGATGGAGGCAGAGACTGGATGTGTCTGGGTGTGTCTACAAGCCATGGGTTGCCAAGGATTACTGGCAACACCAGAAGCTAAGAGAAGAACATGGAAAAGATTCTCTCCTAGAACCGTCAGAGAAAGCAGGGCCCTGCTGACACTTTGATTTCTGAACTTATAGTTTCCAACTGTGAGAGAATAAAATTTCTGTTGTGCAAAGCCACCAGTATGTAGTAATTTGTTAAGGTAATCCTAGGAAACCAACAGGGATAGGAAGGAGAAGCTGGCCCTAATGTTGGAGTAAGGAATTTCTATAGAACTAGACAGCAGGGCACCATCTTCCTTGATGGCTGTAGGTCAGAGGCAGGAGCTACCTACAGCTGTGTTTGGATGACTTGGGGTTCAGGCTTGGGGTTCATCACTCTGGAGAAGCTTCTGCCAGCCAATCAGAGATCTCCTGTGGCTTTGGGGTGTCACCTTCAAGAGGAGTCAGAGATCACTGTGCAGAGTGATCACATTACAAAGCAGTAGGTGCTTGGACTGGTGTCTAAAGAAAGAGGAGGTGGCCGCTTTGTCTGTTGCATAGTTGAGCCGGGCCATTTCTCTAAGAGGCAGAACAGGTCAACTCTTCCCTCTGAAAAACCTAGGAGTTCGTTCACCCAGTACCTGTTCCTTGACTCTTTGATCTTGCACCACTATCTTTAGGGTTAATTTATAGTCTTTATTCTGATCTTTCTGCTTCAAACATTGCCAGTCTTTGTGTTTATGGATTTCCGGGAAGATTGTTCAGAGAGCCAGTTTAATTACCTTTTGTTTACTAATTCCATTATGTGCCCGTTAAATGTTGGTTAAGAAATTTTTATTTTTCATACAAAAATAGATTTTCTTTTAATTCAATGATGTAGTATGTTATCCAGCATTCCCCTTGGGACTAAGGCATTTATTCTACCAGCTGTTGGGAGTGTTGGCTGATGAGGCTCACTGGTGAGGCCTCTCCAGGGATTGTCTTTGTCTGAGGCATGCTGCCTTGCCCGAACTTATTTAATGAGCGTCCAATGTAGGAGTACAATGGTCCAACCCCTCACCTGCAATCAGTCCCTGAGGGTCATTTCAGCTCCAAAGCTCCCCACAGGACTGGCTGAGGCTTTGTTAAGACATCCTTCAACTTGATGATATGTGAGAGAGAAACATATTAACCACATTGATAGAATCTGAAATGCATACAGATACAGGCAATAAAATGAAATGCCACCATGTCTCTGTGTCCCCAACCTAATAGAAGGGTCTTTAAGGGTCTACTCTTCTCCAGCATATCATGAGTTCTGAACACAATGCAGCTGCCAAGTAAACATTCACTGAATATGGTAATGGATAAGTATCCATGGAATTCAACTTGGTTCTGGAATTAGCAAAATAGATCTTTCCAAAACTTTTCATTTTTGTAGTGAAGAGGAGGGTCTTTGGAAGGCATATTAGTTTCCTGGATGTTATAGTAATATAATGTTAACTAAATATATATAGAAATATAAAAAATATGGAAGATATATAAAAGTAATTAAGATATAATATTAAAATTAATTAAGGAAATTAAATAAAGTTATATCATCTGGATAGGAATTAATATAGTGTGTGCAGCTGTGATAAACAAACTTTGACTTTCAAGCAGGGCCCAGTTAGTGTGTGTGTGAAGTTATACATAGATAAGAAGTGGCTTGATGTCATAACTTTGTAAGTTAACATAAATAAGAAGCTTCCCTAGGAACATCTTAAAAAGTGGTCTGATATAACATTTCAGTAGATTAACGTAAAAGGGCTCCCTGCAAGGAACTCCCAAAAAGGTGGTTTGAGGTGATAATCTTGTAGATTGACACCTGTTAGAAGGTGTTGGCCAGAAAAGGTACTAAAGCTGAGGGGCCCCTTGCTGCAGTAGTCGCCCAGACTCCAACATGAACGTGGACTGTCTCCACGCTGCTCTGACCAAAGACAGACAAGAGGAGCATGCCAATGGGGCCCCCTTAAGCTGTATCCAGGCACGCCAAAAGGATTTGTGAGTAATAAATTGCCTGTGTGGTTCTTGCAACTAACTTTGTGTGTCAGTCGTGTGCTTTTCCTCCAGTGGCAGTTGGTGTTGGCACTGATTAATAGCATCCTCATAGCCGCTTCAAGAGTAGTCTCAAAGAGGCTGCCAGCCCTGCTGATAAGCAGTAGTGTTCCACTGCACCGGGAAGTCAAATCAGGGATGCCTGATCGACGACGTAGAGCTTGTGCTCTACTGGGACACTGGAGTAGCCATAAACTGAATAGTTTAAACAACATTTATGTCTCACAGTTCTAGAAGCCAGAAATCTGAAAACAGGGTGTCAGCAAGGCCACACTTCCCCTGAAGCCTCCAGGATCAAACCATTCCATGCCTCTCCCTTAGCTTCTGATGGTTTGCTGGCCATTTTTGGCACACCTTGGCTTGTTGACACATCACCCTGACTTCTACTTTGTGTTCACATGGCATTCTCCCTTGTGTGCGTCTCTATGTCTACATTTCCCATGTTTATAAGAATACCAGCAACCATCCTATTCTATTATGACCTCATCTAAACTGATTATATCTTCAAGAACACCATTTCCAAATAGTTCATATTCTGGGGTGCTGAGGGTGAGGATTTCAATATATACCTTTTGGGAGGGCACAATTCGACTCAGAGCAGGTTCCTCTAAAACCATTATCTGTGGAGCTTCATTTTTTTTTTTTTATTCTGGAGTCTTGGATTTCCTCCAAACCCTTTGGTAAAAAAGCAGGGTCAGCAGAAAGAGTTTGACAGGCATCAGCTGGATCTGAGGTAGACATGGTCCGGTTCTAGTGGTCAGAGAAATGAGAATTTTAGAAAATCCCACCTTAGCTGGAGCCTGGGTGGAGGGAAAACAAGCCCCGTGCATTTGGTTAGTGGATGCAAACACATCATAGATGTCTTTACAGTCACACTTGTAACAAACAGTAAATGGTGGTTACCTGGTAAAGGGTGGTGGTGGTAGTGGATAATATTGATGTTGTTTAAGGGTACAAACTTGCAACAGGTAGTATATAAGCCATAAAGATCTAATCCCCAGTATAAGAAATATAAACAGGCTCCAACGCCCCAAAGGGGTCTCATAGGATGCCATCTGGGTCCTGCTTCAATAGTGGAAAGGAAGGTCATTGAGCTAAAGCCTGCCAGGCTTACATGCCTCTGCTGTGAGGAAACAGGGACACTGGAAGGTAGGCTTCCCCCTCGCTTCACTAAGGGAGGGTTCAGTCTCTTCCAGCCCTGCTCCAGCCACCTACGACCTAACCTTGCCCAGAAAGCTGGGGTTTGCCACTGAAGGCTGAAGGTGCCAGGGCCGTCGGCCCCGTCTATGACACTGTGGATGAGCCTACGGTATTTCTTCCAAGAAGCAGGTAAACTGATCTCATTTGCACAAGGGCCACTTAACTATGTTTTGCCTGAATAGTCAGGTTTTTTATTCTTCCCTCGAAGATCTCTGTTGTGGGTGTTGATAGTCCTATTTTCTGCTGCTTTGCTTAATAGATAGTGTTTCCTTTATCCCTCCTACCTCAATGTCCCACTCATATTTCAGGCTGGGACCTACTCCTAATTTAGAGCTCTCTTTCCCCCCTTTGCCAACTTGTATTATGAATTTACCTTTGTCACCCAGCTTAGTGTATCCCAAGGTTCTCCTTACCATGCCACAGTCGCAGAGCTCCAGGGAAAAGCAACCTGGTCTCAACTCTTCAGGCAGAGGAGAACAGAAGCTCCATATCCACGCATGCTGCAAATGGCTTTTCCAGTCTACCTGAATCATTACCAGCTAGAAGCAGCGGTCATTGGGACTTGGACATGAGCTGCAAAGTGTGGAATGGTGACAGCAGTTCCAGTGCCATGCGGACTTTTCCTGTGGGGAAATTTCCTGGACTCCTGCTCCCTGTGACAGCTCCTAACAGACTGAACTGTGGTTGGGTTGCATTTTTCAGGGATTTGGCATGGTGATGGGGCCAACTTGGACTTGGTGAACATGTTAAGGACACTACTCTTTTATGGATTCTTGCTGTATTGGCCAAGAGTTTGCTTAAAGGCTTTTAATCACTGTAAAAAAATAGAAGACTGGATAAAGAAGATGGGGCACATATACACCATAATATACTAGTCAGCTAGAAGAAATGATGACATCGGATCACTTACAGCAGAATGGTGGAACCTTGATAACATTATGCGAAGTGAAATAAGCGAATCAGAAAAAAACAAGAACTGCAGGATTCCATACATTGATGGGACATAAAAGCGAGACTAAGAGACATGGACAGGAGTGTGGTGGTTATGGGGGGTGGGGGGAGGGAAGGGGGGAGAGGGGGAAGGGGAGGTGGAGGGGTACAAAGAAAACTGGATAGAGGGTGATGGAGGACGATCTCTCTTTGGGTGATGGATATGCAACAGAACTAAATGACAAGATAACCTGGAAATGTTTTCTTTGAATATATGTACCCTGATTTATTGATGTCACCCCATTAAAATAAAAATTTATTTATAAAAAAATATATATATAAACAACAAAATATTATAATTATGTAATATGATATTACTACAGTAGCAATCATTACAATATGTAAATATATCAAAGTAACACATTGTAGAACTTAAATTTATTCAATGTTATATATCAAATATATTCAACAGGGAAATAAAGAAAAAAGATGTATCATCATTTAATTGATGTAGATATGCCACTGAGGAGAGGAGCATGACTCCTCACTCCATAAGTGTAGGTGTATGAAGTGATTTCCTTCCAAAGTGTACTGTGTGGAAAGGGGAAAAAAGTCATAAAACTTGACAAATACCACCTCAGCCAGATAATAAAGGTCAACATCAACAGTGGTGAGTCCTGTTGATAGTTTGTAGCATGATATGATGTGATAAAAAGGCACTTCAACTCTGTGATCCTTCTCCCCCAAACACAAAACCTGTCTAGTCATGAGAAAAAGAGCAGAGTAGCCCAACTCAGGGACAGTCTACAGAATATGTGGCCAGTATGCTCCCCAAACTGTCAAGGTCATCAAAAACAAGAAAATCTGGGAAACTCATAGTTGAAAGAAGCCTAAGGAGTGACATTGATAAATATAATGTGGAATTCTGGATGGTTTAGAAAAAAAGACTTCAGGTAAAAATCAAGGAACTCTGAATAAAGTATGGACTTTAATTACTATTAATGTGTTAATATTGGTTCATTAATTGTAACAAATTTACCATGCTAACATAAGATCTTAGTAATAGGGGAAACATGATAGGACATAGCCTCTGAATCCTATAGCTATTATTGCTAATAGTAGGGTAATCCTGATGTTTTATGTTTTGTAAAGGGGTATATGTAAACTCTAATTTTTCCATAAAACTAAAACTCTTCTAAAATCAAAACTTTTATAAAATTGCATTTTATTTATTTATTTACTTACTTACTTACTTAAGTGACAGGAGGGGAGATAGAGAGACAAACTCCCTCATGCGCCCTAACTGGGATCCACCCAGCAACCCCTATCTGGGGCTGATGCTCGAGCCAATAGAGCCACTGGCTGGAAGAGAGGAAGACAGAGAGAGAAGGGGAGAGGGAGGAGAAGAGAAGCAGGTGGTTGCTTCTCATGTGTACCCTGACTAAAAATCAAACCCAGGACATCCATACGCTGGGCCAACATTCTACCACTGAGCCAAATGGCCAAGACCTAAAATTGTGTTTTAAAAGTACCATCCTTAGATTATGCACTCTAAGCGCCAGTAGATCAGTCTGTGTTGAAAGGATTTACCTTTGCTTCTGCTGGGCTTCCTTTACCTCTTTAGGTCTCATTTTTAACCATAAACAGTACCAAAGTCTAATCATTGAAAAGGCACCCAAGACTTTGTCACTAGTGTGTGTGTCTATAAGTTAGTGTTGCCCACATTTGTAAAGACTCTAGAAATTCTTTACATATCTATTCTAATCCAGTAGTCCTTAACCTTCCTTCTAAATATCTCTGTAGAGTAATTCTCCACTGTGACTACATATGACATGACCTGGAATGTGTTTGCAAATCCTGTTGCCCAGGCCCCATCCAGATCCCCAAGTGATTCAAGGTGCAGCCCGGGTGGAGAACCAGCTCTGTGTGCTGGTCTCCAATGCATGGCATCGGTGTTATAGGTAGTTCTTATCTGTCCCATTCACTACAGTTCTACCCTTAGAAATATTAGGTAATTTTCTATTTCAAAAATTTTCATTATGATTTCTTGTTTTTCTTATCAATCATTTTTCTATCATTGCTACTCAAGGACAGAAAACAAAGGAGAGTGGCCTCTGTAAAAGGTTGTTTTTTACCCAGTGATAATATTTAAAATTATGTAACAAGCAGTGGCACTGACCATTCAGACCACTGGCGAAGGCAAACAGGAGCTCAATGATGGAACATCAACTCTGTTTATTCTTCCCCCACCTCTATTTAACCAGAGAACCAATAGGAGGAACCACAGAGGGGAAACAAAGAAAACTCACCCTTGTTGTCTTGTTTTAGAGTATAGGAGGACTGAGGCCCTCAAAGACAAGACCAGAGGTCCCAGCTGCTGCCTTGCCCCCTCCGCAGATGGGGGACAGTGAGATCTTTGAGATAGAAACAAAGTTCCAGCTTGAATTAATTTGCTCAAGGTTTTATCCCTAAGGATTATGATTTGTACTCCTCTGAAGCTTTTGTGTTTTTGTTGCTGCTGAAAAACATGTCCAAGTTTCTCCTTTACTGTGCAGAGGAGATTCACTCTGTGCTTCTCTCCAGCATGACACACAAATAAAGAGTTCAAAGTCCACGTCTTTTATACATATATGTATTTTTAACCTGGACCCCAGGAGCCAAAGAAAAGGCCTGCATGAGCTTATCCTCCTCCATTACTGGGTAATTGCTTTGACCTCTGGACTTCACATCTGGTTAAGAATTCCATTGCTTGGTGGGCAGCTACGGGACTGCCTCACTGAGCCAATGTTGATTTAACCTTTTAGGTGTCCTGACACTATCATGAAATCCATTCCATCAGAGATGAAGAGGGAGATCTTTGTTTCTCCTATTTGTTTGTTGTGCAAAGAGTAATTATAGGGCATTGCAATATTACCCTTTCACATGAATCAGTCAATATATTGCCATCACCACAAGCTAGCAATGCATTTAAAGCGGTTTTAGAAAGAACGTTCTATATGCTATTTCTGTTTTTCAGTTTTCTGTTACATCCTTTACAAGATCTTTTACTGTCCATAAATTTTGCTACAAAATAAACAGCACAGAAATTAATTTGATCTGCATAGTGCTTTTTCCTCTCATGATTTCAAAAAACTTTCTTTTAGAAAAAATATTGATTTTAGAGAGACAGAGAGAGAGAGAAAAGCATTTATTTGTTGTTCCACTTAGTTGTATACTGATTAGTTGCTTCTCATATGTGCCCTACTGAGGATTGAACTTGCAACCTTGGTGTTTTGGGATGACGCCAACAGACTGAGCTAACTGGCCAGGACTTCATATGACTTTTAAAATGAGTCATGTATATACAGACTTGTTTGTTCATTTTTTTTTACTTCCAATCTTTTAAAAATGTTTTGCAATATAAGACAATAAACAAAGACAATATTCAGTTCATATAAGCACATCTTACATATAAAAAATTAAAGTGGTTTATATTGTGATCTGTACAACTGATTTACTGCATTTTTCAATATTTCTGTTGCTTTACTGTATCTGATGATTAAAGTTAACTCTGTTAAATGTTATTATCCTGAAGTTTTCCATTTTGTAGTTTCTAATTTCATTTAATTTGCAGAAAGAACATTAACTGTAGATTGCATGAAGATAAAAGAACATATTTTAGTGAAACTTGTCTACATGTCACTCTATTTTATATTAAATGTTTTAGAAAATTCCCAGATATTTGTAATCTTTTCACTTTGCTTGTTAATGAGTTTATGCAAAGCTTAACTTTGGTAAATAATTTATTATTCACTTGAAAATTTTTTGTTCCTTCTGAGTGTTTATCATAATGAATCTTTTAAATAGCTATTTTATTGAGGACAAATTCCTTATTTTGAGTTGCATATTGCAATATTGCCATGATTTTGACTGAGGACTTGCTTTTCTGATTATTTTTTAAATTAGGAAAATTATATTTGCTAATATTTTGTAGAAGGCTTCAACAGTTCCCAAATCAGTCTCTTTTATTAAAGTTTAAAAAGTTTTTGAAGTGGAACCCATATAGAAAAATTCACAAATCATTAGTGTACAATTCAGTGAATTTTAACAAAGTGAATAAATACCCCAAGAAACCACTATGAAGATTAAGGTGAAAAGTGTTATCAGTACCCCAAAGGCTCCCTTCATGCACTTTTCCAATCACAAATCCCTCTTTCCTCTTCAAACACAACCATATCCTGATTCTAACACTATAGATTAGTTTTCTTTCCATCATACTTTATGTAATTAAAATTATATTGTATGAACTCTTGTGTCTGACTTCTTTACTCACCAAGTTTGTGAAGTGCATTTGTATCATGGTGGAGTAGTTAATTCCATCCATTATTACTGCTTTGATTTCATTGCATAACTATGCCCACAAATAAGCTATCTATTCTATTATTGGTAGATATTTTTGGTTGTTTCTAGTTTGGGGCTTGTGATGGTTAATGTTCTATGTCAACTTGACTGAGGCACTGACTGCCCAGATATTTTGTCAAACATTCTGGGTGTTTCTGTGAAGGTGATTTTGAATGAGATTGACATTTAAATCAGTAGACTGATTATATTGCCCTGTTAATGTGTGTGGGTCCTGTCCCATCAACTAAAGGTCTAACTAGAACAAAAAGGCTGACCTTCCCCTGATTAAGAGAATTAATTCTTCTTGCCTGACTGCCTTCCAACTAGGACATTAGCTTTTCCCTGTCTTGGGACTCAAACTGAAACAGCAGCTTTTCCTGGATCTCAAGCCTGTTGGCCTTTGGACTGGAACTCTACCATTAGCTCTCCTGAGTCTCCAGTTGCCAACTCACCCTGCAGATCTTGGGACTTGCCAGCATCCATAACTGCATGAGCCAATTCCTTATAATAACCCCTACTGTGTGTGTCTCTTTCTCTGCCCCCTCACTCTTCCCCACATATATTTATATATTTACATTAATTTATATTTATATATTCATTCTCTTATAGGTTCTGTTCCTCTGGAAAACCCTGATTAATTCAGGGCTCTTATTAACAATATCACTGTAAACATTTTTGAACATGTCTTTTTTTTTTTATCTTTTTTTTTTTTAATTATAATTTTATTTTTTTTAAATGGGGCGACATCAATAAATCAGGTTACATATATTCAAAGATCAACAAGTCCAGGTTATCTTGTCTTTCAATTATGTTGCATACCCATCACCCAAAGTCAGATTGTCCTCTGTCACCTTCTATCTAGTTTTCTTTGTGCCCCTCCCCCTCCCCTTTTCCCTCTCCCTTTCCCCCCTCCCCCCGTAACCACCACACTCTTATCAATGTCTCTTAGTTTCACTTTTATGTCCCACCTACATATGGAATAATGCAGTTCCTGGTTTTTTCTGATTTACTTATTTCACTTCGTATAACGTTATCAAGATCCCACCATTTTGCTGTAAATGATCCGATGTCATTCATTTCTTATGGCTGAGTAGTATTCCATAGTGTATATGTGCCACATCTTCTTTATCCAGTCGTCTATTGACGGGCTTTTTGGTTGTTTCCATGTCCTGGCCACTGTGAACAATGCTGCAATGAACATGGGGCTGCATGTGTCTTTATGTATCAATGTTTCTGAGTTTTTGGGGTATATACCCAGTAGAGGGATTGCTGGGTCATAAGGTAGTTCTATTTTCAGTTTTTTGAGGAATCACCATACTTTCTTCCATAATGGTTGTACTACTTTACATTCCCACCAACAGTGAATGAGGGTTCCTTTTTCTCCACAGCCTCTCCAACATTTGCTATTACCTGTTTTGTTAATAATAGCTAATCTAAGAGGTGTGAGGTGGTATCTCATTGCAGTTTTGATTTGCATTTCTCTAATAACTAAAGAAGATGAGCATCTTTTCATGTAACTGTTGGCCATTTGTACTTCCTCCTGGGAGAAGTGTCTGTTCATGTCCTCTTCCCATTTTTTTATTGGATTGTTTATTTGTTTGTTGTTGAGTTTTATGAGTTCTTTGTATATTTTGAATATTAGGCCCTTATCTGAGCTGTTGTTTGAAAATATCATTTCCCATTTAGTTGGCTTTCTGTTTATTTTGTTATCAGTTTCTCTTGCTGAGCAAAAACTTCTTAGTCTGATGTAGTCCCATTCATTAATTTTTGCCTTCACTTCTCTTGCCTGTGAAGTCAAATTCATAAAATGCTCTTTAAAACCCAGGTCCATGAGTTGAGTACCTATGTCTTCTTCTATGTATTTTATTGTTTCAGGTCTTATGTTTAGATCTTTGATCCATTTTGAGTTAATTTTTGTACAGGGGGACAAACTGTAGTCCAGTTTCATTCTTTTGCATGTGGCTTTCCAGTTTTCCCAGCACCATTTATTGAAGAGGCTTTCTTTTCTCCATTGTATGTTCTTGGCCCCCTTATCAAAAATTATTTGACTATATATATGTGGTTTTATTTCTGGACTTTCTATTCTGTTCCATTGGTCTGCGTGTCTATTTTTCTGCCAATACCATGCTGTTTTGATTGTCATGGCCCTATAATAGAGTTTGAAGTCAGGTATTGTAATACCCCTAGCTTCATTCTTTTTCTTTAGGATTGCTTTGGCTATTCGGGGTTTTTTATAGTTCCATATAAATCTGATGATTTTTTGCTCTATTTCTTTAAAAAATGTCATTGGAATTTTGATGGGAATTGCATTAAATTTGTATATTGCTTTGGGTAATATAGCCATCTTGATTATATTTATTCGTCCTAACCAAGAACAAGGAATATTCTTCCATCTCATTATATCTTTCTCAATTTCTCTTAACAATGGTTTATAGTTTTCATTATATAAGTCCTTTACATTCATTGTTATGTTTATTCCTAAGTATTTTATTTTTTTGTTGCAATTGTGTAGGGGATTATTCTTTTGAGTTCGTTCTCAGTTGTTTCATTGTTGGCATATAGAAAGGCTATTGACTTCTGTATGTTAATTTTGTATCCTGCAACCTTACTGTATTGGCTTATTGTTTCTAGTAGTCTTTTTGTGGATTCTTTGGGGTTTTCGATGTATAGGATCATATCATCTACAAAAAGTGATACCTATACTTCTTTTCCGATATGGATGCCTTTTACTTCTTTCTCTTGTCTGATTACTCTGGCTAGAACCTCTAGTACCACATTAAATAAGAGTGGAGAGAGTGGACAACCCTGTCTTGTTCCTGATTTAAGGGGGAAAGCCTTCAGTTTAGTGCCATTTAATATGATGTTAGCTCATGGTTTATCATATATGGCCTTTATCATGTTGAGATATTTTCCTTCTATACCCATTTTGTTGAGAGTCTTAAACATAAAATTGTGTTGTATTTTATCGAAAGCCTTTTCTGCGTCTATTGATAAGATCATGTGGTTTTTGTTCTTTGTTTTGTTGATATGGTGTATTACATTAACCATTTTACTTATGTTGAACCATATTTGATATTCTGGGATGAATCCCACTTGATCATGATGTATTATCTTTTTAATATGTTGTTGTATTCGATTTGCTAGTATTTTGTTTAGTATTTTAGCATCTGTATTCATGAGAGATATTGGTCTGTAGTTTTCTTTTTTTGTGCCATCCTTTCTGGTTTTGGTATGAGGGTTATGTTGGCCTCGTAAAATGTGTTTGAAAGTATTGCTTCTTCTTCAATTTTTTGGAAGACTTTGAGTAGAATAGGAACCAAGTCTTCTTTGAATGTTTGATAAAATTCGCTGGTATAGCCGTCAGGGCCTGGACTTTTATTTTTGGGGAGGTTTTTAATAGTTTTTTCTATTTCTTCTCTACTAATAGGTCTGTTTAGGCTTTCTGCTTCTTCTTGACTCAGTCTAGGAAGGTTGTATTGTTCTAGGAATTTATTCATTTCTTCTAGATTGTTGAATTTAGTGGCATAAAGTTTTTCATAGTATTCTACAATAATTCTTTGTATATCTACAGTGTCCGTGGTGATTTCTCCTCTTTCATTTTGGATTTTGTTTATATGAGTTCTTTCTCTTTTTTCCTTGGTAAGTCTTGCCAAGGGTTTGTCAATTTTATTGATCTTTTGAAGGAACCAGCTCTTTGTTCTATTAATTTTTTCTATAGTTTTACTGTTCTCTATTTCATTTATTTCTTCTCTGATTTTTATTATCTCCTTTCTTCGGCTGGTTTTGGGTTGTCTTTGTTCTTCTTTTTCTAGTTCCTTAAGGTGTGAAGTTAAGTGATTCACTTGGGCTCTCTCTTGTTTGTTCATATATACCTGAAGTGATATGAACTTCCCTCTTATCACTGCTTTTGCTGCATCCCATAGATTCTGATATGTCGTATTATCATTTTCATTAGTCTGTATATATCTGTTGATCTCTGCACTTATTTCTTCTTTGACCTATTCATTTTTTAAAAGTATGTTGTTTAGTTTCCACATTTTTGTGGGATTTTTTCCCTCTTTTTTGCAGTTGAATTCTAGTTTCAAGGCTTTATGATCAGAAAATATGCTTGGTACAACTTCGATTTTTCTGAATTTGCTGATGTTGTTTTTGTGGCCCAACATATGGTCAATTCTTGAGAATGATCCATGTACACTGGAGAAAAATGTATACTCAGTCACTTTGGGATGAAATGTCCTGTAGATGTCTATCATATCCAGGTGCTCTAGTATTTTGTTTAAGGCCACTATATCTTTATTGATTCTCTGTTTGGATGACCGATCTAGAACCGTCAGCGGTGTTTTGAGGTCTCCAAGTATGATTGTGTTTTTGTCAGTTTTTGTTTTAAGATCAATAAGTAGCTGTCTTATATATTTTGGTGCTCCTTGGTTTGGTGCATATATATTAAGAATTGTTATGTCTTCTTGATTCAGTGTCCCCTTAGCCATTATGAAATGGCCATTTTTGTCTCTGAGTACTTTTGTTGTCTTGTTATCAGCATTATCAGATATGAGTATTGCTACACCTGCTTTTTTTTTTATGTTATTTGATTGGAGTATTGTTTTCCAGCCTTTCACTTTGAATTTGTTTTTATCCTTGTTACTTAGATGAGTTTCCTGTAGGCAGCATACAGTTGGATTTTCTTTTTTAATCCATTCTGCTACTCTGTGTATTTTTATTGGTGAGTTTAATCCGTTCACATTTAGTGTAATTATTGACACTTGTGAGTTCCCTATTGCCATTTTATATCTTGCTTTCTGTTAGTTTTGTGTCTTGTTTGATCCTTCTCTTTCGTTTTTCTATCTTTTGTTTTTATTTGGTTGTATTCCATACATCTTTCCACTGTTGCTATCTTTTTTATCCCATGTGCTTCTGTGGTGGTTTTTTCAATTGTGGTTACCTTTAGGTAATGAAAAGGGTTCCTACCCTGTTCATTGTAGCACACTATTTTGTGAGTACTTTTGCACTCCATCGTCCTTTGCTACTGTTAATCTCCATCCTCTCCCCCCTTTCTTTTTGTTGTTGTCACAGTTTAAATTTGGTTTTATTGTGTTCTTCTTGGAGGTTTTACTTGTGGCTTTATTTTTTTTTTTTTTGTTCTTTGTATCTGATTGGAGAACCCCCTTTAGTAATTCCTGGAGTGGGGGTTTTCTGATGATAAATTCCCTCATCTTTTCTGTATCTGTGAATGTTTTTATTTCTCCTTCATATTTGAAGGATAGCTTTGATGGGTATAGTATTCGTGGCTGAAAGTTACTCTCTTTCAGGACTTTAAATATTGGGGTTCACACTCTTCTAGCTTGTAGAGTTTCTGCTGAGAAATCTGATGATAATCTAATGGGCCTTCCTTTATATCTTGTATTCTTCTTTTCCCTGGCTGCCTTGATAATTTTTTCTTTGCCATTGGTTTGTGCCAATTTCATTATGATGTGCCTTGGAGTAGGTTTGTTGAGATTAAGAAAACTCGGAGTTCTGTTTGCTTCATGAATTTGAGGCTTTAGTTCTTTCCACAGGCTTGGGAAGTTCTCATCTATTATTTATTTGAGTATGTTCTCCATTCCATTTTCTCTCTCTTCTCCCTCTGATATACCTATTATTCTTATGTTATTCTTTCTGATGGAGTCAGAAAATTCTTGTAGGGCTATCTCATTTTTTTTTAATTTTTGAGTCACTTTCTTCCTCTTTCTGTTGTGCCTCAAGTTGCTTGTCTTCTATCTCACTAATCCTCTCTTCTATCTGGCCTGTTCTATTAGCCAAGCTTGTTACCTCGTTTTTCAGCTCGTGAATTGAGTTTTTCATCTCTGTTTGATTTTTTTTATAGTTTCAATTTCCTTGGACATATATTCTTTGTGTTCATTAAGTTGTTTTCTGAGCTCCCTAAATTGCCTTTCTGTGTTTTCTTGTATATCTCTGAGTATTTTTAGGATTTCTATCTTGAATTCTCTGTCATTTAGCTCCAAGGTTTCCAATATATTAAATTTTTTCTCCATAGATTTTTCCTCATCTATCTGTATTACCTCTCTTTCTTTTGTATCCATGATATTTGATTTTCTCTTCCTTAATGGCATCTGAGGGTGGTTTTGTTGATAGTATTAATGAGATTTAATAAAAAATAAAAAGTTAAAAAAATAAAAAATCGAAAAATGTTGTGTTTTTTAAAAAATTAATAATGAAATAAAGAAAAATAAAATAAAATAAAAATTTTAAAAAAGGAAATTATTCCCCCCCTCCTTTTTTCTCTCCTCTCCTCTCCCCTCTTTCTTGAGAAAATCTTGTGAACTGTGAATTATATTGTATTTAATAGAACAAACAATGCCTGTAATGGAGGGCCTGAATTGGGGAAAAGTAATAAAGGGGCAAGAAAAAAAAAATTAAAATAAGGGGGGGTATGGACCCACAAAAAGCAAATAATGAAAAAATTTGGATCAAGAATAAAATGATTTGCGTTTAGGTGTTGGTTGACTAAGAGTTATGATGAGAGGAGTAAGAGGAAAGCAGGAAAATGGGGGGACAAATTAAAAAATTACTATTGTATTTAGTGGAACAAAAGCTTAATAAAATGGAGAGCCAGGGATGGGAGCACTGCTAGTGAGTTAAAAAGGTGAAGTAAAAACCCCCCAAAATGCCACAAACATAAGTTTGAGTCCCAGATAAAATAATTTGTTTGTTATTGAGGTTTGAATGAGAGGAGACGTAAAGGAGAAAGGAAGAAACTAATATAGAGGGAGAAAAGAAAGAGAGAGAGAGAGAGAAAAAAGAGGGAACCACTAAAAGAAGAAAAAAGAAAAAAGAGGAGAGAGAGAGAGAGAGTTAAGGGTTTTGGAGTGCAACCCTCATAGAGAGAAAGGAAGAGGAGAGAAAAGATAATGGGAGATGTAACATTTATGGGTAGTGTAGTTCAAGGAGAGGAGAGAGTAAGACCGGTAGAGAGTTAAACGACCAAATTGGAGGAGGAAAAAAAAAAGTCTAGATGAAGATAAGAGAAACAAACGAACAAATATAATAAAATGGGATAGGTTATAAAGTCTGCGGATTATTCTGATTTTGAGAGGTTATCTTCTTGCTTTTTCTTTTCTCTCCCTCTTCCTGGTCAGTGACTCTGTACCCCGAGTTCTGCCCCTTTGGCATGCTCAGGTAGAGGTTTGCAGTTGATAAGTCTCTATGGCGATGTCATGTATTGTGGTTCAGTCTCATTGGCAGTCAAGGCTCATTAGCATTTATAGGCTCTGACAGTGAGAGAGTCCGTGTTCCTGGAGCCTCTCTCCTAGTCTTTCCTTCCTCAATTAGTAGCCTGATAATCCAGCTATGGGGTTGCTGCTGCCTCTGCCTGGATAGTAAGAGGCTCAAAGAGCTGGCAACTCCCCACTCTATTCCCATTCAGCACAGGGCTCTGGGTAAGGCTCAGTCAGTCAGAGCCACTAGCATAATCAGCCGGGGCTTCCACCTACTCAAAGACCTCTGGCTCTGCCACTCTTTCCGGTAACACAGGTGGGCACCCACTTCCGGGGTGCTTGGAGGAAACTCTCGTTCACTATCTGCGCGCGCAGACCAGGATGTTAGACCGGAAGTCTCGCCCTCTGAGTGAAACCCCCCGCCCTCACTGAAAAGTTCCAGTGTTGGAATTGGCTCTCGCTCCATCCCCGTGTGTGGCTTTTTCAAGGCGCTGGGGCAGCCTGTGACTCCGCCCTCAGCCCACACAAAGGCCCCCGACTCTGCCCCTCCGTGGGACAACACGGGCTCCCACTCCGGAGGTGCTGGGAGGAGTCTCCTGCCCACTCTCCGTGCTCGCAGACCAGGATGTGAGGCCAGAGTCTCGCCCTCTGAGTGAAACCTCCCGCCCGCACTGAAAAGTTCTAGTGTTGGAATTAGCTCTCGCTCCCTCCCCGTGTGCTGCTCTCCCCGGGTGCTGGGGCAGCCCGGAGGCTTTCGGCCCACACAAAGGCCTCTGACTCTGCCTCTCTGTGGAGTAACACGGGCGCACCCTCCGGGGGCTTTGGAAGGAATCTCTCGCCCACTATGCGCCGACCAGGGGATCAGGTAAAATGGCTGCCTCGCTTGTCTTTCTTTGTCTGGGTTTGGCGCGAGTGTTAGCTGTATTGCCTGGGTTGTCACAGGAACAGTTTTTCCTCGGCTTGGATCTCCGTGCCACAGCCTGGTTCGGCCGTTTGTGCTGCGGCCTGGATCTATTCACCCCCTTTGCCCGCCTTAGTTTCTATATTCTCAGTTTCCAGTGAAAATCGCCCTGTTTAGGTTAGTGAGGAAGGCGGAGCATTTCTTACTCCCTATTTCCTTCGAATTTGGTTATATATTTAGCCAATTTTTCGCTCGATCATACCTTTGGTTGTATTGCGAAACATCTGGAGGCTCCAAGGATAGGTTTTTCTCTTTCTGGTTGAAGATCTTTTTGAGGTTTGGGGGAGATTATCGGTATCGCTTCCTACCCTGCCATTACTCTGACGTCATCCCCTGAACATGTCTTTTATTGTACACGTGCACACATTTCTCCTAGTAGATATCTAGGAGGGAAATTCCTAGGTTAAAAGGTAAGCATATGTTTAATTTTAATTGATACTGGCCAAAAGTTTTCTAACATGATTATGCTAGCATTCCACCATTTCTACCCTGTCCACCAGCAGGGTATGAGTGTTTCCCTTGCAGTGTTTTAAATTTTAGCAATCCCCTAGACATGTGAGTGAGAGAGACTTCAGCAAACATCTGAGTGTAACCTCACAGTATACCTTAAGGCAGAACCACCTAATTGAGTCACTCTAAAATTCCTAGTCCACAGAAACCATGAGAAATAATGATTGTTGTTATTAAAATTCATTTCATTGTAGGGTGATTTATGATATAGCAATAAGATAACTGGAACAATCCTTCACTGTAAAACCAGTTGGTATGATTGGACCTTTAGAAAAAAAAATACAGTTTAATTTTATTAAACTTGTCTCATTCAAAGAAAAATATTCTAAACAACAAAATCAAATCACTGCTCTCTTCTTACTCTCTATAACTGCTTAAAATTATGCCATATTTAAGTTTGTCTTGATTGTCTAGACTCCATATTATTTTCCATTGTCTTTGAGTCGTCAGTATTGTTGGAGGAAGTCTGTTGTAAATCTTACACTTGTTCTCAGAGGTAACCTATTTTTTTGCCTCTGGAAAAATGCTAATTTTTTTCTTCTTTAGCCCTAGTGTTCTAAAATTTCTATAGGTACATCTCAATATAGCTGAGGATCATTTTGTTCAAATGCTTGGCATTTGTTGAACTTTTTCAGTTTGAAGAACTGAGTTTGTTTTTTTCTTTAGATCAAAACCCTTTTCTTTTTTTTAAAAAAAAATTTTATTTTTATTAATTTTAATGCAGTGACATTGATAAATCAAGGTACATATGTTCCGAGAAAATATCTCCAGATTATTTTGACATTATATTATGCTGCATACCCCTCTCTCAAAGTCAAATCGTCCTCCATCACCTTCTATCTGGTTTTCTTTATGCCCTTACCCTCCCCTCACTCCCTCCCTCTCCTTCCTCGCCCCTTCCCCACCCCTCCACCCCACGCTCTGTTACCATCACATTCTTGTCCATGTCTCTAAGTCTCATTTTTATGTCCTATATATGCATTGGTTCATATAGTTCTTAGTTTTTTTCTAATTTACTTATTTCACTCCGTATAATGTTATCAAGGTCCATCCATGTTATTGTAAATGATCCGAGGTCATCATTTTTTATGGCTGAGTAGTATTCCATAGTATATATGTATCAAAGCTTTTTAATCCACTCATCCTCTGACGGACACTTGGGCTGTTTCCAGATCTTTGCTATTGTGAACAATGCTACTAAACATGGGGGTGCATTTCTCCTTCTGGAACTATTCTATGGTGTCCTTGGGGTATATTCCTAAAAGTGGGATGGCTGGGTCAAAAGGCAGTTCGATTTTCAATTTTTTGAGGAATCTCCATACTGTTTTCCACAGAGGCTGCACCAGTCTGCATTCCCACCAGAAATGCAGGAGGGTTCCCTTTTCTCCACATCCTCGCCAGCACTTATTCTGTGTTGTTTTGTTGATGAGCGCCATTCTAACCGGTGTGAGGTGATATCTCATTGTGGGTTTTTTTTTTTAATTTGTTTATTAAATTTAATGCAGTGACATTGATAAATCAGGGTACATATGTTGAAAGAAAACATCTCTAGATTATTTTGATATTTGATTGTGCTGTGTACCCCTCCCCCAAAGTTAAATTGTCTTCTCTCACCTTCTATCTGGTTTTCTTGTGCCCCTCCCCTCCCCCAACCCCTCTCTCCTTCTTCGCCCCATCCCCCCTCCCCCCACTCCCCACCCCTGTTTTCATCACATTCTTGTTCATGTCTCTGAGTCTCATTTTTATGTCCCTTCTATGTATGGATTCATATACTTCTCAGTTTTTTTCTGATTTACTTATTTCACTCCGTATAATGTTATCAAGGTCCATCCATGTTATTGTAAATGATCCGAGGTCATCATTTTTTATGGCTGAGTAGTATTCCATAGTATATATGTACCAAAGCTTTTTAACCCACTCATCCTCTGACGGACACTTGGGCTGTTTCCAGATCTTTGCTATTGTGAACAATGGTGCCACAAACATGGGGGTGCATTTCTCCTTTTGGAGCCGTTCTATGGTGTCCTTGGGGTATATTCCTAAAAGTGGGATAGCTGGGTCAAAAGGCAGTTCGATTTTCAGTTTTTTGAGGAATCTCTATACTGTTTTCCACAGTGGCTGCACCAGTCTGCATTCCCACCAGCAGTGCAGGAGGGTTCCCTTTTCTCCACATCCTCAACAGCACTTATTCTGTGTTGTTTTGTTGATGAGCGCCATTCTGGCTGGTGTGAGATGATATCTCATTGTGGTTTTAATGTGCATTTCTCTAATGATTAGTGATGTTGAGCATTTTTTCATATGCCTATTGGCCATCTGTATGTCCTCTTTGGAGAAGTGTCTATTCATCTCTTTTGCCCATTTTTGGATTGGATTGTTTGTCTTCCTACTGTTGAGATTTACAAGTTCTTTATAAATTTTGGTTATTAACCCCTTATCAGATATATTGTCAAATATGTTCTCCATTGTGTAGTTTGTCTTTTATTCTGTTCTTGTTGTCTTTAGCTGTGCAAAAGCTTTTTAGTTTGATATAATCCCATTTGTTTATCCTGTCTTTTATTTCATTTCCCTGTGGAGATAAATTAGCAAATATATTGCTCCGAGAGATGTCCGAGAGCTTACTGCCTATGTTTTCTTCTAAGATGCTTATGGTTTCACACCTTACATTTAAGTCTTTTATCCATTTTGAGTTTATTTTTGTGAGTGGTGTAAGCTGGTGATCTAGTTTCATTTTTTTTCAAGTATCTGTCCAATTTTCCCAACACCATTTGATAAAGAGGCTGTCTTTACTCCATTGTATTTCCTTACTTCTTTTGTCAAATATCAGTTGTCCATAGAACTGTGGGTTTATTTCTGGGTTCTCTGTTCTGTTCCATTGATCTATGTGCCTGTTCTTATGCCAGTACCAGGCTGTTTTCAGTACAATGGCCTTGTAGTATAGCTTGATATCAGGAAGTGTGATACCTCCCCCTTTATTCTTCTTTTTTAAGATTGCTGAGGCTATTTGTGTTCTTTTTCGTTCCATATAAATTTTTGGAATATGTGGTCTATATCTTTGAAGTATGTCAATGGTATTTTAATGGGTATTGCATTGAATTTTTAGATTGCTTTGGGTAATATAGACATTTTAATGATGTTTACTCTTCCTAACCATGAGCATGGTATATGCTTCCACTTGCTTGTATCTTACTTGATTTCCTTTTTCAATGCTTTGTAATTTTCTGAGTACAAGTCTTTAGTCTCCTTGGTTAAATGTACTCCTAGGTACTTTATTTTTTTGGTTGTAATTGTGAAGGGGATTGTTTCCTTAATTTCTCTTTCTGACTGTTCATTGTTAGTGTATAAAAATGCCTCTGATTTCTGAGTATTGATTTTATATCCTGCCACCTTGCTGAATTCATTTATCAGGTCCAGTAGCTTTTTGACTGAGACTTTAGGGTTTTCTATATACAATATCATATCATCTTCAAATAATGATAGTTTTACTTCCTCTTTTCCAACTTGAATGCCTTTTATTTCTTCTTCTTGTCTGATTCCTGTGGCTAGGACTTCCAGGACTATGTTAAATATGAGTGGTGAAAGGGGTACTCTTGCCTTGTTCCTGATCTTAAGCGGATGGCTTTTAATTTTTGCCCATTGAGTATGATGTTGGCTGTGGGTTTCTCATAGATGGCTTTTATCATGTTAAGGTATGTTCCCTGTATTTCCACTTTGCTGAGAGTTTTGATCATGAATGGGTGCTGGAATTTATCAAATGCTTTTTCTGCATCTATTGAAATTATCATATGGTTTTTCTGCTTCTTTTTGTTTATGTGATGAATCACATTGATTGATTTACAAATATTGTACCAGCCTTGCCTCCCCAGAATAAATCCCACTTGATCATGGTGTATGATATTTTCCATATATTGTTGGATCCGGTTTGCTAATATTTTGTTGAGGATTTTAGCATCTATATTCATCAGGGATATTGGCCTATAATTTTCTTTCTTTGTGTTGTCTTTGCCTGGTTTTGTAATCAGAATTATGCTCGCCTCATAAAAGGAGCTTGGAAGTCTTCCTTCCTCTTGAATTTTTTGAAATAGTTTGAGAAGGATAGGAGTTAGTTCTTCTTTGAATATTTGGTAGAATTCCATTGTGAAGCCATCGGGCCCGGACTTTTCTTTTTTGGGAGTTTTTTGATAACTGTTTCGATCTCATTTGTTGTAATCGGTCTGTTTAGGTTTTCTGATTCTTCCAGATTGATTTTTGGAAGATTGTATGTTTCAAGGAATTTGTCCATTTCATCTAGGTTGTTTAGTTTTTTGGCATACAGTTCTTCATAGTATTTTCTTACAATCCTTTGTATTTCTGTTGTGTAAGTTGTTATTTCTCTTCTCTCATTTCTAATTTTATTTATTTGAGTCCTCTCTCTCTTTTTCTTGGTGAGTCTAGTTAAAGGTTCATCAATCTTGTTTACCTTTTCAAAGAACCAGTTCCTAGTTTCATTGATCCTCTGTATTGTTTCTTTAGCCTCTATGTCATTTATTTCTGCTCTGACCTTTATTATTTCCTTCCTTCTACTACATTTAGGCTTTACTTGCTGTTCTTTTTCTAATTCTTTTAGATGCAGGGTTAAGTTGTTTATTTGAGCTTTTTCTAGCTTCTGAAAGTGTGCCTGTAGTGCTATGAACTTCCCTCTCAGAACTGCTTTTGCTGTGTCCCATAAATTTTGAGTTGTTGTATGCTCATTGTCATTCGTTTCTAGGAATTTTTTTTATTTCTTCTTTGATCTCATTCTTTATCCATTCATTATTT
The DNA here is from genome assembly GCF_036850995.1 of Saccopteryx leptura. NCBI lineage: Eukaryota > Metazoa > Chordata > Mammalia > Chiroptera > Emballonuridae > Saccopteryx > Saccopteryx leptura. The sequence goes on from NC_089505.1 coordinate 193,319,780, forward strand.
AGCAACCTGCTATTTAGTTTCCATGTGTTTGAGAATTTTTGAGTTTTTCTGTTGTGGTTCATTTCTAGTTTTATGCCATTGTGATTGGAGAAAGTCCTTGATATGATTTCAGTCTTCTTAAATTTGTTGAGAGCACTTTTGTGCCCTAACATAGATACATCCTAGAGAATGTACTATGAGCACTTGAAAAGAATGTATATTCTGCTGCTTAAGGGTGAAAGGTTCTGAAGATATCTATTAAATCGAGTTGATCTAGTGTGTCCTTTAAGTCTGCTGTTTCTTTGTTAATTTTCTTTCTTGAGGATGTATCTAGTGATGTTAGTGGGGTATTGAAATCCCCTACTATTATAGTATTGCTGTTGATCTCGCCCTTTAAATCCATCAAAGTCTGCTTTATATATTTGGGTGCTCCTATATTAGGTGCATAGATATTTATAATAGTTATATCTTCCTGTTGGATTACTCTCTTTATCATTATGTAGTGGCCTTCTTTATCTCTTACTATATCCTTTGTTTTAAAGCCCAATTTGTCTGATATAAGTATTGCTACCCCAGCTTTTTTTTCATTTCCATTTGCATGAAATGTTTTTTTCCATCCTTTTACCTTCAACCTATGTGTATCTTTTGTTCTAAGGTGTGTCTCTTGTAGACAGCATATGTAGGGGTCCTGTTTTCTTATCCACACAGCTACCCTATGTCTTTTGTTTGGATCATTTAGTCGATTTATGTTTAAGGTTATTATTGATATGTAGTTGTTTATTGCCATTTTCTTCTTTAAAGGTGTATTCCTTTTTTGCTATATTCTTTTCCCACTTTGATCTGTTTACAACAGGCCCCTTAACATTTCCTGCAGTATTGGTTTGTTGTAATGATTTCCTTGAGTTGTTTTTTGTCTGGGAAGTTTTTATTTCTCCTTCAATTTTAAGCGATAGCCTTGCTGGATAAAGTAGTCTTGGTTGTTGGTTCTTGTTCTGCATTACTTTGAATATTTCTTGCCATTCTCTTCTGGCCTCAAGTTTTTCTGTTGAGAAGTCAGATATCATCCTTATGGGGGCTCCTTTGTAGGTGATAACTTTTTTTTCTCTTGCAGCTTTTAATATTTTCTCTTTATCGCTTAGCTTTGGTATTTTAATTATGATGTGTCTTGGTGTAGGTTTCTTTGGGTTTCTCTTTAATGGAGTCCTCTGTGCTTCTTGGACTTGTGAGAGTTTCTCTTGCATTAATTTAGGGAAGTTTTCAGCTATGATATGATTGAACAAAGTCTCTATCCCTTGTTCTTTTTCTTCTTCTTCAGGAACCCCTATGATGTGGATGTTATTTCTCTTCATGTTGTCACAGAGCTCTCTAATGGTTTCCTCTGACTTTTTGAGTCTCTTTTCTCTTTTCTTCTCTGCTTTCATGCCTTCATTCCAGTTGTCCTCCAACTCACTGATTTGATCCTCAGTTGTATCCATCCTGTTTTTAATTCCTTCCATTGTGGTCTTCATTTCTGATATTGTATTTGTCATCTCCGACTGATTCTTTTTTATACTTGCTATTTCTTTATTTAGGTGTTCATAATGACCATCCATTGTTGTTCTAAGATCCATAAGCATCCTTACAATAATTATTTTAAACTCTGCATCTGGAAGTTTGATTATTTCCATATTGCTCAGTTCATCTCCTGAAGATGTCTCTTGTGGTTTCATTTGGATTGCACTTCTCTGTCTTCTCATTGTCTGTTTTTGGGTTTTTTCTTTGTAGAGCTGGTTGAGTCTAGGCTTGGTGTTGTCTGCCTCCAGTTTTCAATTATTTCTAGGTCTTCTTGGGTTGGTATCAGCTGTTATCAGATTCACTCTCCAGATTTATCGGACTCACAGACCCGCAACCTCATTGTGGTTTTAATTTGCATTTCTCTAATGATTAATGATGTTGAGCATTTTTTCACATGCCTATTGGCCATCTGTATATCCTCTTTGGAGAAGTGTCTATTCATTTCTTTTGCCCATTTTTTGATTGAATTGTTTGTCTTTCTGGTGTTGAGATTTACAAGTTCTTTATAAATTTTGGTTATTAACCCCTTATCAGACATACTGTCAAATATGTTCTCCAATTGTGTAGTTTGTCTTTTTATTCTATTCTTATTGTCTTTGGCCATGCAAAAGCTTTTTAATTTGATATAATCCCATTTGTTTATCCTGTCTTTTATTTCACTTGCCCGTGCAGATAAATCAGCAAATATATCGCTGCGAGAGATGTCAGAGAGCTTACTGCCTATGTTTTCTTCTAAGATGCTTATGGTTTCACACCTTACATTTAAGTCTTTTATCCATTTTGAGTTTATTTTTGTGAATGGTGTAAGTTGGTGGTCTAGTTTCATTTTTTTGCAGGTTGTTGTCCAATTTTCCCAACACCATTTGTTAAGAGGCTGTCTTTACTCCATTGTATTTCCTTACCTCCTTTGTCAAATATCAGTTGTCCATAGAGCTATGGGTTTATTTCTGGGTTCTCTGTTCTGTTCCATTGATCTATGTGCCTGTTCTTATGCCAGTACCAGGCTGTTTTCAGTACAATGGTCTTGTAGTATAACTTGATATGAGAAAGTGTGATACCTCCCCCTTTATTCTTCTTTTTTAAGATTGCTGAGGCTATTCGTGTTCTCTTTTGGTTCCATATAAATTTTTGGAATATGTGATCTATATCTTTAAAGTATGTCACTGGTATTTTAATTGGTATTGCATTGAATTTATAAATTACTTTGGGTAATATAGACATTTTAATGATGTTTATTCTTCCTAACCATGAGCATGGTATATGATTCCACTTGTTTGTATCTTCCTTGATTTCTTTTATCAATGCTTTGTAATTTTCCGAGTACAAGTCTTTAGTCTCCTTGGTTAAATGTACTCCTAGGTACTTTATTTTTTTGGTTGTAATTGTGAAGGGGATTGTTTCCTTAATTTCTCTTTCTGATTGTTCATTGTTGGTGTATAAAAATGCCTCTGATTTCTGAGTATTAATTTTATATCCTGCTACCTTGCTGAATTCATTTATCAGGTCCAGTAGTTTTTTGACTGAGACTTTAGGATTTTCTATATACAATATCATATCATCTGCAAATAATGATAGCTTTACTTCTTCTTTTCCAACTTGAATGCCTTGTATTTCTTCTTGTTGTCTGATTACTGTGGCCAGGACTTCCAGGACTATGTTGAATAAGAGTGGTGAAAGGGGGCACCCCTGCCTTGTTCCTGATCTTAAGGGTATTGCTTTTAACTTTTGCCCATTGAGTATGATGTTAGCTGTGGGTTTGTCATAGATGGCCTTTATCATGTTAAGGTATGTTCCCTGTATTCCCACTTTGCTGAGAGTTTTGATCATGAATGGGTGCTGGATTTTATCAAATGCTTTTTCTGCATCTATTGAAATTACATGTGGTTTTTCTCCTTCCTTTCATTTATGTGATGAATAACATTGAAAGATTTGTGAATATTATACCAGCCTTGCCTCCCCAGAATAAATCCCACTTGATCATGGTGTATAATATTTTCCATATATTGTTGGATTCGGTTTGCTAATATTTTGTTGAGGATTTTAGCATCTATATTCATCAGGGATATTGGCCTATAATTTTCTTTCTTTGTATTGTCTTTGCCTGGTTTTGACATCAGAATTATGCTCGCCTCATAAAAGGAGCTTGGAAGTCTTCCTTCCTCTTGAATTTTTTGAAATAGTTTGAGAAGGATAGGAGTTAGTTCTTCTTTGAATATTTGGTAGAATTCACTTGTGAAGCCATCTGGCCCAGGACTTTTCTTTGTTGGGAGTTTTTTGATAACTGTTTCGATCTCATTTGTTGTAATCGGTCTGTTTAGGTTTTCTGATTCTTTCAGACTGATTTTTGGAAGATTGTATGTTTCAAGGAATTTGTCCATTTCATCTAGGTTGTTTAGTTTTTTGGCATACAGTTCTTCATAGTATTTTCTTACAATCCTTTGTATTTCTGTTGTGTCAATTGTTATTTCTCCCCTCTCATTTCTAATTTTATTTACTTGAGTCCTCTCTCTCTTTTTCTTGGTGAGTCTAGTTAAAGGTTCATCAATCTTGTTTACCTTTTCAAAAAAGCAGCTCCTAGTTTCATTGATCCTCTGTATTGTTACTTTAGTCTCTGTGTCATTTATTTCTGCTCTGACCTTTATTATTTCCTTCCTTCTACTACATTTAGGCTTTACTTGCTGTTCTTTTTTCTAATTCTTTTAGATGCATGGTTAAGTTGTTTATTTGAGCTTTTTCTAGCTTCTGAAAGTGTGCCTGTAGTGCTATGAACTTCTCCCTCAGAACTGCTTTTGCTGTGTCCCATAAATTTTGAGTTGTTGTATGCTCGTTATCATTCGTTTCTAGAAATTTTTTTATTTCTTCTTTGTTCTTATTCTTAATCCATTTGTTATTTAGCAACCTGCTATTTAGTTTTCAAGTGTTTGAGAATTTTTAAGCTTTTCTGTTGTGGTTGATTACTAGTTTCATGCCATTGTGATCAGAGAAAGTGTTTGATATGATTTCAATCTTCTTAAATTTGTTGAGACCACTTTTGTGTCCTAACATGTGGTCTATCCTAGAGAATGTACCATGAGCACTTGAAAAGAATGTATATTCTGCTGCTTTAGGGTGAAAGGTTCTGTAGATATCTATTAAATTGAGTTGATCTAGTGTGTCCTTTAAGTCTGCTGTTTCTTTGTTAATTTTCTTTCTTGAGGGTGTATCTAGTGATGTTAGTGGGGTATTAAAATCCCCTACTATTATAGTGTTGCTCTTGATCTCACTCTTTATATCCATCAAAGTCTGCTTTATATATTTGGGTGCTCCTATATTAGGTGCGTAGATATTTATAATAGTTATATCTTCCTGTTGGTTTGTTCCCTTTATCATTATGTAGTGGCCTTCTTTGTTTCTTACTATATTCTTTGTTTTAAAGTCCATTTTGTCTGATATAAGTATTGCTACCCCAGCTTTTTTTTCATTTCCATTTGCATGAAATGTGTTTTTCCATCCTTTTACCTTCAACCTATGTGCATCTTTTGTTTTAAGGTGTGTATCTTGTAGACAGCATATGTACGGTCCTGTTTTCTTATCCATGCAGCTACCCTATGTCTTTTGATTGAATCATTTCATCCATTTACATTTAGGGTTATTATTGACACAAAATTGTTTATTGCCATTTTATTCTTTAAAGGTGTATTCCTTTTTTGCTATATTCTTTTCCCACTTTGGTCTGTTTACACCATGCCCCTTAACATTTTCTGCAGCATTGGTTTGGTTCTAATGAATTCTTTGAGTTTTTTTTTTGTCTGGGAAAGTTTTTATTTCTCCTTCAATTTTCAATGATAGCCTTGCTGGATAAAGTAGTCTTGGTTGTAGGTTCTTGTTCTGCATTACTTTAATATTTCTTGCCATTCCCTCTGGCCTCAAGTGTTTCTGTTGAGAAGTCAGATATCATCCTTATGGGGGCTCCTTTGTAGGTGATAACTTTTTTTTCTCTTGCAGCTTTTAATATTTTCTCTTTATTGCTTAGCTTTGGTATTTTAATTATGATGTGTCTTGGTGTAGGTTTCTTTGGGTTTCTCTTTAATGGAGTCCTCTGTGCTTCTTGGACTTGTGAGAGTTTCTCTTGCATTAATTTAGGGAAGTTTTCAGCTATGATATGACTGAACAAAGTCTCTATCCCTTGTTCTTTTTCTTCTTCTTCAGGAACCCCTATGATGTGGATGTTATTTCTCTTCATGTTGTCACAGAGCTCTCTAATGGTTTCCTCTGACTTTTTGAGTCTCTTTTCTCTTTTCTTCTCTGCTTTCATGCCTTCATTCCAGTTGTCCTCCAACTCACTGATTTGATCCTCAGCTGTATCCATCCTGTTTTTAATTCCTTCCATTGTGGTCTTCATTTCTGATATTGTATTTGTCATCTCTGACTGATTCTTTTTTATACTTGCTATTTCTTTATTTAGGTGTTCATAATGACCATCCATTGTTGGTCTAAGATCCCTAAGTATCCTTACAATCATTATTTTAAACTCCGTATCCAGAAGTTCGATTATTTCCATATCACTCAGTTCATCTCCTGAAGGTGTCTCTTGGGGTTTCATTTGGATTGCACTTCTTTGTCTTCTCATTGTGCCTGGGTATCTGGGTGTTTTCTTTGTAGAGCTGGTTGAGTCTAGGCTTGGTGTTGTCTGTCTCTAGTTTTTACTTGTGTTGTTTCTAAGTCTTCTTGGGTTGGCTTCAGCTATTATTTGTAATCCACTTTAGGATTTGGGCAGCTTTGAAGTCTTGATTTGTTTGTTTTCTTAACAGGTGATTGTCTTGTTTGCTGATCTCAGCAGGGGGCTTATTTGAAACTGTATCCAGGAATGCGGTGGGTGTGACCTGAGGCTTTGAAATCCTCTTTTGCCAGTTAATCTCTCTGGGGGCGGGTTGCTTTCTCAGCTTCAGTAAGGGGAGGTGTATCTCAGATCTCCAAGGAGACCTAAGTTACTGCCCCTCCTCCCCACTTCTTGTTTTCAGCTGTGTCTTGTTGCGCTGATTGGAGCTGGAGAGATGTCTGTATCTCTCTGACCTGGAAGTACTTTTGTATTTTGCTTTGTGGAAGAATCAGCCCCTCCCCCAGTTATGGCCGCCTCCAGCACTGAATGAGTCAGCTTTTTATGTCATCACCTATATTCCTCTCCCCCTCACCATCCGTTTCTCTCTTTCTCCTTTCTTTTTGGAAGACAAGCGGGCCCTTTCAACACTCCTTGTTCCCTGGTTGCCAGGTAAGTGGCTGTGAGCAATATTTACTGCTCTTTGTCCTTGGAATTGAGAGCCCAGCCTCATCGCCCCCCCCCCCCCGTTCCTGTAAGCAGGGGAGATTCAGGCGCTCTCTACCAGGTTTGTTGTGGCTTCTTCTTTGCTCCTTGATTTTTGAAAGCTGTTCTTGTCGTCCAGATTTGGTTTTTCATGCTGATTGTTCATAAATTAGTTTATAATCCAGTTTGGTGGTGTGAGCTGGGAGTCTGTGCATCTGCCTATTCCGCTGCCATCTTCAGGTCTCAAAACCCTTTTCTTTATTATGTATTTAACTACATCTTCCCTTCCACTGTTTTTAGAATTGTTTTTAGATAAACACTAAACTTTTTGTATCTATTTTCACTGACTTAACTTTTCTCTTATATTATCCATTTCTTTTTTATTTTAACCTGGCTTTCTGGTAAAAAAATTTATTTTATCAACTGTGTTCTTAATTTGGTCTTTATGTACTTCCATTTCCTTATTTAATTCTTTCATTGAATTAATTGCTTTTTAAAATTTTTTCAAATTCTGGTCATTCTTTCTTGTTTCTAATTGATTCCCTTTGTCCTCATAGCAGCCAGTACTTGTTTTAATGAGACAATGACCTCCAAAAATCTCTGTGAGGATAATTAGGTGTTTTATGAGTTATCTCTCATTATGTTTTCTCTGTTTCCCCAGAGGCCACTCTGTGTTCATCAAAGTCTTTATCTTGCCACTTGCTAATTCACCTCAAATGCCTGGTAATTCTTTATTGACTATTTATATATGTGAAGAACTGTGTTGATTAATATAGGTCAATGGAATGGATTTTGCTAATAGATGTATTTACTCAGAAGGCCATTTTCTGAATGGGAAAGCTCTGTGAAAGTGGATGAATTTGCCACTGTCAAGCTTTCATTTAGCCAGCAAGTTCAAGATTATCACAATTGCTCAGAGGGGAAGTGTTTATCTGGGGGTAGAATTCTACGTGAAGCAAAGCTGAGATTTGTACTTAGGGTGGAGGCACTAAAGCCCTTCAGGCTAGACAGTACTCTCACTTCCACCCAAGCCCCCATTCCTTTTTCAGGAAGATCTGCTCTCTTCAGAATGCAGTCATTGATGCTGAGGTTAAACAGCTCTGTACATGGGGTGGGGAAAGAGGGCCTAAGTGGCTCCCTGTTCTATGGTTTGTATGTTGTGTGATTAATTCCCCTGATTACTGCCCTGGGCCATGTTCATTTTTTTTTACTTGCTGGCTCTAAGCTTAGAGTCTCTCTAGGTGAGGGTCATAGCTGAAGCCTTTTCACTTGCTTTGGCTTATGTGTTACTTTGCTTTGGTACATTTATATGGTCTATCAGCTTTCTGACTCCCAGAAATTTATCCAGGTCATTCAAGTTTCTGATTTTTGTTTTCAGCATTCTAATAGACCTTTACATTCTTCATATATCTTTTTCAGTAGGACTTTTGAAAGAAGGATAGCCAAATATACATCCGTTGTCTGCCTTATTAAACTGGGATTGTACTTACAGGCTTGAAAATATTTTATTCAATCAATAAAGCATTTTAATATTTTTTCTAAAACAGACAGAGAAAGAATATAACTATGTTCATTTTTCTAATGAAAAAATGGCAGGTCCAAGAAGTCAGAATTACCTTGTCCATTGTCATCTTCCTAACAATTATAATCAGCATAGTTATTAAACACTTAGTCTTTGAGTCAGACAACTTAGGGTAGACTCTTTGTAATTCAACTTACTAACTAGGTGAATGTGCAATTGCTTAAATCCCTGGGCCTCGGCTTTCTCGTCTGTAAATTGGGGATAATGATACCTTCTATGCACAGAGTTGTGAAGATTTGTGTACTCAGTAATGCTTGGTGTGTGGTAATCTATTATTGTAGCTGGGGGAAGCAGCAGCTGTGGCAGCAGCACTACCATCCCAGTCATGAGACAGTCTTCCTGTCGTTCCATCTCCCACACACTGCTGCTCTAATTAGTCAGAGTTACGAGGCCTTTATGGGTTTGAATTTTGTTTGGATGACCTTCCATCCTGCCTCGAGTTTAATCTCCAGATTGCAGGAGCACTATGAAGATAAGGGAGTGCAAAGTAATACTAATGATGGAACAGCATGAACATAATAATAATGCCTTATGTTTTTATAGCAAAGATTTTCCAACATTTTCTCATTTATTCTTTCAAAATATTATGATATATGTAGTTTAGGTACTTATTAGACATTTTTATCCAATGCACTTTTTTTTGAGTGAGTTAACTTTCTGGGCATCTATTGTGGGGGAGAATAATAGTTCTCCCAACAGGCTTTTCAAATGACCTATTGAAATCAATCCATTTCTCCTGATACTTGGGGACTTTGTTCTAAATGATAGATATATTTAGTTTTAACAACTAAAACATGTAGTCTTTGGTAAGCATAGAGTGAAAAGCGCTATCTTACTTTAAGAGTTTAAACTTTTGAACTCTTATTTTTTTAATAGGGTAGTTCTACACAGAATTCAATATAGGAAATAGAAAAAAGTGGGAGCTTTCCTGAGTAAGGAGCATCTGGGGACCTGAACCTGCCCATCAGGGAACTCCTTTGCCTTCAGCCGCCACCAGAATAGCGGCTCAGGGCCACCTCTTCATGCCTCTATGGACTTAGGGTACAGAGATTGAAAGCCATTCATCTGACTTATTCCAAGGGTGAGTTTTCAGTTTCTATGAAAAGCTACCATTTTTAAGTGCTTTCTTTATGTGCTCAACCAATATCCACAATAGTTTAAATCTTTTCAATAACCACTCTGGGAAAATATTTATTGTCCCATTATTGAAGTAAGGAGACCAAAGTTTAAAGAAATGAGTAACGTACAACATCTCACAATTAATAACAGAATGTTTGGATTTTTACTCATGATTAGCTTCAAAACTGTGTCTTTTTCCTGACTCAAAATGAATAATAAAAATCTCTGTATAAGTGAAATTCTGTGACTTCAAGGTACTTTTAAAGAGAAGAATACAATACTAATCAAAGCAAAAATTACTGGGCCCAAACCCGATAGCAGAAAAACTTAAATATAAACAAAATGGAAAATTTGAGTGGAGACAGAGGTCAGGCTTAATTAGTCAGCTTGCTCCAGTCAGTGGTTTATTCTAAATTTATTGCAGCAAGAAATGTCATTTTAGATGTTTTTATCCTAAGTATTTTTGCTTGGTTTCATCTTTTTAAATAGGGGAACTTTATTACTTACTTTCCTGCTTGTGGCCCTTTGGGCACAACCATTAGGTCAGAAAGAGGGAGACATGCGTGCAAGAGATAATGAGGATCACACGACATGCTCCAGGGAGAGGCACAGAGATTATCACAGGAAGGCACAGGTGGGAGAGGTCACTGTCTCTGGTCCAGTCAAGAAAGACTCTGTGGAGGAGGAGGAGTTTGAACTAAGCCTCCAAGACAGGTAAGGTTTCGAGTAAGACAAGAAGAGGTGAAGAGAATTCAAGGTGGGAAAAAGGCACCCAGTAGGACCACTTGGCTAGAGAAGCGGGCCTGTGTCTGCCGGTACCATTCACTACAGGCAAGAAGAAAATTACTTTCTGCTGACCCCATTGCACCAAGGGAATATAGGCCCAGTGAATACACCTCATTCCACAGAAGCCAATCTTGAGCCTTAGTGGAAATAAAAAAGAGTGTCTCACAAAAAGGAAAGACCACTTCTATATATGATGTTGTTCCTGTGTCTGCACCTTGGGACAGGAATTGTGTGGGTCAGAATCCTCTTAAAACAGAACTCTGGGTTGTATTAGTCTCCCAGGGCTAACTAACAATGTATCGCAGACTAGATGAATTAGAACACTAGAAACTTCTTTTCTTCCAGTCCTGGAAACCAATCTAAGATCAAGGTGGTAGCATGGCCCTGCTCTCACTGAAACCTCCAGGGAAGAGCCCTGCCTCCCTCTTCCAGCTCCTGGCAGTTTACTGGTGATCCCTAGCCTTCCTTCACTTGCAGCTACGACACTTTAATCCCTGCCCCCATTGTCACACAACCATGTTCTTCCTGTGTGTTTCTCTCCACTTCCTGTAAGGACACCGGTCCTGTAATTGCCCATCCTACTCCAGTACTGTCTCATCTTAATTACCAACATCTGTAACAACCCTACTTCTAAATAAATTCACATTCTCAGGAACAGAGGGATAGGGTCTCAAACCATAACATGAAAGAACAGGACAATTGTGGAACTCCAGGAGGAGGGGTTTGACTGAAGAGGAGGGGCAAGACCTTGAGGATTGGTCAGCCTCTGCCTCTGAGACTGGTCCCTGGAGGTTCCCCCTTGGACTTCTGTTGGGCTCCTTGAAGACAGTAGTTTCAAGTGGAACTAAAAGAATACTTTCTTGACAAATCTCTGTGGAACTCTGGGGTTGTGAGGAAATGAACGATGCTTGAAAGCTGGGAGGAGAGGGGGGAAGGCAAAGGAGGAGGAAAGACGAGGCTCCCTTGTGGTAAAGAGTCTTTGTTTGGCAGTTCTCAAGAGTGTCATTACTGTGACTTTGTGATCACAGAGCAAGGTGGAGACATTAGCAGAGTCCGGTTTCACAACACTACAATCCCCACGAGATATGGCCCAGCCAAATGGAAATCTGAAAAGGGAACACAGCCATGTTCAGAATTTAATTTGTTGGAAAGAAAAAATTTGAAAGAACTTAGCTGCCACTTGAAATAGGAGGGACAAACTTTTACTGCCATATTCAATGGCATAATTGGATCCTGATGCAACTTGAACCCAGAGGCAAGTTGCCCTGATAGAATACAGCCCTGATGGAAAGATGCTGTATTGTCAGGGTGTTCATAAAAGGACCTAGTAGGGGAATTATCCTGAACAACTGCAGGCATGAATGTCCCGGTCAAAGATCTCTGGTGGATAAGGAACCTCAGCTCACTTAAGGCACATCATAAGATCTTACAGAATAATCAAGGAGGCTTTGGGGAACGATCCCATAATTGCTATATGGAGGCAAACATAAGAAAGACATGCTGTGTCCTGGGCATTGAGAGGCTGAAAGGGTCTCTGTTCCCTACCCCTACCCATAACACGAGTGTGGCAGGTTCTTATTGCTTGCCAAATACATAAAATCTGACTTCAATAAAAATAAAGCAGGTATACACAGAAAGGTAACAACAAGGAGCAAAATCAGCAAGAAAAGGTGGCATTTTATGTACAAACATAGATAACTATTGTCCTCATTAAGAATATATATAATATATAATATATAATATATATTATATATATAATAAGTGATTAGAAAGACCAATAAAATTAAATTAAAAGTCCAGAAAGAGACACAAGAACACATCTAAGGTATGATAATGGTGATATCTCAAATAGATGGCTAAAGTTGGATTTCTTAATAAAAGGTGTCGCAACCAGATGTCACACAAAATACCAGGAAGAGACTCTAAATGGGTTTAGCAGTTTCAAGGTAAAAAAAAAAAATGAACCCACTTCTTTTTCTGAGAAAACTTGCTTGGGTGAATTTCCAATGTAAGAATTAGAAAATCTTTCTGCAACTCAATATTCAGAAGAAATAAAGGAAAAGGTTGACATGCCTATCCACATAGAAATACAATCTTTTGACTGACAAAAGGTAAATGACAAACTAAGAGAAACATCTGCAATTTATTCAATAAGGGACTTTGCTTCTTAATAGTTAAGGCCCTCTTAAATCATCATTAACAACAAAAGAAAAGCTGATCAAAAAATGAGCAAAATATACAAACAGACAATTCACAAGGGGAAAAAAGGAAAATGACCTTTAAACATATGAAAAAATGTTCAACCAGATTTAGAATAAGACAAATTTGGATTAAAACTATACTGCAATATTTCTGACCAATCAGACAGGTGACAATTCTGAAAGTTCAATAGTACATTCTATCAGCAGGGATTGGAGTATCTGGCACTTCACCTACTGCAGGTAGAAGTGCAAGATGGTGCAGCCTCCGTAGACAGGAGCAAATCAAACAACACCATGTATTCATTTACCCTTTGGGCCACCTTCTCAGAAGCCTCACAAAGTAGACCTTCACCAATACAAACCAAGTTTGCCCAAAGCCATTAGTGCGGGCTTATCTGTAACAGCAGAGGATTGGAAATACAAATGTCCACCAGGGAGGGCATGGTTAATAAACTAGTTCTAAGAGACTAGTTCACAATGGAGCACTTGGCAGCCAAAAGAAAGAGGAAGTGTTCTCTTGGCACGAAAGGTTCTTCAGGATACATTGCTAGGTGCAAAAGGGTGCAGCAGAGTGATGTGCCCTACTATATCACTGTGTGTATGAAATCAGAGAAAAAAAGGATATATTAATAAATATACACAGATAAATATATTCCTTGCAATCATGAACATGTGTGTACATATGTTCTGGTTCTTTGGTAGACAGAAGTATTGGAAGGATAAACCAGAAACTATGTTCACCTACAACAGATGGGGGGGGGGGTAGAAGAGCTAGGAATGGAATGGAGACAGCTCTAGTGAAACCCTTTATTTATTTATTTATTTATTTATTTATTTATTTATTTATTTATTTATTTTACATGTTATATCCTAACATTGCTGGGTTCTTTTATTTATTTTTATTATTTTTATTGATTTTAATTTATTGTGCTTACATAGATTCAAGTGTCCCACCAAATATATCTTCTTCCTGCCCACTCCTGTGTTCCCTTTGAAACCTCCTTTGACACCTCCCCCCAATGCCCTACCCCCTTCCCTTTAGGATTTGCTGTCCTGCTCTCTATAACACTGTGTTATGTATATATAATTTCACTAATCTCTTTCCCTTTTCTGATCCCATTCTCTCCTCCCCTTTCCCTCTGACTGCTTTCCTGCTGGTCCTTTTGATCCCACCTCTGTCTCTATTCCACTCCTCAGTTCACATTGTTCATTAAATTCCTCATATGACTGAGGTCGTATGATATTTTTCTTTCTCTGCCTGGCTTATTTCACTTAGCATAATAGTCCACAGGTCCATGTTGTTGCAAAAGGTAAGATTTGCTTCTTTTTCATGGCCACGTAGTATTCTATTGTGTATATGTACCACAGCTATTTTTTTTTTTTTTTTTTTGTATTTTTCTGAAGCTGGAAACGGGGAGAGACAGTCAGACAGACTCCCGCATGCACCCCACCGGGATCCACCCAGCACGTCCACCAGGGGGCGACGCTCTGCCCACCAGAGGGCGATGCTCTGCCCCTCCGGGGGGTCGCTCTGTCGCGACCAGAGCCACTCTAGCACCTGGGGCAGAGGCCAAGGAGCCATCCTCAGCGCCCAGGCCATCTTTGCTCCAATGGAGCCTCGCTGCAGGAGGGGAAGAGAGAGACAGAGAGGAAGGAGAGGGGGAGGAGTGGAGAAGCAGATGGGCGCTTCTCCTGTGTGCCCTGGCCGGGAATCAAACCCGGGACTTCTGCACGCCAGGCCAGCGCTCTACCACTGAGCCAACCGGCCAGGGCCAAATGTACCACTGCTTTTTAATCCACTCATCCACTGACGGACACTTGGGCTGTTTCCAGATCTTGGCTATTGTGTAATGCTGCAAAAGACATGGGAGTGCATTTCTTCTTTTGAATCAGTGATTTGGTGTTTTTATGATATATTTCTAAAAGTGGGATGATTGGGTCAAAAGGCATTTCCATTTTTAATTTTTTGAGGAATCTTCGAACTGTTTTCCACAGTGGCTGCACCAGTCTGCATTTCCACCAGCAGTGCAGGAGGGTTCCCTTTTCTCCACACCCTCCTCAGCACTTATTATGTATTGTTTTGTTAATGAATACCATTTTGACAGGTGTGAGGTGGTATCTCATTGTGGTTTTAATTTGCATTTCTCTAATCATTAGTGATGTTGAACATTTTTCATATGCCTATTGGCCATCTGTATGTCCTCTTTGGAGGATTGTCTATTCAGTTCTTTTGCCCATTTTTTTGATTGGGTTGTTTACTTTCCTGGTGTTGAGTTTTAGAAGTTCTTCATAAATTTTGATTATTAACCCCTTATCAGACTTATTGTCGAATATGTTCTCCCATTGTGTGGTTTGTCTTTTTATTTTGTTCATATTGTTTTTAGCTGTGCCAAAGCTTTTTAGTTTGATATAGTCCCATTTGTTCATCCTGTTCTTTATTTCACTTGGCCGTGGAGATAAATCAGCAAATATATTGCTGTGAGGGATGTTGGAGAGCTTACTGCCTATGTTTTCTTCCAAGATGATTATGGTTTCACAACTTACATTTAAATCTTTTATCCATTTTGAGTTTATTTTTTGTGTATGGTATAAATTGGTGGTCTAGTTTCATTTTCTTACAAGTATCTGTCCAATTTTCCCAATACCATTTGTTAAAGAGACTGTCTTTATTTCATTGTATACTTTTACCTCCTATGTCAAATATCAATTGCCCATATAGGTGTGGGTTAATTTATGGGTTTTCTGTTCTTTTCCATTTATCTGTATGCCTGTTCTTATGCCAGTACCAAGCTGTTTTGAGTACAATGGCTTTGTAGTATAACTTGATATCAGGAAGTTTGATACCACCCACTTTATTCTTTTTTAAGATTGCTGAGGCTATTCGTGGTTTTTTTTGTTGTTGGTGAAACCCTTTAAATATTTTTTACTTTGAACCACAACAAATGTGTTATTCAATAAAAAATAAAATTAAGCCAAAAAGAAAAATAATAAACATGTTAACTAGATCAGAAATCAGAGGGATTCTTGGGCCACTGAACTATGTTTCGCCTGAATAGTCAGGTTTTTTATTCTTCCCTCAAAGATCTCTGTTGTGGGTGTTGATAGTCCTATTTTATGCTGCTTTGCTTAATATATAGTGTTTCCTTTATCCCTCCTACCTCAATGCCCCACTCATATTTCAGGCTGGGACCTACTCCTAATTTAGAGCTCTCTTTGCTCCTTTTGCCAACTTGTATTATGAATTTACCTTTGCCACCCAGCTTAGTGTATCCCAAGGTTCTCTTTACCATGCCACAGTCACAGAGCTCCAGGGAAAAGCAACCTGGTCTCAACTCTTCAGGCAGAGGAGAACAGAAGCTCCATATCCACGCATGCTGCAAATGGCTTTTTCCAGTCTACCTGAATCATTACCAGCTAGAAGCAGCGGTCATTGGGACTTGGACATGAGCTGCAAAGTGTGGAATGGTGACAGCAGTTCCAGTGCCATGCGGACTTTTCCTGTGGGGAAATTTCCTGGACTCCTGCTCCCTGTGACAGCTCCTAACAGACTGAACTGTGGTTGGGTTGCATTTTTCAGGGATTTGGCATGGTGATGGGGCCATCTTGGACTTGGTGAACATGTTAAGGACACTACTCCTTTATGGATTCTTGCTGTATTGGCCAAGAGTTTGCTTAAAGGCTTTTAATCACTGTAAAAAAAAAAATAAGAGGACTGGATAAAGTAGATGGGGCACATATACACCATGGTATACTATTCAGCTAGGAGAAATGATGACATCGGATCCCTTACAGCGGAATGGGGGAGTCTTGGTAGCATTGTGCAGGGTGAAATAAGCGAATCAGAAAAAAACAGGAACTGCAGGATTCCATACATTGGTGGGACATAAAAGTGAGACTAAGAGGCATGGACAGGAGTGTGGTGGTTACGGGGGGTGGGGGGAGGGAAGAAGGGAGAGGGGGAGGGGGAGGGGTACAGAGAGAACTGAATAGAGGGTGGCGGAGGACGATCTCTCTTTGGGTGATGGGTATGCAACAGAACTAAATGACAAGATAACCTGGAAATGTTTTCTTTGAATGTATGTACCCTGATTTATTGATGTCACCCCATTAAAATAAAATTTTATTTATTAAAAAAAAAAGAAATCAGAGGGATTCTTGAGTTAAAATTTTATGCATAAAATGATAACCACCACACAACAGCTTGGGCACTCAGCAACCTTTGGATATACTAGTAAACACCGAGAACAGTGCTCAGCCAATTTGCCCAATGACAGGCTTGTAGCTAGCTCTGGAATGGCCTGGGGAAAAGGGATGGTAAGGACTGCAGGCTCTGGAGACAGGCCGACTGGAGTTTAATCTGCCCCTTGCCCCTTCCTGGGAGATAAGTTTCAGAAAGCAACTTCTAAGTGTTCGTCAACAGATAAATGCAGAAGGAAGTTGTGATACACAGATATAATAATATCATGGCATATTATTCAGCCACGAGAAAGAAGAAAATTCTGCCATTTGCAAGAACATGAATAGAACATGAATATGTTTTGCTAAGTCAGATCAGTCTGACAGAGAAAGACAATACTGTATGATATCACTTACATGTGGAATCTAAGAAAATGTGAACTAGTAAAAACAGAGAGTACAGTGGTGGGAGTGGGAGAAAAGAAGATATTTTTTTAGGGGTATAGACTTGCAACTGGTAGATAAATAAGTTTTGGAGAGCGAATGCACAGGGCATTAGCATAGGGATTGCAGTCAACAATACCGTAGACTCTGGAACAACATGGGCTTGAACTGCATAGGTCCACTTACATGTGGATTTTTTTCATAAATATGTACAGTACAGTAAACATATTTTCCTATGAGTCTTCTAATAACATCTCCTTTTATCTAGTGTATTTTGTTGTAAGGAAACAGCATATTACACAAAATATGAGTTAATTGACTTTATGTTATTGGTAAGCCTTTTGGTCAAAAATAGGCTATTAGTAATTAAGTCTTGAGGGGGTCAAAAGTTATGTGTGGATTTTTTACTGCAGTGGGGGGGTCAGTGCTCAAGGGTCAACAATACAGTATTATAAACTTCAAAGTTGTTAAGATACAAGAAATTAATTGTTCTCACCACAGAAAGGAAAGGGTAATTACGTGACATGATTCAGTTGTTAGCTAACTGGTGGTAATCATATTTGCAATATATAAATGTATAAAAATTACAAATGTCATACATCAATTATATCTCAATTTAAAAGAAAAAGAAGAATGCCTGACCTGTGGTGGTGCAGTGGATAAAGCGTCGACCTGGAAATGCTGAGGTTGCCGGTTCGAAACCCTGGGCTTGCCTAGTCAAGGCACATATGGGAGTTGATGCTTCCAGCTCCTCCCCACCTTCTCTCTCTGACTCTCTCTCCTCTCTCTCTCTCTCTCTCCCTTTCTCTCTCCTCTCTAAAATGAATAAAAAAATTAAAAAAAAAAACTTTAAAAAAAAAAGAAGAAGAAAGAAAGAAGCAACTTGATCTCCTCAAGCCTGTTTCCTTACCTACAAAGAGCTGTGGTTTAATACCTTCCACACTGTACTATAAGGATCAAGTAAAATGTTGCATAATATAACAAAATAAAAACTAAACATGTTGCACAACATAGTACTTGGACCACACAGAATTAGTCCCATCCCCCCTTTGGGGAAGGACCTACAAATCCCAGGAACAAGAGGTGACTATGAGGTCAAGAGGCCCATGGCCTAAGGAGGAGCTGCACTCAGCACTGGGCAGTCGGAGAGAAGCACATATTTAGCAGCTTAGTTTCAGTTTTCCAGAGGCTGCAAACACTGGAAACAGAAAGGTCTCGCAGAGGGCAAAGAGAGAACTTTCCAGGGTACAGCACAGTGCATGGTGGGAGGTCCTGAGAACACTGGCCCGGGACCCAGGCACTTCTGGCTTCCCTGCCTGCTCCCTTATGCCTCTGCAGTGTGGCTTCACCTCCACTCTGTAATTCTCCAGCAAAGGCTATTAAAGACTTCAGTTTTGTTTTCCTTCAACCTTTGACTAAGAAAAGTGGCTCAGTGTCTGCGACTGGGGAAGACAGAAGCTTTGAAAAGTGCTTGCCAGAGGTTTTTAAATCTTTGAGCTCAGCTTAGATGTTATTGGGACCAAAACCAGGATTGTTTTTCCATTTATATAACAGTCTCAAGAAGAGGCAGAGACTCAGAAGCACCTCTCTGCCCCTAGGAACACCAAAGGTGTCTGCAATTGAGGGACAGAGAATGGTTGGGAATACTGACAGGAAACAAAGGTGGCCCTGGTCTCATTTCCAAAATATCTCCCAGGAGATAGTGAGTCCATGTGGAAAACCAATTTTCGAGTCTGACCCATTAAGGAAAACAACAAAAAAATTATAATATTTAGGTAAATCAGTCTCGAAGCTAGATTCATTCATTCATTCATCAAATCACCATGCATTGAGAACCTATAACACCAGCGTGCATTCTATTTTTGGAAGACAAAAACTTGATTAAGGCACTTGACATGGCAGAAAGAACAGTTCAGATCAGGAGAATTTTGGGTTCTTAGATTTGGAAGAACGTCTTAGTGGTCATTGTACATTACCCCTCTGAGGACCAGGGCAGTCCGACCCAAGAATAGGCTGCTGTCTCCTAACTCCAAGTGCAATGCCATTCTCATCACAACCTGCTGGTTCATAGAACAACTCTGAAGTCATGGGAGAGAAAGAAAAAAGCTGGAAAATATGTATTTATGTGATATGGCAGAGAAAGTGAATTGACGACTTAATTTTTCTCCTTAAAATTCTGAAAGAAGAGAATTCTTTGAGGACTGGTGTTGGGTGGGTGGAGAAAATGTATTTAATTTGTCATTTCATGATTCACTCATAAATATGGGTTTCATGGGATAGCAGCCATTAATATCCTGAAGGAAGGCTTTGGCGAGCATCACTGCACTAATGAAAGATGAGTCACCTTACTATCTTACATATTAGCTTTCTCTTCAAAATATGTCCCTTGGAATAAAAAGGCCTACCTATGGTGATTGAACTTGAATTCACTTGGTCTCTATGGCAACCAGAGCAAATCCCCACAAGTCACAAAAGGAGGGCACTTGACATCTTAAAGCACAATAGCAGACCCTTAATATCACTTTCATTCCTCTCACTGATAGAAGAGAGACACCATCAAAAACACATTCCAGAGCTGCAGAATAAAGACCTTTCTGCACCCAGCCTATTCTTGAAGCAGCTGCTGAGTTCAAGAGTCAGTCATGAACATCACTACTTGTAAGTGACAACTTCAGATCACTTTCTGACACTCTTTTCTACCACCCTGCACTGAGGCAGAATTGGACCTGGTTATAATTTAGATGTATCAGAAATCGGTTTGGTTGCATAGGACTGATGATCCAAATAAGCAGAGGCTGAAACACTCCAGAATTTATTCTTTCACATAGAAATGTCTGCAGGTAAGTCACCTAGTGCATCCACAGTTGCTCAGCAGAGCCTTTGGAGAAGCAAAGCTCCCTCCAGTGAATGGCTCTACTATTTATCCTTAAGGCATGCATCCTTGCCCTGTGGTGCAGAAACCATCACAACATCATTTTGGGTAGCGAGAGAAGGAAGGGATGATGCAATGAATGTGTGCCAACTATTTTTCTGTAAGGTTTTTACCACAGTGGCTGCACAACTTTTAGACTAACCAGCCCTTTATTACTAGTTACACCTGGTCACATGTGAGGTAGGGCAGTATAGCTGTGGTTCCTGATAGTCTTGTACCCTTTTAAAAGGTGGAGTTTTCATTATAAAGATGAAGGGGAGTCAGCCACCCTTGGCATGTAATGTAGGTCCCTTGAAGAGCCACATGAACAGTTTGATGCTTCCCAGTCCAAACTATAATTCAATTTTGTCTCCTTGTTCACTGGTTACAATAGTCTTCATATAGTCATGGGCCAGTGATACCCGCATTACAATGCTGGTGGAGAGGTTACTACTTACTATAGGAGCAGTGGTGCCTGGGAGCCTCAATGACAGAACTACAGCTCACAGGCACATGTATCCTTCTGTGGATGTGTGCTCCTGTCCTCCCAGAGTCCCAAGGAGCGGCATGCTTGTGTTGGATATACCTGGTCACAACATGAAATAGATAGATGCCACCTCCACCCCCATGGACACACTGACTACTGGAGCCACAGTCTGAGTTTGGGAGTCTGCAGTTGAAGGGGAAGCTGGGAAAGCCAGAGACTCCAGGACTGGGAGGCACAGGTGCATGAAGTTGGATTCAGGTATAGCATCTTCTGCTGGGTTATTTATGGGATAATCCTGCTTATCTCTCCCCAGGATTACAGAGGGTCATATTTTCAGGCACTCTGGATTTACAGATTCAAGGAAGGAAGGCCACAACAAAATAGACTTTCAAACTCCCAGCAGATAGTCAGAAAGGGCTTTTGTGTCTCCATGCCTGGCTTCTGGGTGTTAAAAGCAAATGTTTCTGCCATAGCAACAGACTTGGGGGAAATGCTTAATCATAAGTTCTTCAGAGCCACTGTGCTCAACTCTTCCTTACATTCTGTCTGGGGACAGGAGCAAGAGTCAGGGAGGAAGATAACAGAGAAGCAGTGATGGGGCCCACGCCTTGCTTGCTGCTTTTGGCCCAGTCTGGAAGGCAGGGTGTCATGGACCCCCCAGGTTGGTTTGGGCATTTTGTGCCCTGAATGTCCCTTGGAGCTCTGAGTCATGGCAGGCACCCAAGGTGCCTCCTGCTCCACAGTGGCATAGGAAAGGAGAAATGACAGCATGAGACACCTACGGAGATAGTCCTGAGGTGCTCTCTTATAATCCCCCTGCAGACTTGTGGGGCACAGAGGCAACAATATTTTGTCAAGGGTCATAGAGTAAAGGATGCAGGTGAGTAACAGAAGACTCGAGGGCAGTGGACGAAGGACAAGCATATACATGTGCCCAGACCAGTGCACAGGGTCAGCTGACCCACTCAATGCCTCTCCTTTTCATAACCTCCCCAGAATTCACAAGGCATTCCGAGGACAGGGAGGGGTAAGTTCTGAATTGACGGCGTTTAAGGCTGAAATGACTCAGAGAACTCTGAATGGCAAGTCAAGTCCTTTCTACCATCAAG